>NC_138773.1:190812841-191412841 GCF_965119305.1 Pelophylax lessonae
AGGCCGGGTTCACACCTATGCGGTCTTCCACATCGCATGTCATTTATACACGAATCGCATCGGATTCCTGTACAAATGACATGTGAATTCAGTGAGCTCAATTTACGCAGGACCCTTTTATTTGTCCGCACTGGAATCAGATGGCATGGGTGTTCAGAACCATGCAATCCAATTCCACAGTTCGCACTGCGTTCTGCAAAATTTTGGGGTGTCATTACGTTTATATTGACACCTGCAAATCGCAGAGCACAGTGTGAACTGCCTGCAATTCTGATGCAATGCAGGAACCGCACAGAATTTGCTACGGTTTCCACACCAGATCAGTGTGAACCCATCCTTAAAGGGGATGAGACAAATTTTAATTAGTGTGTGGCCGTTCACTGCTTGACAGAAGTTGATTTTTCGATTGACTTCTGTCAAAGGAACAAGCTGGAAAATGTTTCTCGATCAGCAGCTGCAGCCAATGGGCTGCATTGGGTGATCAGTGTATTCTGACAGCTGTCATGCTGTCAGAATACAACATTATGGCGGGGGGATTCCTCCATCCACCTAATTTGTGTGTGTTTTCGAGGGGAAAAAAAATAACCATGGGCTGCAGTGGGTGATCAGTGTATTCTGACAGCTGTCATGCGTCCTGGCGGGGGGGGATTCCTCCATCCACCTCATTTGTGTGTGTTTTTTTTTTTTTGGGCTGAGGGAAAAAAAAAAAATAATCAATGGTCAGCATAAGGATGTGTTAATGAGAGCTTATGCTTGCTGGAAGAAGTTTTATTACAAACATGCTGGAAAATCGCTTTGAAACTAAAAACGGTACCCTTTTCTGCAGAGAAGTCTCACAGCATGCATGCTGCAAACACTTGTTAATTGGGAGAAAAATCATGAAAGATTGTGGCAGCACACATCTCATCCATGGACAGGCAGATGCCATACTATCTATTGATCTTGCTTTGACATCTGCTTGTGTATGGGTGCCCTAGCTATTGTTTTGCCATGGAACAAATCTTAAAATGGAAGTAAACCTCCATCGATTGTTTGTACCTATAGGTAAGCCTATAATAAAGCTTACTTATAGGTACTGTAAATATCTGTATCTGTAAATATCTCCTAAACGTGCACCGTTAAGGAGATATTTACTGTATTTGCAGCGGATGGCCACTTGTGCCGTTTCTTCAGAGCCATGTGCCGTGACCAGCGCCCCCCGCGTGCGTGCCCAGAAGGAAGACAGGTGAAGATGGATGCGGCCTCCATCGGTGACAACGAGGGCTTAGTTTGTAGGTGAGTTTCACATAATGTGCTAGTATGCGATGCACGCTTAAGGAGACAGTCATGGACTGGAAACATATTACATGAGACTGCTAGAAATCGCTACTATAACAGGACAATAGGGGAACATAGATTAGTGTCTGCAGGAGCCCTTGAATGTCATATTAAACCTGTGAAAGGGCCGCAGGTTGGGCACTGGTGACTTAAAATGTTTGCAAACCTCAGACATGAAATATGAATACAGCATATCCCTCTATAGTGTGTACTAGGGTGGCCACGTCATCCCTTTAAACCAGGACACACATTAATTACACAGGTTCCGTGGCTGATTAAGGTGGTAATTAAACTCACTTAGTGCCTAAGTCCCGGTTCACACTGGGGCAACTTGTCAGACGACTTAGCCGCCTGACAAGTCACGCTCCATTCAGTGCAATTGAACCGTTCTAAGTCAGAGCATCTAAATCACTCCGACTTAGAAAAAAGTCCCTGCACTACTTTGGGGGTGACTTGCATTGACTTCTATTGGAGAAGTCGTTTGCAAGCCAGGCTGAAGTAGCACTGCACAGGGTGGCTTCAGAGTCGGGCAACTTTAAAGCCGCCCCAGTGTGAACCCAGCCTTATGTGCATTATATCAGCCTCAGTAGCTGTGTAATTAATATGTGTCCTGGTTTAAAGGGATGATGTGGCAACCCTAGAACGTACTCAATCGGGAGCAATAAGTCCTCATGCACACTGCAGCTGATAAACTCACGTTTTTGTGAGTTTGAGTTATCCTATACACACATAGACTTTTTAATTTAAGTTTATCAGCAGGAGAGTGCATGGGCTGTTGTCTAAATGCCCTAAAATTGTGTTCAAGAGCAGTTCTTCTGACCACAAAAAACACTCAGAATTTTTTTACATTGCAGAGCTGAATGTAAGCTGGTCTAATTATTCCAAAAACGGGCAAAAATGCTGACCCTGAAAAACACGCATACATGCAGTTAAAAGCAGTTTCCTGCCAGCAATCAAACGTCCAGAAAGCCTTTTTTGAATGTCCTGTGTGCATGGAGCCTGATGCCTCGTACACACGCACCGATTGTTGGCCGTAAATTTTCGGCCAACGTCCGATCGGCCGATTATCGGCTTGTTAGTATGATGATTCCGACAACCGACTGCGACTTTTCGGCCGAACAAAATCTGGTGTGCATGCTATAAAATTTTTGTTGGCCGTCAATAAAACGGCCGATTGTTCGTCAGTCAGTACAGATTTTAAGTGTCATCTTTGTCTGCTGCATTCCTCTGCTATCAGCATGAATCACTTCTGACAAGTTTTTCTGACACCAAGAGAAAAACGGTGACAGGGGAGGGACCTCCAGCTGATTGGTAGCCTCAGCTCTGTTCCTGTATGATAAAAGAAGGGGGTGTGTCTCTTCTCTCCAATCAGCTGTCAAAGCTCTCCTTACTGAGCTCTGCAGAATGTAACTTCGGCTCTCCACCCCCTTTTGTTCTGACGGCAGATAAACAAGTATAACTTATGTAGGAGGATTTGTTTAATCTCTGCGTATCACCTGAGGCCAGTCACTTCACTGGATATATGTAAGGGTTTACAACCACTTTAAAGTAATAGCATTGTCCAGGGGCGGGCCGTCCATTGTTGCTGCGGGGGCGCAGGGGCGCCGCCCCCCCATCCTTGCGTCCGGCCCCCTAATCTACAAGCAGGGCGCAAGACGCATGGAGTTCAATAGGTTTTTTTTTTTTTGAAGCACGCGATTAGAGCCACAGGCTCTAATAGGCTTCAAAAAAGGGTGGGCTCGGGGCGCAGAGCTGCTTAACGCCACATACAGCGTTAGGCCACATCAGAGGTTTTTAAGCTGTAGTAGTTGGATTTGAGGTTGGAAAATAGAAGAGGGCAGAGAAAGGCTGCTAAACGTGGCTAAAACGTGCATTAACGCCAATACAAAACACTTCTAAAAGCGTGTTTTTACAAATGCCCTGTGTTAATGAGGCCTTAGAAGCAGCACTTTTAATCCAGTCATTCGGGAGATATAAAAATAATTGTTACCCTAGTATACAATATGTATGTCTGTGTTGTAACTGGTTGATAATAGTTTGGAAAGAAAATCTGCAACCACCAGTAAATATGTGCCTAACACCATAGGACTTGTGCGCTTTCATTTTTACACAAAATAATACATTAAGAAACAGAAACACGATTGATTAGAAATCTATATCCAGATTATTCTTTACTTGCCTTGCTTGACGAGATTGATTTCCCCATCCCTGGTTTTTTCCCATAAGCCAAAGCAGGTGCTTCCCTTGGAACACTCCACAGTGCCATTCTCAGGGGATATCTGACTTTCGCTGACTCCCTGGTCCTGCTGGTTGGGATCTTTGTAGGCGCACAAACGCTCTTCATTCTGAGCAGCTGGAGAAGAAAAATATGCCAGAAGGAAGATTAATCTGCATGTTCTGTTACCACAACAGCAAATACAAACTACATAGCTGCTGCAAACACGTTGTCTGTATAATGCCACCACTGGAGGTTAGCTCAGGCCTCGTAATTGAAAATAAACATATAGTTCATCCACAGTAAACTAAAAAAAAATACAAACTGTGATAAAAAATGTTGCAAGGTGCTCCCGCCGTGTGTTTATAGCTGAACTACAGGCAAGCAGCTAAATACGCACATGTAGTATATATATAGATATATATCTATATCTATCTATCTATCTATCTATCTATCTATCTATCTATCTATCTATCTATCTATCTATCTATCTATCTATCTATCTATCTATCTATCTATCTATCTATCTATCTATCTATCTATCTATCTATCTATCTATCTATCTATCTATCTATCTATCTATCTATCTATCTATATAATAAATAAATGAGAGCTGTTTTAACTCCCAAATCATTTGTATAGCACATTTTGGCTGGCCATTTGATGTTTTTCTACTGCAGATAAAGTGATATTAAAGGTTTGTGTTGTTTTTCTTTTAAATAAGAAACATGTTATACTCACCTGCTCTGTGTAATGGTTGTGCACAGAGCAGCCCTGGTCCTCTACTCTTAGGTCCCCCACCAGTGCTTCTAGCTCCTCCCCCTTAACCGGTGCCCCCAATAGCAAGCTGCTTGCTATGGGGGCACCGGTGCATGCTCACTCTCAAGCCCCACTCAATCGTTCAGAAGACACATAGAGCTGTGGAACGGCTCGACCCTGCCCCCTGCTCAATCCTCATTGGCTCACTGGCAGTGATTGACCCACTGCTGTCTGATCCAGGAGGGTCTCGTGCACATCGCTGGATCAAGAGGGGGCTCAGGTGAGTATTAGGGGGGGACCATCACAGAGAAGGTTTTTTACCTTCATGCATTCAATGCATGAAGGTACAAAAACTTCAGCCTTTACAGCCACTTTAAGCAATACAATTCGGTCTTGTCCCTCTCCCCAGCCTGCAACTGGACAGTGAAGGACACAATGAAGAGTTTACCATAATCTTTCCTCTGTACTTGGTATAGAAAAAAATCTAATTGTTGCAAAGTGAATGTGACAGCCATTGCTCACTCAAGTGTCATCTCCATCTGATGAGTGAGTAATGCATGGCACGCTCATTGGGCAATATTTCGTCTATGGACAGTGAAGGGAAAGCAGCACATCTGTCACTCTGATCTCTCCTTCTCTCAGCATACTCCTTAGCACATGAAAACTGCAGCACACCCGATTGGCTCCTAGCCCTGCTTTTTCCTTTCCCACTCTGAGCTCTGCTCTGAAGGCCCGGGGGTTGAAAGCGGCTGATGCCAAATATTCAAACTGAGTATTTCATGAATACAGAGCTGCATTCCTTTGTGTCCTTTTTTATTTGTCTGAAGTTTAAATTTAATGTTTAGGTATACATGCATTCATTTTTTGTTTTCTGTATGTCCCCATTTCCTGCTCAACATGTTATAACTGTGGATTTGAACCCTACTTCTATTAAGGTTAGCAAGGAGTTCTTTATTTTTTTAATGAATACTTTTGAATGCAAGAAAATATTTTTAATCAGGCACATATTACTGAGTAAAGACAAGCAGACTTTTCATTTGGTCCTTTAAATAAAAGTGAGCAGCAATAAGACACCATGCTGCATGCGTCAAGTCACATGATGACATTTCGCTCTCACTGACAGATGTATAATCCCAGAATACTCAGCTGTTCTTTCTACCGTGAGACCACTATTGGAAGGCTAAAGCCTATTCAATCTATATGTTTTTTCCTTATCCAACTCCCATGTTCAATATTATGCCTCTGTTTTAGGCTTATGAGGGACCAATGGGTATAACGACCTAAGAACTTATTCAATACACAGAACTCAGAACAAAGTTTAAAGTGCTAAGAGCAGCAACCAATCAAAATACACCTTACTATAGTAAGACAAGTATTTATTTGATTTATTTCAGGTACAGTAAAACCTTGGATTGCGAGCATAATTCGTTCCGGAAGCATGCTTGTAATCCAAAGCACTCTTATATCAAAGCGAATTTTCCCATAAGAAATAATGGAAACTCGGATGATTTGTTCCACAACCATTTATTCATAAATCCTTCAATTTATAGTCCATATAAAAAGATTATAGCATTGCGATAGGTTTTGTAACCATAAAATGTCCATCCACAAATAGCCGCTTCCACAAGGGGATTGGAAGCAAAATCCAGCAGGAGTTACAGGGTATAAAAAAAAAGAGAGGCGCCTCTAAGTGTAGCAATATGGTTCCATATAATGAAGGTTCAACATTTAGCAACTCACATGATTGATGAATAAAACAGGCACATCTAAGTATGCAGGCATCCGGTGTAAAGCTGTCCACATAGACCATCTTCTGCACTGCCGGCTGCCAGTCTGTAATCCTGACCAGGAAGACCACCCCGCAGTAAAGCGATCTGAAAGCGAGGGGCAGCATGGAAAGGATGACGTAGATGACAGTGCCGAGGATGGTCCTATCTGGACAGCTTTACCCCTGATGCCTGCATCCTTAAATGTGCCAGTTCCAATCATCAACCATGTGAGTTGCTAAATGTTGTACCTTCATTAAATGTAACCATATTGCTACACTTAGAGGCGCCTCTCTTCTCTTTTATACTCAGCTGTGACTTGAGGCTACTTGTATATCAAGACATCGCTTGTATATCAAGTCAAAATTTATTTGAAAATTTTGCTTGTCTTGCAAAGCGCTCTTAAACCAAGTTACTCTCAAACCAAGGTTTTACTGTACTTATATAGCGCCGTCAATTTCCGCAGCTCTTTACATATACAGTACATTGTACATTCACATCAGTCCTTACCCTCAAGGAGCTTACAATCTAAGGTCCTTATCTCACATTCAAACATACACATACTAGGGCCAATTTACCTACCAGCATGTCTTTGGAGTGTGGGAGGAAACTGGAGGAGACCTGGAGGAAACCCACACAGACACAGGGAGAACATGCAAACTCCAAGCGGGTAGTGTCGTGGTTTGGATTCAAATCAGCGACCCCTTTTGCTGTTAGGCGAAAGTGCTAACCGCTACACCACTGTGCCCCCCAAGTACAAGATAAATTTAAAATAGTTATTATAGTTACAGCACTGTGCTCCATGCACACTGGATTAAACTGAATAAAATAAGCAGTGAAAAAAAATGAATAATTAATTAATGACCGGAAAAAAGTACAGTATTTATCTAAGATGGCAGACGTGTATTGGATGTACTAATTTCTAGTGTCCAACATCCATATGCCACCTAGTCCTAACCCTGGCCGAGTACAACCTGAAACCCTCGTAAGAGTCATAGTCATGAACCTAAACCTGATAATAAACATACTTCTTCCTTAGATTTAACAGCAACCTCCAATATAAGGAAAAAATGCAAAAGTTAGCATGTGAAGACAGTGGTTTGTTATCACCATCCTCACAGCAGCTTGAGACACAAGCTGGCCATAAACAGTTCGAATCTCTACCGGCTGAGCAGAAACTGGGCAAGGTTCGAAGCAGGTGTGGGCAGGCTGAATGTCCCCAAGTTGAGCGCTAACAATAATCATTGTGCTCTCTCAGCGGAAAAAGCCGCCCTCGCCAGGAGAGCACAATTGCTCCACGGGAGGAATTCCACCATCAACACTGACTGTGTTGATGGTGGAATAGTAATTTTCTTTCCTGCAAGCCGTGGTTGCGGGACAGAAATTTTCTTCGTATATGGCTGGCCATATTGGCTTGAATAAACACCCGCTGGAAGGAGAGGGGGAGAGGGAGAGACCAACCAAAACTGATGTTATTAACCGCTGGTTACTAGCTTTGAAGTTCCACTGTTCATGAGAGGTTTTCAACTGTCCCGTGAAAATGAAGCCTAAGGCAGGCCATAGACGATTCGAATTACGTACGATTTATCGTTCGATAAACGAAAGCGCAACTCGTGCACATCATCGAGTGTACCATCAATGTGAGCCGAAAATCGTACGACAAAACACTATTTTTTGTGCCTTTTAACCACATCTTTACCGGACACACTCCCTACTGTTCTGTGTTTTGTTAGGCGAAATCATACAACTCCCCCACTAATGATACGAAATTCGGCCGATTTTCGCAAAAAAACCCAACATGTTGGATATGTGAATTTTTGCTGTCGTACGAAAATCGAACGTTTTACATACCACACTAACAATACGAAAATCGTTCGATAACACTGCCATTTACGATTTTCGAACGAAATTCGAATCGTCTATGGCCTGCCTAAGGCTTGGTTGACAGTAGCCCGATTCCGAAGTTGGGCAACTTTCTGACTTTTAACACTTTGGCCTTGAAGCCGTATCTAAATCGGACCAAAGTAGTGCAGGAACCTTTTCTAAAGTCGAACAGACTTGTGTAGTTTCAGTAAAGACAGCTCTAATAAGGAAACATTGAACATTACATGTCGTCCGACTTGAGGTCTTACACATCAGATCCTATGTCTGATCTACCACTGGAAAAGACCCTTTAACTGCACATTTTTGTATAAATCAGATAGGATGGCCACAGAGAATAGTGGACTGTAGAAGTGTCTGAAAAGACGGGTAGATTTCATAACTAAGATCTGATTGAGCATGAGCAAGTCCTAAAGAGTATGTCCAGCAAAAGTTTTTTCCCTAGTTTTAGATACAGTACATAAGGGTTACACTGTAAGGTTAAAAGAAAATATAGGAATCTGATAGGTTCTAAACCCACGCAAATCAATAACTAAAAAACTAATAAACTACAATATAGAGCCGCGTGTTGTAAAGTGTAAAAAACACCTATACCCTGAAAAAAACAAAGAAACCGCGCTCTTACATCATAATATCACCATAGTGTAAAAAACAATAGTAAATAGACAAATAAGCCTTCATTTAAATTATAAAAAATACATGAAAATTGTGAAGTCCATATATAATCCCACATGTGGATAGCGTCCTCAGTGAGTATAGGAAAGCTTCCTCTTCACCAGCATGCATATGCACTATACACTCACCAGACTTAATTGACCCCTATTACAGGGAGTCAAATTGCGCATACGGGAAAATCCAAGATTTTATACATGAGGTCACAGGAATGATTTCAAACCGCTGCTGTCACCTATTCAATATGTACAATATATAAATAGTGTATTCAACGCTCCAATGTTGCCAAATAGAGAGGGAGAAGAAGAAACACTCTCATGGTGCAGTATATTATAAATCATTTATTTAAAAAAGAAGGTTGTATTGAACTTACATCAAAGAAGACAGAGATCAGCATGTATTATATAGGAATCACCGGTTTGTGCTGACCGGAAATGACGTATCTCAAGCACCACCCAGCGCCGTTTCGTCAGTCTATGTCTGACGTCCTCAGGGGTTACTCAGGTTCTCAATAGCAACACAGACAGAAATAAAAATGATTTTTTCTAGTAGAGCAGGGGGAGGCTAGAACCTGTCAAAGTTTTATTTCTATCTGTGTGCCTTTTAAAGATTCTATCCTACGTCCTACCCAGTAAAATGGCTGTCAGTGGGGCAGGAAGTAAGAGTAAACCTCTTTAACAGAGCCCCGGATAGAATGAGTGAATTTCTTTCCTGCTACTACGGATTGCAGACAATGTTGATTCAGTAATCCCTCCTGCAAAGCTATTGCCCCCTACCGAGACAGTGATTATTGATAGCGGCTATAACAGCCACTTGAAATAATCGCATATAAAATCCAGCAGGCTGGTTGTGCCCAAGTTGATTGATCGATCAACTTGGGAACATTCAGTCTGCCCATACATGGTTTGAATCTTAGTCGATCCCTACTAAACCAGACGAGATTTGAACCGTTTATGGCCGGCTTCATTTTTCCCCACTCAATCCGCAACTACAAAAAATAGTTTGACAAAGACTTTAAAGAACCTATTGACATTAGATGACAACCAATCCAATCCAGCTATTTTGCTCCAGCTCAGGAGAGGATCGAATACCTGTGGGTTATCAGCAGACACTGCCAATCACATTCTATCCAATTGCTTTTATTTTCACCTTGATGATCTGGAATCAGAGGTGCCTGCAATGCATCTTCCCTGCCCTTCTTCATAGGCCATACATGAAATATCACACAATACCTGGAGGTTGGTTAGCACCTTGCCCATCTAATCAAATTCCTATATCTATCTTTACGCTGGCCACACACATCAACATTTTAGACTTGATCAGAATTTTTCATCATATTTTAGGTACGGTAATTGCTTTTAATGTGCCACACACGTTCGCTTTTTTTTTTTTATTAGCTTCGAATGAGTTCATTTTCACACTGTGTTTAGTTGATTTTTTATCTTCATGCTATGAAAGCCTTTGAAAAAAGATATGAAAGAAATTGGCTGGCTTTAGCACGCATGCTACACAAATGTTGAAAACAATCAAAAAAAATGTTCCACCCTGATTGTCTTGTTTTCAAGTCAACCTTAAAAATATCCACACACAATTTGGTTTCCATAGACCGGTTACTGAAATAGGCAGATTATCAAACAATTGAATTGAAACACGGACAGCCACAATTTGGGCTATTCATAGATCAGTTAATCTATTAGACAAGAATAAAATGCACCTGCTTATAAAATGATCACAGCTTGCCACCAGCAGATACAGTCATAGTATGTGCACTTAACATTTCAGGTCTGGGATATCTGAATGGCCATTCAAGTCACCTCTGTCTAAAACAAAAAAAGCTAGCCATGAATCGCTATGGTAGCCCAAGATTGCCTTGCATATAGAACCAGGTTTAAAGGAGAAGTAACGCCAAAGCTCGTTTGCCTGTTCCTCTCCTGTGGATCAAAGGAGTGCAGATCGTTTTTCACTCCTGTGGCCCGTTTTCAGCAGACAGCGGGCTGAAGTTTGCTGACATCACAGAGCCGGTCCGTTCTGGGGCAAGCCGCTCCCGCCCCCTCCACAGCCCAATGCTCCAGTGAGCGCGTGGGGGGGGGGAGGTCCAGAGCAGAGAGCTGCTGACTGACAGTTACCAGCTCTCTGCTCAGGGAGCTGTGAGAACCAAGTGATTGGCAGTGTTTGATCACTCGGTTCTTAGTGTAAAGGCCGGCGGAGGATAGACCAATGCTGCATTCGGCTAGGTAAGTATGATTTTTAAAAAAAGTGATTCCCATACTTCTCATTTAATGTTTAACCACTTGCCACCCGCCCTATAGCGGATTGACGGCGGAAAAACTGACGTAGGCTCTTTACCATGTGACCAGCTGTGTCCAACCACAGCTGGTCACATAGTAAATAGGAAGAGCCGTTGATCGGCTTTCCTCAGTTCGTGCCTAAAAGGCACGAGTAGAGGAGAGCCGATCTGTGGCTCTCCTGACACGGTGGGGGGTCAGCACTGGTAATCAGAGCATTAATTACCAGTGCAGACCCTTGGGGGGGTGCCACTAGAGCCACCAGGGATTGCCCACCCATGGCCACCAGGGATGCCCACCCATGACTATCAGGAATTGCAATCAGGGACCCTTTCAGTGCCCTCCCCATCAGAGCTGCCCCATGATTGCCATATATCGCCGCCCACCAGTGCCCATCATTGCAATCTATCAGTGTCGCCCACCAGTGCCCATTATTGCCCATCAGTGCCACCTATCAGTGCCCACCAATGCTGCATATCAGTGCTACCTATCAGTGCCACATATCAGTGCCCATCAGTGCTGCAGATCAGTGCCGCTTATCAATACCCATCAGTGCTGCATATTAGTCCCACCCAATCAGTGCCACCCCAACAGTGCCTGTCAGTGCAGCCTCATCAGTGCAGGAAAAAATGTATCTATTTACAAAATTTTCTAACATAAACAAAAAACTTTTTTTTTTTCAAACTCTTCAGTTTTTTTATTTGTGTAGCAAAAAAGAAAAAACCTTGCGGTGATCAAATGCCACCAAAAGAAAGCCCTATTTGTGGGAAAAAAATTACATAAATTTGGTTTAGGTACAGTGTTGCCTGACCGCGCAATTGTCATTCAAAATGCAACAGCATTAAAAGCTGAAAATTGGCCTGGGCAGGAAGGGGGTGTAACTGCCCTGTATTGAAGTGGTTAATGTCAATGCTACTTTATTGACCTGCCTTTGTACAGTTTTGGTCCCCAAATTTTGTGTCTAAAACTACCCATACATTATATTGCAAACAGACCTAAAATAGTTTTTTTGAAAAGACATGCATGCTCAGATTGGAGAGGGCAGAAAGACATTCTAAGGGTCCAGTTACATCGAAGAGAAAGTAACAGGCGGTCAAAAATCAAACGTGTCAGATTAATTCTTGTTCTGGGAAGAGTCATCCAGGGTATGACCTCCACCCTCATAAGAATGGATTTCCCAAGACTAATGCCTAGTACATGTAAAAAGATGATCCGCAAACCGGTAGTTGCTCTTAAAAAATCTTCATCTTTATTCAGGAACCACAGAACTGCTGATAAGATCAGTTGACACGTTTCAGCCTATAAGGCCTTAGTCATATGAGTTATGACCAAAGGGTGAAACGCGTCCACTGATCTTATCAGCAGTTCTGTGGTTCCTGAATAAGGATAAAGATTTTTTAAGAGCAACTACCGGTTTGCGGATCATCTTTCTACATATGTACTCAAACTTAACTTAAACGGCTGTGGATCGGGCATCTGGGAGCTAGCTTATTGGTGAGATGTATGGGTAGTGGCACTGCTCCTTCTGTTGGCATCTAGTACACACAATGAAAAAAATCAGCCAAAAATACCACTTTCAAAGTGGTCGTACCGTAATCTGTTAGTCTGCCTTTAGTGAGGCTGCCTTTAGACCCCCGTGTCAATAACTGAAGAGGTTTATATTGAGGCAAATCTACTGTACGCTCTTCTCTGACAGATTGCATATTTTTAATCTTTAATATCTAGTCTTGGCAGCATCCTTTAGAAGCATATGGTTTTATCATCATGGGGGCTGAAAGACTACTACAAAATGCCATAGTCTCTGCAGAAATTTCATGTGGTAATTGAATACTGTCATCTGTTAATTATAGGGATCTCTAGCAGCAATGACTCAACTGTTGTGTAAAGTTGCTTTGATTACCTGGTAGTCAGCTTAAATCATTTATGTAGGAAGTGATAAGACTGTCTGTATACTGATCAATGAAGCTGAAGTAGATGAAGGTTGCTTGTCCTGCTCGACTAGCCAAATAACACAGAAATAAAAAAACTGTAGTTGATGGATAGTCAAGGACAGAGGTCTCCAAACTGCAGCCAGAGAGACGAATGTGGCCCTCTACTGGTTTTTATCTGGCCCTTTGGGGCACTATTCCTCCCAATGATGGGACATTACTCCTCCACTAATACTAAATATGGGTTACTATTCCTCCTATTGAAGCCAGGACATTTTCTGCTCCAACTGGCCACAATCCTGCCTCCCCAATGTCTGAACAACAGTAAAGCAGCCCTTTGCTTAGAACGTTTGGAGACCCCTGGTCTAGAAGCTTACATACCTTACCAAGCATACAAAAGAAACCCTATGAATCAACAGCAGGGTTTCTACTAATGTTGGTGTGCTGTCAATCACTACTAAACTAAGGCTAATTTTCTTATTCAATTTCCTTTAGATTTACCTTCAGTTATGTAGTGTATATAAATGCCAACTGCAAGTTCTCTTCTATCTGGCAGGCATGGTTGGATACTCCTGAGCTTGCCCCACCTAAACTGGTTATATATAGGTTTTTACAGGTATAAGTGTTCAGTGCCCCTTAGCACCTTATCCATGTTAGGACACAGGGGAATTACCCGTACTAGGTAATCTCACACAAGACGGATTCAAAATCGCATCTCCCGTACCCTCTCATGGAGGCTGTCTTTGTTACTATCTCATGGGATGGCAAAACTGTGTATTGTATATAGTCCATTGGCTTCTTTCTCCGCAAGAGACTACAAGATGAAAAACTACAAGATGAATTTAAAATTGTTATAGTTACAGCACTGTGCTCAAAGCACACTGGATTAAATTGAACAAAATAGGCAGCTAATAAAACTGAAATGATCAGAAAAATGTGTCTATTGAAGATGCCAGACATGTGTATGCGATGTACTGATTTCTAGTGTCCAAAATCCATATGCCACTTAGTCCTAACCCTGGCCGAATCCGAACTGAATCTCCCGTAAGAGTCTTAGTCATAAACCTAAACCTGAATATAACCATACTCCTTCCTTAGAGTTTAGCAAAAAAAAAAAAAAAACAGTTGTGATTAAATACCAGCAAAATAAATCTCTATTTGTGTGAAAAAAATGACAAAAGTTTCACTTGGGTATAGCGTTGCATGACTGCGCAATTGTCATTCAAAGTGCAAAGGTGCTGAAAGCTGAAAATTGGCCTTGGCAGGAAAGGGGTGAAAGTGCCCAGTAGGCAAATGGCTAAGGAGGTGGGCAGCTAGGAGCAGAAGGCCGCAATCAGCCTATCATCTGGGAAAACCAAAACAGGACAGACTTTATGAGATCTTTGACAGTCAGCAGGATTAGGTGCCATCTACTATGACCTCTGTCATCTGTCATTTCATGTCTGCGATGCACCTAAAGTGGAAATTCTGAGGCCATGGGACAAGGTTATATTATTTAGCAGCTTTTCATTTGAAAGTTCCTTGTCTGACATTCAGCAGGCTTCTAGGTTTCACTGATGTTTGCTTTCCTGATTAGTGTGGAATGACCTGTCAACCTTTGACCTTCATGTTACCTGTGACCTAGATAACATGTACAACCATTCCTGGAGAGATAATGCCGTGTTTACTCAACATGTCATTAGCTGTCCTTCCTGTTGTTTGACAGAATCACGCTGGTTGAGGGCCACACTTCTGACATGCAGCGTTCACGTGTGTTTTCATCATTTTACAACTGTCCTGTTAACATTTACAAAGCTATATTTCATTTACATCAGCTATCATTTACTTATGGTAAAAACCCAAAGCAAGATACTTTTAGGCCCCTTTCACACGGGGCAGATTCTACTGCCATCAGCAGGGGATCTGTGAGCTAATTGGAGGAGAGCGGGCAGATGACACATTCGTGACCGCACAGGTTTTCCAGAGTGGACACGGAAGAGAGCCCACTCTGCTCTATGGATGGCTAAGAGTAAATGGAGTTCATTTTCATTCCGCTACCTCTGATCTGCTTTGCCTAATTAGAAGAGGACGGAGTCCTTTCCCGTTTTTTTTTTTCAAGCCTAATTGGACACGGAGGTAGGTGGGTGTAAATGGACATACAATAGGAATACAATAGCTCAGCGGGGAAGATCGCCACACTAACATCGTCTAGTTAGTACAGCAACCTCTCAACCCACTGGGTTGAATGAAAAAAAAACTACCTGTATGTACCTACCATAAGGTTACCAGACCAGAAAAATTTGGGGACACCATATGATAATGCACACTTTTAACCACTCCCACAAAAAAAAATACACCCTGATTTTGAACATACCCCAAACAAAGAGGCAGACAAAATAAATGCATGTTGGATAGGAAATCCAATCAAGCTAATAACCTTTTCCCCCTCCCCCAGGGTCAATCAGCAAGGGATTGCTGCTGTGGTCTGAGGCTGCGTCTCACAGCATGGGGTCCGGTGCTTCCCCGTTCACCGATTCCGGTGTGTATCCGGTCCGTATCTTTGCCTGAATTTGTACCTGAATCGGACCAGTAGATGCACAGGACCCTTTCCAAATGTGGACCACAGCCGCCCTGAAGCTGTGTGAACAGGCTCTATTAAGAGCTGATCAAACTGATCCTGCCATGCGAATTGGAAACCTGCATCCAATGTGCATATATGTGAACCCAGCCTAAACGTGCCTCCTGACTATTGTTGCCACCACATCCCTTTAATCCACGTCACATATAAAATTACACACATAAGCACATAAGGCACCAAGTTAACTTTATTTACCACCTTAATCAGCCACAGAACCTGTGTAATTATTGTGTGTCCTGGTTTAAAGGGATGAGGTGGCAACCCTACTCCTGACATCATTATTGTCACCTGATCCACGGATTACTGGATATTAAGAAGACGAGACCTGATTGCCAAGCAACATTCTTCCTGAAACCCATAAGATTAGATAAATACCTATTTCTATGGGGACCTTTAGGCCCCATGCACATTGGGGATCTCCTAAATGCTTTTGTCCTGGCAGGAGATAAGCAGCTTCAAAAATTAACCAAAGCACTTGGACGTTCGCGATTTCTGGCTGCAAATGCTCCTTTTTTTCTAAATTTCTCTAGACAGCCATGGACACATAAGCTAACATAGAGGGGCAGAAATAAAAAAATCTGAAACGTCAAAGTGTGCTAAAGTGTGCATGAAGTCTAAAGGCCCGTACACACGATAAGAAAATCTGTAGAGAAAATTTGTCCGACGACCGTTCTGCCGATTTTCGGATTGTTAGTATGGTGCTTTCGACAGCCAACTCCGACTTTTCGGCTGACAAAATCCTGATGTGCAGAAATTAAAATTTTTGTCGTCTGTAATACAACGTCCGATTTTCGTCTCATTAGTACAGATTTCAACGGAAAAAAATCTTAAGAGCAAGACTAGGCATGCTCAGAGACGAAAGAACACATACAAAGCAATCCAACACATGACATCAATTCTGAAGTAGAATTCTGTCGTACGGGAAAATTTGTATGAAAATAACCTCTTCACTTTCCACATCAGACTAGCATGCCACAAAAAACGGACGACAGATCGTGTGTACGGGCCTTTAAGCTAGATACACACTATACAATTTTCTTTGGATTTTTTCCTTCAGGCCCCTTTCACATGGGCTTTCCGATAAGGTCCTCCTCTCAGTTTTTTTCAGGCGGACCTGATTGGATGGTCCATGCTCCATGCGTCCCTATGGAGCAGCAGATGACATGTTCGCTGACACCGCTATCCGATCCAAACCTGTCTGTGAAATTCAGCACTACATAGTTGAAGGTAAAGCCCCGTACACACGTACCGATCGTCGGCCAAACGATCGGCCGTCTTTTGTCCAGGGCTGTCGTGTCTGTTGAAAACTGCAAAAGACTGCACACAAATTTTGTCGGCCAACAACAGCCGACTGCAGAAGTGATGTCATGTGATGGTTCACTTTCCTTGTCTTTTTTCTTTTCTGAGCATGCCCAGTCTTGCAAATCTGCTGTCTGTCGGCCGAAATCTGTACTGACTGGCGAACAATCGGCCGTTCTGGTGTCGGCATACAAAAATTTTAATGCTTGCACGACAGATTTTGTTCGGCCGAAAGTGCACTGTCGGCTGTCGGAAGCATCATACTAACAAGCCGAAAATCGGCCGATCGGTCGTCGGCCGAATCTTTTCGGCCGACAATCTGCACGTGTGTACGGGGCTTTAATCTAAAGAAAATCGAACAACAAAAGTTGTATAGTATGTATCCAGCTTTAGGCTCGATTCACATCTATGCATGTTGCTTTTGACCATTTCTGCAGTGCTTTTTGCTGTGCTTTTCGCAGTTTTTTAACTGCTATTTGGCAGTGATTTGCGTTTTTTAGGCTTTTTTTGGGGGAAAATTTGTTGTTGGGCAGATTTAAAAATGCAAAACGCAAATCGCGGTAAAAACACACGACATGCTTTTCTGCAGCTTCTCTATTAAACCAAAAAAGCACTGTTTTGCTGACCCTTGCCAAAAACGCAGAGGCACAAAAATGCATTGATATGAACGTCTTCCATTGGAACCAATGTTAAAAAAAATGTCCTGCGTTTCTGCAAAAAGCATGAAAAAAATGCATTGGTGTGAATGGATTCTATGTCAGTACCTTAAAGAGGAAGTAAAGTCCAAAAAAAAATCCGAGAAAAAAAAAGCCCTGTAAAGAGAAAGGCATAATGAGCTAGTATGCATCGCATACTAGCTCATTATGTAGTACTTACCTTAAAACGAAGCCCCCGCCGTGCCGCCACCTCAGCGACAGGACGGCGACATGTCCTGCCGTCCCGCTTCCGGGTTCGCGTCCTCCGGCCATCTGATTGGCCGGAGGCGCGATTACATCACTCCCGCGCATGCGCGCGGGAGCCGCCGTTCACGGCACTGAGCTCTGAAGGAACGGCACGGGTGGCCGTTCCCTCAGAGCGCCTGCGCCGATGACGTCATCGGCAGTTTGCGCTGTAAATATCTCCTAAACGGTGCAAGTTTGGGAGATATTTATAGCACCTATAGGTAAGCCTTAATATAGGCTTACCTATAGGTAAAAGTTGTACAAGAGGGTTTACAACCTCTTTAACACATAGCGTGTGCTAAAAAAAAAAAAAAAGACATGTATTTTTGCACAGTGCAGAGCGTTTCAATGTGCTGCAATGCATTATAATATGATGCAGAGCATACAAAACATACCATATAATGTAATTGGGCCCTTAAAGCAAGTTCTGATTATGCATGGGAAAAAAGAGGGGACCCCCAATTTTGTGGGACTATAAATGCGACTGAACACTTGGAAAAAAGAGGCATGATTATTCATGCGTTCACACTGAATACGGCTTTGAAATCAAGCTACTTCAGTGCAATTTCATGTGCGGCTTGGCGACATCTGTGCAATTTCACGCAGAGATGTCAATGCCAGTCGCACATGAAAGCACCAACTAGTGCAGGAACCTTTTTCGTAATCACGGCGATATGAAAAGTTCCATTGCTGGCAATTGGGTGCAACTTGTCATGCGATTTGGAACTCTCAAAACACATGTTAATTCGCACGGGTGTGAACAGGGGCTTAGTAATACATTTCTAACATAAGACATACAGCATTTGTTCTCATTTATCCCACTGCAACCTACTATCTCAGCTGCAGTTTCTTAATAGGGGTGGAGTAGATCTTTGTGATCTCAGGATGCAAAGGTTCATGGACTTTGAAACACAGACTGTCTCCTGGGTCTATCTATATCTGAAATACCATTATCATCCTGAAGGAAAAGGACAGGAAAGTCTACATCCTGTAGAATGTACTTAGCATTCTGATACCAATGATAATGTAAAATGTTAAGAGGCTTGCTACTATTTCCCTTAAGTAAAACAATTATTGATATCCTTTACTAATATGGTTCATACATGCTATACAGTGTATATTGTATTTTATAATCTTATTT
This sequence comes from Pelophylax lessonae, assembly GCF_965119305.1. NCBI lineage: Eukaryota > Metazoa > Chordata > Amphibia > Anura > Ranidae > Pelophylax > Pelophylax lessonae. The sequence goes on from NC_138773.1 coordinate 190,831,663, forward strand.
TACTGTAGTCTGTCACAAAATGGAACGTAATTTTAAGTTTATGTTACCCCATCATTTCAAATTCCTGATATGTGTCTGTTGCAATGTTATAGTGGTTGTAAAGGCAGAAGGTTTTTATCCTATTTTGCAGTGATGGCGAACCTTGGCACTCCAGATATTTTGGAACTACATTTCCCATGATGCTCATGCACACTGCAGTATAGCTGAGCATCATGGAAAATATAGTCATCTGGGGTGCCAAGGTTGGCCATCACCATCCTAAGTCATTCTATGCATCAAGATAAAAAGCCTTCTGTGTGCAGCAGCCCCCTAATACTTACCTGATCCAGAAATGTTGCACAAGACTCTGCTGACTCTCCCTTCTTATTTGCCGAGACTGCAGCGAAGCACTATTGGCTCTCGCTGCTGTCAATCAAAATAAGTGAGCCAATGAGGAGTTCTGAGGCCGTAGTTCTGTGTCTGAATGTATACAGGGAGCTACAACTCAGCTCAGGTGCCCCCAAGGCAAGCTGCTTGCTGTGGGGGCACTCAACAGGAGGGAGGGACCAGGAGTGCCAAAGAGGGACCCGAGAAGATGAGGATCTGGGCTGCTCTGTGCAAAACCAATGCATAAAGCAGGTAAGTATAACATGTTTGTTATTTTTGACCAAAAAAAACACAAGACTTTAGTATCACTTTAATTTATCACTTACGATTAAAATGCGACTAAAACTAAAACAATTCAGATGACTAAAATATGACTAAATGGCATTTTAGTCAAAAGACTATGACTAAACTTAATCAAAATTCGACATTAAAATTAACTCTGGTTATAGATCATAATGGCTAAATCTGTGTCTGTAGTGCATGTTCCAACCCTAATATCATAAATGATAACATGCCAGGGGCGTAACTACAGGGGTTGCAGGGGTTGCAATCGCTACCGGGCCCCATGCTCCAGGGGGCCCGGTAGCAAACCAGTGGGTGAACTTCTAGGATCTCAAAGGTCACACTTGCGACCGGGCCCTGGCATTTCACCACTGTGGGGAGGCCCCAAGATTGCAGGAACGGGGCCCACTGCAGAACTTGTGAAAGGATCCTGATGCGGGACCATAATAAAAGGCCATGCAATGAGAGTAAAGAGCCCCAGGATTAGTGGGAAGAGCCCCGAGCTTGAAGGGAAGGGCCCCGGCCAGGGGTCTGGGGGGCCCTTCATGGTTTCTTGCATCGGGGCCCTGAAGGTTCTAGTTACGCCTCTGTAACATGCTATTAGATTTTTATTACGGGAGTATATAATGAGTTTGGAAATTCTAGAGAAATGCTTAAATAATGCATTACAATTTAACTAAACCCATTCGTTTTTAGTCAACTAAAATGTACTGGGGATTTTAGTTGACTAAAATACGACTAAGGCCAACCATAGACTGTGCGAATTTTGTTCCTGCAATCACGAGCGATAATTGAAAGAGAATCCGGCAGGCTGGTTGTACCCAAGTTGATGGAAGGATCAAGTTGTTACATTCAGCCTGCCAATTAAGACCGCATTCACACTGAAGTGGCACGACTTCGGGGGCGACCTGTGAAGTCGCGTGCAGCGCGACTTGAGCACGACTTGCATGGACTTCATAAAATGAATGTCTATGCAAGTCGCTCCATGTCGCCCCGAAGTAGTACAGGACCCTTTTTCTAAGTCGGAGCGACTTGTGTCGCTCCTATTAGGACCGTTGATGTACTACACAATGGACCGCGACGGTGCACGACTTGTCAGGCTGACAAGTCGCCTGACAAGTCGTATTAGTGTGAATGGACTCTAATGGTTTGAATTTCAGCTGGTTCCTGCTAAAACTAAAACAATATAGATGACTAAAATGCGACTATTATTATACAGGATTTATATAGCGCCAAAAGTTTGCTCAGCGCTTTACAACATTAGGGCACACAGTAATACAGCAATACAATTCAATACAGGAGGAATTAGAAGGCCCTAAATGTTAGAGCTTACAATCTAAAAGGGAGGGTCAAGTGATACAAGGTAATAACTGTGGAGGATGAGCTGAATGGAGAAAAGTACAGTTGTTGGGGGCTGGATAGGCTTCTCTGAAGAGAAATGATTTGAGGGATCACCTAAAAGTGGATAGAGTTGCAGATAGGCGCACAGATTGGGGTAGGGAAATCCAAAGGATGGGAGAGGCTTGGAAGGTGAGCATGGGAGGAGGTGACGAGAGAACTAGAGATCAGGAGGTCCTGGGAGAATCTATAACAATACCAAACATGTTATACTTACCTCCTCTGTGCAGTGGTTTTGTATAGGGCAGCCTGGATTCTCCTCGGGTCCCTTGCTTGAGCTCCTAGCCCCTCCCTCCTGTTGAGTGCACCCAAAGTAAGCAGCTTGCTATGGGGGCACCGGAGCCGAGCTACACACTTTTGGGATGAATGAGAGCACAGATTGCGAGCCAAGTATTCTCGTTAACATCAGTGCCTGACCTCACAAATGTGCTTCTGGAAATCTGGTCAAACATTCCCATAGACTCACTCCTAAACCTTGTGGACAGCCTTCCCAGATAAGCTGTTATAGCTGCAAAGGGTGGACCAACTCAATATTGAACCCTACAGACTAAGACTAGGATGCCATTAAAGTTCATGTGTGTAAAAGGCAGGTGTCCCAATACTTTTGACAATATAATGTATATACTGTATATGTATTTATGTTTGTGTTGCTGATCTGTGGGTTTTCCACTTGGAAGTAGTATTGAATGAGGCTGCCCGTGCGGGGTAATCAGCAGAGCACCTGAGAAAGAGCCGGAAGGCTTGAAACTGTGCATGTCAGAAGATGTTTGTTATAAAGAAAGAAAGTAACTAACTACTGAGCAAGACATTTTGGGAGTGACTCATTGGAATGGTGTATATATATCTCCTGTATAATAATAATAGATGCCCTTAATGCACCTTCACATGCTTTGAGTATGTGTACAAAGCCAAAGATGATTTGCAAAAAATTTTTGTGCAGAAAACTTGCAAGTAGGCGAAATAGACATTGCTTTTTCACAGTTTGGTTGGAATTGAATCGAAAAGGTGTTTTGGTATGATGAAGTTATTTCAGGTGTTTTGCTGTGCATATATAAAAGACACTCCCTTGCAATGCTATTAAATAAAAACTTGTAAATTTCTATGCTTTAACTGCCTAAATGAATTGCAGGCATGTCTACGCTTGTGAGGGCTTAAGATGTAGATAGCTACTTTGAGTATTTCCCCCTTCTTTAAATACCTTAGGCCCGAGTTCACACTGGTACGCTGCATATTAAGCCACGGCCCCTTTAACTTCTATATCACGCTTTTCTGAAAGTGCACCATAGTCCTGCATACCGCATCATTAGTGCAATTTCAGAAAATGCCTCAAAAAATCGCAACCTAATAGAAGTCAGTGGGATCGCGGCTAAAAACGTATATACACCCAGTGTGAATTTGGCCTTACTTAAAAAAAAAAAACTTTACACTAAAATTAAGGAAAAAAACAAGATGTCCAAAAGCTTAAAAGGTAACAAAACCTTTCTGACCATATTTGATGTCATTATAGCTTTATAAAGTTGCGCTAAATTAATAAAGATAAAAAGTCCACAAGTGTATTATAATGATCATGGTCAGTATCTCTACCGTCCTCCACCACCGATCCTACGTGGCAACACCACCACAAAAAGCTAAAAAAATCCACTACAAAATTACATGGACCTCTTATTACAAAAGGTCACAAACATTTGTGGCTCCATACCCAGTCGGAGCTTCAGAGGGTCTTCCAACTTGACACATCTGAAAACGGTTGTCATAGGAGTTCCCCAAAACATGGAAGGATCCACATAGTGTAAAATCGCAAAGTTTTACTGTATATTAAAATATAAAGTTGCACTTACAATGTAGATGCAAAAAAGGGCCTAAATTGCATGCCTAAGCTGGCACACATACAAAAACACTTCCTTGAGGGTAACAGTAATGTCAGCGCGTCGTTTCACCCTATGCATTTCGTCATACGTTGACGACGTCTACACTTTTCTACATTGTAAGTGCAACTTAATTTTATATGTACAAAAAGCTTTGCAATTTTACACTGTTGGTCACTCTTCAAGGTGATGGATGGTAGAGATACTCACCAGGATCATTCTAATACACTTGTGGACTTTGTATGTTTATTAATTTAGCGCAACTTTATAAAGCTATATTGTATTGAACTGTGCCAATATCTCACAGATAAGTTGCTGCTTGCACCATTTGTTTATTTGTTTGTTATATATTTCGCATTTTTCTCTTTCTTTTATATATTTCCTGTCATGTTCACTGCCGGGTCACACTTGTGCGATGCGGGAAGGCTGCAAATTCGCAGCCTGTTCCCGCATCGCAAACGCACATCTGGCAGTTCACACTGCCATATGCGATACGCAGGGGGTGTCAAATAAATGTTAACGACACCCCCAGTTTGATCGCATATCGCAGTGCGATCTGACAGTTCGCACAGGATCGGATCGCACAAGTGTGAACCACTGTGCAATTCGATCCTGATGCGGCTGACAAAAAGGGTCATGTGCGACGTTTGTGCGGGTGCAGTGCGAATTTAACCATACAAAGTGTATGGCTGAATTCGCACTGCACATCCGACCGCATGTAATGAAGGAGCAGTGCGCTCCGATATTACATGCGATCTCCGCACACGCTATAGTGTGAACCGGCACGAATGCTTCCACAGTCCTTGGCATGGTTCTTCCTCCAGCTCTGAAGCTAAAGATCCATACTTTGCAGGCTCAAATGCGAGAAAAAAAATAACACATGCATGTGTTTTCTTTTTGCAATATGGATGCATTTATTTTATAATGCAAAAGGTAGTGCTGGGCATACACTATCAATACCCACCCAGTTCTCATTGATGTCCAGGGCTTAAGGGATTTGAAGGACGTTTCCCGACATCAACATCAAGATTCATAATATATATTTAGTAGTACCTGTTCACACCTGAGGGTCTTTTCAAATTTGTTTCTCAAAAAAGTAAATTTACTTCTTTGAGACAGGAGTTACGCATTTCTGGCCCCTATAGACTTCAATGGGAGTGCTCGAAACTGCGTTTAGCATATATTTTTCATGTGATTTTGTGGCTGTCCTTCTAGTAACTTGCTTACCATTTGCGAAAACAAAGACACTCAAGTCTGAAAACACCCACAAAAAGAGTTTACAAAAGTACAAAGCAAGCTTCAGTATCACCTGAAAGTACTCACACTCAAGTGTGAATGGGGGGCTTAGAGAGTATTAATAACCACAAGCTTTCAGTAAAGCATTTGCTTCACAGTACAGAGCTATTGCAGGCTACGGTTTCTATGTTCAGTATGCTCTAGCCCTCATTCTCTAGAAGGTTATTCCACAAGCATGGGCTGACTGGCAACTTTCGGCCCAGGGGGCAAGTACAAACCAGAGGCCCAGGGTGCAGTGACTCAGCCCCCCCCCACTCTCCCTCTTTCCGGCCTCCTCCTGACCCCCATTCCAGGCTGAATCTTTGCTTCAGGTACTCTCTACTCACCGGCCAAATCCCGACCTGGTCAGCAGGGGGCAGATGGGGGGAGCTAGGACAACTCGGATGGGGCTGCTTGGGGGAGGAGAGTCTCCAGTGGAGCATGGAACCAGCCTCAGGTCAGACACAGCTTACACCATCCATGCTGGGGGGGGAGGTCTGCACTCTGTCCTTGTCTTCATCCCGCACTCAATAGGTCAGCAGTGGGGACCTTTTACTTCTCTTCAACAGGAATCCTTTAGGCAAGTCTGTGGCAGAAGCGGTGCAGCCTTTTTACAGAGCATCATAGTGGCCCGGGGGCAATTGCCCCCCTGCCCCCTGGCCCAGTCCTCCCCTGCCCACAAGTGACTCCCCCACCTTTGTTCAAAAAAGTTAATGCAGCCGCTTGAAGCAACACTTCGAATGCAAGAGCTGGATACAAATGAAAGTAACATAGCTATCTGATCTTGTGCAGTCATGATGGCTGATGAAAAATATGGTCAAATTGGTTTCTTGTGTTTCTCAGCAACTGATTTACTGTTGATAACCTCAACCCTCCTTCTGCACACCCTATATCAGTGTTTTTCAACCTTTTTTCAGTCAAGGCACCTTTTAAAATTCCACACAATCTCGAGGCACCTTTGAAATTTATGGACAGTCTTGAGGCACCCCATTCTAAAATGTAAAAACTATTCTAATAGTTTTACATAATGGAGCAAGATCCACACACACATCACATAGGACACCCAACGTTAGAGTTGATTTATTCTTCTAAAGCAAATACACTTTTGCAAACTGGTACTGCCTAGTATTCCAATGTTTCTCTTCCCCCTCAGTTTTTCTCCATCACTTAGCTAATGAGACCCCTAACGCTGATGGAGAGGGGCAGGGGAGGGTCAAACAAGGATGATATTCGGGCAGCTGACATCCTCCTTATCAACTGATGATGTCATTGGTCCTTAGGTTGGCAGCTAGAAAGTTTTAATGGTGCACAATGACTGTGTGCACAAAGGCTTTGTGTAACTAAAAGGCAGGTTTCATCCACCCACTGGCTTGTATACAATTTTGGGGCAATTTTTAGGCATTTTGCCAAGTCAGCCCTGAAGAAACCTCAAGGCACCGCAGGGTGCCTGGGCACCCTGGTTGAAAAGGCTGCCCTATATAATGAATATGGCAGAAGCATGTGGGCAGACTATGGAAATAAAGGTCGTAACTGCACTGCCAGAGACATACAGTATCTAACAAAAGTAAGTACACCCCTCACATTTATGTAAATATTTTATTATATCTTTTTATGTGACCACACTGAAGAAATGACACTTTGCTACAATGTAAAGTAGTGAGTGTACAGCTTGTATAACAGTGTAAAAACCTGTTAATTGAGAGTGGTTGCATTTTTTAAGATCCAGATTGAAGGACCATAGTTACATAGTAGTTAAAGTTAAATAAAGACAACAGTCAATCCAGTTCAACCTGTGCAGCTGTGTGTGTGTGTCAGTGACGATATTCATTTCCCATATCCCTGAATACTGTGTTCTTTGAGATGCACGTCCAAGAGTCTTTTAAAAGTATTGATACTCCCCGCTAATACCACCAATTGTGGAAGAGAAATCCACAGTTTATGGTTAAACCGCATCACCTCTAATCTCATTGTGTGGCCACGTGTTCTCTTACACTTCCTGAGACTAAATTGTTTTTTTCCTATGCTGGGATCACCATTGAGGTATTTGTAAATCACTATCATGTCCCCTCTCAGATGTCTCTTCTCCAGGGAGAATAAATTAAGCGATTTTAATCGCTCCTCGGTCCTCCAATCCCCTAATTAGGTTAGTTGCCTTTCTTTGGACTCTCTCCAGTTCCAGCACATCCCTCCTGAGGATTGGACCAGAAATGGACAGAATACTCCAGATGTGGCCAGCCAAGATTACATCATTGGCCAGAGTGCTGGTACAATGTTAAGGATCCAAAATTGAGTACCAGTACTATCTGGTGTGGCCTAATCTTTTGGAAATTCTAGTGAAGGGCATGGAAAAAAGACAACCTGACCAGTTGACTATAGCCCCCAGGTTCGCTGGGGGTTCTGCTGCTTTTTGCAGTAAGCCAACTGCCTCCTGATCAGTCTCTAGGATTTATCCACTGCTACCAACCAAATTTTAGCTCACAGCAGCTTAGTTTAGTTATCCTAATCAGAACTAATTCCCATTTGGTTGTTTTATGTAACTTCACACAGCACATTGCTTTGTGATAGAAAGACCTTTGTATCTTATGAGATCGTAATTCTTTAGAAGAGCAGTTCTGAACAAAGCTGCAACTGTCAGTTGGATTCCTTTAAAATAGTAACAGTTGACCCAGGGAACCTGTGCGTGTGTCATGTAGATAAAAGTCCACATCTCCCTTTTAATTATAATTAATGTAATGTGGTTGTAGATTTACTGAAGCAGATGTTAATGAGACTTCCCTTCCAATCCATCACACAGTGGAATTCAGCGACAATACAGTATATAATCTCACTGGTGCAGAGCTTATGAAGGTTGCATTAGCCTGGGAAAATGCAAACTACGAGAAGCAGCTCTCAGTGTCCATCCCATAAAGGGCTTGGTTCCCATTATGTTCATTTTATAATAGCTGGCACTACCTCTTTAAACTTTTTCACAGTAAATCAGAGGTGCAGGCTTTTAATAAAGTTTTTTTTGTTTGTTTTTTTTTTCAACCAGAAGCTTGTTCTTTTCTCAGAAAGTAAAAGAACACAGACTTGGCTTCACCCACTGGTCTGGAAATAGGGCAGCCGCATATACTGACTCCAATGCTGTAAAAACACACAAGAACAGGGTGAGAGGTTGATATGATGCTTTCACGTTGCCTGCTGCCCTAACTCAGTACCGGTCAACTTAGACTTTCAACTTTCAGCAAAAGTTCTGGCTTGTTATAAAGAAGGACTTTTGTCCTAGTGTATGTACATAGTGGTGCACTAGTAGGTGCATTAGGGTGCTACTTAACCACTTCTGGACCGGATGGATTTACCCCCTTGATGACCAGCCCATTTTGGTGATATGGCACTGCATTACTTTAACTGAGAATTGCGTGGTCGTGCGACGCTGTACCCAAATAAAATTGATGTACTTTTTTTCCCACAAATAGAGCTGCCTTTTGGTGGTATTTGATCACCTGTGCAATTTTAATTTGTTGCGCTATAAACAAAAAAAGAGCGTCAATTCTTATTCTGAAAAAAATATATATATATTTTTTTACTTTCTGCTATATAACATTCCCAAAAAAAATAAAATCTAAAAATCTAATTTTTTCATCATTTTAGGCCAATTTGTATTCTGCTGTTTTTTTAATATATTTTTGTATTTATATTTATATATATTTTTGGTAAAAAAAAATCCCAATAAGTGTATATTGATTGGTTTGCACAAAGGTTATCACGTCTACAAACTAGGAGAAAGATTTATGTCATTTTTATTTATTTTAATTTTTTTACCAGTAATGGCGGCGATCTGCGATTTTTAGCGGGACTGCGACATCACTTCAGCTGTTATCACATCCCTGGCATGAGGCACAGAGTCTGCTTCAGAAAATGAGCTGCGAGGGCAGGAGGGGGGAGTGCTCCAAAGGTGAGAGACCAGCCTGTCATGCTTTATGTATGTGAGGGGTGAGTGCATAGAAGTGGCACATCCCCCACCTCTGCTTTTCCTCCAGTCTGCGTGTACCGTGTGCCTATCACATTGGGGCTTTTTTCTGTTTAATTCTTCCTGAGATTTCCCTATAAACTTTCCCACCTGGAAACATCCACTTATCTGCAAGTAGTATACTATCATACTTACCTGCTGACCATCTTCTGTAGTATGTCTGCAGTCTCTGACCCACTCTGGTAGCATGTCTGCAGTCTCTGACCATCTCCTGCATCATGTCTGCAGTATCTGTCCATCATGTATCATGTCTGCAGTCTCTGTCCATCATGTATCATGTCTGCAGTCTCTGACCATCTCCTGCATCATGTCTGCAGTATCTGTCCATCATGTATCATGTCTGCAGTCTCTGTCCATCATGTATCATGTCTGCAGTCTCTGATCATCTCTTGTAGCATGTCTGCAGTCTCTGACCCACTCTGGTAGCATGTCTGCAGTCTCTGACCATCTCCCGCATCATGTCTGCAGTATCTGTCCATCATGTATCATGTCTGCAGTATCTGTCCATCATGTATCATGTCTGCAGTCTCTGATCATCTCTTGTAGCATGTCTGCAGTCTCTGACCATCTCTTGTATCGTGTCTGCAGTCTCTGACCCACTCTGGTAGCATGTCTGCAGTCTCTGACCATCACTTGTAATATGTGTGCAGTCTCAGACCATACTTACCTGCTGACCATCTCCTGTAGTATTTCTGCAGTTCCTGACCATCTCCTGTAGTATGTCTGCAGTCTCTGATCATTTCTTGTATCATGTCTGCAATTTCTGACCATCTCTTGTATCATGTCTGCAGTCTCTGACCCTCTCTGGTAGCATGTCTGCAGTCTCTGACCTGCTCTTGTAGTATGTGTGCAGTCTCTGACCATCTCTTGTATCATGTCTGCACTCTCTGACCCTCTCTTGTATCATATCTGTAGTCTCTGACCATCTCTTGTGTCGTGTCTGCAGTCTCTGACCCGCTCTTGTAGTATGTCTGCAGTGTCTGACCATCTCCTGTAGTATGTCTGCAGTCTCTGACCATCTCCTTTAGTATGTCTGCAGTCTCTGATTATTTCCTCTAGTGTTTTGGGGTAGCCTGGAGCTCCTCTTTAGGTTGTTGTCTGCTGTGTTTAGACTTTGCTACATGCAGGAAGTGTTTTTTTTTTTTTTAAGATAAAATTAAAAAATGGAGTTCTTCTGACTGCTTGAATTTTTATTGATGAAAATCATGGGCATTAATCGTGATGCATTGTGGAATCGAACCAAATTGTTGATATGATAATCATATAGAATCAGGAGACCAGTGTAAACAAGCACCTCTACTGGTCACACAGAGCACCGACCCAACATACAGATATATACAGGCACATAGACACACACATATATACAGATACACACATACATATACAGTGTATACAGACAGACACACTCACACCACTGCTTGCCTGCACATTTCTTCTCTCTCGATGAATACACATGGATCTCTGCAGTCTCCTATCTCTGCCCTCATCAAGCCCCCTCCAGCTTTGTAGCTCTCCTTGGCTCACCTGTGACTCATCCCTCATCCATTCTCCTGCTCTCCCCCTCCGTTGCTGGCAAACTTCCATGAGAGTTTGAGAGATGGGTGCATGATGTCTTTAGCCTACGCTAATTACAAGACAAGAAAGAGGAAGTGGGATGTATAAGGTATTTACCGGCAGAAAAAAAAAGTTTTACTATCCAAAGTTAAAACAACAAGGACAGAGGATTTAATAGATGGAAAAATTAAAAAATGACTGAAGGTCCTCTTTAAGGTTTTTGACCCTAATGCATTCTTTGCATTAAAGCAGAAGTAAACCCATCGATTTAACAGTTTAAATAAACAGTTACATTCAACACACGGTTGCCCCCAGGGAAAGCAGCTTTCGGTGGGGGCACTCAATGAAGAGGAGGGGGCTGTTTACTAACACTTTAAGGCCAAAGATAGGTAGGATTTGGAGTGAAAGTTCTAAGAACGTTTGTTTGTTTTTCTAATCATTAAAGGATTAAATTGATGTTTGTTTTTGACCGAAGTGAAGAGGAAATTTGAAGGAGCAGGTTGGAAAATTTTTCTCAAATTTCTAACAGTGTGTGTGCTTTGAAGTCCATTCATTCCAAAATCAAATGTTACCAGCAAACAAAATTTTTCGAACAACAAATGAATGTTCTGATAATTTTTGTACAGACTTTTTCTACGAATTTTGGTTTGAAATTCTATTCATCTGCATAAAAAGGCATCATCCATAATAGCTGCATGAATTTTGACCAGAATAGCTGCAGCACCAGATATTCCCAAATGATATACAAATATGAGCCACTTGTATTTAAACTTTTTTTAAACCCCAAACTGCAATTTGGGGTTTCCAACAGCAAAAAAGACCACCCAAGTAAATTGTATGTTTCATAGTACGAGCGTATGGAAAAAATAGAACATTTTATGGGTCTCTGAGCACCTTTAATTAAAAATCCCTGCATTCCCCCTTTCCTGCCCAGGCAACTCAGGTGTTGCAAACAGCCTTTTCTAGACATAAATGGCCATGCCAGGCTGTATTCTGTGTATAAAGCAGTACTCACATATACACAGGTATAGCATTTGGGCGCATGGAAAAATAGAAAGGCGTTTATGGGAGCACTATTTTATACCTGGAATACAGCAGTGCACAGCCATTCATGTCTATGGTAGACATATGCAAATTAGTTTTCGGACCTAATTCGGCATATTAGTTCATTTGGGAGCATCCAAATGAACTAGGGATCGACCGATTATCGGCAAAGCTGATATGCACTTTCCCCGATATATCGGAATCGGCCCCTGAGGTTACTAATATTGCCGATATTTCGGGAAAGTGCTTGTACCGGAGTAATGCCTGCAGCTAGAGGCATAACCCCGGTACCGGCATCCATAGCCAACGGTTGGCTGTCTTGTAATGACAACCGATGCGGCTGAGAAGCTGCTCGGCTGTCATTACAAGGAGCGGGAGGGGACGTTCCCCCCCCCCTCCTGCCGCCTTCTGCAGCTCACCCGGGTCTCCCATCCCACCGGGAGACCCGGCAACCAGCCTGCATGGCCGCCGAAGAGAAGACCCGATCAAAGCCGCATTCAGCTCTGTAAAAACCTATCATAACATCACTTCCGGCTACTCGGCGCCAAATTAAAAAAAATTACAGCATTTAAAACAGCCAAACTTGGCATTTTGAATACTTTTAAGTGCAGAGGAGGGGTTTGGGATCTTTTAGGCCCCCAGATCCCTCCACAAGAGTACCTGTAAAAAAAAAAAAAAAAATTTTAATGTACGAAAATATCTGCCAATATCGTCCGATACCGATATGCGATGACCAAAATATCGGTATCGGCAATAAAAAAATGATATAGGTCGATCACTAGAATGAACGAAAGACTCTTTTGACGAATGCGTACAAAAACGAATTGTTAGAAAGAACAAAAATACAGAAATACAAAATCCGAAAAAATAAAAATAAAAAAAAAAGAACTAAAAACAATTCAACGTATAAGTTTAACGAATCGATTACATTCAGATATACTGTATTTTCTGGCGTATAAGACTACTTTTGAACCTCAAAAAACCTCCCAAAAACGGGGGGTCGTCTTATACGCCGAGTATAATAGATCCAAGGTAACCTAAGTATAAGTATTACCGGTAGATGTAATCTCTCAAGACGCTGGCTGTGTGGGAATCCTGTACCGGTATACCGTATATACCGTAGCTTCGGCTACATACAGTGTACCACACTGAGCCTATCAGGGAGAGCGATGTATTCTATTATTGAATGCAAAGCCTGCTCGGATTGGCGGAGTAACATCAGCTCGCCTCTCTGACTCTGCCAATCCGAGCAGGCTTTGCATTCAATAATAGAATACATCGCTCACTGTGATTGGCTCAGCACGGTATACTGTATGTAGCCGAAGCTACGGTACATACGGTATACCAGTACAGGATTCCTGCACAGCCAGTGTCTTGAGATTACATCTACTGGTAATACTTAGGGTACCTTGGAGATATTATGAGAATTGATTACATATTACAGTACTAGGGGTACCTTGGAGATTTATGAGAAATCTGATGTTTTTCAATGGTGTTGCCTTGCTTCGGAAGGGGGGTAGTCTTATATGGCGAGTATAGCCCAAAACCTATGTTTTAACTTGAAAATTAGGGGGGTTGTCTTATACGCCGGAAAATACGGTATCCATTTTTCGTTCTTTCCGACTATTCGTTATCACTGAATATAAAGAAAAAATTGATGAATGCATTCATATTCGTATTTCTTTTGGATATATTCGGATTCATTTGATTTTTGGATGGGCAGTGTTAGTGTGTATCTCTGGCCAATGAGCTTGTCCCTCATTCCCTTGTGTGTTTTTCTGTGTCAGACTGCATTCCATCCAGAGTCCAGACAGGGTGTGGTGGGCCGGTGGCACTGTTTTGTTGGATTTGTGAGTCTCTTGTTAGACAGAGAGTGAGAGATAAATTATTTATTAATTTCTAATAAGTCTTACTCTATTTCCGAGCCCGAAGTAACGAATGCCGTATCTAAACGAATGGAACGTAACGAATACGAATGCATCCGAAGTTACAAAATATCTGAACTAATACCACATCCAAACGAATGGAACGGATTGAACACAAATGCATCCGAAGTTATGAATTATCCAAAGTAATGAATGCCGCATCTAAACAAATGTAACGGAACGAATACGAATGCATCCGAAGTTACGAATGATCATCACCAGTAACGAATGCCGCATCTAAACGAATGGAACATGATGAATATGAATGCATCTGAAGTTACGAATGATCCGATGTAACTAATGCTGCATCTAAATGAATGGAATGGAATTAATACGAATGCAACCGATCCGATATTATCAATAATCCGAAGTAATGAATGTTTTGAAGTAACGAATGCCGCATCTAAACGAATGGAACAAAACTAATACGAATGCATCTGAAGTTACGAATGATCCGAAGTAACGAATGTCGCATCTAAATGAATGGAACATAATGAATACAAATGCATCCAAAGTTACGAATGATCCGATGTAACGAATGCCGCATCTAAACTAATGGAACAAAAAGGAATACGAATGCATCTTAGGTTACGTATGATCCAAAGTAACGAACGCCACATCTAAACGAATGGAACATAACGAATATGAATACATCCGAAGTTACAAGTTATCCGAAGTAACGAATGCCGCATCTAAATGAATGGAATGGAATGAATATGAATGCATCCGATCCGATATTATGAATCATCTGAAGTAATGAATGCCGCATCTAAATGAATGGAACAGAACGAATACAAATGCATCCAAAGTTACAAATTATCCGAAGTAACGAATGTCGCATCCAAACAAATGGAACAAATACGAATGCATCCAATGTTACGTATTATCCAAGGTATTGAATGTGGCATTCAAACAAATGGAACGGAATGAATACGAATGCATCCAAAGTTACAAATTATCCGAAGTAACGAATGCTGCATCTAAACGAATGGAACAAAATGAATATGAATGCATTCAAAGTTACGAATGATCCAAAGTAATGAATGAGGATCATAGCGACTGGTCCGATAAATGAAAAAAAAACATAAGTGAATGAAACTAAAACAAAACAAAACAAATTTTTTGGCAGTGCTCATGTCTAGTCTATGGGTGGCGGTAGGCAGTACCTGGGATGCCCAGTTGGGAGGAACAACCGGAAATTACATTGTATAGGCTCAAGTACACATGTGCAAGAGCCCTTTCTCATGCCACTGCCTTGCAGGGTTGTACATAAACCTACATACCACAGCATAGTGCTGAATGCAAAAGTCTTCTTTAGGAGATCAGTGAAGATGAAATATAAGTAAGGAACAGAACCACATCATACGAGACACACAGCTGATGATGCAGTAGATATCTGAGTCACCTTTATACAATAGTTCATAAGAGCAACCAACAACTTTCGTAAATGACATGCTGCAAATGAAATAAATAAAGGAATATAATAAAACCAGCGCTCTCCTGTCTGATGACGTCACTGGGGTAAAGAAGTCTGTCAGCCACAGTTAGTAAATAAAGCAATGAGATGGGGTCAAGTAACAAGCAGCATGGAGGAAACGCATTCTCAGAGGCTCTTAGACAAAACACGCACATTCCAGACAGGAGGTAGAACCTGGATTATTTGCTTTACGCTACAGCGCAGCGACCTCATGGGAGAAAATAATAATGCTTTTGCTGAAAAGCCAAAAATATATTTGAACCATACATCACACCTAAACCTACATAAGGCTTGTATTCCTGTTTATATGGGTTGCCATGCTAACCTAATAATTATATCTACACACCTCTTAATTATTTCCATTTTAGAATGATAACTGTATGTTTATGTACTTGAAAGGTACTGGATTAACCAAAAAGGGGGTTAAAGCAAATATGACAATTGAGACTCCCCTCCCCCAGTTGCTTGGCATCCTCCAGTCACTTCTGTCACTTTACAAGTCTGCACAAATAAATTCCTGACATGTCGCATTGGCCACAGTAAACGTTAAAAAAAAAAAAAAAAAAAAAAAAAAAGCTGTGCCTTTTACCAATAAAAAGTAGTCAATTACCTTCCGTCAATGTAATTTGCCTAGACTGACATGATGTCACCAGCCTGCTTCAGGCAGGACGAAACATTTCCACCCTCCTATCCCCCGGTGATCAGACTGTAACCTTGTAACTGGAGTAGGCTGAAGTATGGGGCTGATCTGTGCTAGATATCTGTGAACACTGCCAAGACCTACACAGGCATTAAAGTGATATTAAAGTCTGTTTTTCTTTTATTTTTAAATAACAAACACATTAAACATACCTGCTCTGTGTAGTGGCTTTGCACAGAGTAGCCCCGATTCTCCTCCTCTTGGGTTCCCCGCCAGCGCTCTCAGCCCCTCCCTCCTGCCTAGTGCCCCCCCCAGCGAGTATGCTTGTGTGGGGGCACCCAAGCATGCTCGCTCCCGAGCCATGGCTCTGCATCTCTATTCACACACAGAGCTGCTGCTAGGCCCCGCCCCTCTTTCTCCTCATTGGCTCACTGGCTGCAATTAACAGCAGCGGGAGCCAATGGTTCCCCCTGGGGCCTCAGCCAATGAGGAGTGAGAGTCCCAAGAGAGCCAAGATGGGGCTCAGGGCAGATGGGCAGATGAATGCATTGTCAGGGAGAGTACTATGATCTTTGAAAAGTACCAGATACCGGTGTACAAAATGTATGCTAAGGCAAAAATAAAAACATGCAATATATCTCTGCAATACATGCTCATTTCCCACGTGTTTTATCCCTTTAATCACTTCTGGACCGGAAGGATTT
Organism: Pelophylax lessonae; assembly: GCF_965119305.1. Classification (NCBI taxonomy): domain Eukaryota; kingdom Metazoa; phylum Chordata; class Amphibia; order Anura; family Ranidae; genus Pelophylax; species Pelophylax lessonae. The sequence continues at coordinate 190,848,202 of NC_138773.1, forward strand.
GCCCCTTTAACGACCAGGCCATTTTTTTGCGATTCGGCGCTGCCTTATTTTAACTGACAATTGCGAGGTCGTGCTATGCTGTACCTAAATAAAATTGATGTCCTTTTTTTCCCACAAATAGAGCTTTCGTCTGGTGGTATTTGATCACCTGTGTGATTTTTATTTATTGCGCTATAAACAAAAAAAGAACAATTCTGAAAAAAACAACAATATTTTTCACTTTTTGCTACATAACATTCCCAAAAAATAAATAAAAACATTGAAATTTTTCATCCTTTTAGTCCAATTTGTATTCTTCTATATATTTTTAGTAAAAAAAAAAAAATCCCAATAAGCGTATTTTGATTGGTTTGCGCAAAAGTTATTGCGTCTACTAATTAGGGGAAAGCTTTATGTCATTTTTATCTATTTATTATTTTTACTAGTAATGGCGGCAATCTGCGATTTTTAGCAGGACATTGCGGCGGACAGATCGGACCCCTAACTGACATTTTTGACACTTTTGGGGGGACCAGTGACATTACTACAGTAATCAGTGCTAAAAATATGCACTGTTACTGTAATAATAACACTGGCAGGGAAGGGGTTAACCCAGGGGCGATCAAAGGGTTAAGTGTATGCCTAGGGGGTGTTTTCTAACTGTATGTGGGAGGGACTTGTGGAATCAACACTGAGACCTGTGTTCCTAAATAGGAGGATCACAGGTGCTCTGTGTTCATTCCAGAGAGAACAAAGGTCTGCTGTGTTTACAACAGCAGACCGTTGTTCTCTCTCCACGGGGAGCGATCACGGATGACCGGCGGCAATTGCAGCCACCGGCCCCATGGATCGGCTTCCCCACTGCCTAGTGGGGCCAGGAGCACTCCCGTGAACTGGTTCATGCAGCCGAGCCAGCCTGCTGCAGTATCTGTGGCGGGCGGTCGGCAAGTGGTTAAAGATCCTGCAAATACAGACACATACCTGTTGATCTGCCAGAAATGCACCCAGCCCTTAAATTCTGTTGGGACTCACACACTTGTGGAACAAGCAATGTCAACCCTGCCTAGTTGTCCTTTGCTAAACAACTCACTGGACACATTGGATTGCAGCTCTTCCATGCTCCGGTTGGGGACTGTCCCTTGGTGTCATCACGTCCGATGCAAGGCTACGGTCTCTGCATCAGTCTTGATGATGTCTGGAGCATGGGGGAGAAGATGTTGCAGAACCAGTCTAACAGTGCAGAGGAGCAGAAGATCGGGTAAGTAAATCTTCTTTTCTACGCCCCTAGGCCTAAATGAGCAAGCAAACCTTGCAGTGCGGGCTTTCTCTTCACTTCATGTCATATAGCCAAAACAAACGTGCATACATGAAAGGAGCGCCAGACCAAAAGATAAGAGTCCAATTTCATTTATTGGTATTGTGCTAAAACTACATTAGGGCTTCAGTTAAAATGAGAACCATGAATGGACTCAAAAAAGGGCTTTCCTGTGTGAATCTGTGTGGGGAAGCTAGTTGCTGAATAAGAACATTTACCTGCAGTATCTGCATTAGCAATCAAAATCTTGGTTGCTAATGCAGATATTGCTGGCAAGTAATGGTGACCACCAGGGCATAGTGACATTATACTGGTGTAGCTAGTGATAAGGGATACTAGCTGGCTACTGTGATAACACTGTATGCCAGTGCAGCCAGCCAGTGTCCCTGATCACTAGCCAAAATCAGCGTAGCCAGCCACAGTATCCCTGATCAATGTAACACTAGTTATAGTGGTGTCAGACCAGTGTTTCTGATCGCTGACACACCAGACCAGTGCAGCAGGCAATGTTTCTGATCGCTGACACACCAGACCAGTGCACCCAAGAACAGTGTTTCTGATCTCTGCCACACCAGTCTCAGTGTCTCCAGACCAGTGTAAGCCGGCAACAGTGTTCTTGATTGCTGCCATGCTAGTCCCAGTGTCCCCAGACCAGTGCAAGCCGCCAACAGTGTTCCTGATTGCTGTCATGCCAGTCCCAGTGTCCCCAGACCAGTGCAAGCCAGCAACAGTGTTCCTGATTACTGCCACATCTATACAGTGCCACAAGACCAGTCAAAGCCAACAACAGTTTTCCCGTATGTTGTTACACCCGTTCCAGTGCCACCAAACCAGTTCAAGCCACAACAGTGTTCCTGATCACTCCCACACCAGTTCCAGTGTCAACAGACAAGTGTAAGCCAGCAACAGTGTTCCTGATCACTCCCACACCAGTTCCAGTGTCAACAGACAAGTGTAAGCCAGCAACAGTGTTTCTGATCACTGCCACAACTGCACAGAGTCACGAGACCAGGGAAACCCAGCAACAGTGTTCCCTATTGCCGCCACAACAGTTCCAGGGTTGTCACAACAGCCATCAACAGTTTTCCTGATTGCCTCCACAGCAGTCTCAGATCACTAAACCAGTGTATGCCATCAATAGTGTTCCTGATCACTGACACACCGCTGACAGTGTCTCCATAGCCAGTGCAGCCAGCAACATGGTTTCTGATAACCACCATACCAGTGCAGCATTGCCTTTGTGTGTTGCCCTTACTGACCTTGGTTTGTTTATTGACCACATTTTTGTCTGCTGCCCAGACTGATGCTGTGCCTGCTCATTGCATGTCCCACTGACTACGTTCCTCCAAAACACTAGTTACAGCCATCCAGCAGACAGCCGCACTCCATGAACCACAGGAAATCTTTTGTTTACCCTTTGCTCCCGCTCCTCTACTTCCTGGCCAGTGAACATGGCATTTTTGTGTGCAGTTGAGTACCAGTAAGCTAGGCTTGCTTGGCTATGGGCACTGCTATAGGTGATGCTACACTAAGCTATATTGCGTGACCACTTGTACAGAGGAAAGCATTAGTGTCCATTCACATTCAGCCCGACAAGTTGCGGTCCTCCCGCTCCCACTGTGTAGTACAGGAGCCGTTCTAATAGGAGCGACACAAGTCGCTCCGACTTAGAAAAAGGGTCCTGTACTACTTCGGGGCGACCTGGAGGCGACTTGCATTGACTTCCAGGAGCGACCTAATGTGAACAGAGCCTGACAGTACACTGTTTTTGATACACTGGTTGATTTTTGTGATACACAAGGAAGAATGTCCGGGACATAATCTGTCCAAAGTCTCACACACATGTGATATACTCATACTCAGAGAAGTAGCACAATGTTTTTTGGGGTGAAAATCTAAGCATGCCCATGCTGTGTGTATGAAAAATATTAAATTGAGAACTTTGTGTAAAAAATCAATCTATAACCGTTTCTATAGAAATGTGACTTCGGTGAAATTACCTGGAGGAAACTTTTAGGCTTCATGTACCCCTTGCCTACATTTACCGTGGCTGCGGGAAAATGCAAAACCGGAAAAATCGTGTTGCCATTTTTTTGTGTTTTCCCATGGTCGACGGTCAAAGCGTTCCTATACTGAATGCGATTCTTCTGCGTCCAGGAGAGGGGAGTTGAACTTCACCTAACCACAGCAGCTCCTAAACTCTGCTAAAAGCTTATGTGCACGTAGGCTTTTATGGATTTGAGTTTAGGAGCTTTGGCAAAAAAATGCAAAACCCCTAAACTCAAGTTTAGGAGCTGCCAGTGTACATGGAGCCTTATGCCTCGTACACACCCGTCGATAGTTGGCCGTGAATTTTCGGCCAACGGCCGATCGGCCGATTTTTGGCTTGTTAGTATGATGCTTTCGACAACCGACTCCGACTTTTCGGCCGAGTCACATAAAATCTGGTGTGCAGGCTATAAAATTTTTGTTGGCCGGCAACAGAACGGCCGATTTTCCGCCAGTCAGTACAGATTTCGGCAGACAAAAATCAGATGAGAAAGACTGGGCATGCTCAGAGATTAAAAAACACACGGAAAGTAAACCAGCACATGACATCACTTCTGAAGTTGGTTGTTGTTGGCCGAGAAAATTCATGTGCAGTCTAGGCACATTTCAACCAACACAACAACACTGGACAAAAGAAGGCCGATAATCGTTGCGTGTGTACGAGGCATTAGGCCCCTTTCACACGGGCTTTCCGATCAGGTCCGCCTGATCGGATGCTCAATGCACCCCTATGGAGCAGCAGATGTCAGTGGTGACAACCCGTCCATGAAATCCAGATGGATGGAAACCCTATATTCCATCCTTCTGGAGGATCGGATTGGATAGGATCGGATGAAAACAGACAGGCGGTCCCTTTTCATCCAATCTCCCATAGAGGAGAGCGGGGATCTGACAGCTCTGTCTCTGCAAAGTAAGCGGAGCCGGATCTGTCACCCGCCTGCTCAGTGAGGATCGTCAGATCAATCCCCGCTGAGCAAAACGGAGTCCGCCAGGCGGAAAGCCCATGTGAAAGGACCCTAACAGCTGTTTTACCAATCTACTGATATCAGCTGTGAAGAATCTCTAATTACACAGATGCAAACATGACAATGAAAAATGAATTAATTTCTATATAATAATATAATGTTCTTTAAGTGTAATTTTAAGATAAGGACAACTGTTCTGCCTACAAAAAATGGGTAAAAGCCAGGAGCCTCTCTTTTTTCCTCTTCACATGACATAATTATTCCCAGATGTAGATGTACTTATGCCAGACTTTTTGGCCATTCGTATTTCAACAAGGAGAGCACTATCTGACTTCCCCCCCCAGTCTCCGAGGAGAGCAGACTTCTGTCTAAGGCCAGTGTTTTGACTATGACGGGATTCCTAATGGGTGATGGAGCCAAAATATAGTCATTTTACCCCCATCCAGTCTATTCCCCTGCTATCTAGATGCAGGACTCTTTCTATTTAACTGTTGCACTTCCTAAGAGAAACTAAGTATACAAATACAAAAAAGACATAATTGAAATTTAGAGGCGGTCCACACTAGCGCGACTTGTCAGGCGACTTGTCAGCCTGACAAGTCGCGGTCCATTGACCGCTACAGGACCGGTTCTAATAGGAGCGACACAAGTCACTCCGACTTAGAAAAAGGGTCCTGTACTACTTCGGAGCGCCCTCGGAGCGACTTGCATAGACTTCCATTATGTGAAGTCCCTGCAAGTCGCTCCGAAGTCGTGGTGCATGGTAATGCACAAGTCGCCCCCGAAGTAGTAAGGAGTCGTGTCGCCATAGTGTGAACCGAGCCTTAATCATGAAACAAAAATGTGAAAATTTTTTTATCGCTGTTCAAAAATAAATTAACATATCATCAGCTAATTCCAGTGAGTAATATAAGGGGACGGTAAAGGAAATCTATTGTCACAGCTTGCACTTTGATTTACAATGTCAGCATTGTACAGGTGGTACACACTATAAGAATATTGGGTGAACGATTGTTCAGTTTTCCTCAGTTTCACAGCAAGTCGAAACCGAGGATTGAATGAAAGAATGAAAAAAATGCAAAAAACAGTTGCCTAGAATACCCCTTAGTTCCCCTGTAGCGACTCTTTGAGTCTGGTATGGATTATAAGGGGGCACCACGTGCAAAAACCCCCCCTAAAATGTGTGTGGTCCCTCAGGAAACCTGGGGGACCTCACACATTCTCACGCATCCAGGAAGCCTAGATGCGTGAGAAGGTGGGGGGAAGGGGGGTACCCCATTTAGTTACCAAGCAGTGCTGGGTCAGTGTTTTCTACAGGAGGACCCCACCCAATCCTAAAGTGGTAGTATACTCCTGCTCTCCAAAGCTCCTTTTTAAAATGTTTTTTAAAATCTTCCTTTCCTGGGAGCCACTGTTGCCATCATATCTAATGTAGCACCACCCCCGCAGGAGCTGCTGATTAGATTATTGGGTCTACGTCCTGCCTAACAACCCACAGAATTGGCTCGAACCCTCCCTAGGCACAACTGACCCAGAATAGGACTGGAATACCAAATGGCTACACAGATTGGAATATAACACTTCAATAAATAATAATGACCTGTTACCTCTCTCCAGCTGCAGTCCTTCTGGGTAATACAAGGTGACCACACACAAGCTTGCTTTTAAACAGGAAAGTTATTTACTGTGAATCAAATAAACAGTTTCGATACAGTAAAATATGACTTTGTAAAAGGATATACTAATTAATTAATCAAAGATAAGATAAATACTGTGATATCACTCCTCAAGGGCACATTAATTGTTTCAGGAAATGTCTCAGAGCCTATAGGACCGCCATCTTAATCACTATTATACTTTTGGAGATAAGGCTCAGCATTCAGTTAGACACAGTATCAGAATGTCAGACCTATCTGAGTCCGCTGTTTCTTCTCTATATCTTCGCTAGCAACGTTGGTGCACTCGCAATTTGTAATCCACATTGAGGATGGGTGATCAATAGAGAGAATGGCAGCAAACAGTTAATAATCACCGCGGGGTGTCTGTGCAGGATTGCCGGTAAAACTTCTGTGAGAGATGTACTGGGCCACCTGGTATATTGCCTTCTACTACTCTAAGGCTAATCCTGACTAAAGTTACTTCTTTGATAGATAGAGTCAGTTTTTGGGCAGGTGCCCTCTCACCAACAGGACTGTCTCCCAGGAAGCCTCCGCTGCTGTCTCAGTCTCCGGCCTCTGTCACCAGCCGCGCTAGGTATTTGGGGTGGATGAGTCTGGTCTCTGTAGAACATCGATGGGACCTCCAGGAGGGATCCTCTACTGGAGATGAAACACTGCAACTTAGTCACTTAAGGCCCAGGAGTTTCGGCCTAGCATACAGCATCAGCCCACAGCACTGGCATCCTGCTTGTCTCACTGTGTCTTTCCCAAGAGAGTGAGCCTGGCTCCTCCCTTCCTTTATAAAGCTTCCCCCAGAAGGCTGTGCGGTGCAGCAGTGCACCCTGGTATTCTCAAAGCACTATGGGCGATGAAGACTGCTCAACTTCCTGAAAGGAAAATAACATCAAAAGACATTCCATAGCCGCTGCAATGTGTCCTTTTGGCCACTAGATGGAGCCGAGTTCCTCTCAAATGTCAAGCAGCAGTCTTTTAGAACTTGTATAATGGAAGACCCCGCTACACACTCCCCCCACTTGAGAAACTTTGGTCCCCAAAGAGGACAACAGCATGTACTCCAGTGCATATGTTGGCAGTACACAAAAAAAAACATTAACATATGCATAACAGGGAATCATCTTCCTTTTCATAAGCAGAGTTCAAACTTAACAACTGCATATTACAACACAGGTTCGACATAGGAACCTCCCACCAATTGTCAGGGGAGGGAAGGTAATTCTGTTCACAGACCCCTGACACTTGAGTGGCTTGTACAGATGTGCCTGGGGGTGAGCTAGGGTTGTCCTCCACCAAATCTGCGATGGAAGAACTAGGCTGATCAAGAGTTCGTTTGGAAGTAAAGATAGCCTCTTCTGAGCATTCACCCAATTGGTCATAGGTCAGTCTTTTGGGCGGGTGAATGACTCTTCTTTCCCTCTGTTCTTTGGGATGCACGATCTCAGAGGTACTAGGACCAGCCACTTCTGGGGATTCTTCAATGTCCTCCTCCTCATGTTCCAACACACAGGAATCTGATGCTTCAAGAGCGGTCAGTTCTTCTTCAGAGGAAGGTGCAACCTCCTCCTCAGGATCTTCATCATCAACTACTTCTTCTGGAAGCATGTGGAAAGGTATGAATTCGGGGGCTTCCGCCCGAAGGGTTCCTCTGTCAGCCAATTCAGATGAAGACAGGGAGGCAGGTGTGGGTTCTGGTAACTGAGACGACCACATCCAGTCAGGTACCTCCTCTTCATCTTCCAGATCTTCAGATGGAGAATTTCCCTCCCTCACATCTGGGAGTGTCGACTGAGATCTGGTGACTGGTCTGGACAGGCGAGAGGTCGAAGGGGTCTCTGGCGAATCTACGACAGGAGGCATGCGAACTGCTTCAGAGAGAGGCAGTAAATGGTTCCTATGCCAAGTCTTCAATGGACCCACACTTCCTTCAGGCCGAATTTGATACACAGGGAGGTTTGGTAGTTGCTTGCAGATAACATAAGGTTGGGACTTCCAGCGGTCTGCCAACTTGTGTTTTCCCGGGACACCCAAGTTCCTCAACAATACCCTGTCCCCTGGTTGCAAGTCTTGGATCCGAACTTTTAAGTCGAAATTCCTTTTATTCCTCAGTCCACGTTGATCAGATGTGGCCTGAGCTTTATCATAGGCCGATTTCAGACTCTTCCGCAGTCGGTCCACATATCCCTTGTGCGATGCTGAAGAGGTGTGATCGGGCGAGATGCCAAAGGCCAAATCCACTGGCAATCGAGCCTCTCGTCCAAACATTAGACGATAAGGGGAATATCCAGTAGCATCACTGACAGTACTGTTGTAGGCATGCACAATGGCAGCTACATGTTTGCCCCAATGCTGTTTCTTCTCTGAGCTTAAAGTCCCCAACATGTCCAAAAGAGTCCTGTTAAATCTTTCCGGCTGGGCATCCCCTTGTGGATGGTAGGGAGTAGTTCTAGTCTTTTGGATGCCTAACAGATCTTCTAACAGTCTCTTGATCAGTCTGCTTTCAAAGTCTCTTCCCTGATCTGAATGGAGGCGTTGTGGTAACCCATAGTGTACAAAGAACTTTTCTACAAGAACTTTGGCTACTGTAGAGGCCTTCTGATCCCTTGTTGGGAATGCTTGGGCGTATCTGGTAAAATGGTCTGTTACCACAAGGACATTCCCTTGGCCACTCAGATCAGGCTCTAGGCAAAGGAAATCAATGCACACCAGTTCCATGGGTCCCTGGCTTTGCAGATGGCCCATTGGGGCTGCTTGACGTGGCAGAGTCTTCCTTTGTATACATCGGACACAAGAATGACAGTATCCTTCAACTTCGGCCCTCATACAGGGCCAGTAGAACCTGTCTCTGACAAGCTGAAAAGTTCTTTCAGGTCCCAGATGGCCATGATTATCATGAAGAGCAGCCAGAACTCTCTCCCTGTATTTAGCTGGTAAGAACAGTTGCCACTTCTCCTCCAGATCTTCAGATGGGCCTCTTCGGTAGGCCACCCCTTCTCGGATCTGTAACCGGGTCCACTCTCTATGCAACAGACGGGCCCCCTGAGGAGAGTCGGTGAGAAGCAACTCAGGGCGCTGGATCTCCAAGGCTTCCAAAATAAGTTTTCCCAGAGGGTCTTCCAGCTGCTCCTTCCTCAAGTCCCTTTTGGACAGCCGGGGTAAATCTTCCCCTTCAACCTGGGTCACCCTGCAATAGTATTTGGGTACTCCGACAGCCGAAACCCCAATCTCTTCGGCTCTTGATCCTCCTCTGGATCGAAGTTCAGTTCCCTGATATAGGGCACGCACCCCTTCTGGAGCCAAATGGGTCCATTCTTCATCAGGTTCGTGTGGTGCATGCAACCTTCTGGATAGGGCATCTGCATCCCTGTTCCCGATTCCTGGCCGATACTTCAGGCTGAAGTTGAAGCTAGAGAGGGCAGCCAACCATCTGTGTCCTGTTGCATCCAGCTTAGCTGTAGTCAACAGATAGGTAAGGGGATTATTATCCGTCTTGACAATGAATTCAGCTCCGTACAGGTAATCTTTCAGTTTGTCGACCACTGCCCACTTTAAGGCCAGGAATTCAAGTTTGTGGGTAGGATAATTCCTTTCAGCAGGTAGTAGACTCCTGCTCACGTAGGCTACGGGTCGCAGGTGGCCCCCATGTTCCTGGTAGAGTACCCCACCCAGCCCATCTCGGCTGGCATCGACATGTAGTTCATATGGTTTCGTGGGGTCTGCGTAGGCCAACACAGGGGCAGTGGTTAGATTCTTTTTCAACTGAATGAAAGCCCCTTCACATTCTGGGGTCCACTGATCCTGGATGGACTCCTTGGCCTTCCGGGGTCCCATGGTGGACTTCATTGGCTTGACCAGTTCAGGAACGTCATCTTCTTCGTTCTTTAGTAACTCATTGAGGGGTCGGGCAATCTTGGCGAACCCCTCTACAAACCTCCTGTAATAGGAGCAAAAACCCAGGAACGACCGAAGTTCGGTCACATTTGTAGGTCTCGGCCAGGAGGCGACAGCATCCAGCTTGTCCGGGTCGGTGGCCACCCCTTCTTCAGACACGATGTGGCCCAGGTAATGGACCGAGGACTGATAGAATTGGCACTTCTCAGGAGAAAGTTTCAGGCCTTCTTCATGTAGCCTCTTCAGGACCTTTTCCAACCTCTCCTCGTGTTCTTCCAAAGTTCTGCCAAACACGATAACATCATCCAAGTATACCAGTACCTCTATCAAATTCATATCTCCAACGGTCCTTTCCATCAGCCTTTGGAAGGTAGCAGGGGCCCCTGACAATCCCTGAGGCATGCGATTGAACTCAAAGAACCCCACAGGGGTGATGAAGGCTGTCTTCTCCCGATCTTCAGGGTGCATGGGGATCTGATAATACCCACTCTTTAAGTCCATCACACTGAACCACTTCGCCCCTGACAGGCTCTGTAGGGCGTCTTCGATTCGAGGAGTGGTATACTGGTCTGGGATGGTTCTTCTGTTCAGTGTTCGGTAGTCGATACAAAGCCTCAGAGATCCGTTTTTCTTCCGGACTACCACTATCGGAGAAGCATATGGGCTCCTGGATTCTCGAATAACCCCAGTCTTCTTGAGTTCCGCCAGCTGCTGACGTAGATCTTCTAAGTCACCTAAGGGAACTCGCCGGACTCTTTCTCGGAAAGGTTTGTCCTCACTCAGGCGGATCTTATGAGTGGCACTCCTGGCGCATCCCACGTCGAACTCAGCCCTAGAAAATATTCCTCGCCATCCAGCAAGTTGTGCCTTGGCCCTCTTCACCCATTCTGGTGGGAGGGCAGCGTTTCCAGAGCAGAGCTCTTCTATAACATCTTCACCCCTTCCCTCCTCTTTAAGATCAGATGGGACAACTGGGGTAGCCGGGTTAACTTGGCCCAACAGCACTCTGGCCGGTACCTTCACCGGTGTAGTAGAGGTGTTTCTGACACTCACTAAAACCCTTCCATGGTTTTTCTGTAACACCTTCAAAGGGATCACTTCAGGGATTACTTCTATCCCTCTCTCCTCTTCCTGTGGACCTGATTCAAAGATGATAAAAGGGCCCGGCTGTTTCCATGTGAGTTTAACGGAAGCTTTCAGACAAGCCACCTCTCCTGGCTGCAAGACCTTTTCCGTTCTGTCCAACTTCCAGAGTCTTCCAACTCCTTCTGCAGGAGTCTCTTGCTCCAATACTAATCGTTGATAGGCCTGCCGTAGCATGGGGTGAATCCTTGGCGCTGGAGCATCCTGTCCCTGGACCAGTTGTGTCAGGAGGCGCCTTACTAGGTCAGTGTTGGTCCCTACGATGAGAGAGCTTTTGTTGGCCCCTGGCGGACGAGGACAGACCACCGCTAGGGTGTCGAAGGTTTCAGCTTCACCAGCCACTGATGGGTCAAAGGTCAACTTGATTGGCAGATACCCGTCATAGGGAAAACTTTGAGTCCCGATACCCCATATCTCCAGATCTTCCAACTTCTGCAGAGGTAGATGGGTAAGGTGTTTATCATAGAAGTCTCTATACAGAAGAGTCACTTGGGCCCCAGTGTCAAGGAGGGCTCTTGTGTAAATTCCTTCTACCTGGACAGAGACTACAGGGGAAGGCCCGACCAAGTTAGTTGGGAATTCTCTTGAAGTGGCCTTGTTGTCTGATTCAGTTCTCTGCACCCAGGCTCTTTTCTTTTTTTTTCTTCTGGACTTCAGTCCCCTCTGGGCCCGGTGTGCATTGATTTTCCTTCTCTCAGTAGCCTGGAGTATAGAACTAGGGGCGTTGTACCTGGATCTGACTCCCTGACTCAGATTCCCTGAATCATTGAGTCTCTTGGATTCCCTTGAAACTGGCGGGCACCCGGTCGACTCCTTCACGGGTGCCCTCTGAAGTTTTTCCGCTGGCTTGCGAGGTTCTGAGGCGACATTTCCTGGGCTGGGACATACTCCTCTAACATGTCCTACTCCCCCACAGTTGAAACAAGTTAGCGATCTCCTAGGTCTCGGTTCCGGGTCTACTCTAAGGTTAGAAGGTTTATCCGGCTTCTCTGACACGTTCCCATCAGGTAGAGTAGATGCCTGACTAGTCAGGATGGACACCATTTCTATCAACTGGGACACCTGGGTCTTTAGGAGTTCAACTTGCGAGTCACTTTCTTTTGCACTTATCACTCTGACACGAGCAGTTGAGTCAAACTGCCGACTCTTCCTTTTGTTGTCTAACATGACCTCTTCTTCTCTGACCATTCGGATCAGGTCAGGGTATTCCAGAATGCCACCATCTTGGCGAGTTCGCAACAGTATGGCAATGGGATCTAAGGGTTGAGCCCCTCTCAGCACCTGCCGTGCACGAGTCTCATCTACCTTCCGGGGGTCTATCCCTTTCTTTATCAAGATCTGGTGGATGATCTTATCTAGGCGTCTAATAAATTCGGACAACTTCTCTTCCTCTTCTTGGTAACAGTGGTCTAACTGGTAAAGAAGTTCAGCCACGTTCTCCGTCCGACCAAATACATCTTGTAGAATGTCTAGATAATCCTGTGCAGTACAGTTCTTTTTGCTTAGCTTGAGATTACGTACGGCCTCTAGTGCAGGTCCCTTTAAACTTTCTGTGATTCTCTGTTTCTTGTGCTGTTCTGGTACCTCCCACTCTTCCAAAGCCTGAGTGGCGGTATCTAACCACTCTTCAAACCCATCTTCTGTCGAAGGCACAGGCTGTTTCCCAGAGAATGTCCTGAGCTTCCTATATTCAGTCATCAGATAATTTGGGGAGTCCTTACTACATTTTGCTACGATTTCCCCGAGAACAGCACACAGTTCTGAGCTAAAGGTAGACAAAGGTGGTGACTCTGGACTCCCTTCTTGGACACCTTTTTCTTTGCTGGATCCCCCAGGAGTGGTGGATGAGGGACCTTCAGTAAGGACTTCTGGATGTATTAAGAAAAGTTCTGTTTGGTCAGTAGTCTTTACACTGGTTCCCTTAAAGTAATCAGGGACCCCCTTCCTCCACTCACACAATGCATACGTGTGTGGAACGGTGGTGTCTGTCTTTATGTCAGTCACCCAGAATTTCCTGTCTGTGGACAGTGCCCTTAAAACTGGGAGGAGTTTTTCCTCAGTCCAGACCTCTCCCTTGATTTCAACCACCAGGCCATTTTCCACTACGACATTCTCTTCCCTGCACCACTCGGCTGCAGCGGTAGGATCCATTTCTGCGTTGAGGGGGATTCTGTGGCTGAGAGGGTTGTGTTGCAGGACTGTAGATCATCCCGGACGAGCCCCCACGTGTAGCACCACCCCCGCAGGAGCTGCTGATTAGATTATTGGGTCTACGTCCTGCCTAACAACCCACAGAATTGGCTCGAACCCTCCCTAGGCACAACTGACCCAGAATAGGACTGGAATACCAAATGGCTACACAGATTGGAATATAACACTTCAATAAATAATAATGACCTGTTACCTCTCTCCAGCTGCAGTCCTTCTGGGTAATACAAGGTGACCACACACAAGCTTGCTTTTAAACAGGAAAGTTATTTACTGTGAATCAAATAAACAGTTTCGATACAGTAAAATATGACTTTGTAAAAGGATATACTAATTAATTAATCAAAGATAAGATAAATACTGTGATATCACTCCTCAAGGGCACATTAATTGTTTCAGGAAATGTCTCAGAGCCTATAGGACCGCCATCTTAATCACTATTATACTTTTGGAGATAAGGCTCAGCATTCAGTTAGACACAGTATCAGAATGTCAGACCTATCTGAGTCCGCTGTTTCTTCTCTATATCTTCGCTAGCAACGTTGGTGCACTCGCAATTTGTAATCCACATTGAGGATGGGTGATCAATAGAGAGAATGGCAGCAAACAGTTAATAATCACCGCGGGGTGTCTGTGCAGGATTGCCGGTAAAACTTCTGTGAGAGATGTACTGGGCCACCTGGTATATTGCCTTCTACTACTCTAAGGCTAATCCTGACTAAAGTTACTTCTTTGATAGATAGAGTCAGTTTTTGGGCAGGTGCCCTCTCACCAACAGGACTGTCTCCCAGGAAGCCTCCGCTGCTGTCTCAGTCTCCGGCCTCTGTCACCAGCCGCGCTAGGTATTTGGGGTGGATGAGTCTGGTCTCTGTAGAACATCGATGGGACCTCCAGGAGGGATCCTCTACTGGAGATGAAACACTGCAACTTAGTCACTTAAGGCCCAGGAGTTTCGGCCTAGCATACAGCATCAGCCCACAGCACTGGCATCCTGCTTGTCTCACTGTGTCTTTCCCAAGAGAGTGAGCCTGGCTCCTCCCTTCCTTTATAAAGCTTCCCCCAGAAGGCTGTGCGGTGCAGCAGTGCACCCTGGTATTCTCAAAGCACTATGGGCGATGAAGACTGCTCAACTTCCTGAAAGGAAAATAACATCAAAAGACATTCCATAGCCGCTGCAATGTGTCCTTTTGGCCACTAGATGGAGCCGAGTTCCTCTCAAATGTCAAGCAGCAGTCTTTTAGAACTTGTATAATGGAAGACCCCGCTACACTAATGTCTTCCGTTTTTGATGTGTGCTGTATTTCCCCCCCTACTTCTTGTCCTAGTCTGTAATCCCATGCATGCGCAGTCATTCTTTAGCCAAGCCTCATTTTCGTTGCAGGATTACTATGGCAACCCTGTTACACGAATCAAAGCAGACTTGCTTTTGAATGTGAAAGAAGTCTTGCGGTATCTCAGAGCAGTGCCATAGACAGAGGAAATGATAGAGCCCAGGCATTTAATCAAAGGACTTACTGCACGATGAGCAGAGGCAAATATGCGCATGCGCGGGTGACGTAAGCAAACAGGATGGATTACAACCAAAAGGACAAGGTTGGAATGATTTAACACACAGCAATCAGTTAGGTACTTATTAATGCTTTATATGGGGGAAAATTATCAGGGTGAGTTTTCTGTAAGGGACTTTTGAACTGGACGGCTACGAATACTCGGGAACACACAGAGACACACATGAGGGTAGAGTCAGGAAATGTCCCGAGCATATATACAGTTAGAACAACAGAAAAATGAATTTCACAATTAGGGGCTTGGCTTCAGTATGACTCAAAATCACATGATACTTTTTGGCATACTACACAAGTATAAACTGTTCCCATACCAAATTTACCAATCAAGATGTTCTTATGTGCAACTATTTCTGCAGAGTCAAACACAGCCGAACAAACAAGACGTTATGACTATAAATCAGGCAAAATTGAAGAAGTAATAGAGAAGAATATACAGCATGAAAACACAATTAGCCCTTCAATCCCCTCTTTCATTATGAATATGATAAATACTATTAAATCACTTGGGCAACAGGCTTGTCCAAGCCTGATCATCAGCCTTTTTAATTATTCCGGTAATCTTTTTCCTAAAAGTGCATACCAAGCAGCCATTATGAGGGGTAAACTTTCAGAAGCCACCACTCAATTGTCACAGGATACTCGTCATTCATGGTATGATGTGAACAGCCATTATGAGGGGTAAACTTTCAGAAGCCACCACTCAATTGTCACAGGATACTCGCCATTCATGGTATGATGTGTTTTCAGGGAGGTCACCCACAGCAAGTGAGGTGGTGGGAACTTTTTCCTGCCCACTTACTGTCTGTGTTATTGTTTTGGTTATAAAATATATATATTCAAATGGCCCCTTCTAGTGATGAAATAAACTAGATGTCCATAAAGACAGCAGCCTTCAATTTTGGTGAATACCAAACCTAGATGAATAAATTAATTTTGAGGCGCTGTATAATGGTGACGTGAATGCAATCTCAAAGTGCTGATTGCTAATTTAATAAATCAAATGTGTTCAATTGTGCAGCCGGAATGTAATTGCAACCATCAATATAAAAATCAATTTTAAAAGTCCATGACAATAACCAAATCTTTGAATCGCCAAAAGTGTCAAGTGCTCAGTAATCATCTTATATAAAGTGCTTGTACGTAGTGCTCCTCCACCCGTGAAAAAAGGGGCCACTCACCAAATGGCTGAGGGCCTCCAGGACCCAACTCGCTTAACTTTAAAATCAGTTGGGATAACCACTGTTGAGAAGTGGCCAAATGGCTGAATTGCCCCCTGGGCTGGTAATGGGAAGGTAATATACTTGTTCCACAATCGATAGCAGAGATGACAATGGTTCCCCAAAAATATAAAGAAACGGAAAATTGCGCAATCCCGTTTATTAGTTTAAATATGATTAAAACATAATTGATGTACTTACATATACATGTGCCAACAAGCGGCACCCACTATCACAGCTGTATGAGTCCGGAACGCCGCTCAGTTCCGGTGTGCATTCCAACTGCGTGCCACCAAAGCGGATGTGACGAAACCGGACTTGTTTTGGTTATACTTGTCCTGTATAATTGCTATTCGGTATGCACTTTTAAGAAAAAGATTAATGGAATGATTAAAAAGGCTGATGATCAGGCTTGGACAAGCCTGTTGCCCAAGTGATTTAATGGGATTTATCATATTCATGATAAAAGAGGGGATTGAAGGGTTAAATCAGTTAAGTGCTTATTAATGCTTTATATGGGGGAAAATCATCAGGATGAGTTTAAAACCACTTTAAAGCTCCGTACACACGATCAGATTATCGAAAGATCTGTCGTCCATTTTTTGTGGCACGCTAGTCTGATGTGGAAAGTGAAGAGGTTATTTTCATACGAATTTTCCCGTACGACAGAATTCTACTTCAGAAGTGATGTCACGTGTTGGATTGATTTGTATGTGTTCTTTCGTCTCTGAGCATGCCTAGTCTTGCTTATAAGATTTTTCCCTGTCGAAATCTGTACTAATGAGACGAAAATCGGACGTGTGTTGACGGAGGACAAAAATTTTATAGCCTGCACATCAGGATTTTGTCAGCCGAAAAGTCGGAATCGGCTGTCGAAAGCACCATACTAACAATCCGAAAATCGGCAGATCGGTCGTCGGATGAAATTTCCTTTACGAATTTCTTATCGTGTGTACGGGCCTTTAGAAAGCAAAGGAACGAGGTGGTGGAGGCAGCTTCCAGCATGTTGCAATGCAGTCTACCAGAAAAAGCATGGCCGTTCCATTAATCTAGCAGCATGCTGGATTATTCTATTGACTGACACTCCACAACTTTTCATCTAACCACTCATTCTGAAAAAAAGTGGGGTAAGCCATAGCCAGCTTCAGTCTACTGTGTCCAGTGCGAAATCTGACTCTATTCTCTTTACCTCAATTAAAACACATACATAGACTTTCTCCCTTTCATTTCTAGAGACGTGATGGGTAACAGACCCATCAGTCATTTTAGTATTAAAAGGTCAGTACTCAGATTGACATCTCAGGGTCCCAAGAGCTTTTACAGCAGCTGCAGTTGAAGCTTTTTTACGGTAAAGATTGTGCTTCTAATCATTGAAGAGAAAAGCTATTTTATCCGTACCTGTTTTCCATTACCCAATTTTCTGAGATTAGAAAACATTCGTCACACATTTATCATGTTGCTTTGCTGGGAAACATAAAATGTCACTTTCTTTCATTTAAATCCACTATAAGCTGGATTTTAGAAAAAAAAAAAAATGCCAGATAATGTGGAAAGCCTACGGAGACATGTTTTCCTAGCACACAGTAAGATGGCAAAGGCAGATGCAGATTCAAGCAAGTTTCACTAAATTAGATTAATTCATATAATTAATATGGATTGATTGATATACAGCCCTCACAGGGACTGTGTGCCGTCAGCAGTTGATTACTATTGAATGGGATTATGGTATAATGAGCACGGAATGCAGTACTTAAGCGTACTTTGTTATGTGTCAAAACCCGAGAATAGAAAACATATCACATTGGTCTAAATTAACTGAGGCATTCATTTTTGATTTATGACTGCCATGCTCTTTGTCAGCAGTACTCAACCATTTTAAAGCCAAAACTCCAAATTGGCCGGAAAAAAATGATACCATGTATGTTGTAATTTTATATTTAAAGAAAAAAGTGGTACAGATTTTAGTCTATACCCAATAAATTATTGATAGAGGCTTAAATGATATTCATATGTTCAGAATAAAAAAATAAAATACAACTAAAAGTGCTCATCAATTATTCTCGTGGGATCACTTAAAATCCTTTCAGGGTCTACAATCGGAGTTTGGCGTTCCTTCCAGCAGATTTTTCCACTCCCTTTCAGTTCAGGCAAAACAGTCTAATTTAAGAGCCCATTCAGACAGGGGCGACGCGACTTGCTGGGGCGACCTCGGCACGACATGCACGGACTTCATATAATTGAAGTCAATGCAAGTCGCCTCCAGGTCGCCCCAAAGTAGTACAGGAGCCTTTTTCTAAGTCGGAGCGACTTGTGTCGCTCCTATTAGAACGGGTCCTGTGCTAATCAATGGCAGGCGACCGACCGCGACTTGTCAGGCGACCAAGTCGCCTGACAAGTCGCGCTAGTGTGAATGGACCCTAAGAGCTATCTCTACCCCGCTTATGGATCCGTTGGCCTCTGTTTCAGACAGGAAAGGACTTATCTTCTCTCTTTATAAACTACTGCTGAATGGTTGTCTAGGCCACTGTTTCTCAACCTTTTTTCACCCTTTAAAATTATGGGCAGTCTCGAGGCACCCTTCTAAAATGTCAGAAACTATTCTAATATCTTTACACAATGCAGCACCATCCACACGTAGGACACCCAACATTAGGAGTGATTTATTCTTCGAAAGCAAATACACTTTTGTACACTGGTACTGACTAGTATTCCAATGTTTCTCTTCTCCCTCAATTTCTCTCCATCTGTCAGCTAATGTCACCTCAGTGCTGAGGCAGAGAGGCACAAGAGGGTCTAACAAGGATTCTGTGGAGGCAACAGTCATCCTCCTTATTAACTGATGGTGTCATTGGTTGTTAGGATGCCAGTGTTTAGAAAGTCTTAATGGTGCATAAAGAAAACCCATGGCTTTGTGTAACTAAAAGGCAGGCTTGATCCACCTGCTGGCTTGTATACAATTTTTGATAAATTTTTA
This sequence comes from Pelophylax lessonae, assembly GCF_965119305.1. Lineage (NCBI taxonomy): Eukaryota > Metazoa > Chordata > Amphibia > Anura > Ranidae > Pelophylax > Pelophylax lessonae. The sequence goes on from NC_138773.1 coordinate 190,867,184, forward strand.
TGCATTTTGCCAAGGCACCCCTGAAGAAACCTCAAGGCATCCCAGTTGAAAAAGGCTGGTCTAGGCAAACGTCTTCTACCTGGCAGGAAAGGATGGGAAAAAGATATTTGGATGCTTAATGGGGAGACCTGGCAGGCCGTCTTAGAACAGGTTCTAATGGTGTCATTCTCACCTTCGCAAAGATTATCCCAGTAATTTGTCATACATAGGGTGTATAGAACCTCGCAAAAGCTATTTCAGTGGCACCGCAGGGAAATACCCAGACTGCCCGAGATGCAGCGAAACTCCGGCTGACCTTTTACATATGCTTTGGAGATGCCCCAAGTTGGTGCATTACTGATAACTTGTTATCAGTACCATCATTAACTGAGCATTCCAGACAAATTTGCATAATGACCCCCTAACGTGTATTAGAGTTTTTGGGTTAGGAAAACATTGCTCCACAGGTTAGGACTTTTATTACAAGATTATTATTTTTGGCACGTAAATGTATCACATTAAGATGGCTCTCGCATCTCCCCCCTTCATTTGCGGATTGGCTTATGCAAGTTAATTCCACCCTGCTCAAAGAGAGAGAGACTTTTACAACAATGGGGTACCCCATACAAATTTGACAAACTGTGGGACCCCTGGCTACAGGTCCCTGGTCTGGCTCCCCTAGCTTTAATTTATATTGCAGAAACTTCAATGTGTAGCACTCCTTGCTAATTAATTGGAACATTTAGTTGGAGACATTGACGTATACTCGTGGGCTAACTGGTACTTATTATTGGTTGGTGCATAAAGCTGTGGCACACTGTTACAGGGCACAATTCAGTTGAGTTCTATTTCCTTCCTAATCTGGGCAGTGGTGATATTCCCACAAACACTGCGCTTTTCCACTGCATGGAACCGTACCGGTTCGGCACGCTTTTGTGCTTTTCCACTGCGGTACCGCATGGTATAGTGTCGGAACGGTTCGGTACGGTACGGTATAGGTTTGCTTTTCCACTGCATGGAACCGAACGGTACGGTACGGCTCTGAAAAAACAGTACCTACTCGATTGTGGTTCCAACAGGTACCAAACTGGTACCATATCCCACAATCCTTTGCATGCAGTCACTACTAGCCACTGATTGGTCAGAGAATCACACCCACCCCGTTGTTATCCCACCCACTTAACTTTAGTACTACTTTAGTGGAAAAGCAAACCTATACCGTACCGTACCGAACCGTTCCGACACTATACCATGCGGTACCGCAGTGGAAAAGTAAACCGGGCCAAGCAGGGCCGAGTAGAGCCGAGCCGGTACTTGCAGTGGAAAAGTGCCATTAGTAAGTTTACAATATAGCTACATTATTACCCTATTTCCCCAGCTTTCCCAGAGTGGTGGGAAAAGGGTGGCACTGCACATGTTGAATACCAGCTTGATATTTTGGTTTACTGTGTATTTCGGGTACTTTTGTTTTTTTCTGTATATGTTCGCTTGGAATGTAGTTGCTGCTACTGTATGGGAATGTAAAGCTGCTGCCTATGTTGTGTTTTGTTTTCTTCTTTTATATTTTTATATACTTACAAAACCTTTAATAAAAACTATTTAATTAAAAAAAAAAAACTGAAAGAGTCCTCAAACCTCTGGTATATTACATACTCAAGAATTACCACTGCTTCACAAGGCCTTTATTTTTCACAAAAACGAATTCTGCTCCACGGGCTCCCAGCTTTTTTCCTTTTCAAACTCCCCATTCCCTTATCTCCCCACTTTTTTCCTCCTTGTATTTTCCCCCATTTCTACCATTCAATCGGTACAAAAATCAAAAGGCCATTGAGTTCAGCCATGGGGACATTCCATGTCTTTGTGTTGCAGTCTATTACTTCTCAGTAGGGACTGGCCAGCAATATCTTGAACCAACAAAGATCAAAAAACGTTGCACTAAAAAAACAAATAAATACCTATATATTAATATATATATAAAAAAGTTCATACACACATCGATGTACAACACCAGTGAAGTGAAAATTATCCACCAATGTAATTCTTCCCACAAACTTGTGGCTAACAACACCAAGAGTGAAATTCCTCCACCAGGATAAGATGGCCTCTTACCATAACGAGGAGACCTGTAATGGTCAACAACACCTGTGGCATAAACCCGCCAGGGCCTCCTAGGTACAGAGGAAACACAGATAGGTAATCCAATAGGTAAGTATCCACGCGTCCACCTCCACAGTTAAAATGTCATTCCCCATAAAAAAAACAATATATTTGTCTTAGTGTAAAACCGTAGTACTTTGTTATAAAATGTATAAGATTACACTTACAGCAGTTCCAAAGGAATGAGCATATAAAATGAATCTGAAACACACCCGTCCTTCCTGAAATACTGAACGCGGTGACGTCAGCACGTCGCAAATATATTGTGTTTGTCTCACATATTGTTCCTTCTACTTATTGTAAGCACAGTTATTTTTTTGTTAAAAAATATCTTGAACCAGCCACAGACATGAAATCATCATCCTGCTGAAAATGATTTGATTAGGTGTCTGTTATCTAATGTCTATAGATAACCTTTCTCTGTGCTGAGGTTTGTACCTTAGATTTAAAGTCTGTCTGTTTCGAAAACTGCATTAGTGGCGGTTCCCACTAGTGCGATGTCAGACATCGCATGTGATTCGCAACGCATTGCTGTGCAGATCACATGCGATGTCTGTGCGATACGATTTCCAAAATGGTGCAGGACCCCTTTTTTGGTTTGCGCTGGAATCGGATCGCACGGTGTTCACACCTATGTGATCCGATTACTGCACCATTTAACAGTTCGCACTGCGATCTGCAAACCAATCTGGGGGGTGTCAATAACTTTACATTGACACCCCCAGCGATTTGCACATCTCAATGTGAGCCACTGTGCGATTCTGGTACGATGCGGGAACCGGCACTAATTCGCAGGGTTTACCGCATTGCACCAGTGTGACCTGAGACTTAACATTGTATCAGTCAGCAGTAACAGAGTACAGTACTTGTATGGGGCTTTCTGAGAATAGGAAATTACAGAGCTAGCAAATACTATGTTGTCCATAGATCATTTTTATGCATTCTTTATTTTTAAGAAAACATCAGAAAATCAATGTAACTGAAACATAGAGTGGATTTGAGGTGAAAATTGAATGGTACTGTGACATCCATTGGGCTCTTATCCATATATATATGAACAATGCAAAAATAAGGCAGAATAGATCCCTAATATGCAATTTTAATGCATTACAGTCTTCCCCAATGTTTAATTTTGGCATCTAGGGAAAGCAAGGGGACATGATGGAACTATGAGGATTGGGAGGGGGGAGGGGGGTATATACTGGTAGAGCTAAGTATAGAACAGGGGTCTGCAAACTTTCTAAATAAAGGGCCAGTTTGCTCACCCTCAAACTTTACGGGCGCTGGAACGTAGCCATTAGAAGTAGAAAATGTCCCAACATCGGTGGTAGTAAACCAGGCATGTCCAACCTGCGGCCCGGAACCGCAGGCAATGCGGCCCACTGCCCCCTGACAATTTTTCTTTTGCTGGGGAGGAAGGAAGTCGAGTCGGGGGCACGGCCACAGCGGATTCCAACTAACTGTAGGCAGAGGCTGTCTCGGAGGGGATCATCCACTAGTTGTGTTAAATTAGTGCTGGGGGGGGGGGGGGGGCGCAGCAGCGCGTGAAGGGCACGACGGCGTTTTATTACTTATATACCTTAACTATAGTATATATTTTATATGTGGCCCGAGAAATTTTCTCTACACTCAATGTGGCCCAGAGAAGCCAAAAGGTTGGACGCCCATGTTAAGTAAACAATGCTCCATCTTTGGTGTCAGTGAGAGGAGTTGTGCCCCATCGTTGGTGTCATTGGGTAGGAACAATCATGCCCCATCTTTGGTGTCACTGGGAGGAAATGTGCCAAAACGTTGTCAAACGCGGTTTGTCAAATTAATGATTCAGCCCATTGGCTGACCGGTCTCTCTGATATTTTCTATTGCAACGACCACCATTTTATTCTCTAGGGTCTGTGTTTGGGGGTTCTAAGTAATTTTCTTGCAAAAAACACTGATTTTAACTTGTAACCAACAAATGTCAGAAATAGGGCTGGTCTTCAAGTGGTAATAAGAACTTTCTTGTGTCTGTGGGTAGTTATGATGAGGTGTAAAGTGTTCCGATCAGCTAATAAGACGTTGGCTTACCTTGGACATTTTCACATCCCCTTACTGATCAAGCCTGTGGCATTAGTGCATAGGGTTATCATGGATATCTTTTCATAATCCTATCCTAGTCATATACAGTTAAAACGATTATATAGCTACTGCATACAAGCACGGGGCTATAACAGATGACCTACTTTGCCGCATCAAATGACTGTGCGAACCTAAATCTTTTCTATACAAAACAAATACTTTTCATATGTATTTTCCCAAATCTTGCCTTTGTTTAACCAATGACAAAGCAATGCTCCATGACAAATTCAGTTTGATGTATTCAACAGTCAAACAGTAGCCTCTGGCAGGGGGTTGGATCTACATGGCGTGCTGGTGAAGGGTGGCAGAATATGTTTTTGTCTCTCTCTGATTCCCAGCAAGGCTATTACACTGTCACATTTCTCTAACAAACAACAAAAAGCGGTGAGAATCTGCAGTTGCGGAATCATTTCAACATCAAATGGCTCAGAAAGGGAACATTAGAAAACACCAAGGCCTCCGCTGTTGGAGTTTTTGTTAAAAAATGATGTGTAACTGAAATCTAACAGACGTTGTGGTTTCATACCATTTCCTACCCACAGAGATAAGTATAACCATACCTAAAATAGAAGTTTAGCCAATAAATACTTATAATTACTAAATACATATTAAACCGCTATATAACACATCTACCTGGATAAATGCATAGCATTACGTTTCTGTCTACACGCCGGCTGTCCAGCAATCAGCATTGCAAAATTGCCAGCAACTCATGGGGATTGATTTACTAAAGGCAAATTCACTCTGCACTACAAGTGCACTGGAAGTGCTCTCCTGCTTAGTGTGGTCAGCTTTTAATAGGAAAGCAAGAGGACTAGCAGGAACACCAGGAATTTCACATAAAGGAAGCAATACGCTCTGAGATGTGTCCTAGGTGTCAGCAGGCGGTTGGAACCTTCTTTCATGTTGTACGGGAGTGTTCGAGAACTCAGGAGTACTGGAGGGAGGTGGTGGATGAGATGAGTGCGGCATCAGCCATACAGGTGCCCCTGGACCCTAGGATACTTCTTCTGGGCATGGGTGGATTGGCAACGCATGCTAAATACTTGAAACTGTTACTGTTTTATTTGTCTTTTATTGCCAGGAAAACACTCTGTTCCCCCCCACGGTGGCGTGCGTTGGTGGACTCAGCTTTTCCGTTATATAAACTGACCTATATGGGACGTCAATGCCCCCAAAAGTTTGGGAAGATATGGGATCCGTGGCTTGGGGCCAGGTCTTTGCAGATTTAGATTTCCGGGGCTTACCTTGGTGGCGAGGATGCTGATCTGCTACTTTAGATTTTCTGGGCAATGTGCTATTTTGGACTCCCCTGGGGGAATGGGGGGTGGACACCGTTGTGGTACCCCTTGCCCTGGCCCTGCACCCGCTGGGTTTGGGACTTGGCTACTACTAAAGCCCCGTACACACGTACCGATTGTCGGCCGTAAATATTCGCCGATTGTAGGCTTGTTAGTATGATGCTTCCGACAGCCGACAGCGCATTTTCGGCCGAACAGAATCTGTCGTGCAGACTTTAAAATATTTGTTGGCCGTCACCAGAACGGCCGATTGTTCGCCAGTCAGTACAGATTTCGGCCGACAGACAGCAGATTAGCAAGACTGGGCATGCTCAGAAAAGAAAAAAGACAAGGAAAGTTAACCATCACATGACATCACTTCTGCAGTCGGCTGTTGTTGGCCGACAAAATTCGTGTGCAGTCTTTTGCAGTTTTCAACAGACACGACAGCCCTGGACAAAAGACGGCCGATCGTTCGGCCGACGATCAGTACGTGTGTACGGGGCTTTAGTTTTGCTCATGTTTGCCACTTTTGTATGACACACTGCGTTAGTTCCTGTTGCTTACATGCCATACCAAATTATGTGCACACGACTTTTGTGTATACTGTTTTGTTTTTGGATAATGTACCTTGATGGTTGTATCTGATTTATTGTTGTTTTATATCAATAAAACTTTTCTGTTAAAAAAAAAAAGGAAGCAATACAAAGAGTACAGGATACTTTCATATACAAGTACATGGTACAGCAGGCACATATCAGCAATATGAAGTGTTGGGGTAACAAACGCTTTAAAGCAGTCAGTGGGACCACACTGTGATCATGTGCATGGCATTTCAATGTAAAATCCCCAATGGTATCAAATTTAAAAAAAAAAAAAGGAATTCTGGAGGTGTCAGTATTGCCTCCTGAACACCTGTAAACTAAAGGGCGGAATGCACAATAAGAAAATCGGCCGAAAGTTTCCGCTCAGCGAAGGATCGGCCGATATTCTACTTGTTAATGCCCAGCCATCAGTGACCGATATCGATATTGTGAACGAAAAATCCCGTTTGAAAAAAACGAAAAATTCTGTCGTCTCGTTTGCGAACAGACGATATTCAATACGTTGGTGTTAAGGTCGTTCATTTAAAATCTGTAGAACATCATCACGCATGCACTGTTTCGATGGTCGGTGGTCAAACGGTCGGGCGATATTCGGCCTGTGTATGTTGGCAACGTTTTCGATCAAGGAACACTTTTTCATAAGTCGGTGGTCGAATGATCGGGCGATATTTGGCCCGTGTATTCCAGCCATAACTCTCAGCTACCTCTGAAAAGATATCTACCACAAATCTGTTTTGGTGGGGGGGGGGGGGGGGTGGTAAACTCCATGCCCCATGTGACAGAGGCCTTATTTTAGTACTTTTTGTCACTGTCCTAAAAAAAGTATGCAGATAAATTCAGTTCATTGCTTAGTATCAAAGCCAACATTTTTAGAAGGAGAAGCGCATTGACAGCACCTTATTATTCTTCCATTAAACCCAACTCTAGGCACAACAATAAATTCTCAATAATACTCAAAACAAATACTCCGTACTCAACAATAAAATAGCCCCCCTGCACTGCAAGATTGTAAACCCTTACATATACTGAGTGTAGTGACTAGCCTCAAGGGATACACAGAGATTAAACAAATCCTCCTACATGAGTTGTAGGTGTCTTCTACATCCATTCAAAGTCCAGAATTTATAAAGCTTGTCTGAGCTATCAGAAAAAATGGGGCAGGGAGCTACAGTTACACTCTACAGAGCTCAGTGAGGAGAGGAAAGTCTGAAAAGCTGATTGGAGGCTCAGTCCTGGGACCAACCTTGTTCAATTTATTCATAAACAGCATTGAGGACGGGATCAGTAGTTCTATATCAGTTTTTGCAGATGACACAAAATTGGACAGGGCAATAACTGCACAGCATGAAGCAAATATCCTACAGAATGACCTGGACAAAATAACGGAGTGGGCAACGACATGGCAAATGAGGTTTAACGTGGAGAAGTGTAAGGTTTTGCACTTGGGAACTAAAAACATAAAAGTACAATACACTTTAGGGGGGGAAACTTTGGGGGAATCAAAAATGGAGAAAGATCTGGGAGTCTTGGTAGAGGATAGACTAAGCAATAGCATGCAATGTCAAGCGGCAGCTGCCAAAGCCGGCAGAATATTAGCATGCATAATGAAAGGGATGTATTCCAGAGATAAGACTATAATCCTTCCACTTTATAAACTCTGGTCCAACCGCATCTGGAGTATTCTGTCCAGTTCTGGTCGCCAGTCCTCAGGAGGGATGTGTTGGAGCTGAAGAGAGTCCAGAGAAGGGCAACTAAACTAATTAGGGGATTGGAGGACCTTAATTATGAGATGCGGCTGCTATCGCTTGATTTATTCTCCCTGGAGAAGAGACGCCTGAGAGGGGACATGATAGCAATTTATAAATACCTCAATGGTGATCTCAGCATAGAAAAAAAGCTATTCAGTCGAAAGGATTGCATGAGGACCTGAGGGCATACAATGCGATTAGAGGAGAAGCGTTTAAACCTCAGGCAACGCAGGGGATTCTTTACTGTTAGGACAGGATTGTGGTATTCTCTACCACAAGAGGTGGTTTCTGCAGGAAGTATGGTATCAAAAGACTCTTGGACGTACATCTCATTGTTTAGAACATTCAGGGGTATGAGAGATGATTACGGCCACACACACCTACACAGATTGAACTGGATGGACTATTGTCTTTATTCAACCTCAACTACTATGTAACTATGTAACTACTATGTATGTGATATGGAAACACCCACCCCACCCCCTCCTTCATACCGTACGGGCCCCTATACTGCCCTGTGCATGAGCCCAGAGGAGAGTGTGACCGGATTCAATAGAGCCAGTTCACACATCTCCGGGGCGGACGCAGAGCGCACTGCAGAAAGGTCTTTGGCTCCGTTTCAGGTCCGAATTCAGACAAAAATTCTGACCTAATTCGGACCTGAAATGGTGAACGGGGACGTGCCGGACCCCTGCTGCGAGATAGTCTGAACCCAGTCTTTTCAAACCCTGTCCTGTACATTGATGGAACATTTCCAAAATACACATTGGAAACATCTATTTATTTTACCATGGCTGGATCCAATGGGTTTGACATTCCTTGTTTCATCATGCCAGCTTTTATATCAAACTGAATTTGTTTTAAGAATAAAGAAAACATTAATTTGTATCTAATAAGGTCATGCCTTAAGAGCCCATTCACATATGCGCGACTTGTCAGGCGACTTGTCAGCCTGACAAGTCGCGCTCGGTCGCGGTCCATTGATTAGCACATGACCCGTTCTAACAGGTGCTCCGACTTAGAAAAAGGGTCCTGTACTACTTTGGGGTGACCTGGAGGCGACTTGCGTAGACTTCCATTATGTGAAGTCTCAGCAAGTCGTGCCGAAGTCGCGGTGCACGCGACTTCACAGGTCGCCCCCCAAAGTTGTGTCGCGCTAGTCTGAATGGGCTCTAAAACGGAACTTCAATGTCAGGTTTTTCTCTACGCTGACAATGAAAACAGAGGAAAGTTGGCCAAAAGTTTATACAAAAGATTGTATTTTTGACATTGGTGTGAGGTCATAATCTCAGGTCTTCTATTTTACAATCCATAAATTTGTTCTACTTTGATGTTATGCCTGCAAGCATCCTTTATGTCAGGAGGTCTCCACATTTTGTAAGCAAAGAGCCAGTTTAGTGTCTCTCAGGCTTTAGGGGGGCAGATTGTGTCCAGTAGGAGTAGAAAATACCCCGGCATCAGTGCTCCATCATTAGTTCTAATGGGAGGAATAGTGCCCTATTGTTGATATCAATTAGATGAATAATGCCCCATTGATGGTGTTAATAGGGTGATGGTGCCCCATCATTGCTGTCGGTTGGTGAAATAGTGCCCCAGGACCAGATAAAGGCAAGAAAAGGGCCAAACCCGGGCCGCAGTTTGGAGACCACTGCTCTATGTGTTCAGAACCATTCATCCTGAAAGCATGGCAATATGCCCACCCATCTGATACATGACTAAGTTCTCAATGTAAGAATGACTGCACTAAGCAATGCAGTACTTATATCTTTGACCTTCTTACTCACTGGAGAATATGGGAAGCAAATAGTATAAAAGGTTTAGGTACTTATGCTAGCAGCAATAAAAGGCTCATGCACAAGCCCACATAAAAGCTGAAATCAGATCCATAATGCATACATTTTATCTACGGATCTGAATGCTGATATGTGTTATGCTATAGATCTCCATAATCTAAAGCTATGTTCAGCTTCATTAAAAAAAATGTGCTTCCACGGTCCTGCGTATGGACTTAATGTAACGCTGTACGCATATTAACAGTTGTGCTAATCTTTACATACGTACAGTGTTTTAGCGTAACGGTACACTATTGATCCCAAATGCCATGGACACGAGGTTTCGGGAGCCACCTACATCCTAGCAACCAAGAACGTTAGGCGTCAGGAGCTGCCTGCGTCCCTAATTGCGCTGTAAGCTTTAACGCAAACATTACATGTGCCCAGCGTACAGACAAGAACTTATATAGGATCTTGCTGCCAGGAAGATCCAACATAAAATCATACGGTCATGTGCAAGAACCCTAAATCCATTTTGCACACACAGAATAAACAATGTTTTTTATTAAATTGCTTTAAACATATTTTTCTGTAGTTCAATTTTGGGCTTGTCCATAAATAGAACCATTGGCTGAAAACAACAGGGGATGAGTCAGTCCAATACAGACTGCCTGCAGACAACCGCAGGGTGGCGAATACACCTTATACAGGAAGGGAGAGCACCGGTGACCAGTCTGTTTTACTGCAAAGCGGCAAGGTGCAGGTGATGTTTCATGCTGATGTACTGCACAGATCTGGAAGAAATGCATAAATGACACCAAGATTCAAATAAAAATACGTGTTTGATCTCCTCCAGTCTCTTTCAGCCCTGGTTCACATATGCAATGCGGGAACCCTGCAAATCCACTGCGGGTTCCCGCATCGCGTTAAACTCGCAGGCAGTTGACACTGCCATATGCGAGTCGCTGGGGGGCAATACAAAGTTAACAACACCCACAGATCAGTTCGCATATCGCAGTGCGAACTGTCAGTCGGATAGGGGTGAACACTTATGCAATTCGATTCTGGTGTGGACCCAAAAAAGGGTCCTTTGCGAGTTATGTCCGAATCCGATGCAAATTCAGCCATACAATCTGTATGGCTGAATTTGCATTGCATGTGATTTGCAGAGCAGTGCGCTCCGAATCACATGCGATGTCTGTCATCGCATATATGTAAACCGGTGGTCAAACATTTCCTGCACTGTCTGCCTTGCTCCAGCATTGGCTGCACATTTTTGCTCTGAGCAAGTGTGACGGCACAGCTGGCTATAGTCTGTACCAGTTGTTGCATGTGTGACAGGGTAACAATGCAGGTAGTTGTCACCCTATAACAGGAAGTGTCTGAACATGGCAGGGATGATGTAAATCAATAGGCTTCCTAAAAGGCTAAGTTCAACTTTGGAACATGTTCCACCTGTATTTATGATGTAACATGTAACATGTTCTATCTTCTGCCCCCTCTCCTTCCAATCCCCTTCTTCCCTGTAATAGTGGGCGGAGGTTCTTCTCCATGCACCCGCCATCACTTTTTAACCACTTTAGCCCTGGAGGATTTGGCTGCTCAATGACCAGGCCCTATTTTGCGATTCGGCACTGCGTGAGTTTAACAGACAATTGCGTGGTCGTGCGACGCTGTACCCAAATGAAATTGACGTCCTTTTTCCCCACAAACAGAGCTTTCTTTTGGTGGTATTTGATCACCTGTGCGATTTTTATTTTTTGCGCTATAATAAAAAAAAAAAAAGAGCGACAATTTTGAAAAAACAACAATATTTTTCACATTTTTTTATATGAAATTCTCAAAAAAAAAAAAGTAAAAATCAAAATGTTTTAACATTTTAGGCAAATTTGTTTTCTGCTACATATTTTTGGTAAATAAATCGTAATAAGCCTATTTTGATTGGTTTGCGCAAAAGTTATTGCGTTTACTAACTACGGGAAATATTTATGTAATTTTTATTGTTTTTTTTTTTTTAACTAGTAATGGCTGCAATTTCCTTTTTTTTTTTTTTGTGGGACTGCGACATTGCGGCGGACAAATCGGACCCCTAACTGACATTTTTTACACTTTTGGGAGTACCAGTGACATTACTACAGTAATCAGTGCTATAAATATGCACTGTTATTGTAAAAATGACACTGGCAGGGAAGGGGTTACCTTTATTGGTGATTAAGGGGTAAGTGTGTCCCTAGGGGCGTGATTCTTACTGTCAGGGGGCGTGGCTAGTGAAGTAACCACAGAGACATGCGATCCTATATAGCAGGATCGCATAGCCTCTGTGCTTACTTCAGGGAGAATGACAGACGGCCGTGTTTACATCAGCTGTCTGTCTTTCTCCCTCTCCTGCGGGAGATCGCGAGTGGGCAAGCGACATAGGTCTACGACGCTTTACCTGTAAGCGGCAGAGTGCCGCAGTAAATCTACGTTAGGCTGGGCTAAAGTGGTTAAAAACAGCCAGGCTCCGATCACACAGCTGTGTCATTTATTCTCGGATTCCTGTGAATGAATAAACTAAAAGTACCATCTTCCACCGCGGCAGACAGACTTGTAGTTTCAGTGGACTGTGAGGATGTTGATGAACTCTCTCATAATCCGCAGACGTGTCCTCCAGCTTTCAAACAGAAAGCCTGTACAGAGACATGGCTGAAAGCTGGGCGACATGTCTGCAGGATCTCACGTTGCACCCGTGATCTACTGATTGCGGTGCAATGCTTTCTAGTCTCCTGTAGAAAAAAATAATAAATGCACTTTTTTTTTTTTTTGCACAATAAAAAAACCTTGTGAAGGTGAACATATCCTTTAAAGCCAAGTTCTGAGAAAACTAAAAATCCTCTGCTCATTTATGTCTATGGGAACCAAGAAAAACACGTTTACTTGCCTCAGCCTCTGCCCCCACTGCCCCCCTTCTGCACTGCTAAACTGGTCCCTGCAGCCTCTTCTTCCCTGCACGCAGGGGGTGTATGGACCTCTGATGTCAAGGACCACAGCCCTGTGTTGGATATGAAGATACTGAGGGGCAGTCCACTGCTGAAGCGGATGGGAGCGCTCTTTGCTGGGGGAGCAGAGGACCAGGTAAGTAAAAATGCTCTTATTCTGCGTTCACACATATGCGGCCCATGGTTTTAGTGCGGCAGTCCGCTGCGTTTCTGTTCACCGGTTCAGGTGCTATTCAGTTGTGAATTTTTACTTGAAATTGCACCTGAATCAGACCGAAAATCACACAGGACCCTTTTAAAAACTGCACCACGGCCGCCCTGCACATGTATGAACCGGCTCCATTGAAAGCTGGCCCAATTCACATATTATCCGAATTGGCTGCGGTTAAAAACACATCCAGTTCACATATATGTGAACCAAGGGCTTAGGCTAAGTTTACACATGTGGCAGTCCTGATCCACTGTCAGATCACTTTGTTGCCTCCTTACTGTATTTTAACCCTGTAAATGCAGCACCACAGCATTGCATGTAGTTATAGAACGGTTGCAGCATGGCCCCATTCACTTGTATGGGTCGTGTTCGGAGGTCTGTAGTGCCCTTCAAACTCAACAGGGGGTTTAATTATTGCGGCCATGGCATGTGAACACCCCTGCTTATAGAATAGCAACTGGGGGGGGGGGGGGGGGGTAAAAACAGCTTAACTGCATAGTCTTCGATGAAACAAAAAAAGGCAATCTAAGTGACGTTAATCCCCACACACATTAATCAAGTGCTACCCCAGTTTGCATGCTGTATATCATAAAGAAATAATTATGGATGGCTGCACTTCCAAAAATCCTTTTTTTTAAGCTTCATATGAGAAGTGGTTGACAGAAGGAGCAGGGAACAAAGAGGTCAACGCGTTTCACGGAAATGTTAGCGCTTATTCATTACCTGGTACGGGTAAAATAATGACTAAGCGCTAGCATTTGCAGGAAAAGCATCTACCTCTTTGTCCCCTGCTCCATCTGTCAACCAGTTGTCAAATGAAGCTTCAAAAAAAGGATTTTTGGAAGTGCAGCTGTCCAGAATTATTTCCTTATGACAGCTCCGCTGCATGTTTTAACTGCTACCCCACATGCAACCCTTAGAGCCCTAGACTAAACACGTGGTCAATAGGGATGCCACCTCATCCCTTTAATCCAGGACACATATTGATTACACAGGTTCTGAGGCTGATATAATGCACATAAGGCACCAAGTGTGTTTAATTACCACCTTAACCGGTTGCCGACCGCCGCACGACTATATACTGCGGCGGTCAGCCCCGGCCAGGCAGAGTGACGTATCGGTACGTCACTCGCCTGTCACTGACTTGCGAGCCTATCGCGGGCGGGCGCGCGCCCGCCGAGGCGCGCGCCCGCCGCGGCTCGTTCACAGGCAAGTCAGTGCGTGTGACCGGCGGACTCGATGTCCGCCAGTCACACTGCGATCGCTCCTGTGAAGGGAGAAAGACAGAGCAGCTTGTGTAAACAAGCTGCCTGTCAGTTCTCCCTGTGTAAAAGTAAAGATCTGACCGTTCTACTATGTAGAACGGTGGATCTTTGCTTTTACACCAATAGGAATGTCCCTACACAGTAGAAAGCACGCCCCTAGGACACACTTAACCCCTCCCTGTCCAATAAAGTTAACCCCTTCCCTGCCAGTGTCATTTTTGCAGTAACAGTGCATATGTATAGCACTGATTACTGCAGTAATGTCACTGGTAACCCCAAAAGTGTCAATGTCAGTCAAGGGTCCGATCTGTCCGCCGCAATGTCGCAGTACCGAAAAAAAAATCGCAGATCGCCGCCATTACGCGTTAAAAAAAAAAACACCAAAAATGACAAAAATCTTTCTCTTTGTTAGTAAACGCGATAACTTTTGCGCAAACCAATCAAAATACGCTTTTTGCGATTTTTTTTACCAAACATAGGTAGCATAAAAGAAATTGGCCGAAAAATTTTAAAAAATTTTGATTTTTACTTTTTTTTTTGGGGAATTTCATATAAAAAAATGTGAAAAATATTGTTATTTTTGCAAAATTTACGCTCTTTTTTTGTTTATAGCGCGTGATCAAAAAATCGCACAGGTGATCAAATGCCACCAAAAGAAAGCTCTGTTTGTGGGAAAAAAAGGACGTCAAATTCGTTTAGGTACAGCGTCGCACGACCGCGCAATTGTCCGTTAAAGTCACGCAGTAAAAAATCGCAAAAAAACCCCTGGTCCTTTAGCAGCCAAATCCTCCGGGGCTTAAGTGGTTAAGTGAGGTACACACTAGTTGAAAATCTGCCGAAAATTCCCATCCGAGGTAAAATCGTCCGATTTTCGCCTAGTGTGTACACAACTTTCAGCAGCCGATGCCGCCGACATTTTCAACGAAAAAAAACAGAGGGACAAACACCAAAATTTTTATCGTCCGTCCCCAGACAACCAATTTTCGTTTAATGTGTATGCAGTACGTCCGTGAAAAATTGGATACGAAAGACCACGCATGATCTGAAGTTGCTGACAACCCGGAAGTCTAGGAACAAATGTGCCAAAAAAAAGAAAAATCGGACGAGAAATTTCGTGAACATTTATGCACTGTCAACTAAAAACGGTAATGAACGCTGAGCAAGAGAGAGAAAAATTGAAGGATATTTAGTCCGATTTTCGTCAAGTGTGTACGGCCCTTTTACCACTTTACCACCGGAGGATTTTGCTGTCTTCCGTCCAGGCCACTTTTTGCGATTCGGCGCTGTGCGACTTTAACTGACAATTGCGCGGTCGTGCGACGCCGTACCCAAACGAAATTTACGTCCTTTTTTTCCCACAAACAGAGCTTTCTTTTGGTGGTATTTAATCACCTGTGCGATTTTTACTTTTTGCGCTATAAACAAAAAAAGAGCGTTTATTTTGAAAAAATAACAATATTTTTAAAAAATTTTTATATGAAATTCCCCCCCAAAAAAATGTAAAAACCAATTTTTTTAAAAATTTTTGGCCAATTTGTTTTCTGCTACCTATGTTTGGTAAAAAAAATCACAATAAGCGTATTTTGATTGGTTTGCGCAAAAGTTATTGCGTTTACTAACAAAGGGAAAGATTTTTGTCATTTTTGGTGTTTTTTTTTTTTAACACGTAATGGCGGCGATCTGCGATTTTTTTTTTGCGGGACTGCGACATTGCGGCGGACAGATCGGACCCTTGACTGACATTTTTGACACTTTTGGGGGTACCAGTGACATTACTGCAGTAATCAGTGCTATATATATGCACTGTTACTGTAAAAATGACACTGGCAGGGAAGGGGTTAATTTTATTGGAGAAGGAGGGGTTAATGTATGCCTGGTGCTTACTGACGTGTGGGGGGGGAGGGGACTGAGTGAGTCATGGACAGATCGGATGTCCAGCTATGCTGAACAGTCCGATCTGTCACTCCCTGTCACTATGGAGATCCGCCCGCTTGTGTTTACACAGGCGGGCGGATCTCCACACTAGATCCCCGACGATCGGGGGAAGAGCGGCGGCGATCGCCGCTGCTCCTCCCCTGGCCCGACTCCCGCTGTGACTGAAAACAGCGGGAGCGAGCCTCCGGCGGCGTGCAAGCGCCGCCCAGAAGGGGGAGTGTCTGACGACGTAGTACTACGTCGTCAGACGATAACGAGCCACTCTGCCGCAGTAATATTACTGTGGGCGGTGGTAAAGTGGTTAATCAGCCACAGAACCTGTGTATTATGTGTCCTGGTTTAAAGAGATGAGGTGGTAACCCTAGTGATCAACCCTTACACAAAGCATGCAATGCACCAGAATGGAAAGATGAGAAGGGGGCCTAAAAGTCAAAGGCTCCATTCACACCTGAGCGTATAGTTTTCAGGCGTTTTTTTGGGCGTTTTTCAGGCGTTGTTTGGAGGCAGGCATTGACATCTAACAAAAACGCTTGTAATCTGCCAAAAAAGAAGCTCATGTACTTTTATGGGCTTCAGGCCTTTTGCTTCAGGCAACAAATCACTTATATGTGAACAGGGGCCATTGAAATGAATGGCATTTTGCTTGTTGGGTGTTTGGAGACTTCACACCTGAGCATTTTTCAGCTTGTAAAACGCTCATCTCTGAACAGGGCCAAAACAATAATGACCAGACATGAGAGTCAATGATCATTCCCTTTTACTCTATAGAAACCCTTTTCACTGTGTTAGTGCCGGCACCATGGCATATCCCTTAGTATTTCATCATCTGTTCAAGCTATAAAAAAAAAGCACAGATATACAGGCTAGTGGAAGAAGAATCCCCAAAATGGCAGGAATGTTAGTCAAATAAAATAAGGTAAGCCAAAGTTACTTAAAAAACATGGCAAAAATCCAACAGAGAATGTACAATGTACTAAAATGTTTGGTTTCTTATAATGGGTATGCCAAACAAAACGATGTGCTTGGCTGAATGGGGCCTAGTGTTTGCTATAGTAAAGGCAGCAGGAACTAAGAACAATTATTGCTGTGACTCGGTGTTCTCCAAACAGAGGTTCTCTGGTGTTGACAGATCTCCTGGACGTGCCCCAGCACAGCTCCACTTTTAATCTTACCATGTGGGAAGGAGCCTGAAGGATTTTAGTGTGAGGGACTTGTTTGATGAATGAATGATTACATGGCTACATAGAGAATGCTTTTAACGTACAACGTGAACTCGTGCGTTATGCACCATCTTTGTTCTTTATTTTCATTTATTACAAATGAGATGTACACATATGTTTGCACAATGTTCAATAATTAAAATCTACTCCAATATAATGTTTTCTAGGCACTCTTGTTAGGTTGAGTTAAAATGATAAATTATTATTCTTTGGAGAACTATATACAGTATGTGTGGAAAGTGCGTCTTCATAAATAATTAAAAATATGAGCAATGTGATACATTATTCAAGGCATAACCCTCATCTTTATGTCCTCAACCAGTTTGGGTACATTACACTGACTAGTTTGCCTGCCACTAGGTGAAGAAATACCCAAAACGATTGCATGCTGGTCAAGAATTCATTAAATGTACTAATCGGGGGAGCTGCTTTGGATCTATCTTTAAAATCTGTTACGAACCACTGATGAAGATAAACTAAGGGCTCTATAGAAAGTACAAAGAGCAGTGTTATACAGAGCAGTAACCATTTTTTTTTAGAAGGAAAGGATACCTGTGGCCGCACATCCCTATAGTCCCTCAGATCAGTGTGAAATTGCCAACCTCAGCCTTAACTCCAGCGAGGCCATGCCCACCGACGCGTTTCACTCTGCCCATCGGAGTTTAGTCACGGGGTTCCCCATAATTAAAAAGACTGTAAAGTCTCATTTTTTAAAAACAATAAAATTAACACATATGGTATACTTACTACTGCTCTGTGCAGTTGGTTTTTCACAGAGCAGCCTGGATCCTCCTCTTCTTGGGTCCCCCTTCTGTGCTTCTGGCCCCTTCATCCTGTTGAGTGCCCCCACAGCAAGCAGCTTGCTAAGAGGGCACCCGACTTGATTTACAGCTCCCTGTGTTCATTCAGACTCGGAGTCGTGACCTGGACCTGCCCCCTCTCTCTCCTGATTGGCTGAATGATTTTGATTGACAGCAGTAGGAGCCAATCACGCCATGCTGCTGTCTCAGCCAATAAAGAGGGGAGACACTCCTGCAACATCCCTGAATAAAGACGGGCTCGGGTAAGTATTAGGGGGGCTGAAGGGGGCTGCTGCACACAGATTTTTTTTTATCTAAATGCATAGAATGCATAAAAGGGGTTGTAAACCTCCCAAAAATGTAAGGCATAATGAGCTAGTATGCATCACATACTAGCTCATTATGAAATACTTACCTTAAAATGAAGCCCCCTCAGCGCCGCCCTCAGAACACTTACATGGCCGACATGTTAACTTGTCTTCCTTCCGGGTTTGTGTCCTCCGGCCATCGTCAGAGCCGCGATGATGTCACTCCCGCGCATGTGCATGGGAGCCACCGTTCACGGCACAGGGCTCTGAAGGAACGGCATGGGCGGCCATTCCTTCAGAGGGCATGCGCCAGTAATGTCACTGGCTGCATGCAAAGTAAATATCTCCTAAACAGTGCAAGTTTAGGAGATATTTACAGTACCTATAGGTAAGCCTTATCATTGGCTTACCTATAGGTACAAGTTACAGAGGAAGCTTTACTTCCTCTTTAAGATAAAAAAACCTTTTGCCTTTACAATCCTTTTAAGCTACGAGGGGCGGAGCAAAACGTGTTGGGGGCATTGCCTGGTTGGAGTCCAGGCTGTGGTTGCCACTTTCACACTGATCCGAGGGAATAAACGGATGTGTGGCCACAGGCATCTTTTCCTTCTGCACAAGCCATAGTAGGAGTTGGAACAAGCTCCATCCAGCGCAAGCACTCCCAGTGGCAGATGCTCAAAGATCTATATATTCCCTGCTTCAACAGAGCCTGAGTGGCACACTAATGCCTCGTTTCCACTGAGCGGAACGGTTCGGGACGGTACAGTTTGAAAGGGTTTGAATGGTCCGGCCATTCAGGTGAGCGTTTCCACTGCAAGTCGGACTGCCAGGGGCCATGTGGGGCTTACACCAAATGCCTTTTGACGTGAGCATTGAGGTTTTCCTGTCCACCAATCAGTGGAATGTATCGTGTGACGCCAGTATCTCCGCCCTAACCGTACCGTACCATTTCCTATGGCCCTACATCTGAAGCAGGACCAGGAATGGTGCGGTTTGGTTCAGTTGTATGGGCCACTTTCATAATGGAAACACTCAAAATAGCGTACCGTACCGAACCGATCCGCTCAGTGGAAACGAGGCATAAGTTGCATTGGGTCGTAGTAACCATTTTTCAGCTGGGAACTAGACTAAGGGGCTATATATAATGGAGAGTGAATATCGCTTTCCACTAAACACAGCAGTACTGCTCATCACCGTGGCTTGCATTTTACAGTCCATTCATAAAACGTAGGCTGTGGTGTGCAGCCTGCAGTCTATGGAAGAGTTATTTCAGCTTCCTGGAGCAAAGAGTACACTGGAGGAGAAGGTGTGATAAGTTAGGTCAGGGAAGGGAACAGACACATGTCAGTTGACACCCGCCGGTCCATAGAGGGCAGTAGATGGTGCGATCAAGTCAAGACAGGCGGACCCGATCAATCCCCCCATCTGAAAGGGGCCTTATTCTACAGATGTCCAGGAAGCTTTAAGATGGCGTGAAAGCACATACAAATACAAATCATGGTAGCCAATTATTTAGTTCTTCTTTATTGTTGAATTTCTATTGCTCTGTGATTTAGGTAGACCTATGAATTGAGTAATGTGCTGTAAAAGATAATGGATTCTTTACAATTGTCAAACATAAGATAAAAAGTCCTTTCATTTCCTGCACTTGGTCCAGTTAATATTACATAATGCATATTTAAAAGAGCCAGTCAATGAAAATGGCCATCTTAATGCAAAGAGATTCATTGCCGTGTTCATATGTATTATTCAATCATACTTGTGTGAAGGATCTGCATGAAAAGCATAATAAATTATTCATGAGATGGCAGAGAAAAAAAAAAAAAAAAAACATCACAACTTATCAGAAAAAAGATGTTTTTAGAACCTGGAAAGTTTTAAAAAAGATGGATGGCTGTAAAAGGAGAATAAATTTCACATAATAGCGCATTATATTAATATACTGTATAATCAAAGGAGAATTGGGCTTGGTGGACAAATGCACTCCTTTTTGTGTTTAAATGAGTGTATTACTCTGAAATGACTACAACTGCCAGGGGGAATGTACAAAAAAGCAATCTGTAAAGGATTCTAATGAACAGAGGTGCAATGTAACCCTTTCCATTAAAGAGGAAGTAAACTTCGTTTTTTTCTTCACTGCAAAGTAAATGCATAAGTTGCTAATATGCATCGCATACTAGCACATTATGTGATACTTACCTCCAAACTAAGCCCTCGTTGTCCCCGCTGGTGGCCACATCCATCTTCTGCCGTCTTCCTTCCTGCTCTGGGGACACCGGCTATGCTACAGGCTGGGAGCCGCGTGATGTCACTCCTGTGGGAGCTGCCGATCACGGCACAGGGCTCTGAAGAAACGGCACGGGCGGCCATTTCTTCAGAGCGCATGCGCCAATGACGTCATCGGCTGCATGAAATGTAAATATCTCCAAAACGGTGCAAGTTTAGGAGATATTTACAGTACCTATAGGTAAGCCTTATTAATCACGACTATTTACTGCGGCAGTCAGCCGCTCCTGGGCAAAGCGACGTAGACCTACGCCGCTCGCCAACAAGCCTGTAGGGGGCAAGCGCGCGCTGCCGCCAGTGCGCACCCGCCCCCGCTCGTTCCCTGCCTTCCCCGCGTGTGTGACCCGCGGCTCCGATGTCCGCCGGCCACTCGCGATCTTCCACAGGAGAGGGAGAAGGACGGATGGCTGATGTAAACACAGCCGTCTGTCATTCTCCCTGAAGTAAGCACAGAGGCTATGCGATCCTGCTATGTAGGATCGTATGTCTCTGTGGTTATATCACAAGCCACGCCCCCCCACAGTTAGAATCACGCCCCTAGGGACACACTTAACCCCTTGATCACCAATAAAGTTAGCCCCTTCCCTGCCAGTGTCATTTATACAGTAACAGCGCATATTTTTAGCACTGATTACTGTAGTAATGTCACTGGTACTCTCAAAAGTGTCAAAAAAGTCAGTCAGAGGTCCGATCTGTCCGCTGCAATGTCGCAGTCCCGCAAAAAAAAAACACCAAAAATGACAGAAATCTTTCCCTTAGTTAGTAAACGCAATAACTTTTGCGCAAACCAATCAAAATACGCTTATTGCGATTTTTTTTTTTGCCAAAAATATGTAGCAGAAAACAAATTGGCCTAAAATGTTAAATTTTGATTTTTACATTTTTTTTGAGAATTTCATATAATAAATTTGAAAAATATTGTTATTTTTTCAAAATTGTCGCTATTTTTTTGTTTATAGCGCAAAAAATAAAAATCGCACAGGTGATCAAATACCACCAAAAGAAAGCTCTGTTTGTGGGAAAAAAAGGACATCAATTTCATTTTGGTACAGCGTCGCACGACCGCGCAATTGTCCGTTTAAGACAAGCAGTGCCGAATCGCAAAATAGGGCCTGGTCTTTGAGCAGCCAAATCCTCCGGGGCTTAAGTGGTTAAAGGGTTTACCTATAGGTAAAAGTTCTAAGAGTGGGTTTACAACCACTTTAAAGGGAGAAGAAAAGCTGGCCATACATGGATCGAAATTCAGATGGTTCAGCTGGAAACGGATAAATTTAGTTCCATGTATGTCCATTCCTGTTCATGAAAAGTCACTCTATCGATCGACTTTTTGTGAATGGGCTTGTTGGTATATTTTTGCTCGATCGGTGCATGCAGCCAGTCGGCCGCTGTTCGGTCAACGATTTACTGCCTGGCTCATTCGATTTACCTTCATGCATTCTATGGTCAGTGCTCAGCAGCTACACCAGGGATTTCACACAAAGGAAGCAATACAAAAAAGAACAGGATATCTTTTCATACAAGTACATGGTACAGCAACCACATATCAGGAATATGAAATGTTGGGGTAACAAACGATTTAACCACTTCTGGACCGGAAGATTTTCCCTCTTAATGACCAGGCCATTTTTTTTTGTGATACTGCACTCTATTACTTTAACTGACAATTGCACGGTTGTGCCATGCTGTACTCAAATACAATTGATGTCTTTTTTTCCCACACATAGAGCTTTCTTTTGGTGGTATTTAATCATCTGTGTGATTTTTATTTTTTGCGCTATAAACCAAAAAGAGCAACAATTCTGAAAAAAAAAAAAACTTTTTTTTTTACTTTCTGCTATATAACATTCCCAATAAAAAAAATGTAAAAATCTAATTTTTTCATCATTTTAGGCTAATATGTATTTTTGGTAAAAAAAATTCCAATAGATGTATATTGATTGGTTTGTGCAAAAGTTATCGCGTCTACAAACTAGGAGAAAGATTTATGTCCTTTTTATTAATATTTTTACTACTAATGGCGGCGATTAACGATTTTTAGAGGGACTGCGACATTGCGGTGGACAGATCGGACCCCTAACTGACACTTTCGTCACTTTTGGGGGATCGGTGACATTACTACAGTAATCAGTGCTAAAAATATGCACTGTTGCTGTAATAATACTGGCAGGGAAGGGGTTAACCCAGTGGCGATCACAAGGTTAAATGTGAGCCTAGGGGGTGTTTTTTAACTGTGAGGGGGATGGGCTTGTGACTTCAACACAGAGACCTGTGATCCTAAATAAGGAGGAACACGGGAGCTCTGTGTTGATAGCGGAGAGAACAACGGTCTGTTGTGTTTACAACAGCAGACCACCGTTCTCTCTCCACAGGGAGCGATCGCGGGTGCCCCGGCTTTTCATTTTTTTTAATAACGCTGAAGGTTAACAGCAAAATACACAATTGTAATACTGTGTGATTTGTGATTGTGTTCAGCCAGTCCTGTGATCCACGCATACCTGGCAGATGACATAGAAACCCTGGTGACCTCACGGTTCTCTGGTGCCAGCCTATGAGTGGACAGTGAGGAAGAAGCAGAACACTTATGAGGTCATCACTCTGCTCTCAACTGTTATACAAAGCAGTACAGCACTGATTGGCATGTGTTACCAATTATATTATGGATGGAACCACCCTGTGATTTCTCTTAGGGCACTATCCCTATTGTGTGAAAATCATACAGTATTCTTCCTCCAGCCTTATAGACACTGGAGACAGAAGAGGTAAAGTAGGGTCTTTAAACTTGCCACAAAGAGGACATGTATCAAAAAAGTCAATCAAATATCCAACAACTTTATTACTAAAATTACTATATTTTTATATATTATTACTATAATACTACATTGATTGGCGTGTACATCTCCCAGTTTTAGTGCATGGGATTACTGGTCAGTTGTTGGTTGTATTTAAAATAGAAATGGAATGATTTGCCTAGAGTTGAGTTTTATTTTGCAAAAGCATTTGTGTGAAAATAAAGATGTGAAATCAACTTGAAGAATATAGAATTTTACTTTTTTTTTTTTTTAAATCAGGAAAATGTTTTTATTCTTTAAAACCCTTAATGTAACAATACAGTCACACTACATACAATCCTCCCTTTTTTTTGGGGTTGCATTTGTGGGCATAGAAGTCATACAAATATTGATATCTATATACGGTCAGACCATTACATATATGTATCAAATTATACTATTGTAGGTGAATCCAACCAGTAATCCACATATATGATATACATACATGTTGATGATGATTCATTTTTGGACTTATGAGTCACTAACTGTTGTCCTATTGTATTCTGTATTACTTATAGAAATACCGGTCTGTCATGGTCTCTCTGGCCCTGAGGAAGCCTTGAGTGAAACGCGTCAGCTTCCTGGGGACCTACATTGGACGCGTACCACCTGAGATCTATCTTCCATCCTATACAGGCTCTTGGTTTTCCCCTTAGGGGATGTATTTCTATTCTAATGACCCTTATTAATTGGTTTTATAGAAAATTTTCTTTATGTGTTTTGTCCTTGTGAACATGGGCGTGATCGCCCATGTTTTTTAATTGAAATTTGAAATAAAATGTAATTTGTTTTTTATAAATTGGTTTTGGCGTTATCCTTCTACTCCCACTGGCCCGCAAAGTCCCATCTTTCTCTATCCTTTTACTTTGTATATCCATTAGGGGTAAGGGCCTACCTACATGGTAACCTTTTTTTTGTGCCTATTGTTATGCAACAGTTAAAGACATATCTTCATTTTCTTTGGTTTATTTGGGCATACCAACAATCTTTGAAGTACCAGTTCCCATGGACTAAGTCCAGGGGTATCCAACCATAGGCCCCACAGCTTTTCAGATTTACCCTGACAGCCACGTCTTGTGTAGATATGACGTTCTAAAAGTAGTGCATAGAATTTAACTTTAAAAAAGCCCCTGTCATACTGCCCATTCAGTAGGGTGACCAGACGTCCCCGGTTTCTGGGGACAGTCCACAGACTGAGCACACTGTCCCTGGACCAAGTCGGTCCCCAATTTTGTCTCCGGAGTGCAGGGATAGATAGAGTTGACAATCATAGAAAATCCCTGTATGGTTACAGTTCGTGAGTGCTGGGCAAATGCTTGTGAAATTCGTCCAGCAAATTTTTTTATCAATAGACCCCACAATATTTGGGGGCAGCTACAATAAAGAAAGGAGTGGTAGGGCAATAAGTGAATATAGCAGAGTCAGAAAGTGGGCTTTAAAGAGACCCTGACTGGGTATCTTAAGGAATGCTCTAGAATCTTGTCTTTTAGGCTTCAGAGGGCATGCAGAGCCTGCGTAATAATTTTCCTGGTACCCGCTGCTGGTGATACAGCCACCCCCTGAGATGAACTGAATAAAGTACCAGCATGGTGGGTGTGAGCTCTGAGGAAGGGAGCGTGTCTCCCGAAACACGTCAGCCGTCCTTACATAGGGATATGCCCTTTCCACATTGTGGTGGACTTATTCTATGCGATTTTTACTTATGTTTGTGAGTATGTATTTGGCATTCTAAATACATTTTAAAGGTGTCCAAGGGTAATACACTAGGTGCTTGCGCCTCCTTTCTTTTATGTTTGCAGATAGTGGGTGTGCTTTACACAACCTCTGACACATAACCACATACAGCCGCATCTTCTAATCCATTAAATAGGTGGCAGTACGTAGTAGCAGTGGGTCCTGAGAGATTACATAGGATCTGCACGCTGTGGCTCCTCTATGGCCGTATGCATGAGACAATAACAATAATAGAATTATTAAAAAAAAAATAGTTAAAACTAAGCCTAAACCAAAGTAAATCTTGAGGATTCTAGCTAAACAATGCAAAACACACGTATGGAATAGCAAATGGAAGGGGTTAAGTAGTTGTAGTGACTGTGCCTCAGGTTAAGCAGACAGAGCCTAGTCTGCCTGTTGGAAGCCAGCCAACAATCTGTCCCTAATTTACATTCCCTTCCAAAACTACCTTCCATTGTTTCACCGCCTGAGGCTGCTTTGCTTCTCTGACAGGGAAAGCCCTTTCCAGACTAGCTCTGCTTTTAAATTATGTATTAAGCTTCTTCCGAGAAAGAGAAGTGGAGCTGTATTAGATCCACAGCAGGAACCCTTAAAATGAAAAAAACTGAAGTATGTAAGAAACAGCATAGAAGAATCCGATTAAACTGGACGATGACGAACTCAACTAACTAATGCTCTTCCGGTAATCTGAAGATGTGTATCACGCTGCTTTCTTTTATGTGGCTGAAGACTAGACATCTATGACTCAATTACATCCCAGGTTTTACACGTCAATACTTAAAGTGATATTAAAGTCTCGTTTTTTTTTATTTATTTTTTGAATAACAAACATGTTATACTTACGTAGAAAGATGATCCGCACACCGGTAGTTGCTCTTAAAAAATCTTCATCTTTATTCAGGTACTATAGAACACAGCTGCTGATAAGATCAGTTGACGTGTTTCAGCCTATAAGGCCTTAGTCATAACCAGGCGGGAACTAGGCTGAAAACGCATCAACTAATCTTATCAGCAGTTGTGTTTTGTGTTTCCTGAATATAGATGAAGATATTTTAAGAGCAACTAGCGGTGTGCGGATTATCTTTCTACATATGTACTCAATTAAACGGTTGTGGATCGGGCAACCGGGAGCTCGTTTATTGGTGAACTCCTTCTGTTTGCATGGTATACTTACCTCATCTGGGCAGTTGGCTTGCACAGAGCAGCCCAGATCCTCCTCTTCTCAGGTCCCTCACTGGCGCTCCTGGCACCTCCCTCCCCCCGAGTGCCCCCACAGCAAGCAGCTTGCTATGGGGGTACCAGAGCGGAGCTGCTGCTCTGTGTGTCCATTCAGACCCCGAGCCGCAGCCTGGCCCTGAACTCTCTCTTTCCTCATTTCTCTTTTTCCTCATTGGCTCACTGACTTTGATTGACAGCAGCGGGAGTCAATAGCACCTGCTGCTGTGTCTCAGCCAATCAGGAGGAAGAGTCCCAGACAGCCGAGGCTCTCATGCAACATCGCTGGATCAGGATAGGGCTCAGGTAAGTATTAGAGGGGGTGAGGGGGCTGCAGCACACTGAAGGTTTTTTATCTTAATGGATAGAATGCATTAAGATAAAAAACCTTCTGCCTTTAAAATCACGTTAAGGTGACCATACATAGATTAAAATTTGGCTTGTCCCTGCTGAACCGGCTGAATTTCGATTCATATATGGGCAGACTGGTTGTACAGAAGTATATCTATCTTCTGTACAACCAGCTTTTTCCCAAATGATCAGTGCTGCTGGCTATAGCCGGCAACACTGATCCGTGTGTTCTGACAGAACACAGTGTATTCCGCCATCAGAACACAATAGCACAGCAGAGAGGATTCCCCCATCCACTTTGAATGTGTGGGTGAGGGAATCGGGTCATTTATTTTTTTATTTTTTTTAATCGGCTGATTGAATGAAAAAAAAAAAAAAAAAAAGATTACCAACGACCATATGGCGAGTCCTAGGTTTTATTTTTGCTACAGGGTTGGAACATACAGGCCTGCCATAGGCATTTCTTTCTTTAAGCTTGATAAAAATTCCACAAACTCCAACAAAACATGTATATACAAAATGACCAATAAACGTGCAAATATCTAACAAACTCCTTTTCCAACAGGAGGGCAAAACTTTTCATTGATTAGTCTTTTACAATTTTCCAGTGTGAGTGGTCACAGACTGGTGGACAATTGCAATGGAATTTTATATCATACAGTTCTAACACTGAGAACAATGGAGGATTTTCAGTTTTCAAATATTAATTATTTGCATTTTGACTGTTATTGTGTTGTAAGGTTTATCATTGTCTACATCTCACCCATTAGTTAGGTCTTAAAGCTGAAGGTGTATTACTTATCCAATCCCTCGGTCTAGTAGACCCCATCGCTGTCCCCAAGCTCTGTACTATGGGCAGTTCCTCATCATCATTATGCACTATTAATCTTGCATTGTATGTGAGGAGGCAAGTGTGCAACTGAGACCCAAAGCTGCTTAGAGAGGATGCTGCAGGGAACTGGCCGTATAGATTGAGGAAACCTGCTGGGGCCGGGATTAAAGCCCAACTCCAGGCAAAAATATTTAAATAGTGCATTGTGCATCTGTTACCTTGGTTCCGAACAACTCTTCCTAAGCCATCCTGTGGTGTAATGGACCCAAAGCTTTCCATACACTCTTAAGCCCCGTACACACATATTATCGAACGATCTGTCGTCCGTTTTTTGTGGCATGCTAGTCTGATGTGGAAAGTGAAGAGGTTATTTTCATACGAATTTTCCCCTACGACAGAATTCTACTTCAGAAGTGATGTCATGTTCTGGATTGTTTTGTATGTGTTCTTTCGTCTCTGAGCATGCCTAGTCTTGCTCTTAGGCTACGTTCACATGTTGGCGTAGCGGATCACGGGCAGAATCACCACGATTCTGCCCGCGATCCGGAAATCATTGCAAATCGCGGGACGCCTGTGCGTTGCCGTTGATTTGCAATGGCACCCCAAACGCCGTGCGAAGTTGCCGCGATTTCTGCCTGCCGAATCATGGTAACATCGCGCAAACAAAATCGCGGGACGCATGACGCTCCAAAGAAGCTCTTGTACCTTTTTTGGGTGTCATGCTACCCGCGATTTGCAATGCACAGGCAATGATTTCCGGATCGCGGGCAGAACTTTTTTCAGGGGGGGCATAATTTTAAGGTCACCCATGCTCCACCCTTTGTCAACAATGTCATAAAGGGGAGGGGCTTAGTCATTATACTTATTTTGAGTATATTCCCTTAAAGCATGTTATACAGCACAGTGCTTTGCTGTGTAATTTGGCCCCTTCTATCACCTAAAATACCTGGCTGATCCTGCCTGGCTATGTCCTCCCCTCTGTAAACTGACCACGGTATACCATGGCTGCTGAGCCCTGACACTGTGGTCAGTTTACGTGCCTCCCATCATCCGCAGCCCTCCTGTCCTCCTCTGTCCTCTCTCCCCCCCCCCTCCCTGCCTGTCTGCTCCTGTGTCAGTGCCCACCCCCCTCCTCTCCTGCTGCTGTAGTTTCATTCAAAGTTTCATATCCTGTCTACAGTCTGTTTAATAATCCTGTGTGCCCCTGTGTCTGTTTTTTATAAATATACGCCATTCTTTACAAGTATAGAGTGCCACTCGCCGCTCACGTGACCCGCCACCTCTCTCCTCCTCTCCTCTTCCCCTCCTCCTCCCCTCCCCACTGACATCAGTGAGGAATCCTTGGCCCCGCCCGCTGCAGGCAGCTGTCAGCCAGAGAGAGGAGAGAGCCGACGGGTCACGTGAGCGGCGCTTGGCCCTCTGAAAACTGGTAAAGAACAGCTTATTTTTTTAAAACACAGACACACAGGCACACATGATTTTTAAACAGAACAGACAGGATGGTATAAAGTGGCTTAACAACCACTTAAAAGGGGAAGTTGAGATTCCAAGAGGGGGGCATTTGCCCCCCCTTGCCCCTACCTGCGGATGCCCATGACTGGCCGGCTGGCTGGCCATGGAGAGGCCGAGTGAGTGGCGTGGGCTCAAATAGTAGCCCAGCCACGGCAGCTGCCTTGGACAAGTAGCCCGGACCCACCAGGCAGATGCCCAGTGTGCCCAATTGCCAGTTTGGGCCTGGCTTCAAGGTACCATTAAGGAGTTCAGCAAATTGTGTCTCCATCTTCAGAGTCCACACTTCCTCACAAATGTAAACCACTCCACAGCTTGCTGGAAGTTCAACGTGGCACCTCATGGCAAACAACTCTTTGAGGATCTGAAAGGAAGACTTTTTGCTCTACATCAAGATGTCCTAGGCTGTAAGAAGATTGCCAAGACCCATTGTTAAATACACCATCCCATTATTCGAGGATATGCTGGGACTAAGCCTTAGCCGGGTTACTGAGGATCCCTACATGGGAACTAGGAACCTAGGAATACCTCCCAGGACCAGGCACTCTACTGAGTAGAGTAGTAATAAATAAGGTACTTTTGTAACAAAAATCCATATGTGGATAAACCATACCAGTGCAAATCCAGCAAATAGAACAATAAATAGGAATAAATAATAAATCAGAAATGAATAAAATACAGTGCCTTGCAAAAGTATTCGGCCCCCTTGAACTTTGCGACCTTTTGCCACATTTCAGGCTTCAAACATAAAGATATATTTTTTGTGAAGAATCAACAACAAGTGGGACACAATTATGAAGTGGAACGAAATTTATTGGATATTTCAAACTTTGTTAACAAATAAAAAAATGAAAAATTGGGCGTGCAAAATGATTCAGCCCCTTTACTTTCAGTGCAGAAAACTCTCTCCAGAAGTTCAGTGAGGATCTCTGAATGATCCAATGTTGACCTATATGACTAATGATGATAAATAGAATCCACCTTTGTGTAATCAAGTCTCCGTATAAATGCACCTGCACTGTGATAGTCTTAGAGGTCCGTTTAAAGCGCAGAGAGCATCTTGAAGAACAAGGAACACACCAGGCAGGTCCGAGATACTGTTGTGGAGAAGTTTAAAGCCGGATTTGGATACAAAAAGATTTCCCAAGCTTTAACCACTTTACCACTGGAGGATTTTGCTGTCTTACGTCTGGGCCATTTTTTGCGATTCGGCACTGTGCGACTTTAACTGACAATTCCGCGGTCACGCAACGCCGTACCTGAACAAAATTTAAGTCCCTTTTTCCCCATAAATAGAGCTTTCTTTTGGTGGTATTTGATCACCTGTGCGATTTTTACTTTTTGCGCTATAAACAAAAAAAGAGCGACAATTTTGAAAAAATAACAATATTTTTCACATTTTTTTATATGAAATTCCCCCCCAAAAAAAAGTAAAAATCTAAATTTTTTATCATTTTAGGCCAATTTGTTTTCTGCTACATATTTTTGGTAAAAAAAATCGCAATAAGCGTATTTTGATTGGTTTGCGCAAAAATTATTGCGTGTACTAACTAAGGGAAAGATTTCTGTAGTTTTTGGTGTTTTTTTTTTTTTTTTTTAACGAGTAATGGCGGCGATCTGCGATTTTTTTTTTTGCGGGACTGCGACATTGCGGTGGACAGATCGGACCCTTGACTGACACTTTTGGGGGGTACCAGTGACATTACTACAGTAATCAGTGCTATAAATATGCACTGTTACTGTGCGTCTACGTCGCCAGACGTTATCGAGCCACTTTGCCACAGTAGAGCTCTAGTGAGCAGCGGTAAAGTGGTTAAACATCCCAAGGAGCACTGTGCAAGCGATAATATTAAAATGGAAGGAGTATCAGACCACTGCAAATCTACGAAGACCTGGCCGTCCCTCTAAACTTTCAGCTCATACAAGGAGAAGACTGATCAGAGATGCAGCCAAGAGGCCCATGATCACTCTGGATGAACTGCAGAGATCTACAGCTGAGGTGGGAGACTCTGTCCATAGGACAACAATCAGTCGTATACTGCACAAATCTGGTCTTTATGGAAGAGTGGCAAGAAGAAAGCCATTTCTTAAAGATATCCATAAAAAGTGTCGTTTAAAGTTTGCCACAAGCCACCTGGGAGACACACCAAACATGTGGAAGAAGGTGCTCTGGTCAGATAAACCAAAATCGAACTTTTTGGCAACAATGCAAAATGTTATGTTTGGCGTAAAAGCAACACAGCTCATCACCCTGTCCCTGATCACACCATCCCCACTGTCAAACATGGTGGTGGCAGCATCATGGTTTGGGCCTGCTTTTCTTCAGCAGGGACAGGGAAGATGGTTACAATTGATGGGAAGATGGATGGAGCCAAATACAGGACCATTCTGGAAGAAAACCTGATGGAGTCTGCAAAAGACCTGAGACTGGGACGGAGATTTGTCTTCCAACAAGACAATGATCCAAAACATAAAGCAAAATCTACAATGGAATGGTTCACAAATAAACATATCCAGGTGTTAGAATGGCCATGTCAAAGTCCAGACCTGAATCCAATCGAGAATCCGTGGAAAGAACTGAAAACTGCTGTTCACAAACGCTCTCTATCCAACCTCACTGAGCTTGAGCTGTTTTGCAAGGAGGAATGGGCAAAAATTTCAGTCTCTTGATGTGCAAAACAGATAGAGACATACCCCAAGCGACTTACAGCTGTAATCGCAGCAAAAGGTGGCGCTACAAAGTATTAACTTAAGGGGGCTGAATAATTTTGCACGCCCAATTTTTCAGTTTTTTATTTGTTAAAAAAGTTTGAAATATCCAATAAATTTTGTTCCACTTCATGATTGTGTCCCACTTGTTGTTGATTCTTTTCGGCCCTCTGAAAACTAGTAAAGAACAGATTATTTTTTTAAAACACAGACACACAGGCACACATGATTATTAAACAGAACAGACAGGATGGTATAAAGTGGCATTTGCCCCCCCTTGCCCCTACCTGCGGATGCCCATGGCCACTAGTGTTAATTTTGACGTCAAATTGCAATTTAGTTTTAGTCATTGTCTTTTAACCACTTCTGGACCCGAAAGATTTTCCCCCCTTAATGACCAGGCCTTTTTTTTGCGATTCGGCATTGCGATACATTAACGGACGATTTGCACGGTCGTGCGACGCTGTACCCAAATTAAATTGATGTCCTTTTTTTCTTTTGGTGGTATTTGATAAACTGTTCGATTTTTATTTTTTGCGCTATAAACAAAAAAAGATCAACTATTCTGAAAAAAAAAACAAAACAATATTTTTTATTTTCTGCTATATAACATTCCCAAAAAAGAAAAATGTAAAAATCAAATTTTTTCGACATTTTAGGCCAATTTGTATTCTGCTATATATTTTTGGTAAAAAAAAAACCCAATAAGCAAATTTTGATTCGTTTGCGCAAATGTTATCGCATCTACAAACTAGGGGAAAGATGTATGTCATTTTTATTAATTTATTGATTTATTTACTAGTAATGGTGACGATCAGCGTTTTTTTGCGACTTTGCGGTGGACAGATCGGACCCCTAACTGACATGTTTGACACTTTTGGGGGAACCAGTGACATTACAATATACAGTGCTAAAAATATGCACTGTTACTGTAATAATGACACTGGCAGGGAAGGGGTTAACCCAGAGGTGATCAAAGGGTTAAATGTGAATCTAGGGGGTGTTTTTTAACTGTGAGGGGGATGGAGTTGTAACATCAACACAGAGACCTGTGTTCCTAAATAGGAGGATCACAGGAGCTCTGTGTTGATAGCTGAGAGAACAACGGTCTGCTGTGTTTACAACAGCTGACCGCTGTTCTCTCTCCACAGGGAGCGATCTGCGGGTGTCCGGCGGCAATTGCGGCCGCTGACTCCGTGAATCAGGTTCCCCGCTGGCGAATGAGGTACAGGTACGGCGATCCGCGCAGCCGAGCCAGCAGTATATCTGCGGTGGGTGGTCGGCACGCAGTTAACTTAATACCATTTTATTTTTAGTCGTATTTTAGCCACTTGCCGACCGACGCAAGTACATATACTGTGGCAGTCAGCCCCCCCTGGGCAAAGTGATGTATCGGTACATCACTCGCCCGCGAGCCACTCGGCTCCCTCCCCCGCTTGTTCACTGCCATCCCCGTGCGAGTGACCGGCGGCTCCGATGTCCGCCAGTCACTCGCGATCTCCTGCTGGAGAGGGAGAAAGGCAGGCGGCTGATGTAAACAAAGCCGCCTGTCATTCTCCCTGGTGTAACAGCAGAGATCATACGATGGCAGCGCAGGCCCGAGAGAGGTGGCAGAATACAAAAAGACAAAGCTGGATGCTCTGGGTAAGCAGGCGGGAGGCGGACGCAGAGCGGGCATTTTTCCCCACTTGTTACCTTCTTGACTAGTAGGTTAGTTTTACCCCATTTATTTTATGTACTGGGTTATCCACAATCAACATATTCAAGTGCCCAAGAAATCTAGAGTTTTTGTTCTGGACTCCCCTGCTTGCGGCCACGCCACCCTTAGTCCCTTGCTGCCACCTTATTTTTGTTTGTCACCGGGAGCCGGCTGCCTCTTCTGGATACTTTCAATCAGCTCCCTGAAAACTCCGGCTAGGTCTTTCGTCTAGCCTGACAAAGGTTTTCACCATTCCCTACTCCATTCAAAATGAAAGGAGACGTTTTGCCTCTAGTTATTCTTTGAGTAATTATGCATATTTGTGCGCAAGCATTCTCTATGTGAGATTTATTACAGCCTGCATACAGACTACCTATTCAAAGCATGCATAGTTTGCTTAACTGTAGAAAATGTAAAAGAAAAAGCTTTTTTAATGACTGTATACAGGAAAGATGAGCCACAGAATAAACTTTGGCACTATACTGTCAAAAGTATTGGGACGCCTGCCTTTACATGCATGAACATTATTGGCATCCTACTCTTAGTCCGTAGGGTTCAATATTGAGTTGGCCCACCCTTTGCATAGGCCCACTCTTTGCATAGACACCTCTTTATGTCTATGGGAATGTTTGACCATGGGCCTTGCCTTGTGCACTGGTGCACAGTCATGTTGGAACAGGAAGGGGCCATCTCACAATGTTGGGAGCGTGAAATCGTCCAAAATGTCTTGTTACGCTGATGCCTTAAGAGTTCCCTTCACTGGAACTAAGGGGCCAAGTCCAACCCCTGAAAAACAACCCTACAACATAACCCCCCCTCCACCAAATGATTTGGACCAGTGCACAAAGCAAGGTCCAAGACATGGGTGAGCGAGTTTGGGGTGGAGGAACTTGACTGGCCTGCACAGTCCTGACCTCAGCCCGATGGAACACCTTTGGGATGAATTAGAACGGAGACTGCGAGCCAGGCCCTTTCTCCAACATCAATGCCTGACCTCACAAATGCGCTTCTGGAAGAATGGTCAAACATTTCCATTGAAACACTCAAAACCTTGCGGACAGCCTTTCCAGAAGAGTTGAAGCTGTTATAGCTACAAAGGGTGCACCAACTCAATATTGAACCCTACGGACTAAGACTGGGATGCCATTACAGTTCATGTGCGTGTAAAGGCAGGTGTCTCAATACTTTTGACAATATAGTGTATAGACTTATAGTCTTTCTCATATACATATGCGGTTTACAGGCATTAAACTAGAATAACATAACTCCGAAAAAGGAGCAGGCAGTGTGCTTATTTATAGAACAATGCACAGTTTGACGGCACTACTAACATAACTGATACTGTATATCACAGAGTGCATTTTGGCATCTGATTTGCATTTTTTACAGTAAAAATACATATAAAAGAGAAATATGTAAATGGCAAAGTTTTATTTTAAAGAGATAGACTTGTTTAAGCTCTGCGGGAAGGAAAGGTTCCATGACGCCTTGCAGCACCCTGTAAGCAAAAGAATTAGATCACATTAATGTTGCCTAAGCAACCCAGACTGTCCACCTGAAGCTTGCTGTTATGTACCAAATGGCACTTAGCCTGGCATTATTTGGATCTCTAGACAGTACAAATAGTACTATACACCCACCTAGTTGCTAAACACTTCTCTTGTAAGCCTTAATTGCTAGTCACTGCAGTTGCTGTTTGTTATTTGCATCTCCAAATGCACAACCAATGATCAGCACAACACAGAGGACTTCATGCTCACAAAAATAGCTGTTTCCATTTTAAAGTGCGGTGCACAGGACAAGGTTCTGATGATTCCACAAAGCTATGCATCATAGCGGAGGTAATACACTTACAGCTTGTTAGTCACAATACTGAAGCTAGAAGGGCACGCAGAGACTTATGGGTTCAGAACCATAAATAGCATACTGTATGTGCCCATTTGAGCAACATTTGTTGTGCCACTAGCTTGACAATTCACCAACTCTGGTCCAACTCAACTTTCAACCAGCCCACAGAGAGGTGCAACTAAATTCTTCAGCAGTGGTCCACCAAACTGCGGCCTGGGGGCCATATGCAGCCTTTTGCTTGCCTTTATTCGGCCCTTGGAGCACTATTCCTCCCACTGTTACCAACAGTAGGACACTATTCCTCCCACTGATACCAACAATAGGGCACTATTCCTCCCACTGACACAAATGTTGGGACACTATTACTCCCACTGACACCAATAATGGGGTACTATTCCCTTTACTGACACCAACAATGGGGCACTATTCCTCCCACTGACACCAATAATGGGGGACTATTTCTCCCACTGAAACCAATGATGGGGGACTATTCCTCCCACCGACACCAATATTGGGACACTATTCCCCCAACTGACACCAATGATGGGGCCCTATTCCTCCCACTGGCACCAATGATGAGGGACTATTCCTCCCACTGACACCATTAATGGTATACTATTCCCCTAACTGAAACCAATGATAAGGCATTATTCCTCCCACTTACACCAATGATGGGGCACTATTCCGCTCACTGATATCAATAAAGGGGGAACTAATCCTCCCACTGACACCAAAAGTGGGATACTATTCTGCCCACTGACACCAACAATAGGGCACTATTCCTCCCACTGGCACCAATGATGAGGGACTATTCCTCCCACTGACACCATTAATGGTGTACTATTCCCCTAACTGAAACCAATGATAAGGCATTATTCCTCCCACTTACACCACTGATGGGGCACTATTCCGCTCACTGATATCAATGATGGGGCACTAATCCTCCCACTGACACCAAAAGTGGGATACTATTCTGCCCACTGACACCAACAATAGGGCACTATTCCTCCCACTGGCACCAATGATGAGGGACTATTCCTCCCACTGACACCATTCATGGTGTACTATTTCCCTAACTGAAACCAATGATAAGGCAATATTCCTCCCACTTACACCAATGATAGGGCACTATTCCTCTCACTGACACCAATGATGGGGCCCTAATCTTCTCACTGACACCAACGATGGGGTATCAAAACAATGATTTTCCAGCAGGCTTCTCATTCGAATGACTTTTGTTGAACAGAAATGAGCTGGTAGGGCCACCCACTGTTCGAATTACAGCCAGTTCATTAGGAACCATCCAAACGTCACTCAGTGTATGGCCAGGTTAAGCCACTTGACTTGGAACATGTATGCAATTAGGAGCCCTAATTGTTCTCTAACTTTCCTGATTTGCATACTTGTTCCAGGTTAGTGTCTTAAGCTAGAGATTTTTCAGAAGAAGGTCAGCAATGGAAGCTTCCAATTTTCTTCCCAGTACAGGTTACCTTTAATGATAGACTTTAGCAGTAGTCGGCCAAAATTTAAAGTGATTGTGACGGTAAACGTTTTTGTTATCTTAATGCATTCTATGCATTAAGGCAGGGGTCTTCAAACTATGGCCCTCCAGTTGTTGAGGAACTACAATTCCCATCATGCCTAGTCCTGTCTGTGCATGTAAGAGTTTTACAATGCCTCATGGGATGTGTAGTTCCGCAACAGCTGGAGTGCCGTAGTTTGACGATCCCTGCATTAAAATGAAAAGCATTCTGTGTGCAGCAGCCCCCCTCAGTTGCCCTAATACTTGCCTGAGGTCCTTCTAGATCCATCGATGTTGCAGGAATGTCTCGGCTGACTGGCTGAGACGGCAGAGTGGCGCCATTGGCTCCCACTGCTTTTAATCAAAGTCAGTCAGCCAATAAGGAGAGAAAGGGGCGAGGTGGGGCGGGGCTGGGCTGCAGCTCTGTGTCTGGACACAGGGAGCTGTGGCTCGGCTCAGGTGCCCCCATAGCAAGCTGCTTGCTGTGGGAGCACTCAATAGGAGGGAGGGGCCAGGAGCGCCGAAAAGGGACCCAAGAAGAGGAGGAATCGGGCTGCTCTGTGCAAAACGAACTGCACAGGGGAGGTAAGTATAACATGTTTGTTATTTTTAACTAAAAAAAATACAAAAAATTACACTTTACAATCACTTGTTTGCCCTACCCAGCTCAGCAAAGCTGAACAGTAACTGCCACCTAACAGATGCAGTCACTGTACTTGTATTCAGACAGCTTCATGTTCAATAGCTAGCAGGAGGGATTCCTTCATCCATGTTATATAGCGTGGATGGAAGAATCTATTGATTTCTCTCTTTCAGCACTGTTGGAAACCTACACCTGTACAACTAGTCTTAAAGAGGTTGTAAACCCCTGGGTACAGTTTGTACCTATAGGTAAGCCTATAATAAGGCTTACCTATAGGTACTGTAAATATCTCCTAAACTTGCACCATTTAGGAGATATTTACATTGCATGCAGCCGATGACATAATCGGCGCATGCGCTCTGAAGGAACGGCCGCCCGTGCCGTTTCTTCAGAGCCCTGTGCCGTGACCGGTGGCTCCCACACGCATGTGCGGGAGTGACGTCACACGGCTCGGGCCAGTCACAGAGCCGGAGTCCACAGACGAAGATGGATGCGGCCTCCAGCGGGGACGACGCGGGCTTCGTTTGCAGGTGTCCCGTAATGAGCTAGTATGCGATGCACCATGCACCAGCCTGCAGAGGAGGTCTGTGGCTGTATTTTTGTGCCTTCTAAATGTTTTTGTTCATGTAAGTGCAAAAACCACCTTTTAATAAATGGTAAATATACATACTGCTGTAATGTTCTGGTACCTCTGGTACCCTTATTCCACTTTCCATTCCGTATATGCGTCCCACCATTCTCTTCTGGTAGGTGCGCATACACCTTTAAGACCGATGCTGTCATCACTGAGCGCCGCAGAGCGGCTATTTCAACCGCCGGCGTTCTCACTCACATGTTCGTTCAACCTGCCTTGCATCTATGCTTACAAGCGTGTCTCGCTGTGGAACCTCGCTACAGATCCCTGTATCTCACTACCAGGATCACTTCCTCAGACCCGAACCTCGCTACTGATCCCTGTATCTCGCTACTGGATCACTTCCTCATCACCGGACCCTTCTACTACTATACTATAGTGATAAGTACCCCGCAGGGGAAACCTCCATAACTTACACTACTTCTATTGCATTAAGGACTGTTACTACCTATCCATACTATCCTATCATCTGCACTGTTACATAGATTGCTAGCTCTTGAGACTACTACCATCTATCATCTGCACTGCTGCATAGATTGCTAGCTCTCCTGTCTACTACCATCTATCATCTGCACTGCTGCATAGATTGCTAGCTCTCCTGTCTACTACTATCTATCCTTGCACTGGGTTAGTCTATCCTGTATTTGTCATCTGCTGTCCTCACCACCTGTTAGCATACTCAATACTAACCTATCTGCATTCCTAAATACCATCTTGATCTCTCCTGTACAAACCTATCAAGTGCTTACCATCCTTGTCACTGTTCACACCTGTCCCTTCAGCACATCACCTTCATACTATCATATACATCCTATCACTCCAGGAACATCTCATTGAGTGTGTATATATCTGTATGTTGAAGCTGACAGGCCCACGGTGATGAGTCCTGGAGAGTTGGATCTGGTATTCAACACATCTCTACATGACTACTGAGTGGAGATTTTGCAGCTGTAAATCCAGCCTATAACAAAAACGCAGGAGCGTTACAACTGCACTATGAAGTCTATTCCTTTCCTAAATTCCCTAGGTTGGAGAAACATCTATGGCAGGATGATTCAAGAAGTCAGGGATATCTGAGCAATATCTGATTGAATATAATGTGATGTGAGTCTCGCGCTAGAGGATTAGTAAATATATATACATGAATGTACCACCCCTTAAAGCTGCGTATACCCGTTCTGTGGACCAGACAGTGTATAAACAAATTTATAGAGGGGGGAGGTATCGCGCTTCAGAGGAAATGATTAAAATAGTGAAAAAATTATATAGTGGTACTAAACTCAAAAAAATCTATGTGATGTGTTCACAATCAATACAAAATCATAATGTTCTACACTTAAAATGGTGACCTAAAATACATTAAAACAGTAGAGGTGTATATACTTCCAATATATCAAACAGTCTATGTAAAGTGCTCTAGTGCTATTACCACAAAAAATACTTAACTTTCAATTCATCAAATAAAGGTGAATAAAGTGGCAAGTGCTTATTCAATCCACATAAATACAAAGCAGGTACATAAAGTGCTTATAAGTGAATAAAGGTGCTTAGAGTGTCCAAATAATGTCCAAATCAATTAGCCTGCATAAGCAGTAGAGCAGAAAATGGCGTTCTAGATATTTCTGGCTCCAGCGCTATAAATAAGCGTCACTAGTGTATGCAAATATCCCCTGAAGAAGCCACGTGACCGGAAGTGGCGTAACGCGTAGGGTGGTATACCTGAAGTGACGTCAGACGCAGAAAGAGAGTCCGCAGTGAAGCTGTACTCGTTTTTAAGGCTTTCAAACCTTCGTTTATATGTGAGTGTAATATATCTTTTTTTCAATAAATGATTTTATGGAAATACTGCACTATATAAGCACTTTTCTTTGAGATACCGTGGATTATCTTGTGAGGATTCACCCCGACTCAGATAAGAGGCCATTTTCATCCCCTGTCTGTGGAGTGGTTAAGAGGAGATGTGGAAAAGGAGAGCCATATAATTATAAGGCGCATTTCCTTATATATTGAGGTGAGCGGCTAGCACACCCCTAGGGGGTCTAAAGATTAAAGAGCACCCCTTCTATCACTTGGTGAAAGGTGGAGGTTAAACAGTGAAGTAATAAGAAAGATTTTCGCTTATGCAGGCTAATTGATTTGGACATTATTTGGACACTCTAAGCACCTTTATTCACTTATAAGCACTTTATGTACCTGCTTTGTATTTATGTGGATTGAATAAGCACTTGCCACTTTATTCACCTTTATTTGATGAATTGAAAGTTAAGTATTTTTTGTGGTAATAGCACTAGAGCACTTTACATAGACTGTTTGATATATTGGAAGTATATACACCTCTACTGTTTTATGTATTTTAGGTCACCATTTTAAGGGCAGAACTTTATGATTTTGTATTGATTGTGTACACATCACAGAGATATTTTTGAGTTTAATACCACTATATACTTTTTTCACTATTTTAATGAGAATAATTTCCCCTGAAGTGCGATACCTCCCCCCTCTATAAATATCTGATTGAAGCTGACCCCTTACCAGGAAGAGGGAGTAGGCAAGAAGAAAGGTGGGTGTTGGCGCTGCTCTAAGTATTTCTTAGTGAATATGTATATGTAACCAAGAACTGTGCTAATAAATCAACAAAAAATATGTAAAAAGTAAAATATATGTGTCACCCTAAAGTATATATCACCATAAAAATATATCATCATAAATACTATCACCATTATATGTGCAAAATAGCAATCCAGTAGATCTGTGCAAACAATTGTGCTAAATTTCCAAAAAAAGTGCCAGTGCTTAAAACCACTAAGTGAATATAAAAGATAAGAGTCATAAATTAGTGGAAAAAAGTTCATACTGCTGTGAAAAATAATTAATAGATTGTGCATAGATGTTGTGAAGTCCTGTAAATAAAAAATGTGCACTGTGTCCATAAGATTCCACTCGTAAACTTGCTGCTCCTTCTAGTGCCACCGATGGAGCGCCTTGAGTGGTATTGTTACATTCAGATCAGATGTATATTATAGCATGCAGTGGTCCCAGTGTCTTCACTCGTGTCCCCCAGCCGGTATCTCACTCACCAGATATCCTACCCCTTGCAACAGGGGATCTTGCTGTGTATGGTTGATGTTACTTCTCCTCGGTCTCCTTTAGTTCCCCCTCGTATACTCAGGTATAGTGACATCCTCCCAAATAGGTCAATAAAATGAGAAGGATACAACCTTCATAGTGAGAAATCGTATGTGCAGGATTTATTAATAAACGTGATATACGCTTACATAAGAAAAACAGTCACTCGTGTTAAAATCCAGGAAGTCACACAAACCACAAAGCCGGAAGTTGCGCAATGACGCTTGGTACCGCCCTACTAGTTTTGTCACTCGGACATCATCGGGAGCGGCCCCTTACCAGGAAGGATTGCCTTTCATGGAGCCCTAGGAGTGGAATACTCCAGATCTATTTCGATATAGGTGCATTAGATCCTTATAAGCACCGGTGTCATCGTGAATCACTTTTCACCTTCATAAGAGCACTATAATTGGACTTTTCTTTACACTGTGATTTATGTATTTGTATGGAATTTTATTATCTCTTGTAACATTTTGTAATTTTTATTTAATGTTTTTAGGTGCGCTCATATTTTGTTTACACTGATATGAACAGGGCCTAAATCACTTATTCCTCCTCTACTTTAACACTGACTGAAACACAAGAATTCACCTGAAAAGGCATTGCGTGGTCATGATGCCAGAAGGCAGATGAATTATGTATCCATGTCTGACTGTACTCTGAGGACCATGGCTAACTTACAAATGTTACATTTTTGTTTTATATAATCCTTGGTAACATTTTCCATGTGACTGATATGACTGATCTGATAGTATGCATCTAGTAATGAGTGCAGGTGTTAAGAAAATCTAGTAATGGCCTTTTGTCATTGATCATGAGGTTTATCCTGATGAAGGTCAGATAGAAGCCACAGCGCAACATTTATCAATGACCGAAAGGGGAATCAATATAATCAATTCTAAGACCTGATAAGTGGCAGTTTAGTGTTTGTAACTATGACAGCTACAATGTACAGTATATAGAGGTTACATAGTTAGTCAGGTTGAAAAAAGACACAAGTCCATTTAGAAGATCAACCAATAACAAAAAAAAAAAAAAAAAGAATGTGAAAAACCCCAGCAAAGCATGATGCAATTTGCTCCAGCAGGAGAAAAATATTCTCCCCCAAGAGGCAATCGGCTATTTCCTGGATCCATTTTACCTATAAATATTAGTATTCAGTTATTTTATGTACATTTAGGAAAGAACCCAGGCCTTTTTTAACCACTTCCCGTCTGCCATATAGCAAAATGACGGCCGGGAAGTGGTTGCTCTATCGTGACTGGCCGTCATATGACGTACAGCAGGATAGACCGCTCTGTGCGCCCCCAGGGAGCGTGCAGAGCAGCGATCGGTGGTGCGGTGTGTCACTGACACACCGCATCTCCGATCCTGGTAAAGAGCCTAATGACGTAAAGCTCTTTACCATGTGACCAGCTGTGTCCAATCACAGCTGGTCACATAGTAAATAGGAAGTGTGGATGATCGGTTTTCCTCAGTTCGTGCCTGACAGGCACGACTAGAGGAGAGCCGATTGGCGGCTCTCCTGACAGGTGGGGGGGGGGGTCTGTGCTGGTAATCAGAGCATTGATTACCAGTGCAGACCATTAGGGGGATGCCACTAGAGCCACCAGGGATGCCCACCCATGGCCACCAGGGATGCCAATCAGGGCTCAGGGACCCTTTGAGTGCCCTCCTCATCAGAGCTACCCATGATTGCCATCTATCAGTGCCACCCACCAGTGCCCATTATTGCCCATCAGTGCCGCCTATCAGTGCCCACCAATGTTGCATATC
The DNA here is from genome assembly GCF_965119305.1 of Pelophylax lessonae. Lineage (NCBI taxonomy): Eukaryota > Metazoa > Chordata > Amphibia > Anura > Ranidae > Pelophylax > Pelophylax lessonae. Next base: position 190,910,269 of record NC_138773.1, read on the forward strand.
AGTGCTACCTATCAGTGCCACATATCAGTGTCCATCAGTGCTGCATATCAGTGCCGCCTATCAGTGCCCATCAGTGACATAAATTTGGTTTAGGTACAGTGTTGCACGACCGCACAATTGTCATTCAAAATGCAACAACGCTAAAAGCTGAAAATTGGCCTGGGCAGGAAGGGAGTGAAAATATACTTATCTACCTTCCTCTTCCTCCCTCTTCGGCCACGCCGTGACTTCCTGCTTGCATTGACTCCTGGGAGCCGAATGTCATGGATCCAGGGAGTCAATGCGCCAACACCGGCCCTGCTCGTCACTTCTGGAGCAGGCACCTTATTCCCTGCTAAACAGCTTCTGGGCATGCCCAGAAGCTGTGCAGGGATGATGCGCCTGCACCGGAAAAGCAGGGCCGGTGCAGGGCATTCTGGGACTCCGACGTCACCGAAGAGGACGCACTGGCTTCAGCTGCCCACATACCTTCTAAAAGGTAAGTGAATATTGGGACGGTTCAGAGGCTATCATTGCTTAAATGCACTAGCCCTGACTGTCCCGGGGTTATTTTTATCGAAAAAATTTTTTTGAGTTCGGAACTCCGCTTTAAAGTGAATAACTCAACACCAAGTTCACTATTTGGAGAGTAGGTGAACAATTATCATCTTGATTTGTAAAATATGGAATTCATATGAAAGGTCACTCTTATTTACCTAATATTTCTTAGAATATGGATCTCATTAAATTAGCAACATGTAAGAACCACAAAAAAAAAAAAAAAAATAGACCACTATCTTATGTTATCATCATTCTATTGTAATCTACATCTTTGTGTTGCTCTATTTCAGTATGGAGATAACCATCTAACTATGGGGTCAGGCCTAAGTTCTATGTGCTTTTTAGCTCTGACATTGGATGACAAATAATCCAAACAATGCTCCCAGGTCAATGTACGCACCTCTCCGCAGACTTTAAATGGTTGTACACGGTCACCGTGTAAAACAACCCATTCAGTTTAAAATAGAAATAAAATGCAACATATATTGGTATAGATATAAAAAAAACATTATAAATACCTTTTTTCTCTTTTTTTATAAGTTACCACATTCCCTCTGTTCTCAGGGGGAGGAGAAGCAACAGCACACTGATCATCCCAGTGAATGGCTGTGCAGTGGGGGCGTGTCAGGACAAGTCTGATCATTGGAGGAGAGTAGGCTGAGTCCCAGCATAGCTAGAGAACTGACCACGCTGCGCTCTCCTGCTTAGTGCGGTCAGTTTTTAATAGGAAAGCAGAGGGACTGGTAGGATCACCAGGGATTTCACATAAAGGAAGCAATAAAAAGAGAACAGGATACTTTCTCAGACAAGTACATGGTACAGCAGGGACATATCAGAAATATGAGGTGTTGGGGTAACAAACACTTTAAGCCTTTACGCCTAGTACACGCTATCAGCACGTTGGAAAAAAAAAAAGACAAGACCGCTCAGATCAGAGCTACTGTACTAACAACCCTAATGTTAGTACAGTGATCTCCCCCTGCTGGGATATTGTGTTCTGACAAGGGAACACCAATGTCCTCCCCCAGAGTACTCCAGTCAGAGCTCTAATTGTGAGCTGGTCAGCTGCTGGTTTTCCAGCATGGTTGTCTGACAAAAGCCGGCCTGGCTGCCATACACACAGACCAAATGTCGCCTGGCATTCAGCCCGTGTGTACTAGGCTTTAAAGAGGAGCTTCATTTCCTCTGTACACTTTTTCTTCCCCCTCTTACCTTGTCGGCTGAGTTACCCTCAATAAACATACTCACCTCACCATCTAGTAATGTCTTGCTACACCGAGTCCTGTGCCACCATCTTCCTATCTGGCATCCTAGGGGGTCGGCTGACTTGGGATCTAACACAAAGCTGCCCACATTCATGCTCATTGCCAGCCACAATTCCCAATGCATGATTTTATTTATTTATTACAGGTACTTATATAGTGCCATCAATTAACACAGAGCTTTACATATATATTTATTATACATTCACATCAGTGCCTGCCCTCAAGGAACTTGCAAACTAAGGTCCCTAATTTACATTCATACATACTTATTCTAGGGCCAATTTAGACAGGAGCCAAATACCCTACCAGCATGTCTTTGTAGTGTTGGAGGAAACCCACGCAGGTACAGGGGGGCCATACAATCTCCAGGCAGGTATTGCCGTGGTTGGGATTTGAATCGGCGCCCCTAGTGCTGCTAGATGGAAGTGCTAACCACTTAGCCACTGTGCAGTGCATGAGGACTGTAGTTTGTTTCAGTGGCGCCGCAAAGCGAGAGGAAGTACTGTTGGTTCTTCATTGCTCGGACATGGTTTCTCATTAAAAGTGAAGATGTGGCTGGATTTTTGAAGGTAATTTACTCAAAAAATAGGTAGACTTAAAAAAAAATTACTTTTGTAATGTGCATAGGGACAGGAATTAATGCTCCTAATTAGATAACAACCTGGAGTTAAGTTTTAATTAAGTGCATTATTTTGCATAGCAACCTATAATATTTCTTATACACCTTAAAGAATGAGAACAAATTGGCTGCCATAGGTTATAACATTGGTTTTAATTAATTATGCCTGATAGCATGAATAACATAATGTGGCATAGCGTAGCAGATGTTTCCTAAGCAGATTCTAATTGCTTTCAAGTGCTTTGTGAATCATATCTTTTAACAGAGCCCCTTTATAGATATCAGTTTCTCATCTTGAAGCAGTAACAAACCCAAAAGCAAACATTTATTATATTGCAGATTACTAGTTCTTAGATGCGATGGCTGCATTAGTTTACATTTTTAGGCTTTTTTTCCTTGGTGATCTTTTCAGCAATCCTAACAGAACAATCTGTCCTGCAGATGTAGCAGTAACAGGGTTTAGACAAACCATTTACCACTGATAAGGGTGCTTACAATGATCAGCTTTTATTTATGCAAAACGTTTATTCCAAAAGAAAAAAAAAAAAACTGTTAGCTGTAACTGCCTATAAAACGTTAGCTGGAGTTTAGCTTCAGTTTGTTAGTGTATCAAAATCAGGGGAGGACTGAGCCAGGGGGCAGGGGGGCAATTGCCCCCTGGGCTGCTCTGATGCCCATAAAAAGGCTGCACACTTCTGCCACAGACATGCCTAAAGGATTCCTGAGTGCAGGTTGAAGACAAGGACAAAGCCCATGCCTAGCCCCCCTCCCAGCATGGATGTTGTAAACTGTGTCTGAGCAGGGCCGGTTCAATGCCCTACTGGAGACTCTTCTGCCCAACCGAGCTGTCCCAGCTCCCCCCAACCTCCCCCTGCTGGCCAGGTCGGAAACCCGGGCTCAGCCGGTAAGTAGAGAGTATCTGGAGCAGGGCTTCAGCTTGGAATAGGGGGTCAGAAGGAGGATTGGGAGAGTGGCAGGGAGGCCGAGTCGCTGCACCATGGGTCTCTGGTTTGTACTTGCCCCCTGGGCCGAAAGTTGCCAGTCTGCCCCTGCAGGTGCTTTGTTTCCCTACGTTTTTGCCGAATTTCCATTGCTTTCAATTGGAAGTTGCGTTTTTGGTGCAGCTTTAAACTCAGCAAACATTCTCCAAAAATGTGCATACATTCATAGAATAGGGCACATAGTAGTCGTTTTTTTTTTTTTTTTTTTTTGAGAATAGGTGCAGGAACTCCTCCCTTCTGAGTCACCCCTTGACTCTGCCCCCTACCCACCTCCGAGCACTGTTCCCTGGTTCCACCCATTACCTACCTCCCAGTATCATCCTTTTAGAGAAAACAGAACCAAGTGCCATTTTGTGGTGTATTGACAGACAAAGTATTTTGTATGGAAGTTGTTAATAAAAACAAGAGAGGCAGTAAAATAGATCTAGCAACAATGGACACCCAAGTAAGAGTAGATCCACCCCAGCAACAATGGACTCCCAACAGCCAGCATCAATTGACCCTCCAGCAGCCAGCAACATTAGACCCCTCCCTCTAGCAACAATGGACACCCAAGTGACAGTAGATCCCTCTCAGCAAAGATTGACCCCCTACAATATAAGGCCCACCCAACAACAATACATTCCCCACCAGCAACAATAGACCCCCCTGCAAAAATAGATCCCCTCCAGCAACAATAGAATCCCCAGTAGCCTGCATCAATATACCCTCTACCAGCCAGCAACAAAGACCCCTCCCTCAACAGTGGATCCCTCCCAGCAACAACTGACCCCCCCCCCCCAGCAACACAGATGCACCCCAGCATGATAGATCCCCTTCCTCTGTAAAAATAGATCCTCTACAGCAAAAATAGATGAATCCCCCAGAAGCTAGCATCAATGGACCCTCCAGCACTTCCCAGCACCCCTTGCCATTACATGCCAACGTTCCCTAAGCCCTGGAAGTCTATATGTTTCTGTGACTTTTTTTTTTAACCTGTGTCCAACTTTACCATGAAGTGGTTGTCCAGCAGGTAATCACCTGCCCCCATAGATATAAATGATATAAGATCATCACTCAGTTAATCATCCCATATCTATGGAGAGAAAGGTTGCTGTCTCATTATGGGTAAAACTGTTATTTTAGGATCACCATAATACCTTATCTCAGGAAAAAAACATAGGCAGAAATAGGGATTGTCTATAAAACTAAGCATGGCAATTGCTGTATTCTAGTAGTCTAAAACCTCGTACACACGATGAGAATATCGGAAAATGAATGTCCGTTTTTTTGTTTTTTTTTGCATGCTAGTCTCATATGGAAAATGAAGAGGTTAAGAAAATTCTCGTACAACTGAATACAACTTCAGAAGTGATGTACAGTAATAAATTGTATTGCATTGTAATGTATTTTATTTCCGAGCATGCGTAGTTATTTTTTTTTTTGCACACAAAAACTGTACTGAATAAATGAAAATTGTACGTTTTGGTATTGTATGAGAAAAATGTTGGTATTTGTCTCATCAGATAATTTTGCATAAACTGTCGTGTTTGGCTTTCGAAAGCTGTGTACTAACGATCAGATTATGGTACGATTACTATGGAAGCGGTATTTTTTGTCTGATTTTCTGATCATGTTTACTAGGCATTCAGGTACTTCAAGTCACCAAAGTAGAGACACTGCGGTTTCGTTGTGCGGAAAATGCAAGCAGACACCTGAGATTCTGCGGAAAAGCTTTGACGTTGTCCTGGCAACTCACATCTCGCTCGGCTGACATTCTATCATGTCATACCTCTCATACAGCTCTTCATTGAACAGGGAAAGCTTGCTGGAGAAAAGACTGCTTCTTCAGTTGCCTATTTAGTAAGGCCCCTTTTACACGGGATTGGGTCTGTCTGTTTTTCATTCAGACCCTTTATTCACCTCTTTGGAACGGCGGATGTAAACGGATTTGTGTCTGTTTACACCCACCTACCTCCAATCTGATCTGGGGAAAACAAACGGAAGGGGATCTGATCTCCTCCTACTAGTAGGATCGGATTGGAGAGCAGTCGGGTTTACATCCAACTGCCCATAGAACAGACCTGTCATCCGCCTGCTCAGCTCAGCAAGGGATCTGCGGGCAAATCACATGCTGAGAACAACGGATCCAGCCAGTGTAATGTCTCGTACTCGCGCAACGATTGTTGGCCGCGAATTTACGGCCAACGTCCGATCAGCCGATTTTCGGCTTGTTAGTATGATGCTTCCGACAACCGACTCCGACTTTTCGGCCGAACAAAATCTGGTGTGCAGGCTATAAAATTTTTGTTGGCCGTCAACACAACGGCCGATTTTCGGTCAGTCAGTACAGATTTCGGCAGACAAAAATCTGATGAGCAAGACTGGGCATGCTCAGAGAAGATAAAAAACACAGAAAGTAAACCAGCACATGACATCAACAATACTGGACAAAAGTCGACCGATCGGTCGGCTGATAATCGTTGCGTGTGTACGAGGCATTAGGCTTCATGTAAACTACAGTTCCTAAACTTGAGTTTAGAAGCTTTGGAGAAAAAAAATGCCAGAAGCTCTTAAACTCAACTCCATAAAAATCTATGTGTCAATGTACACCTAGGCTTTTACCAGAGTTTACATGGAGAAAGAGAGAACACAGCGCCTTCTAAGTGCAGCAGAATAGTAATTTTAATGGAGATATAAAAAAACGTACTCACAAGGGTAAGCTTATTAAAAGCATTAAGTGTGGGTGGGGGCATCCAGCATCGCTATCCTGGGGGTCCTATGTGGTGGTTTACCCGCTGGTGCCTACGGTGTGGGGATTCCTCGGTGGTTGCAGCAGTTTTCCGATCCGTGGACCGCACAGGAAGTCAGCACAGGCAGACCGTGACCTTTGCCTGTGCAGCGGGGAACCCGCCACATAGGACCCCCAGGATAGCGATGCTGGACGCCTCCACCCACACTTAATGCTTTTAATAAGCTTACCCTTGTGAGTACGTTTTTATTTTTTTTATACCTCCATTGAAATTACTATTCTGCTGCACTTAGAAGGCGCTGTGTTCTCTCTTTCTCCATGTTTCTCCAGAGCTACTTCCACCTCATCCACAAGCAGCCACTATAATGAGCAGTATCCAAATCTGATTTTGCGTGCTACATTTTCCTATACCGTTGTCCCCCATATCCACAGCCTGTCAAGTGATTTAGTGAACTCTATTTGCGCCAATCACCTTGTTTTTTTTTTACCAAAGTTTAGGAGCTGCTGCGGTTAAGGTTTCTTCTGAACGAGGAAGAATCTTGTTCAGGATAGGAATGTTTTGACCGCCAGAAAAGGCAAACTGTGCCGCGATTTTGCGTTTTCCCATGGCTGGTGGTCAAAGTAGGCTGTCATGTCAAGGGGGCATGACCAAAAAGGGTCTGTTGATTGGCTCCCTAACAGTGCTCACAGCCAATGGCTGAGAGCGCTGACTGGAGTGTTCTGGCGGGGGGGCCCTGCCTGTCAGAACACATTAGCACAGAAGCGGCTCATCCGGAGCTTTACGTTTTTTTTCTATTCAGCGGCCGACATTTGGCCTGTGTGTACTGCAGCTGGTCCAACGCTGGCTTCTGTCGAAGGGGCATGACCAGAAAAGGTCTGCCGATTGGCTTCCGGTCAGTGCTCTTAGCCAATGGCTGAGAGCACTGACTGTAGTGTTCTGGTTGGGGGCTGTCCCCCTGTCAGTGCACAAAAGCACAGCAGGGGAGATCGCATGCATGGTTAGTACAGCGGCTCCTCCGGAGCTGTCAGTTTTTTTTTTCGTTTAGCCCTGCTGGGTTGAACAAAAAAAAAAAAAATCACTAGTGTGTACTAGGCTTTTAAAGGGTTAATTGCCTGTTGTCATTAATGACAGTACCGCATTGCACAGCAAAATTGAAACAGCAGTTGCATATGGGATTTTCTCGGTGACGTCTGCAGAATCCCATGAATCAATGTGGCTGCAGCCCTTGTACTGTTCAGAGCAGATTAATTCATCCTCTCTGCTTGCAGTTCTATTGATCGCAATATTAATTTGGTCTGCTGAATCTGAAAGGGCACTTCTGGAAAATAAAAACAAGAAGCAAACTAAAGGAAAACAAATGCAATGGACTGCCAAACCCCAAGAAGGCGACCTGCATTTTCCATATGTGATCTCTGTGACAGGCTGGGCAGGTTAGCAGCAGTAATGTGTTCAGTTTCCAGCTTCTCATGTGAACATAACAGTTAGCTGATAAGTTGCATTATCACTCAGGGTCACAGACAGCAGCTGTTAACAATTTCCTGTCCCTGAAGAACCTGTTTTCAACTGAAAACCTATAAAACACTGAACTTCCAACCTCCAGGAATGCAGGACTTCAGCAAGCACCCTGTATACTAAAACCAGTGCTAAAAGAGTGCTCATCTCAATTTAGATTGGCTTGCCGTATTTTATTCTGGCTAATATATAAGTCTACGTATTTTAATGTTTTTTAACAACTTGATCTACCCCCCTTCCTGACCAGGCCATGATCTGGCACTGCGTTATTTTAACTGATAATTGCGCGGTCGTGCAATGCTGTACCCAAATAAAACGTATGTCCTTTTTTTTCCAGCTAATAGAGCTTTCTTTTGGTGGTATTTGATCACCTCTGGGATTTTTTTTTGCGCTATAAACAAAAAAAGACCAACAATTTAGAAAAAAAAAAAAAAAAAAAACAACATATTTTACTTTCTGCTATAAAACATACCCCTAAAATAATTGAAGAAAATCGAATTTCTTCATCAATTTGGGCCAATATGAATTCGGCTATATATGTTCAGTAAAACAAAAATTCCAGAAAGTGTATAGTGATTGGTTTGTGCAAAAGGTATAGCGTCTATAACCTATGGAATATTTTTATGTATTTATTTATTTATTTTACTAGTAGTGGTGATCAGCGACTTATAGTGGGACTGCCATATTGTGGCAGATATTCGGACACTAACTGACACTTTTTTTTTTGTATAATCTTTATTTTAGTTTTAAAATGCAAACATGCGAACATACAGAAAATCAAAAGACAGTAAGTATTACAGAAGACACAGGTAAATCCGCCCTTCAAGGGCACTGAACAACACAGTAGTATGATTATGTGGCCACGGAAATGAAAAATCAGAAAAAAACTCCGTGCAGAGCAACTATTGAAAATGAGTAAGGGCTACAGCCCTTCCATGCAACAACTGAACATATCTATCACCATTTTATGTGCCCTGCACTGCAAGGTAAGGTCAGGCAAATTCAGGAGGCCAGTGCCGGACTAACTGACACTTTTAACACTTTTTGGGGACCAGTGACACTAATACAGTGATCAGTGGTAAAAAACATGCACTGTCATTGTACAAATGAAACTGGCTGGGAAGGGTTAGCATCAGGGGCGATCAAAAGAATAACTGTATGCCTAGCCAGTGTTTCTGTGTACCGTGGGAGGTGTTTTTACTAAAGGAAGACATGGATCCTAGTCCCTGCTTTGCAGAGACACCGGATCCATGCCTTCCCTCCTGTAAGAACAGCAATCTGTCTTGTTTACATAGGCAGAACGCCATTCTGTCTCTCTGCAGGATGATCGGCAGGTGCCGGTGGACATCGAGTCCGCAGTTCCTGCTGATCGGCTTCTGCTGTGTGTAGTCATGCGCGCCCGCTATATATACGTGATCCTGTACACAGCTGCCGCCCTGTAGCAATAAAACTGCTATAGGATGGTCAACAAGTAGTAAATGATATGTGTGTAAGACAGAGTTGACAAAAAAAAAAGACAAGACCGAATTCTGCAGCATGCCTAAACCCTCATCCATGTGTAAGCATTTTAAGGCTAATTTTTTTACATTCATAACCCACTGGGTTGAACGGAATAAAAACCATGGTGTGTATCAAGGCTTAAAGTGATTGTAAAGTCTAGTTTTTTTTTTTTTCAATAAAAATAGCAAACATGTCAGACTTCCCTGCTTTATGCAGAGGTTTTCCCAGGACAGCCTGGATCCTCCTCTTCTTGGGTCCCTCATTGGCTCTCCTGCCCCCTACCTCCCTTTGAGTGCCCCCACAGCAAGCAGCTTGCTATGGGGGCACCCGAGCATTCAGACTTGGAGCTGCAGTTCAGCCCCACCAACTCTCTCTCCTCATTGGCTAACTGACTTTGATTGACAGCAGCTAGAGCCAATGGTGCCGCTGCTGTATCTTAGCCAAAGAGGAGGGGAGTCCCGGATGGCTGAGACAGTTCTGGACATCGCTGGATCGAGAGGGGGTTCAGGTAAGCATTTGGGGGAGGGGGCTGAGGGAGGCTTCTGCACACAGGTTTTTTTATCTTATTGCATAGAATGCATTAAGATAAAAAAAACCTTCTGAATATACAACCCCTTTAAGGCCCCTTTCACATGGGCGGTCTGTCACTGGGTGACCCTGCCTCTTTCCCTCTTTCTCTATTTCAGCACCGGGGCTGAATGACAATTTCTTATGTAAACAAAGGAGCTGCCAATTGCATTCAGACCTGGCAATGACATTCAGAGCCAGCAAGTGATGGAGCCTGTATGCACACACTTCCCCCTTAGGCTCCTTTCACACAGGCAGACCGTTCAGATCCGCCTGTCCGTTTTTTTGGTGGATCTGAAAGGATGCCCCATGCATCTCTATGGGGCATCGGATGTCAGCAGAGACATGTCCGCTGACATCCGATCCGTCAAATCTGGATGGAAACCCTATTTTCCATCCATCCAGCGATTCGGATGGGTTTGGATGAGAATGGACAGACGGTCCGTTCCCATCCGATTCCCCCCTAGAGAACAGCGGGGACCTGACAGCTCTGTCTCCGCACACAGCGCGGAGACACAGCTGCTATCCACCTGCTCAGCGGGGGATCGGCGGATCGCTCCCCTGCTGAGAAACGGAGTCTGCCGACGGACTCCCCTGTGTGAAAGGGGCCTTACTGTGAACGCAGATCCTCTTCTCTCCTGCCCCTCTCCTTGCAAACACTTCCCACCTTGTGATTACATTCTGCTGTCAGTGGGGAATCTCTGCTGACAGTAGAAATGATTTACTTGTTGTTAGGACACTGGCTGGTGCCAACACCTAACAACCAATGCAAAAACAGATGCATAGATGGACGGGTGTCTGTTTACATCCGTATAGGTCTACTTCTTTTTTTTCCAAAAATAGAGCTATGATCCTTTTCAAAACACTTATCCTATTGGATGTGGAAATAAATAGAAGATCATCCGTTCACATCCATTGTCCATAGAAATGCATTGATGTCCATTTTTCATCCGTCAATGGATGGATAAAAAAACGGACAAACGGTCCGCATGTGTGAAAGGCGCCTGAAGCCCTTATAATACAATTTGTATTTTTTTTTTTTTTTTAAATAAGCGCCTGTATACAAAAAGTAAACCTTTATCTGTCAAGAATTCTTAGGCCGCTTTACATTAATCCATGAAAAATGGCTAAATCGAATGAAGTGACAAGATAAGCACTGAAGTATTACTTTAAAAATATTATTAGTAGCTAACAAAGATAGTAATCCTTTACTAAGAACTGAGCGCCATCAAAATAAAGCACTTTTATTGTTAATGTTCCTGCAGAACCAGTTTGGGCAAAGTACAGACACTGTGATAAAATTCTATTGAGGCGGCCTTTGTTAAGCTACTGTAACTGGGTTTGAACATGTTTATTTCAGTTACAAGCTGCCAAAGTAAATGAAAGATGCCAAAACAACCCCCCAAGTCACATTTAAATTTCTGGACGCTATATCCAGTAAAATACGCACATACTGAGTGTTTTTTTCAGATCATTTCACCCTTAGAACCATAGATAAGAGTTGTTGTTTTTTTTTTCAAACCAGGCAAGTACCATAGCATTTGTCATTATTATTCACCTCTTTAATCAGATGAGTGTGGCATCATTTCTGTGAAGCGCTGATCATTTTGTTATGGCGTGCTCGTGAAACATGTCTAACTGGATGCTTGACTAAGCCCAGCCTGGATTACCTCCAGGGCCCGACACATAAGATTATTACAACTGATATGGCTAAATGTGTTTAATCCAAGGGACAATGCTATCTCTGACCCTTCATTAGAAATCGCACACCGGCAGAGATTTGAACCATGTGTGGGCAGGCTGAATGTACCCAGGTTGATCGATTGATCAACTTGGGTACAACCAGCCTGCCTGATTTGACATGCGATTACTGCTGGTGCTTCTTATACCTGTTAGCAAAAATCCCTGTATTCTCTGAGCGAGAACGGCTTCCCCCGCCCCCTAACGGGAGAACACAATGGCCTCACTGGAGGGATTCCTCTGTCAATTACTGTCCGTGTAGATGGGGAAATCAAGCGATTTTCTTTACTGCAACCCATAGAAGCAGGAAGGAAAATTGCACCATCTATGGCCAGCTTAAAGAGGTTGTAAACCCAAAAAAAAATTTTTTTTTCTTTTTGCAACCTGAAAGAGAAACAGATAATGAGCTAGTATGCATCGCATACTAGCTCATTATGATATACTGTACTTACCTTAGAACGAGCCCCCGCCGTGCCGCCCGTTTACCTGTATGACGGGCGACATGTCCAGCCGCCCGTCTTCTGGGATCGCGGCATCCGGCCATCTGATTGGCTGGAGCCGTGGTGACGTCACTCCCGCACACGCAACGGTCACAGCACGGGGCTCTGAAGGAACGGCACCAGCGGCCGTTCCTTCAGAGCGCATGCGCCAGTGACGTCACTGGCTGCATATAAGGTAAATTACAGTACCTATAGGTAAGCCTTATCATAGGCTTACCTATAGGTACAAGTTACAGAGGAGGGTTTACTTCCTCTTTAAGGCCTGGTTCACACCTATGCATTTTTCAGTGCGTTTTCACTACAGTCCATTTAACATGGTTTCCTATGGGTCATGATCACATCTGTGCATTTTATGGAAAGGGCCTGTGGCTTTTTTCTTGTTTTTGGTTTCATAGGCTTTAATAGATCAAAAATGTGTATTGAAAAATGCAAAATGCATCTGGAATATACAAACTGCAACCTGCATAGATGTGAATCAGGCCTTAGCCCAGTCTTGAATTTCTTCTGGTGTGCACTGGATGATTAACCGCTTGTCGACCGTATACTGTAAATATACGGCGACACGGCGGCTCTCCTGTGCAGGATCACGTAGCTAGCACGTGATCCTGCACTTCTGGGTGTGGGCCACCGGTGGCCTGCTCCCGCTGTTTTTAGACACCGCAAAAGCTGATTGGTGGGTATGGCAGACTTGATGTCCGCTGGCACTCACCGATGCTTTGGTACACGGAGAGAACAGCGGTCTGCCTATGTAAACAAGGCAGTTCGACATTCTGTCACTACAGAATACTTAGAGCCTATGGCTCTGCTAAGCAGAGACACCGATCCATGCCTTCTCCCTAGTACAAACACCTCCCTCACAGTAGTAAAGCACATGTCAGGTACACATTAACCCTTTGATCAACCCTGATGTTAACCACTTCCCTGCCAGTATCAGTACAGTGACCGTGCATACTTTTTAGCACTGATCCCTGTATTAGTGTCACTGGTCCCCAAAAAGCAAAAAGTGTCAATGTGACAACTGTCCACCACAATATCGCAGACCCCTATAGGTCGCTGATCGCCGCCATTACTAGTATATAAAAAAAAAAAAATCATTTCAGAGTAATTTCAGCAATAAAGTGAGCACATATAAATAAATATAATATATTGATATCTGTGATGCTGTTTAGATGTTACATTTTGAAACCATCAAGTGTTAGCCATGAGCAGTGCAGGGTGTGCCAACATGGCCTCCACCACCTTCCTACTGCTGGCGTCCAGCTTCCTTAAAAATATAACATCAAAACAGCATCCCAGATGTCAATATACAATATTTATTTATATCCGCTCACTTTATTGCTAAAAATACTCAGAAATTCAAGACGTAGCTGGATGTAGTAAGATGTCGGCATGGGTGTTCTATCAGATTACCACTACCTGTCAGATCATGAAGTGTTTGGAACGCATAGCGGTGTGGAACGCATTTAGCATATGCAGTAAGTGTTTTTTGCTCCGAACCTCACTTCCGTTGCACAATCTAATGGGTAGCGGCATTCTGATAGAACACATTGTGTGTTGGATGGCGTGTCCCCCATTGAGGGCTGTGATTCCTCCCGCTGACAACTAAGTGACTAGAGTCGGCATGATTGGTCGATCAACTTGGGTACAAACAGCATGCCAGGTTTTGCCTATGATTATTACTAGAGGCTGCTATAGCAGCTAGCAATAATCACTGTCTTCTCCCGGTGTGGACAGCTTTCCCCGCCTTCTCACTGGGAGAAGACAATGGCCCAGCAGGAGGGATTCCCACATCCCCACTGCGTATGTTGATGGGGGAATCAAGCAAATTTCTTTGTTGCAGGAAAAAAATGCTCGGTGTATGGCCGGTCTTACTGTCATTTAGCTGCATATTTACTGTATGTCTATATTTGTCTGTGTCTCCAAAATGTTGGTGGTTGACATTCTGTGTCAACATAGACATAGATTTACAGCAAACATTGATGAATGCATCATTTGTGGTGCTGCTTATCTTCTGTTACTTGGTAGAGGTGGTATCATCGCAGGCCATCCACTTACAAAAGGTATTGAGATATCTGAGGAGCTGGATGAGGTTGATAATGAAATAGTGAATCAAGCTCATTGTGAAGAGATGGGCAGGACCTTTTGTGCAGATGACGACTTTCATACTGAATGATGGGACCCTTGTATATACAGCAGCTTTTTTTTCGATTTTAGTCATTTTCTACTTCTGTAAAATGTCAGTCCATAAACAAATATCTCCCTTCACTTTATATTACATTAATACATATAGTATGTTTTTGATAGGATACCGTTTTTTTGTATTAAATTCAGTTCAACTAAAAAAACCTGGACAAAAATAGTATGGCTTCCATGTTTTAGGAAAGGCCACATAAGGATGGCAAGGGCCTTCAAAAGTTGAAACCACTTGTCTCTCTCTAGAACAGCCTCAGTTGTCACTCTAATGCTGGCCATACACTAGCCAAAAGATCATTCGAAAATCTGTCATTTGGTCCAATCATTCCTTTTTCGTCCAATTAATGGGCACAAATAGAATTTTTTTTAACTTTTCAGAGCTGAAAAATCGAAGGAACAGTTTTGAAAATCCGCCGACTGAACGATAAATGAACGATAAATTGAAAGGTAATGTGTTTCTCGGCCGACCTGTTTGCATTAGGCATTTGTGACATACTGAACGAAAAACTGATTCATTTATGTCCATCGAACGATTTATCGTTCGAAATTTGGTCATTACATGATGGCACGATCATCTGCTCTCACGGCCGATTTTTCGTTTTTCAAAAATGAGTGTGCCCGATATTTCGGCTAGTGTATGGCCAGCTTTAGCCTCATCTACAGTGCCTTGAAAAAGTATTCATATCCCTTGAAATTTTCCACAACCAAAAACGAAAATGTCTTTTATTGGTATTTTATGTGATAGACCAACACAAAGTGGCACATAATTGTGAAGTAGAACGAAAATGAAAAATGGTTTTCAACATTTTTTACAAATATCTGAAAAGTGTGGCGTGTATTTGTATTCAGCCCCCTTTACTCTGATACCCCTAACTAAAATCTAGTAGAACCAATTGCCTTCAGAAGTCACTTAATTAGTAAATAGAGTCCACCTGTGTGTAATTTAATCTCAGTATAAATACAGCTGTTCTGTGAAGCCCTCTGAGGTATGTTAAGCCCCGTACACACACACAACGATTATCGGCCGACCGATCGTCCGACTTTTGTCCAAGTTGTGTTTAGTTGGTTGGAATGTGCCTAGACTGCACACGAATTTTCTCGCCCAACAAAATTCTACTTCAGAAGTGATGTCATGTGTTGGTTTGTTTTCTTTGTGTTTTTTCTTCAGTGAGCATGCCCAGACTTGCTCATCAGATTTTTCCCTGTCGAAATCTGTACTGACTGCACGAAAATCGGCCGTTATGTTGACGGCCAACAAAAATTTTATAGTCTGCACACCAGATTTTTTTTGGCCGAAAAGTCGGAGTTGGTTGTCGGAAGCATCATACTAACAAGCCGAAAATCGGCAGATCGGACGTTGGCCGAAAATTCCCTGCCAATTTTTGACGCGTGTGTACGGGGCTTTAGAGAACCTCAGTGAACAAACAGCATCATAAAGGCCAAGGAACACACCAGACAGGTCAGGGATAAAGTCGTGGAGAAGTTTAAAGCAGGATTAGGTTATAAAAAAATATCCCAAGCTTTGAACATCTCACGGAGGACTGTTCAATCCATCATCTAAAAATGGAAAGAGTATGACACAACTTCCAACCCCACCAAGACATGGCTGTCCACCTAAACTGACAGACCAGGCAAGGAGAGCATTAATCAGAGAAGCAGCCAAGAGGCCCATGGTAACTCAGGAGGAGTGCACTCCACAAATCTGGTCTTTCTGGAAGAGTGGAAAAAAGAAAGCCATTGTTGAAAGTAAGCTACAAGAAGTCTCGTTTGCAGTTTGCAAGAAGCCATGTGGGGGACACAGCAAACATGTGGAAGAAGGTGCTCTAGTCAGATGAGACCAAAATTGAACTTTTTGGCTTAAAAGCAAAAGGCTATGTGACGGAAAACTAACACTGCACATCACCCTGAGCACACCATCCACACCGTGAAACATGGTGGTGGCAGCATCATGTTGTGGAGATGATTTTCTTCAGCAAGGACAGAGAAGCTAATCAGAGTTGATGGGAAGATAGATGAGGCAATCTTAGAAGAAAACCTGTTAGAGTCTGCAAAAGACTTAAAACTGGGGTGGAGGTTCACCTTCGAGCAGGACAATGACCCTATACATACAGTCAGAGCTACAATTAAATGGTTTAGATCAAAGCATATTCATGTGTTTGAAAGTCCAAACCTAAATCCAATTGAGAATCTGTGGCAAGACTTGAAAATTGCTGTTACCAGACGCTCTCCATCCATTCTGACAGAGCTTGAGCTATTTTTCAAAGAAGAATGGGCAAAAATGTCACTTTCTAGACCTTTAAAGCTGGAAGAGGCATCCCCAAAGAGGTTTGCAGCTGTATTTGCAGCAAAGGGTGGTTTTTCAACGTATTGACTCAGAGGGGCTGAATACAAATGCACTCCACACTTTTCAGATATTTATTTGTAAAAAATGTTGAAAACCATTTATCATTTTCCTTCCACTTCACAATTATGTTCTACTTTGTGTTGGTCCATCACATAAAATCCCAATAAAATACATTTACATTTTTGGTTGTAACATGACAAAACGTGGAAAATTCCAAGGGGTATGAATACTTCTTCAAGGCACTGTAGGCATTAATGTTGGTTTTCAAGCTGGGATAAATATAGCATAGTTTAAAAATGTGGAGAGAATTCTTAAAATATGTGTGACCTTTGACTTTGAAAGTACCAGTCCAGCGTGCAAATCTGCATTTTTTTTTTCTTAGCCACATTGAGCATGTTATCGTCTGCATCTCAGCATCGACTTTAGAAGCTAGAGATACATTTCAGTAGAAGTGGGTGCTAATACCTAAAGGCTGTGTTCTACCATTATTGTCCTTGGTGTAGAAAACTGCTAATCTGCATGTGAAGACCGCACTGTGTGAAATGGTTTTGTGTTTCCACTGAGAAAAAAAAAAACATTATTATCAGCTTTTATACTGTGTTCACTGGAGGTGAATGTCCTTCATGCAACACCATTAGTTCTCATGGAGATTTACAGCTCTGCTTATCAAGGCAAGTTTAGTTACTGTATATGATAGACACAGAGTTGTGCAATGCAAAATACATTGGTAGCATTTCCAGTAATCTGCTGCTTATTGGAAATTGCAGATGTAATGGAACATTATCTACAAATCTTCTAAAATTGGCCATACACTATATATAGCATATAGAGCCATATAAACATTTATACAAAAAATCTCATCAGTAATTCAAAAAACTTTTGTTTTTAAACATTCAATGTAGGAGTAAACGAGCTTTCTCGAACAAAAAACACATTCACTGTTAGGGTCTATTCACACTAGCGCGACTTGGTCGCCTGACAAGTCGCGGTCGGTCACTCGCCATTGAGTAGTACAGGACCCGTTCTAATAGGAGCGACACAAGTCGCTCCGACTTAGAAAAAGGGTCCTGTACTACTTTGGGGCGACCTGGAGGCGACTTGCATTGACTTAGAGCCGTTCACACTGAGGCGACACGACTCCTTACTACTTCGGGGGCGACTTGTGCAGTCCCGTGCACCACGACTTCGGAGCGACTTGCAGGGACTTCACATAATGGAAGACTCTGCAAGTCGCTCTGAGGTCGCCCGAAGTAGTACAGGACCCTTTTTCTAAGTCGGAGTGACTTGTGTCGCTCCTATTAGAACGGGTCCTGTAGTGGTCAATGGACCGCGAGGGAGCGCGACTTGTCAGGCTGACCAAGTCGCCTGACAAGTCGTACTAGTGTGAACCGACTCTTAGTGCCGGTTCACACTAATACGACTTGTCAGGCGACTTGGTCAGCCTGGCAAGTCGTGCATGTCGCGGTCCATTGAGTAGTACAGGACCGGTTCTAATAGGAGCGACACAGAAAAAGGGTCCTGTACTACTTCGGGGCGACCTGGAGGCGACTTGCATTGACATTCATTTTATGAAGTCTGTGCAAGTCGCGCCGAAGTCGCTGTGCACGCGCCTTCACAGTTTGCCCCCGAAGTCGTGCCGCTTCAGTGTGGACCGGCACTAAGGGCTCTTTCACCAAGGCATTTAAAATAGGCATTTGGGTCGTGGTTTTACCGCTTCAACACCACTCAAAATTGTTGAACTGCGGTCAAAAATGGCCACTGCACCATACTGCTCGTTTTTGTGTCGGGGATTTCAGAGTGAAGATATACTTACCTAATCCACTGATCCTCCAAGCAAAGACTGCTCCCTGTCACTCCTGCCCTCCCCTGCACTCTAGCATTCTTGTAAAAGGTCTTTTCCTGATGCCTTCACACCCATAGACCAGCTCTGGACACGGGGACCGCAGGAACAGTCCACTGTCGGACATGGGGGAGTGTGGTTTCCCAAAGGAATTAGGGATCGGGTAAATATAGCCTTTTGGTGTGCTGCCAGACAACATGAGCGGTTAACCCATGCAGTGCAGGCACAGCCCCACTGCATGGGAGAAAAAAAAGCTTTTAAAATCCGGAGCAGATGGAGGTGTTCACACTGCAGCATTTGCATTGCCTTGTATTGCATCAGGGCAAATGTATCGCTGCCTGCAGAGTTCAGCAGGCGTTATTGCTTTGCAGCTGCCTCCAAACACTTCTAATTACACGCATCACAAGCGCACCATAAATGCACTGTTAAAGTGATCGTTTTTTTTTTTTTCTATTAAAATAACAAACATGTTATATTTACCTGTTCTGTGCAGTGGTTTTGCACAGAGCAGCCCAGATTCTCCTCCTCTCGGGTCCCTGGCTGGAACTCCTGGTTCCTTCTCCTGTTGAGTGCCCCCACAGCAAGCAGCTTGCTTTGGGGGCACCCGAGCCGAGCCGCAGCTCTGTGTATCCCTTCAGACATGGAGCTGCCATTTGGCCCCACCCTCTCTCTTCTGATGGGCAAACTGAGTTTGATTGACAACAGTGGGAGCCAATGGCACCTCTGCTGTGTCCCAGCCAATCGGGAGAGAGAGTCCTGGATGGCTGAGGCACTCGTGGACATCGCTGGATAGAGAGGGGGCTAAGGTAAGTAGGAGGGGGGCTGCTGCACACGGGCTTTTCATCTTAATACATAGAACGCATTAAGTTAAAAAAAAGTCCAACTTTTCACCTCCTTTTAGGCAAATATGGTGTTTACAGTGCACTTAAGGTGCAGTTGCAAAGCGTCAAAAGTGATAATTTCCCATTGAAAAAAAAAAAACACATCCCACCGGGTGTTTGAGAAGCGTTGCCTGGTGCAGCATGAATGTCTGTGCAATGCACAAAAAACGCTCATTATTGCGATAGGTTCTTTAATGCGCATTAAGGCTGCTGTAGAGTTGAACCCCAGGGTGAAAGAGCCCTAAGAAATAAGTTATTTGGAGAAATATTTTTCATCCTCCTCCTCCTTGGTTAAAAAAGAACATCGATTTGATCCCACTAATGGCCAGAATACACGATAAGAAAATTGGCCGAAAATTTCCGTTCAGCGAAGGATCGGCCGATATTCTACTCATTAATGCCCAGCCATAAGTGACCGATATCGATATTGTGAACGAAAAATCCTGTTTGAAAAAAACGAAAAATTCTGTCGTCTCGTTTGCGAACGAACGATATTCTATATGTTGGTGTTAAGGTCGTTCATTTAAAATCTGTAGAACATCATCACGCATGCACTGTTTCGATGGTTGGCGGTGAAATGGTCGGGCGATATTCGGCCTGTGTATGTTGGCAACGATTTCGACCAAGGAACACTTTTTCATAAGTCGGTGGTCGAATGATCGGGCGATATTCGGCCCGTGTATTCCAGCCATTACAATCAGAAAATGAAACAAAATTTCCTAAAATCAAAATTTTCAAACAAATTCTACAAGTGTATGGCCAGCTTAATACAAGCCACTGTACCAATTTTGTTCCTATATACAAACAAGACTGAAAACATCTTTATTGTGTTTCAAAAGAATAATTTCTGTATTGACAGCAGGGAAAAATTATAAAATGGTGAATAAAAACAATTGAGTACTGTCTTCAATGCCTTTTTATTTGCTAAAACATCCAATTTTTCGGAAAAGCTTTTAGGGTCTACCCCTTCTTCAAGGTCCAAGCAATAATAATACAAAGTTTTAGCAAAATGTATAGGTACTGCTTGGACCTTAAAGAAAGGGGTACACCCCAAAAGCTTGCCTGAAAATTTGGATGTTAGAGCAAATCAAAAAGTATCACGGACATTACTTAATTGTTTTTGTTGCAAGTGCACTAATATGGCTACCATCGCCTAAAGTCCCTTAGTCCTGAAGCAGCATAGTCAGTGTGCAGACCCTTTGCCATAGACCTGAACTGAGGTAAGGAGCACAACGGGCCACATGCTGAGCACTGGCGAGCTGAAAATGGCCAGCAGGTCAAGTGTTGGGCACCAGGGCGTTAGGTCAACCTCTGATCATGGTAGGACATTATCTAATGGCTACGCTTGAGTCCACAGAACTCTTTACAGAAAAACTAGAAAAAAGAGAAATATGAAGGCCCCTTGAATCCCTTTTAGGGAAAGGGAGCCTTGACTACTGGACCCATGGCATCACTGTGGGTGTGAACCTAAAAGAGAAGTTAAGTAGCTCCCTTAGGATTGGCTACAAAGACCAGTGACTGTGTAGAGCCTGAACTCTAGGAAAAGGCTACGCTGGGGCACATCCAACTGCTGTGCTTTGTCACAGCTTTATTGGTGGTTTTGACCTTGCCAGCAATTGATGTTGATTTATGGGCTATGCCCTCAAGTTAAATTCTGGGGTCAGTCTAATGTCAGTCTAAGAGGCCTGTCCTTACCATCAGTGCCAGACAGACATTAGACTGACCCAAGAATTTACCAAACAACAATGACAGTCACAGTTCTACCGTGAGCACCCATAAAACATAAACTCACATAGTCTGAGATGCCTGTCCTTACCATCAGTGCCAGACAATGTGAGTTTATGTTTTATGGATGCTAACGGTAGAACTGTGATTGGCATTGTTGTTTGGTAAATTCTTGGGTCAGTCTAATGCCTGTCTGGCACTGATGGTAAGGACAGGCCTCTTAGACTACATGAGTTTGTTTATGGGTGCTCACAGTTGAACTGTGACTGGCATTGTTGTTTGGTAAATCCTTGGATCAGTCTAATGCCTGTCTGGCACTGATGGTAAGGACAGGCCTCTTAGACTATGTGAGTTTATGTTTTATGGGTGCTCACGGTAGAACTGTGACTGGCATTGTTGTTTGGTAAATTCTTGGGTTAGTCTAATTCCTGTCTGGCACTAATGGTGAGGGCAGGCCTCTTAGACTATGGGAATTTATGTTTATGGGTGCTCACAGTATAACCGTGACTGGCATTGTTGTTTGGTACATTTGGAAAGTTGTTACTTTTGTAAAGTTCAATAAAGCTGTGGCCTTGCCCCATTTCCAACCTTATCAGCCTCCGTGCCTTTTTTTTTTTTGGGGGGGGGGGGGGGCAAGGTATTGGTTTATTAGTTGGTCAACAATGAGCTTATGCTTCTCAGGAGTCATGCCCTGGGGCAGAAAGCAAAGTGCAATATTGAATAGTATCCTCTCCAAAATGATCTTTTAATGTTAAGGCTGTATGTAAACTATGGAAATTCAGTTGGTCTTTACTACACATGTGTGGGTGTGTGTTCATGGGGGCAGCCATATTTGCTTATTACATAGGCAGGTTTCTTGCTTAGCATCAATGCAGTAATTGTGTTTTACTATTCTGGCCACTTAGTATAAACCTATCACTTTCTCAGACTGACGTGGCTTATCCTGTAATCTCAGCAGGGACTTTTATACACTGATTTACATCTACAAGTGTACATGAATTTCAATTATGAAATAAAGAACTATAGAACGCATATGCTTCCGCTTGTATAAGAGTAGTGAGTACAATACGCGTTTAAGGCTCTTGTCACACTAACGCGACTTGTCAGGCGACTTGTCAGCCTGACAAGTCGCGGTCCCTCGCAGTCCATTGACCGCTACAGGACCCGTTCTAATAGGAGCGACACAAGTCGCTCCGACTTAGAAAAAGATTCCTGTACTACTTCGGGGAAACCTCGGAGCGACTTGCATAGACATTCATTATATGAAGTCCGTGCAAGTCGCACCGAAGTCGCGGTGCACAGGACTTCACCAGCCCCCCCGAAGTAGTACAGAGTCGTGCCGCTGCAGTGTGAATGCGGGCTTAGAGACATTACAAAAATGTTTGCAAGTTTCAAATGGCATTTTTGGTGCCTTTAACTATTTTGCTTTTGGAGTAAATAAAAGAAAATCTCTCCAGATTGAGGGGAACTGCCCTCTTAGGCTGGGTTCACATATACCGTATATGCGGTGCAGGGCACTGCATGTGATTCGGATAGGAATGGAACCACATTCCTATTCAAAAGACATGCAATGTCTTTGCAGTGCGACTTGAGACATTCATTTGTATGGCTCAAATCGAACCAAATCGCAGAGACCCCTGACCCTCTGTCTGGACATTGCTAATTGTCCCTGTGCTGATCTCATGCACCCTCCCAAGAAAAAAAAAAAAATCTCTAGCAATACACATCAAACTAAGCATGACCAGAGTGCCTCCAAGGCTATGTACTATCAGGAGATGGATTGGGGACTGTGGAAGGGGAGGATCAGAGAAGACAGGATCAATCAGCCTTTTTTACTCAATGCGGAGGATTAGCCCCTTAGGTTCCACAGAGAGTTCAACAAGCATGCTTTACTGCATATACAGACTGATTTTATTGGTGTAGGTTTAGTAACACTTTAATCCCCCCCCAAATGCAGAACGTAAATGCAATGCTTTTACAGCCACCAAATTGCACGTGCGTGGCCCATTTTTAAAAATAAGTGCATACACTACTTTTCCCGGTGAGATTTGCAACCCAATCAAATTAATAGGCTACAAAATTGCACCACGAAAGAATGCATAGGAATCCCAGTGTGAACTGGCTGTAAACGAAATTCAGCTTGGACGAGCCTAAATTCATTCAGAGTATGGCAGTCCCTGGTTGACAGAAGGAAATCATTTGATTGACTTCTCTTGTAGACATGCTGGAAAATGCATCTTCATCAATGTCTGCAACTGCTGATCAGTGTATACTAACAGCAGGGGGTGCCACTGTGAGAATACAATGTTCCGGCGAGGGGGGAATCCTTCATTCACCTTGTTTGTGTTTGTTTCATTCAGCCAAAATAATGAACTGCCAGCTTAACTCCTGGAGTTGGGATTTAAGCAAAATGAGTGGTCAAAAAAATAGATTAGAATTTCCTCATGCAATATTTCATATTCCTCTGTAAACACCTTAATCATATCATTTGACCTTGTTGTTGTGTTTGACATGCAATGGAATTGAGATGTGTGCATGCCATCTGTTTTTAGAAGGTATTTTTGTATTGCACTTGACCCTGAAAACAGTAGATTTTTGGTTAGTATATTTTTGTATTTATTTTTAGTTTATTTTAAGCTTGTATATTTTTGCCTTTTAGTATACCGTATTTTCCGGCGTATAAGACAACCTTTTAACTTCTTATACGCCGGGTGTCATCTTATAGGGCAGATGCTGAAACTTTGGAGACGAACTGGAGAATATGTGGTGGGGGGGGGGGGGCTCAAAAACGGCCACGGTATGCCCGGGGTATGGAAAAAAGAGAGAGAGTGGCGATGTGACCAGAAAAACACGCCTCTTTCACCCGTCTAGCCTGCCCTTGTATCCTATTACCGTATCTCCTTCTCTGCGTCTCGCTCCCGAGGACTGCAGTAAAGCGGTGCAGGCGCGCATGTGCGAGATCTGAGAGGCAGAGAAGGAGGTACAGTAATAGGATACAAGGGCAGGCCAGACAGGTGAAAGAAGCGTGTTTTTCTGGTCACATCGCCGCTCTCTCTCTTTTTTCCATACCCTAGGCATACCGCTCTGATAGTCTCTGAGACAGGGAGGGCTGGGCAGGCAGGGAGAGCTGACCAATCCAAGCAGGCTTACAACCAGGCAATAACCGGTTGTATACTGGGTACCACATACAGTACAGCACCAATATCTGTACCTGTTCATACATTATAGCACCAGTACAGCTATACGGCGAGTATATCCCAAACTCTATATTTTAACTGGAAAAGTTGGGGGTCGTCTTATATGCCTAGTCGTATAATACGCCGGAAAATACGGTATTTTTGCATTTATTTATAGTATATTTTAAGCTTGTATATTTTTGCCTTTTTAGTATATTTTTGTATTTATTTTTAGTATATTTTTGTATTTATTTTTAGTATATTTTAAGCTTGTATATTTTTGCCTTTTAGTATATTTTTGTATTTGTTTTTAGTATATTTTAAGCTTGTATATTTTTGCCTTTTAGTATATTTTTGTATTTATTTTTAATATATTTTAAGCTTGTATATTTTTGCCTTTTAGTATATTTTTGTATTTATTTTTAGTATATTTTTGTCTTTTAGTATAATTTTGTATTTATTTTTAGTATATTTTAAGCTTGTATATTTTTGCCTTTTAGTATATTTTTGTATTTATTTTTAGTATATTTTAAGCTTCTATATTTTTGCCTTTTAGTATATTTTTGTATTTGTTTTTAGTATATTTTAAGCTTGTATATTTTTGCCTTTTAGTATATTTTTGTATTTATTTTTAGTATATTTTAAGCTTGTATATTTTTGCCTTTTAGTATATTTTTGTATTTATTTTTAGTATATTTTTGTCTTTTAGTATATTTTTGTATTTATTTTTAGTATATTTTAAGCTTGTATATTTTTGCCTTTTAGTATATTTTTGTATTTGTTTTTAGTATATTTTAAGCTTGTATATTTTTGCCTTTTAGTATATTTTTGTATTTATTTTTAGTATATTTTAAGCTTGTATATTTTTGCCTTTTAGTATATTTTTGTATTTGTTTTTAGTATATTTTAAGCTTGTATATTTTTGCCTTTTAGTATATTTTTGTATTTATTTTTAGTATATATTAAGCTTGTATATTTTTGCCTTTTAGTATATTTTTGTATTTATTTTTAGTATATATTAAGCTTGTATATTTTTGCCTTTTAGTATATTTTTGTATTTGTTTTTAGTATATTTTAAGCTTGTATATTTTTGCCTTTTGGTCCTCAATGTGCAGCTACCGATTAGATATGCTCTTTAAATATTGTAGACCACACATTGTAACTGGATAGGCCACGTTCTGTAGGTATAGGATAATCTTGCACAATCGCCAACAACGTCTGCTACTATAAGAAATGAAAAGGCGGCTTCTGTCCGGGTCAACAACTTAACAAGTAGACCAGCAAGCAGCATTAATAGAAAGTAATCATGAGAAGACTGGTCTGTCTGCCTTTTATGAGCTGAAGCCTGCCCTGACAGACTTGAGACTGTACAGTGATTAGGAACAGTAAAAGACATGCCTTTGATGTACATGTCTGGGAGGTTCCAAAGTCAGAAGCACAATTAACCACTAATGTCTAGGAGGTGCCAGCCATGGTTTCCTGGTGTGCTGCCAAACACTGCCAACAGTATCTGTTCAATTACACACTAATATACTGTATTCACTGTGGTAATATACTATGAACCTATAATATTTCTATATATTTTAAAAGGAATTACAGTAAGTTTCAGTAACGTCACGTTATGAATTAATTTTGTAATATTGCCTTCAAAGGAAATTTTGATTTCATTTTTCATGAGGTTTACATGCTTGATGTTTCATATTTTCATTACTGTTGCATGTTGATTTGCATTTTCTCCCTCTGGTCCCTATCTTCATATCAAGCCATGTATTTACATCCCTACAGATTTGCTGGGATTATTATAATATAGGATTTATATAGCACTAATAGTTGGTGTAGGACTTTACAAAATATAGGAAGATAGTATACACAGTGAGGAAAAAAAGTATTTGATCCCCTGCTGATTTTGTATGTTTGCCCACTGACAAAGAAATGAATAAATATTTGATCCCCTATCAATTAGCAAGATATCTGGCTCCCAGGTGTCTTCTATACAGGTAAAGAGCTGAGATTAGGAGCACTCTCTTAAAAGGAGTGCTCCTAATCTCAGCTTGTTACTTGTATAAAAGACACCTGTCCACAGAAGCAATCAATCAATCAGATTCCAATCGCTCCACCATGGCCAAGACCAAAGAGCTGTCCAAGGATGTCAGGAACAAGATTGTATGTAGACCTACACAAGACTGGAATGGGCTACAAGACCATTGCCAATCAGCTTGGTGAGAAGGTAACAACAGTCGGTGCGACTATTCGAATCGCAAATGGAAGAAACACAAAATAACTGTAAATCTCCCTCAGTCTGGGGCTTCATGCAAGATCTCACCTTGTGATGTTTCAATAAACATGAGAAAGGTGGAGAATCAGCCCAGAACTACACAGGAGGACCTTGTTAATGATCTTAAGGCAGCTGAGACCATAGTCACCAAGAAAACAATTGGTAACAAACTACGCCGTGAAGGAATGAAACCCCCCAGTGCCCGCAAGGTCCCCCTGCTCAAGAAAGCACATGTACAGGCCCGTCTGAAGTTTGCTAATGAACATCTGAATGATTCAGAGGAGAACTGGGTGAAAGTGTTGTGGTCAGATGAAATTGAGCCCTTTGGCATCAATTCAACTCGCTGTGCTTGGAGTAGGAGGAATGCTGCCTATTACCCCATGAACGCCATCCCCACCGTCAAAGGAGGTGGAAACATTATGCTTTGGGGTTTTTTTTCTGCTAAGGGGACAGGACAACTTCACTGCATCAAAGGGACGATGATTGGGACCATGTACTGTCAAATCTTTGGTGAAAACCTGCTTCGCTCAGCCAGGGCACTGAAAAAGGGTCGTCGACAATGACCCAAAACACACAGCCAGGGCAACAAAGGATTGGCTCAAGAAGAAGCACATTAAGGCCCTAACCCTAAACCCTGGTGTAGGACTTGTATACTGGCGGTGAGCCATCGTGTTGTTTTTCACTGTGCCAGAATTATGGATTACATTTGAGGGGTTGGGGGAGCCGTCCCTGCAGGGAGAACACAGTGAATATTGCTAGTAGCTATAGCCATTAGCAATAATCACATATAACATTTTGGCATGCTGGTTGTACCCAAGTTGATTTATAGATCGACTTGGGTACAATCAGCCTGCCCATAGATGGGTTGAATCTTTGCCAGTTCAGCAGGGATTCGAATGATCTATAGCCGTCTTAACTCTACCCTCCCTTTAGACTGACAATACTGCTGTCCAAAGGTGTCTTTACTACTTCACCCAGAATGCAGACATAAGACAGGAATGTTACTGGCTGGATCATCAGGTGAAAAAAAGCCAGAAGACTCATGTGTTACATTATTTGTTTTTGGGTTTAATATAACTTTAAAGCGGAGTTCCCGGCCACAAAATTAACATAGTCGATTTTGGGCCATCTGCTTGCTTATGGTCACCTGAAAAATAAATGGATAGTTACGATTTTTTTTTTTTTGTTTACTTACCTTGCTATTGAAGAAAAATATACTCACCTTTTTCCAAATCCTCCCTCTGCGGCCGCAGCCCGCGCCGTCACTTCCTCTTTGCATTGATTCCTTGGAGCTGAACGTCATTGCTCCCAGGAATCAATGCACCTGCACCTGCCCCGCTCGTCACTTCCGGTGCGGGCGCATCATTCTCTGCTAAACAGCTTCTGGGCATGCCCAGAATCTGTGGAGGGATGACGTGCCCGCACCGGGAGTGACGGGCGGGGCCGGTGCAGGTGCATTCTGGGAGAAGAGGACACGGAAGAGGACACAGAAGAGGACGCGCTGGCTTCAGCTGCCCACATCCGAGATGGCAGCGATGGAGAAGAAATTTTCAAGGTAAGTATTTCTTCTAAAAGGTAAGTGCGACCCGGGACAGTTCAGAGGCTAGCCATTGTGGAATGTACTAGCCCTGACTGTCCCGGGGGTACTTTTATTGAAAAAATATTTACGTGGCCGGAACTCTGCTTTAAGCTGGCCATATTCTGGCAGATTTATTTTCGCTCAGCCTGCAGGCTAAACTAAAAAACAATTGTACAGATTCCTCCATCCTCGCTGTACAGTGTGGATGGATGAATCTGCAGTTCTGGCTATTGTATTATGACGCGTGCTGCACAATCTCACTGTTGCATAGTGGGGAGCCGCCTATGATTCATCAGGAAGGCACAGCCGGCTCCCAAATCCAAAATGCTTTTTGTATTTTTTTAGTGGTGTAGTTCTGACTTTGGAAGCCCATCTCCTTTAACAGCATTCTGCAGCTGACGCTGTACATGGGCAGAAAAGACCAAACCAATCTGAGTAACCTTTGAACTTGCTTTTCTAATGCTGAGAACAGCTGATCAGCAGACGTCTGGGCTGAGCAATGTTTGCTTTTCCTTTATGGACATGAATGAAAACCCCTTAAAGGAGCCGTTTAGAATAAGAGTCCTTAAGAATTAAATGTTCATATTTACTATAATAATAGTACAAACAATTTACACAGCATTTTACATATTGTATGTTCAGATCACTTCTATTTGTTGCCTCACCTTCAGTCATGCCATGCACAGTTGTACAGGCTCCTCTCCTGTACAGAAACAGCTTACTCTGATTTCACTGCACACTGATAGTCCAACAGTGTGCATGAGAAGCTGACAGTCTGACAGAGCCTTCCTCATTTCCTGGCTGGAGAACTCCATCCTTCTACTCTCCAGCCTTACAGTCTGTACCTCACCCATGAATTTTAGTTTTCAATCGTCAATGTTCAGAATCACACGCAGGATTTACCACTGCTTCCTGTTTTCAGGAATTTGTATAAAGCACCCTGCTGGCCCCTCCCACCAGCCATCATTTTCTTGCATTGCATAGATAGGCACAGAGACCAAATGATGGTGGTTCCACTGGTCTAAAATAAATTATGTAGAAGGTCTTCGACCTCCTTTTGTAGTTGGTACAATGCTCGACTCCCCCTGTTCTTTATAGAGTGTTTTGCCTTCCCTGATGGACCCATTCCCACAGTCTTTCATGTACTTCCCTTTTTCTTATTCACTTGCTTATGTACTGGAAAACATTTAAATAAAGAATGCAAAAAATAAAAGAATAATTAAAAAATTAAAACTAACTAAAGTTATGTAATAAAAACAATTATATATATATATATATATATATATAAAATTATATAAAATCTGTGTGTGTATAATATATATATATATATATATATATATATATATATATATATATATAAAATAAAAAAAATAAAACTAATTAAAGTTATGTAATAGAAAAAAATTATATATATATATATATATATATATATATATATATGGGTGTGTGTGTATGTGTATAATATATATATATATATATATATATATATATATATATATATATATATTATACACACACATTATATATCATTTATTTTTATTTTTTTTATTAATTTTAATAAAGGCATGGAAATTCTGTAGAAAAAAAATGTCTCTTCTTCTTCTATCTTCTAAACATTTTGTATTACCTTAAAAATAAATGTGTAGGGAACATGAAGGCTGAGGGTGGTGAAGCTTTTATAGAATTATACTGTACAGCTTCCATGTTATCAGTCTGGCATCACATGCCTTAGGTCTTCTGGAGACTATGCTGATTAAGAAAATCATAGGTTTGCCAAGCTCCCCATGCAACAACAGTTACCATAATGATTCAACCAAGACTTCCCTTAGTATTCAGGCCTTGGTAGTTCTTCTCATATGGTAATGAGAACCATTTAGTGTAATTCAAGCTTTTTTTTACCCAACAGTGTTGTTTGCTTGTAGAAGCTATAATTACCCCATTTTAATGTTGATCCATCAAGAATTTACTCAGAGAGGCCTTCAAAAATGAAGGCAGTATTTTGCACATGATCAATGCACTAATGTATTATCAGTAATAAGAGACAACAACATTATGCCTGCATTCTATATTATGCCTGCATATATAGAAACAGAGAATATGCTATATTGTAATGTGTCTTCGCCTACTTATACCTAAAATTCAACAGTGTATAATAAGCTATCACAGAACCTACTCAACTGAAGAGACTAATGCCTAGTACATACAATGAGAATCGGACAAAAAATATGGCTTTCGAATCGATCGTAGGATAATATTATTGTTAGTACACAGCCTTCGACAGCTGATCACAGTAGGTGCCGGTTCACACTGATGCGGCACGACTTCGGGGGGCGACCTGTGAAGTCGCGTGCACCACGACTTTGGCGCGACTTGCACGGACTTCAATGAATATAATGGAAGTCTATGCAAGTCGCTCCGAGGTCGCCCCGAAGTAGTACAGGACCCTTTTTCTAAGTCGGAGCGACTTGTGTCGCTCCTATTAGAACGGGTCCTGTAGCAGTCAATGGACCACGACTTGTCAGGCTGACAAGTCGCCTGACAAGTTGCGGCATTGTGAATGGGCTCTTAAAGCGAAAATGCTAAATTATCCGAAGGGACAAACACAAAAATGTTTCTCATACAATACCAAATTGAACAGTTTTCGTTTAATCAGTACAGTAGTCATTCAAAAAAAATCAGAAGACCAAGACCACGCATGCTCAGAAACGACAGAATACATTACAATACAATACAATATAACGCATTACATCACTTCCGAAGCCGTATTCTGTTGTACAAGAATTTTCGTAACCTTAGTAACCTACTGGTTTTCGATATGAGGCTAGCATGAAAAAATTTACGATTATACTTCTGATATTTTCTGTACGAGGCTTAAGGCAGGCCATAAATGAGTCATTTATTTTATTCTTCCAGTGGGCTGAAAGAAACAAAATGACTTGATTTCCCCATCCACATATTTGATTTGGATGGCGCAATCCCTCCCACAGCACTGTTGTATTCTGACAGCAGCCCCAACGTCCGCATACTGTACACTCATCAGCAGGCTGGTAGTACACAAGTCAGTTGATAGTGCCCTTGTTATAAGTGTAGGCCATCTATGTATCTCATGATGCCTGATTGGAAAAATCCCAGGATGTTGGTAAGAACATCGCTAACAGAGGCCGAGCTGATATTCACCTTCCCCATCACAGGAGTGAGCTCTTTCTGATTCAAACCCCCTCACATTTCTCTTCCCTGATACAGTAGCGCTAAGCTCAGCCTTTAAAAGCTTACTCTTGCGATGGTGAAGGTGAGCATGATCCGCTGGGCCACTGCTAGCGATGTCCTTAGCAGCATCCTGTGAGTTTTCCAGTCAGGCTTCATGAGGAATGTGGATGGCCTACACCAGTGATGCTGAACTTTGACACCCCAGATGTTTTGGAGCTACATTCCCAATGATGCTCAACTACACTGCAGAGTGCATGAGCATCATGGCAAATGTAGTTCCAAAACATCTGGGGTGCCAAGGTTTGCCATCACTGGCCTACACCTATAGCACAGGCATTATTTAACTTTAGTCAAAGCTGCACAGTTTATTTTTATCTACAGATACCCCTTATCTGCATAGGCAGTTTTTTTTTTTTTTTTTGGTGAACTAACCCTTTGAATAAAAAGTATAAACTGAAACATGTTTAAAACAAATCTTTAAAAAAAAGCAAAATACCTTAAACTAAACTCTAAACCTTGAACTAAAATCTAGAAACAAAAAGTTCCTTGTACAATTTTCAAAATTACAGACATTTACTGGGTAATAATGAAATGGATGTTAAATATGCACTAGATTTTTAGTTGAAAAGATGCTGTATGATGCCAATAGTAGAGCCCGGTGTTGGGATAATAGAAGTTCAGCATGTATGCCCAATGACCAAAGAAGGAATACACTGTGCCTTAAAAAGAATCTAATGGCGCTTTTCCACTGCATGGAACCGAACGGTTCGGCTCGCTTTTGTGCTTTTCCACTGCTGGTACCGTATGGTACGGTGTAGGAACGGTTTGGAACGGTACGCGGTGCTTTTCCACTGCATGGAACCGAACGGTACGGCTCTCAAAAACAGTAACACCTCGATTGTGGTTCCAAGAGGTACCATACCCGGTACCATATCCCACAATCCTTTGCAAGCAGTCACTACTAGCCACTGATTGGTCAGAGAATCCCATCCACCCCGTTGTTATCCCACCCACTTAACTTTAGTGCTACTTTAGTGGAAAAGCAAACCATACCGTACCGTACCGAACCGTTCCAACACCGTACCATGTGGTACCAGCAGTGGAAAAGCAAACCGGGCCAAGCAGGGCCAAGCAGGGCCGAGTAGAGCCGAGCCGGTACTTGCAGTGGAAAGGTGCCATAAGAAGATGGCAGACGTGGTGTCCCGTATGATCAGGGGGACCACAGAACTGCCATCAATTCAGAAGAGGTAAATTTGCCATAATTTCCAAGTGTGTCATGCTCTTGGGGCCTCTGGTTCAATGAATATCTGCATTAACTGATTTTTAAAGGTAACCTATACTTGTACCTCCTCTGTAAATAAAAAAATATGGAAGCCGCCACTGCTAAACTGCTGAAAATGCCAGCTTCTTGGCTGTTCTTTGCTGATGAACAACTGAGGTTTCCTGTAATCCCTTAGGAAATGCAAAACAGAATCCAACCAAAGCTGGGCTGAGGCATGTCACATTTTATCCAATCTACCAGCGAGAGCATTGTTCTGAGCACGTGGGTGTGAGGTTTATACAATATAGGATTTAAAATTATGGAATAAATTATTTATTTTAAAAACATATAGCTTTTTGACTACAATAGTACATTTTAAGATCCAGAGAAGAGGCAAAACCATTCTAATACACACAAGCCAAATTATGAGATTTTTCTTTTTTCTTTTCATCTCATTAGCGTAAACTGCATATAAAAATATCTAAAGTGTACTTTTAAACTTTTGATAACATTTAAAAATGCAGGTTTGATGGCTTTTGGTTGTCAAGGGTTTGTAGGTACAGATCTGGAATTGCTGGATCATTGCGAACTGTCGTGGACCTATGTGCATGGTCACATGTGAGCAGAAATGCACACATGCTCATAATTTCTTTTAATCTTTTTATTGATACATTTTCAACATTGAGACCAAAATTTTGATTGATGACCCAATAAGCGCGCCTTAAGCTCTATTCAATCAGGTCCAATGCATCCTAATAAAAATCAGCATGTGTCAGTGTGCAGGGTTTGCCAAGATGGCTGCTTCCAGTTCAGGCTTTACAATATTGATGCAATAGCAAAAAAAAAAAATAGGGAAGTGTCGTAAATATATCCATATCCCAAGTAGCGTTTATTTCACAGTGACAAATTGGACTATAGAATAGGATTAGAATACAAAGTGACATGATGGGACAGCACACACCTTCCCTGCCAATGCAACAATAGGGCCGCATTGTGTGGCAGCACACTGGAAACACAATACTGTCAGTGGTGTCATTTCAGGTACAAGAAGAATCAACCAATACTAAGCAATCAGAAAACCCCAAGTATCAAATCAAGTGATCTTTGTTACCCTTATTGTAATTACATTTTCTAATAAGATTCCTTACAGTGTAAAAACCTAACATATTTACCGGCAATGCCATTGTAGAGAACATACAATACATAGTGACAAATGTGGAGAGCATGGCTTTTGACCCTTTGCTTTCTCTAGAATAGAAATCTGAGCTGTCTGCAATTCCTCTGCTCTGCGGCTATTGAGGTGCCCACGAGCTGTCACTCCCACC
Source organism: Pelophylax lessonae (assembly GCF_965119305.1). NCBI lineage: Eukaryota > Metazoa > Chordata > Amphibia > Anura > Ranidae > Pelophylax > Pelophylax lessonae. The sequence continues at coordinate 190,944,051 of NC_138773.1, forward strand.
CAGTCTCCAGCAACATGCTGTATACATTGTACATGATCCCAGACAACGGGAGACATGCTGCATTCTATGCAATGCCAATCCAATATCTCTATTATTAATATTTCTAAATTGAATAATGAAAATGAAGAAATTTCGACGCTACTCGAAGAACCAACTGACAAAATCAATCACCAATGCAGACAATGATGGGTTTCTGCTGACTCAAATGATATTTCTTTACGACTCGGCCGATCATTTCTTGCAACAACTCCACTCCTAACATACAGGCAAATGCCCACTGCAACTACAGATCTGGTACTTTAAAATGCACATTTTTTAAACATCTATCCAAGAATAATTAAATGCAAATTTTTTAAACATCTGTCCAAGAATAATTAATCTTTTTTTTACAGATTCCAAGTATTCCATGTATGATAAGCTTAAAGATGAAGGCCCATTTACATCTATGTGTGAGCGTAGAGGTGCGTTTTCTGTAGCGTTCGGTAGCAGTATTTTCCCAAGTTATTTCCTTTCAGCATCGACATGATTAAGGTGTGTTTTCAATGCGTTTTTTACTTTAGAAATTGGAGTGTTTAGAGTCCCGCTGGCGTCACACCTATATGCAGCAGCACGAAGGTAGGCCTCAATGCTGAGCTGACGCATACATGCGTCGCTATGTTGTTCTGCGGGCACGCTTGACCAGTGCTCTCTTAAGAGCATTATAGGCCCCCGGGAAATGCAGTGCACTGGGGCCCCGCCTACACAATCACCCACGAGAATAAAAATGCAAATAATCGATAAGGCAATATTTATTGGTACAGCAATGCCAGACTAATGACAGCTTCCAAGTTCAGTGGCTGGGTCAGGTGAACACACACACAAGGACGGAGGTCAGAATCAACTGTCCTGTGTGTGCCCATTCCCGTGGAGGTGGGCAGGCATTCATGCAGTTGTGGGCTCCCCCTCCACGACCCTAGTGGCCTGACAGCAGCGCAGGGCGGACAGGCACTTGCGACCTGCTAAGTTCGGTGGTGGGATGCACACGGGAATCGGGAATAATGCTTGGCTTGGGCTAGGTCGCTGGGGCCCCTGGGCAACTGCCCAGCGTGCCCATTTGGTAAGATGGCCCTGCGCTTGACTGGCGCCCCAGAACAGTGACGAGCTGTCAAAAGAGCTCACTGTAAAGTACTGTCAATCAGGAGCTGGTAGGTACGCCAATAACAGTGAGTCCATAATCGCCAGCCCCGCCTACTGGCCTCTGGCGTCACTGGTTAGTTAAAGGGCCGATAGCAAGGGGTTAACAACCATTGACCAAGGCTTTTTTTAATATCCATTGGCCACACATCAAACCGTATGTAACATGCGCTTTGATGTATTGCCATTGATTTCTATGAGCCAGCCCTCAATGCACTAAAACATGGAAATGAGAAATTGGACGCATGCATTTTAGTGCGTTGCAACACGTGCGTTAAAAGGCAACAATGTAAATGAGCTCTGAAGAGTATCCCTGAACCCTTATTGTTTCAATTATTACAGTATGGAATCTGAAAATTAAAAATGTACTAATAAATAGCCATCAACATGGCATACAAGTCTACACACGTTGCCCCTTTCTTATTTCAATAAAATAAAGACTAGCCTCTTCTTCAAACGAAGCTACGGATAAAGATCGATATCCTCCTGGGAGCGGAAAACAAAGTCTGTCAAATGAAAAGTGACTTACCAGCAGCTGTGGCCAGCAGCAGGGTGGAATGTAAGCCAAGGAGCAGAAGAACCAGACCCAGATTTGAAGCCATAACCCTCAGTAATTCCAAAGAAATCGGACAGCGAGAAGACACAGGAAGGAGACAACAAAAAAAGAACCTAGTGTGACTATAATCCGATTTCACAATAAATGTGATTTCTAATCCATGGGAGGCAGAGGCCCTTCTAGCGCAGATCCTCAGTGGGCTAGACTGCCTTCTCCCATCAGATAACGCTCATTCCAACTAAGGGAGTTCAGTTCTCCCAGAGAAACTCAACGATTTCACAGCCTTCACAGCATCAAAAAGTCCTTAACAACAAGGTCCCGCTAATACCATTTCCCAAAGCACAGTATTACACCGGGGACGCGGCCCTTCTCTCCCACCCCTCACAGGGGGAACTAGAAACACCGAAAGCCATTCAAAATGATCAGTCGTTGTCCCTCGCTGCACAGAATTCCAAGGCGACAATGACTGCCTAATACTCTGACCAAAAATAGAAAGCTCCTTCTTTCAAGAGACAATACTTTGAGAATAGGTCATTGCGTTGGCCAGTTTCCTCCTATGTCTTCTAATACTGTGTCCATGGACCTCTTCCAGCATCCCTTCCCGTAGATGATTTTCTTTTTTTTCCTGAGTTACTTTTCTTCCTGCCAGTGAAATGATTGTTTTTTACACTCCATTTGTTAGAAATGTAGATGACCCATGTGAGGGGGATTCTGGGATCAGATAGTAAATGGTATCAGCTTTCAGCATCAATAAAATCTTGTCAATGTGCAGCTGTCTGTCCCAAGTCCAAGGTATCCCCAGCTTGCCTGGAGTTATCCTTCCAAGATGAGGCCCTACGCGGGCTGCACAAGAATGTCTCCTGCTCCTCCTGTGGTTTAAGGAGAGACTTGAAGCCTTAAGGAGGCACCCTCAGCCAAGGTAGTAGCCCCCCTCTCTTCCCTTGGGGAAGCCATCTCAAGGGGTGTTGTGCTAATGGGAAAGGGCTGAGGAGGAGGGGAACTGGAGACAGAAGTGTTGATGAGGAAGGCACCGGATCGCCTCCCCTCTCTTTCTCCCTCACACATACACAAACCTCCTCCTCCTCCTCCTGAGCTGCTCCTGTGTCACAGCCAGACACAAAGAGGCCTCTCACACCGCCCAGACTGAGGAGAGGAGGGGAGGGAGACGAGCGAGGGAGGGCAGAGTCTAGGCCTGCAAGGCTTTTTTTAACCTTCTTTTAAATCAACTTTATTCCACACCAACAAAAGAAACACTCATTTAATCACATGTATATTTTTACGTAGTGTCTTGCCCGTAATGGCCCTAATAGCATAAAGCTGGTCATAGGTGGCCTGAACTGCCGAACTGGATGAATTTTAATCCATGTACGGTTATTCCCATTCATAAGAAGGCGAGCTATCGATCGACTTTTTTATTGGAAACATTTTGTTTTGGTCAACACATGCAGCCAAACAGGCAAACGAAAAAAAAAACCAGGACCATGTATGGCCAGCTTTAGGCCTCATGCACACAGGACGTTTAACCACTTTACCACCGGAGGATTTTGCTGTCTTACGACCAGGCCACTTTTTGCAATTCGGCACTGTGCGACTTTAACTGACAATTGCGCGGTCGTGCGACGCCGTACCCAAATTAAATTGATGTCCTTTTTTTCCCCACAAACAGAGCTTTCTTTTGGTGGTTTTTGATCACCTGTGCGATTTTTACTTTTTGCGCTATAAACAAAAAAAGAGCGAAAATTTGGAAAAAATAACAATATTTTTCACATTTTTTTATATAAAATTCCCCCCCAAAAAATGTAAAAAATCAAAATTTTTTATCATTTTTGGCCAATTTGTTTTCTGCTACATATTTTTGGTAAAAAAAAATAGCAATAAGCGTATTTTGATTGGTTTGCGCAAAAGTTATTGCGTTTACTAACTAAGGGAAAGATTTCTGTAATTTTTGGTGTTTTTTTTTTTTTACTAGTAATGGTGGCGATCTGCGTTTTTTTTTGCGGGACATTGCGGCGGACAGATCGACCCTTGACTGACATTTTTGACACTTTTGGGAGTACCAGTGACGTTACTACAGTAATCAGTGCTATAAATATGCACTGTTACTGTAATAATTACACTGGCAGGGAAGGGGTTAATTTTATTGGAGAGGGAGGGGTTAATATATGCCTGGTGCTTACTAACGTGTGTGGGGGGAGGTGACTGAGTGACACAGGGACAGATCCCATGTTCAGCTATGCTGAACCCTGCAATCTGTCACTGTCTGTCACTTAGGAGATCTACCCGCTTTGTTTACACAAGCGGGCGGATCTCCAAACTCGATTCCCCGACGATCGGAGAAGAGCAGCGGCGATCGCCGCCGCTCCTCCCCTGGCCCGACTCACGCTGTAAATGAATACAGCGGGAGCGAGCCTCCGGCAGCGCGCGAGCGCCGCCCACAAGGGGAGGAGTCCAGCGATGTAGGTCTATGTCGCTGGAGGATAACTAACCACTTTGCCGGAGTAGAGCTCGAGTGAGCGGTCGGCAAGTGGTTAAAAAACGCCAGTGCTGCTGCCAGGAAAAAGCAGCTGTAAAAATGCGCTTTTAGCTGCATTTTGACTAGCGTTTATGTGCATTTTTGGCGTTTGCGTTTTTGGGTGTTTTTACAGTAAAAACATTCCCTATAATGTAAAAACGTCTTAAAACGCCAAAAGCGGCTAAGCGCGGCTAAATGCTTGTTACAGCGTTTAGCCGTGTTTTTTGGCTTTTTGTGTTTTTACAACTCAACAGCCTCTGCTTCTGGACGCATAGGCTGTCGTTTTTTTCTAATGCCTCCAAACGCCTCTGAAAGTTTATATGTGCATGGACACATAGGCTAACATGGCATTTAGTGGCAGTGAAAACAAATGTCAGACGCCATTAACAGCAGCTATAAAACGTCCTGTGTGCATGAGCCCTTAGGCTCCGTTCACACTGCCACGACTTAGGATCTGACCTGCGAGACCCCAAGTCGCATGACATGTGAAATCCCATGTTACTCAATTAGAGCTGTCTTAATTAGCACTACTGAAGTCGCTCCAACTTTTGAAAAGATTCCTGTACTACTTCAAGGCGACATGTCCCCATAGACATTAATAGAAGTCGCCTCTAAGTCGGATCCTCATCTATATTGATGTGATTTGGTTTGGACATTGCAGGAAGATTACTCAGGCATTCCCTGAAAGTCGCTTTAAAGTCTCATCAAGTAGTACTCAAGTTGCCAACAAATCGTCAGGAATTCGCTTGGCAAAGTCGCACTGTAATGGCTTGTACACACTATAAGAAAATTGGGGTGGGAATTTTCATCCAACTTTCTACAACCGATTCCGACGTTCTGAACAAAAATTTCAGAAGGGACAAGCTCCAAATTTTATTTTTTTTACAGGAACAGAACAAACTATTTTCACTTTATGTGTACAGTTTCGGTACGATTTTCATACGAGAAAAATCAAAAACGAAAGTCTGCGCATGATCAAAAACAAAAAAAAAAAAAAAAGCCTTTATTGTACAAGAATTTTCGTACAAATTTTCTTTCATCGTTTCCGATTTGCTGTGAAAAAACAAGGAAAATCGGGCAATCGTTCACCCCAATTTTCTTATAGTGTGTACCCCACTTAAGTCGCATGAATTTCAGGTCGCGGGCAGCGTGAACTAATAGGAATCACACAGTATATTGTCTCACTGTTATAGGACACCACACTTCCCTTCTTCCCTCATATCCCTCAGCTGCAGCTTCATAGACTCATAGCAAGCCTAAAGCTAGCCATACTTGGTTAGATATTTATTTAAGTGTAAGTCCACCCTAAAACTAAAATCTCTGCATCTATATACCTCCACGATCTAACACTAAACTATCTAGCTCTGTAAAAAAGAAATCACTGAGTTTGATTACCACCTTAATCAGCCATAGAACCTGTGTAATTAATGTGTATCCTGGTTTAAAGGGCTGAAGTGGCAACCCTAGCCACCGGCAACCCGCTCCCGGTGTGATTGGGGGACAGCGGGAGCCAATCAGCGGATGCATTCTAGCACATTATGACAGAACTACCTGAAAATTAAGCCCTCCAGCGGTGCGCTGTCACCACTGAAGGCACTTCCATCTTCACCCGGTCTTCCTTCTTGGTTTGTAGGGGCGTAGATAAGGGGGGTAAGGGGGTCCAAACACACCCCCCCCCCCCTCAGAGCATCAGTCAATTTTAGTGCAGCTAGGCTAGTATAGCCTATCAGGTGCGATAGCCGCACTGCCACTAGGAAGACCACCTGTCTGATCCACTAGGCTAACAGGCAGGGCCTGGCTGGGACGCTTGATATCAGATGAAAATACATTTGTTCCCAATGTGCCCGCATTGTAAAACAACATGTCGGTACTCAGGAGGTCCCGTATGATGTCAGGAGGGAGCGAGGAGGGCACTCATGAGCTTCAGCTACCTATTGGCTGAGAAAGCAGTAGGGGGCGGTGCTGCTGTCTCCTCAGCCAACGGGTACACAAAGCACATTGTCCTTCCCTTCAAATTCATCCCGCAGGCTTTCTGTCCTAGTGTGGGAAGAAGCAATTCTGATGTGGGGAGACCCATGAACAGAAGCTACAGAACTGCATGCAATGAATGAACTTCCTGCAGTGATCTAGGTGAGGGAGGAGAAAAGTTATTTTCCCTTTCTCCTGCTACATTGGCATCTTTCACCCCCAGCTTTACTTCCCATCCATCTGTGTACTACATGGCTCCACATGTTCCCGGTAAGACCATGCTATAATCAGACAGTCACATACCGTTCCTCATCCCCCCTTTCCAGTTCACTTTCTCCTGTTACTTTCTGCTCTCCACACACATAAATCTGCACTGAACAAGTCCTGCAGCCTCCAGTCTCAGATGTGAGCATTACATTTTAGGAGTCTACACATCGACTGCCAGCAGACTAGTATAGTACTAGAGTAAGACACAGGCTGCAGTGTTTGCTATACTGTTACTACTTTTGACAGGAGTAGTAATTGTATACAGTGCAAACACTGTCTGCACCCATGAATTATACAATCACAGCACCTGTGATCATCATTATCATGCTGATGATCACACTGCACAACCTATATACAGTACAGTCACATGCAGGGGAGGACTCGGCCAGGGGGGCAATTGCCCCCCGGGCCGCTCTGATGCCCCGTAAAAAGGCTGCACCACTTCTGCCACAGACATGCCTAAAGGATTCCTGGTAAAGAAAAGTAAAAAGTCCCCACCGCTAACCTACTGAGTGCGGGATGAAGACAAGGACAGAGCGCAGCCCCCCTTCTGCATGGATGGTATAAACTGTGTTTGAGCGGAGCCCGGTTCCATACCCACTGGAGACTCCCCCCCCCCCCCCCCCGGCCAACTCCAATCGATCTGTCCCAGCTCCCCCAACCGCCCCCTGGCCGGATTCAGCCAGTGAGTAGAGAGTACCTAGAGCAGAGCTTCAGCCTGGAATGAGGGTCAAGGGGAGGACAGGAAGAAGGAGAGTGGGAGGGGGGCCGAGTCGCTGCACCATGGGCCTCTGGTTTGTACCTGCCCCCTGGGACAAAAGTTGCCAGTCTGCCACTGGTCACATGCAGTACAGTGTGACAGACATCTCAAGTCTCCTGCATGCGGCCTGCGGCTCCCTGACACCTGCAAGTGCCGTGCGATATCCCGGCAGTACCCACCGTGAGTACCAGCCAGCTGTACCCATCGTGAGTACCCACCAGCTGTACCCACCAGCAGTACCCTCAGCAGTACCCGTCAGCAGTACCAGCCAGCATTTCCCACTAGCAGTAACAGCCAGCAGTACCCGCCAGCAAGCATTACCCACCAGCAGTACCAGCCAGCTTTTCCCACAAGCAGTACCACCCAGCAGTAACCATCAGCAGTGCCAGCCAGCTGTACCCACCAGCAGTACCACCCAGCTGTACCCACCAACAGTACCAGCCAGCAGTACTCACCAGCAGTACCAGCCAGCAGTAACCACCAGCAGTACCAGCCAGCTGTACCCACCAGCACTACCAGCCTGCAGTAAAGCATTATTGTAACTATCCCTATTCAAATCACTGAAGTGGTCATGGTGGTTAGAGTGTTCCTTTAATATCTCTCAGAAGAAGTTAACCTCTGTATACTGATTCCCTTTCATTTGATCATACTCTAGTTGTGTTAAATTGGTGGGGGGAGGGCGCGGAGTGCCACCTCCCTGAAATTAGTTTTTGCAGGTTGGGATGTCTAGTGTGATCATCAGCATGATAATGATGATCACAGGTGCTGTGGCTGTATCATATATGGCTGCAGACAGTATTGCATTGTATATTTTACTCAGGGCTTTTTTTCAGCTGAAATGTGGCACTCCTTGACTCTGCAATCTACGAGTAGCACACCCTGGACCCTGCACTCTGTGCGTACCACACCCTGGACCCTGCACTCTATGTTTAGCACAACATGGACCCAGCACTCTGTGTGTAGCACACCCTGGACCCTGCACTCTGTGTGTAGCACACCCTGAACTATATAGCTTACTCCTGAACTCTGCACACTGTACGTAGCGCACTCCTGAACTCTGCATTCCTTACGTAACTCATTCCTGAACCTTGAAATCGTAAGAGTGTGTATACATATGTAATATATATATCCTGTGCGTGTGTATAAACACATACACGTGTGTTTGAGCTTTAGGGGTGCACACCCTAATACAATATAGGCTGCGCACACCTATGGTTACTAGGCTGGATATCTGCACTCCAGTAACCACCTCCAATATACAAAAAGTTTAATCACAGTGAAAGTAGTGGAAAATCTGTTGATATGTTTCATGCTGAACTAACACTTACTCATAACGCAATGTGTTATGGATGTATTATGAGTAAGCGTTAGTTCAGCATGAAACATATCAGCAGTTTTTTCCCCTACTTTCACTGTGATTGCTGTACTTTTAAGAACCTTTTTTTTATATTAAAGTAAAACTTAAAGCAAAGGTAAAGTAGAACTTTTTTTCCTCATTTTGGATAGAGTGGAGAGGGATTAGAATACTTGTCAGCTTTTATTGCTGCCTGTGTCCCCATTAGGGAGATTCACCCTCTCTGTTTGTTCTGTTTTCTATTATCATTAAAAGTGGAAGTAAAAAAAAAAAATCTAAAATTTCGGATTGTCCCCAGAACAGAAATAGTAAGGAAATCTTCCAATGAGAACACTAGTTCTGGTAACCTGGGGTCCCCAAGGAAGGGAAATCTCCACAATAGGATGCAGATGGTGGAAAAAAAAAAAACACAACAGGGTGATAACCCTTCCTTGCTCCATCCAAAAAGAAAAGTTTTGCCTCTATTTACATTTTAAAGGTGGCAATTAGAGTGCAGATATCTGGAGTTTCTATTTTCTTATAAGCTGAGCCAGCACCCAGTGAATGTGAGTGGCAAATTGGTTTGAACCAACCGGGAGCAGTGTTCATTCTTTTGTTATTAGGCTGGGTTTACATTGTCCAAAGCTCTGAAAAGTGATCCACAGTGGATTGCTTTTCAGAGTGCAGCTGCTCTCAGGTGTTCAGGAGGTGACCCTGTTGTCCCCTGAATGCCTATTTTTCAAGCCAAGTGGCAGTGTATAAGCATGCTAATGCACTGCAATCACAAGCAAAGTGTTTTTTTGGGAAAGTAGAACTTATTGGTGGGACCCACGAGCAGGAGCATGCAGAGGGAGCCATCATGGACTGGGCAGCAAGCAGCCTGCTGTACAAGAGAAGTTGGGTGGAGACAGGGGACTGCAGCAGAGTGCTGTGTACAAAATGATATGAGGCATGAGGTGTGCAAGCCAGGGGATAGAGTAGCTGTACAGGGAAAACCACCTGGAAACAATGGCAAAGCCTGGGGACGCACAGAGGCAAAACAGCTCTCCCTGTACTCCATTAGGACACCCCAATTGTCCAGAAGCTCAGCCCTAAATACAAAAAAGAGCCCCTCTATAAACAGCCTTACAGACTGACCTCTTTAGAAACCAGACCTTGAAGCCATGTTTACTATTTACTTTACTAACAGATGTGCCTGCTGGGGGCGCTGTATATATTGTATATATACACACCGCAATTTGCCCCAGAAGGGATGTGCTCGAACTGGAGAGAGTCCAAAGAAGGGCAACTAAACTAATTAGGGGATTGGAGGACCCTAATTACGAGGAGCAATTACAAGCGCTTAATTTTTTCTCCTTGGAGAGGAGACGCCTGAGAGGGGACATGATAGCGATTTACAAATACCCCAATGGTGATCCCAGCATAGGAAAAAACGATTTACTCTCAAAGAGTGTAAGAAGACACGTGGCCAAAATAACCTTTAATATCACTTTACCCACTTGCCGAAAAGCCGCCATATATATACGGCGGCAGGTTATCGCAAATCTCCACACCTGTATGGCGCTTCGCGCAAGCCATCGTGGGAGGCACATGCCCATTCGCCAGCGGGGAATCTGATCTGCGGGGCCGACGGCCGCGATTGCCGCAGGGCACTCACAATCGCTTCCCGTGGAGACCGTTGTTCTCTCAGCAATCATCACAGAGGTGATAACTTTTCTGCAAACCAATCAAAATAAGCTTATTGGGATTTTTATTTTTACCAGAAATATGTAGCAGAATACAAATTGGCCTAGAATGATGTAAAAAATTAGATTTTTACAATTCTTTTTATTGGGAATGTTATATAGCAGAAAGTGAAAAATATTTTTTTTCAGAATTATCACAATTTTTTTATTTATAGCGCAAAGAAAAAAAATCGCACAGGTGATCAAATATCACCAAAAGAAAGCTCTATTAGTGGGAAAAAAAGGACATCAATTTTATTTGTGTACAGTGTTGCACGACCGCGCAATTGTCAGTTAAATTAGCGCAGTGCCGAATCGCAAAAAATGGCCTGGTCATTAAAACGGAGTTCCACTCAAAAGTGGATCTTCTGCTTTAAGTGGTCCCGACCCCCTGACATGCCACATTTGGCATGTCATTTTTTTGGGGGGGAGCTGGTGCCTAATTTTGACAGGTACCCGCTCCCACTTTCGCTCAGGCTGCCTAGGCGGCTCGGGCGGAAGTTCTCCTTTCCCCCTCCCTCCCTGCAATCTTCTGGGACACGTCCATTCAGCATGCGCAGCGAGACCCGCGCATGCGCAGTGCGCACACGGCTGTGAAACCGCAAGCTGCCACAGTCGGGAGCCCACAGTAGTGATGCCAGGGCCATAGGGAGAAGACCAAGAGAACCGAGGCTCCCCCGGCCGCAACACTGGACCATGGGACAGGTGAGTGTCGTGTTTATTAAAAGTCAGCAGCTACACTTTTTGTAGGTGCTGACTTTTATGCCTCGTACACACGCTCAGATAATCGGACAAAAATAATTGCTTTCGACTTGATCGCACGATAATCTGATCATTAGTACACAGCTTTCGTCAGCCGATCACGACATTTCATCCAACAAAATCCGAAGGGACAAACATGAAAACTTCTGTCGTACGATAGCCTAGCGAACGACAATCGTTTCATCAGTACACTATGCGTCCGCTAAAAATCGATCGACAAAGACCACGCATCAGAAACGCTAAAATAGCATGGAAAAAGCCTGGCTGTCATTGTTTTTTGCACCATCTGATACGTAGCTAAGCAACCAGGAAGCTTTTCCGGAATCGTACGAAAATCCTACGTTTATATGCATTGTTGAATTCGATATTAATATCATGCAACAAAATGCGAACGATAAGTCGTCCGATTATCTGAACGTGTGTACGAGGCATTACTAAACACAAAAGCCAGTGGAACTCCGCTTTAAGGGGGGGAAAGATCTTCTGGTTGGTTGGTTGAAAGGTTTATTCATAAAGCAGCAGTATGGCCTTGCTATACAAATGTATACTGCAGCCTACATTTTATGAATGGGCAGTGACATAGAGTAACTAGGTGGAGTATAATGGACAGTGGATGATGATATTTACTCCCTGTTTTAAATGAGCCCTTAGTTTAGAGCACAACATATAAACAAATACTTGTTTTCACCTTTTTTTTCATCCTTGCATCTGTGTGCTGCTGATCTCCTGCAGCCTTTTTGCAGCCTCTTCCTGCGTGCATGCATGCACTCCAGTGATGGTTGTATAGCATTTTTCAGAATGGGCTTTGTGATAGTGACACAAGTGGATCCTGACTGCATTGGCACAGCCGCTTGTTGTCTCCATGTGACAAGATGAAATAAAGGACCTGCGTGTCTTAGAAACGTGCATCAGTGATTGCTGTTTGCAGTAAAAAGCTATAATTTACATGGAGTACTGGCCTTTCTTCATGCTGATTCTCTAGCAGTGCAATTGCTGGCTGTGAACCAAGGAACTTCTTTTACATCTCTCATTCGGGGGACAATGCAGGGATGGTTTGGAGACCGGGAGGCGCATTGTCACCCCATAACAGGAAGTACCTGGACAAGACTCTTCATGGTAGGATCGCTTACTCTTAACCACTTCTGGTCCGGAAGATTTTCCCCCATAATGACCAGGCCATTTTTTGCGATTCGGCACTGAGTTACACCCCGTTCACACTGGGGCGAGCCGACTTTGCCGGGCGACCTGTGAAGTCGCGGTGCGCAGCTCGCACCGCGACCTCGGAGCGGCCGGCACGGACTTCATATAATTGAAGTCAATGCAGGTCGCTCCGGGTTGCCCCAAAGAAGCTCCGGACCCTTTTTCTAAGTCGGAGCGACTTGTGTCGCACCTATTAGAACGGGTCCACAGCTTCTCTATGGCAGGCGACCTACGGCGCCCCAGTGTGAACCGGCTCTTACTTTAACGGACAATTGCGCAGTCATGCGACACTGTACCCAAATAAAATAAAATGTGTCTTTTTTGTCCCCATAAATAGAGCTTTCTTTTGGTGGTATTTGATCACCTGTGCGATATTTATTTTGACAATTCTGAAAAAAATATATATATTTTTCACCTTCTTCTATATAACATTCCCAATAAAAAAAAAAAATTAAAATCAAATTTTTTCATTGTTTTAGGCCAATTTATATATATTCTACCACATATTTTTGGTTAAAAAAAAAAATCCCAATAAACTTATTTTGATTGGTTTGCACAAAAGTTATTTTCAAACTAGGGGAAAGATTTATGTAATTTTTATTTATTTATTTTTTACTAGTCATGGCGGCGATCAGCGATTTTTAGCAGGACTGCGACGTTGCGGCCGACAGAACGGACCCCTAACTGACATTGTTGACACTTTTGGGGGGATCAGTGACATTACTACAGTAATCAGTGCTAAAAATATGCACTGGTACTGTAATAATGATACCCCAGCAGGGAAGGGGTTAGCCTAGCGATCAAAGGGTTACGTGTGAGTCTATGGGGTGTTTTCTAACTGTGAGGGGGATGGGCTTGTAATAACACAGAGACCTGTGTTCCTAAATAGCAGGAACACCGGAGCTCTGTGTTGATACGAGAGAGGACAACCGTCTGTTGTATTTACAACAGCAGACCACCGTTCTCTTTTCACGGGGAGCGATCACGGGTGCCCGGCGGCAATCACGCCTCAGCTTCCCTGCTGTTGAGTGGGCTCGGCCGACAGGAGCGCTCCCATGAACCACCATACAGATGCGGCGATTTGCGACAACCTGCTGACCTGTTATACAGCGGCTGGTCGGCAAGTGGTTAAAGCGGAGTTCCACCCTGGGAAAGCTTTTTTTAATAAAAATACCCCCGGGACAGTCAGGGCTAGTGCATTCCACAATGGCTAGCCTCTGATCTGTCCCGGGTTGCACTTACCTTTTAGAAGAAATACTCACTTTGAAAAATAAGTATTGTCCAGCGCTGCCATCTCAGGTGTGGGCAGCTTGAAGCCAGCGCGATCCTCTTCTGTGTCCTCTTCCGTCTTCTTCGGTCCCACGATGCACTGCACCGGCCCAGTCGTCACTTCCGGTGCCGCAGCGTCATCCCTGCACAGCTTCTGGGCATGCCCAGAAGCTGTTTAGCAAGGTATGACGGCGCCTGCATCGGAACTGATGTCGGGGCCGGTGCAGGCGCATTGATTCCTGGGAGCGATGACATTCAGCTCCCAGGAATCAATGCAAGCCAGGAAGTGACGAATTGCCGTGGCCGCCGAGGGGAGGAAGAGGAAGTAAGGTAAGTATATTTTCTTCTAAACCAGGTAAGTTAAAGAAAAAAAAAAAAAAAATTGCGATTATCCATTTTTTTTTCAGGTGACCCCGGGCATGAAGATGGAGGTAAGTTTAATTTTAGGGTGTAACTCCGCTTTAAAGGAGAAGTAGGGCCAAAAGGCCTGGCGCCTCCTTCTCCCTTCCTTCTTCCAAAGCTCTTTTGGCCCTACTTCTCCTGAGAGTCACAGGAGTGCACTTAGTTCTGCACTCCTGTGACCTGTTTTTAGCCGACAGCAGGCTAAAGTCTGTTGCCCGACATCACTCAGTCGGTCCAGGCTCTGGAGGGATCCCAACTTTAATGTCAGGATACACCCAGATTTCTGACTGGTGGTTGGCTTCAGAGCCAGCTGCACCCACCCGCTCCACAGCACGGTGCTCCAGTGTGTGCTTGAGGGGCAGAGCAGAGAGCCGGTAACTGACAATCACCTGCTCTCTGCACACTAAAACTGAGAACTGAGCGATCAGAAGTCCTGATGGTTTAAGATTAGCGATCTTTGATCGCTCAGTTGTCGGTTTTAGAGGAAATGGGGGACAGATGCATCATCATGAGTATGTTTGTTTTTTTAAGTCCTGCACTTCTCTTTTAACCACTTCCCGCAAACTGACATACTTGTATGTCAGCTTGAAGAAGTGGTTGTACCGGGGTGATGCCTGCAGCTGCAGGCATCCTCCCAATACCATTTTTTAGAGCCGGCAGTCGGCTTTCTGGTGATAACAACCAATGCCGCTCAGCAGCCGTTCAGCCATTATCCCCGCAAGTGGGAGGGGACATCCCCCTCCTGCTGCCTTCCGCCGCTCTGCCCGGGTCTCCCCTCCCACCGGGAGACCCGAATACCCAGCTGGCACGTCCGCTGGCTGGTTAGAGTCCCGAACGAATTTTAGCTTCGATCCGGTCTCTGATCAAGTAACCCGGAAGCAAACGCCACAACGTCACTTCAGATTTAATTGGCTGCAAACGGCGCCGATTTAAAACAACTGACAGTATTCAAAAATGCAGATTTCGGCGTTTTGAATACTTTGAAGTGCATTGGAGGGGTCGGGGTCTTTTAGAGCACAGATTCCTCCATAAGGAGTACCTGTCAATGCCTATTACTGTCAAAAGGGACGCTTAAATTCCTTGTGACAGCAGTAAAAGTTATCAGATTTTTATTTTTTTTAAGGAACATTGTTAACAATAAAATAAAAAGAAATAGGAAAAAAAAAATGTTTAAAGCACCCTTGTCCCTGTGAGCTCGCACGCGAAAGAAAACACATGCGTAAGTCGCGCCTGCAAATGTAAACGGTGTTCAAATCACACATGGGAGGTATCATTGTGATCATCAGAGCGAGAGCAATAATTCTAGAAAAAGACCTACTCTGTTACTCTAAACTGGTAACCAGTTTAAAATTAAGAAATTTTAAAGCGTCGCCTATGGAGATTTTTTAAGTACCGTAATTTGTTGCCATTCCACGAGTGTGCACAATTTTAAACCATAACATGTTAACAATCTATTTACTTGGCATGACATCATCTTTCACAATGTAGAAAAAAATTGGGCTAACTTTACTGTTTAGTTTTTTTTTTCAATTGTGACATAAAATATTTCAAAGACTGCCATTTTATTCTCCAGAGTCTTTGCTAAAAATAATATATATAATGTTTGGGGGTTCTGAGTAATTTTCTATAAAAAAATAATGATTTGAACTCGTTAGAAATAGGCTTGGTCCTTAAAGCGGCTTATCTGCCGCCTAACCCCCCCCCCCCCCCCCCCGCTGCCATATTTGGCACCTTCCAGGGGGGAGCAGGTACCTGTTTTTGACAGGTACCCTGTCCGCACTTCCGTTTGACCTCGCCACAGCGAGGTACGTCAGAGGTTTGGCCCCCTACTTCTCCCTTCTTCTACTTCTCGCTTTGCGCATGCGCAGTAGGGACCCGGCCGGGTTCTCTTACCGGCAATGCCTGCGACAGCACCCAGCAGCTGATGGAAACATCGGCTATGGTGCTGACCTCGCTGGATTCCAGGATAGGTAAGTGTCCTAATTAGGGCTGGGCGATAAATCGATTTATCGATTTTTTAGTTTGAAACTATTTATTTTTTTCAAACTCGAGTTTTTTTCTACAATTGTTTTTTACGCCTTTTTCCGCCTTGTGCAGCCAGCCCCCACGTAACTACACACACCCTGGGCTCCAGCCAGCTCCTAGTCCACCGCACAGGAACCGAACTCCCCAGTAACGGACCACCGCCGCGCCTGGATGTGACGTCAGCTGCGGGCGGTGCATCTGTACAGGGGCTGCGGCGCGCTGTGATAGGTACAGAGAACTCCCCGGCCTAGATGTGACGTCAGCTGCCGGGAGAGGAAGCGGGCGGTGCGTCTGTACAGGTCAGGGGCTGTGATAGGATAGGTACCTATCCTATCACAGCCCCTGTACAGACGCACCGCCCGCTTCCTCTCCCAGCAGCTGACGTCACATCTAGGCGCGGCGGTGGCCGGTTACTGGGGAGTTCTCTGTACCTATCACAGCCCCTGGACAATCACCAAGCACACTATTTACTTCTCTCTCCAGCAGGACAGTCAGTCACTTAGCACTCTATACTGCTCTCTCCAGCAGGACAGTAAGTCACTTAGCACTCTATACTGCTCTCTCCAGCAGGACAGTCAGTCACTTAGCACTCTATACTGCTCTCTCCAGCAGGACAGTCAGTCACTTAGCATTCTATACTGCTCTCTCCAGCAGGATAGTCAGTCACTTAGCACTCTATACTGCTCTCTCCAGCAGGACAGTCAGTCACTTAGCACTCTATACTGCTCTCTCCAGCAGGACAGTCAGTCACTTAGCATTCTATACTGCTCTCTCCAGCAGGATAGTCAGTCACTTAGCATTCTATACTGCTCTCTCCAGCAGGACAGTCAGTCACTTAGCACTCTATACTGCTCTCTCCAGCAGGACAGTCAGTCACTTAGCACTCTATACAGCTCTCTCCAGCAGGACAGTCAGTCACTTAGCATTCTATACTGCTCTCTCCAGCAGGACAGTCAGTCACTTAGCACTCTATACTGCTCTCTCCAGCAGGACAGTCAGTCACTTAGCACTCTATACTGCTCTCTCCAGCAGGACAGTCAGTCACTTAGCACTCTATACTGCTCTCTCCAGCAGGACAGTCAGTCACTTAGCATTCTATACTGCTCTCTCCAGCAGGATAGTCAGTCACTTAGCACTCTATACTGCTCTCTCCAGCAGGACAGTCAGTCACTTAGCACTCTATACTGCTCTCTCCAGCAGGACAGTCAGTCACTTAGCACTCTATACTGCTCTCTCCAGCAGGACAGTCATTTAGCACTCTATACTGCTTTCTTGAACAGAATTATATTCTGCTTTCTCCAGCAAGAGTCAACAAGTACGTTATACCACTCTCTCCAGCAGGACAGTCACTAAGAACTGTATTCTGCTCTCTCCACAAAGTCGGTCTACAGACTCTATATTGCTCTCTCCAATAGAATTCTATACTGCTCTCTCCAGCAAGACAGTCATCAAACATTCTACATTGCTTAGGAAAGTCAACAAGCACTCTATTTACTACTCACTCCAATAGAACTCTACTATGCTTTCTTCAGCAAGACAGTCTACAAGCACTTTATAAAGTTGCACTTTTGACACTATATCTGATGTCTGCAGTAATTTTTTAAGTGCATTGAAAAAAAAATCGAAAATCGAATCGAAACTCGAATTTTTCTTTAAAAATCGAAGATTTTTTTTTTAGGCAAAATCGCCCAGCCCTAGTCCTAATATTAAAAGCCAGCAGCTACAGTATGTGTAGCTGCTGACTTTAAATTTTTGGAGGGGGCGGAACTCCACTTTAAGTGGTTAATTAATAGCAGCAGATTTATGAATAAATAAAATAACTTTTGAAATTATGATAATACCTTAATGTAGACTGTTGGGTGACTTTGGAGTGCAACTTTGACGCAGCTTTAATGCAGCGTTGGATAGGTGCGACTTTGCTGTCAATTGTTGTCCCTCTGCAAAGTCAGACCCACTGTTGTATGTAAAACATTCAGGTACAACTTTTATGCAACTTTTGAGGGTGAACATTGATGTCTGTGGCCCTCAAGTTGCATGAAAGTCTGACCAAAGTAGCGCATGAACTACTTTGAAGTCACACATATATGAATATATATAATTGAAAAATATGTACGACTTGTCATGTGACTTTGATGTCCAAAGTCGTATGACAAGTCGCACAAGTGTGAATAGAGTGTTAGGATAGAGTAATGGTGGGTTATAACCCCTGTAAGGTTTGTTTTTGCCATGTGTGTCCCATTAGGCACATTTCCCTTCACTTCCTGTCCCATTGCTAAAACAGGAAATCAGGGGAAATCCCTCTAAGATGAGGGAATTCCTGTTTTGCCTTTGGTTATACTTTAATGCTTATATGAAATTATAGTCCTTGGGTTTACATATACTGTATTGACCAACATATAGACAAAAACATTATTGTAAGGACAGAATCAAAATATTCAAATGCTTACACAAAATCATCAACAAGCTGGACAGATCCCTGGAAAATGTAATAAAATATATTATTACGCTCGCCTCAACAATTTAAAGAGTATTTCTGTTTTAAAATGTGTATTCCAAAATTATTTTATTATATTTTTTTTTAAGTAGCTTCCATTTTTATATTTCAATATTTTAATTGAAAAAGATCAGATCATAACAAATATTCCATTGAAACATAAGACCATTCTCAGGTTGTCATTACATCCAGAGGTAGCTTTCATTTTTATTGGCTTTTTTGCATTATAATACATATTATTTCTGCACACAAGTACTGTATGTTTTATCTGCAATAACAATAGATACAGCACTCAACCTGCTGTTAATAAACGTGTGTTGCCATCTACTGGTAGGAAGTTCTTTATAGCCTGCATTGCCACAAATACATTTTTTTCTTTGCAGGATGGCAGTAAATATTCAAATCCTTTTAATGCTATGTAGTTACTTAATTATCCTGTAGCTATACAGATGTTTGCTTTTATTTCCTACTTGAATAAAATCTGAATGAGGTTTTAACTTTTTTTTTTTTTCCAAGAGATTTTAACCACTTAAGCCCCGGAAGATTTTACCCCCATTCCGACCAGGGGGTATTTTGCGATTCGGCACTGCGTGACTTTAACGGACAATTGCGCGGTCGTGCGACGCTGTACCTAAACGAATTTGGCGTCCTTTTTTTCCCACAAATAGAGCTTTCTTTTGGTGGTATTTGATCACCTGTGCGATTTTTTGATCACGCGCTATAAACAAAAAAAGAGCGTCAATTTTGCAAAAATAGCAATATTTTCACATTTTTTTATATGAAATTCCCCCCAAAAAAATGTAAAAATCAAAATTTTTTAACATTTTCGGCCAATTTGTTTTATGCTACCTATGTTTGGTAAAAAAAATTGCAAAAAGCGTATTTTGATTGGTTTGCGCAAAAGTTATCGCATTTACTAACAAAGGGAAAGATTTTTGTCATTTTTGTTGTTTTTTTTTTAACGCGTAATGGCGGCGATCTGCGATTTTTTTTGCGGTACTGCGACATTGCGGCGGACAGATCGGACCCTTGACTGACATTTTTGACACTTTTGGGGTTACCAGTGACATTTCTACAGTAATCAGTGCTATATATATGCACTGTTACTGTAAAAATACACTGGTAGTGAAGGGGTTAACTTTATTTGGGAGGGAGGGGCTGTGTGTGTCCCTAGGGGCGTGCTTTCTACTGTGATTGGCTGTGGCTTGAGCTGTAAGGACACTGATCAACGGATCTACATAGTAGATCCATGTGATCAGTGTCTTTACAGCGAGGAGAATGACAGGCAGCTTGTTTACACAAGCTGCCTGACATTCTCCCTCTCCCCCGCCGATCGCCGAGTGGCCGGCGGACATCGGGTCCGCTGGTCACACGCACGGGGGGGGGGTCCGTGACCACACGGGAGCGCGCCTCCGGGGGCGCGCGCTCGCTCCCTAGACCCTCACAAGCAAGCAACGTAGCCCTACGTTAGTTTGCCTGTGAGGGGCTGACCGCCGACGTAGATAGTCGTGCGGCGGTCGGCAAGTGGTTAATAGAGCAAATAACGAAAAAAAAAAAAAAATATTATTAATTAAAAAAAAAAAAGGTGTAATGATATACATGGCAGAATAGAAGAACATTATTTTCTCTTACGTCCTCCGACAGTCGCCGCCTCTTCATATTCGTCACATATGGGGTATTAGACTTTGCTCCGAAGGAGTAGCTAGGCAACAGAATATGTTAACAATAAAGCTTTAACATATCCCACCCTCAAGGGGTGGTCCCCTCAGTCAATACCCTCCTACTTCCTGCAACCATATCTCAGTTTTAATGTCTAGCTTGTCAGGAGTGGCTGGCTCTCTCTGTGCTGGGACTTTCTGTCCCAGACTCTTTCTTCTTTTTAATATTTTGTTTGAGTTTTTCTCTCTACCTTTATTTAGCTGTTATTTTGTCAGCGTTAGTTAGTTCTTCGGACGAAGAGGATCATGCGGACTGGGTCTCGGGCTGATCCCCCTGGTCGCAGGTCGTGGGTCAGTGGCTTCCATGTCTGCCATCGAGCGTTCAACCAGGTAACGCTCCTGGCATAGTGAACGACCCATCCCTGTTCGGTGCAGGGATGATTGGTGAGGTGGCTACCTCACTGGACGCTGTGCGGTTTCTTAACCCCCATTTTGTGCGTCTTGAATTGCGACTCTCCCTGCCTCATGTGCAGCGGCTTGTTCGCCTGTGCGGGTCCCCCACGCCATGTGAGGTAAGTGTATTTATGTGGGGACCTGTCTGTCTGGGGGGGTGTCAGTCTGGGACTGTGTAACCTGCCTCTATTCACACTGCTTGTCTCCCTATCTCTCGGCTGCATGCTGTGGGCTGCAAGGGGGGGGGGAGCTGTATGACACTGTGTGTCAGACTGGTCAGTGTGAGAAGCTGTGTGCTGTGGGGCATGTTTTTTGGCATGTTTGGGCATATACAGCGATCGCTGCGGCGATCTGACATGTATTCTGATATTGGAATGTAATGTGTGTTTTAATGCACTGTGGAGCGGCGGTTTCGGCGCCAAACGACGCCATTTTGCCTACACCCGCTCCGGCCGCATGGTTTACATGCATGGCGGCCATTTTCTTGTAGCCTCCATAGGCTTACATAGAAGCGCCCTGGCAGCATCACTTCCTCTTTCCAGGAACACCGATCGAGGCAGCAGCAGCGGCGAGGGTCTCCTCAGGTTTTATCCTTCTGTTCTTGCTATCCATTGCCTGTGTTCAGTTTGCATATTCCCTGTGGGGGTCTCATTGTGCTTGAGTGTGGTGCGGTGGGCTGCGCTTGCCGCGCTTGCTCAAAGGGGCAGTTAACCCTTGGTTGTCTGGCATTACAGGGGCAATGGATTCTCAGGAGGGCAAATTTCCTACAGTATTGGTGGAAAGCCAGGGGACCGCTGTTTCCCCCCCAGGGGGGGATTTAGCCACTATTGTGGCTGGCCTTGCTGCTCAGGTGCAAATGCTGGTGGCTGCTCAATCTACTAAAAGGCCCAGAGTTGCTCTTTCCTCTGATTCTGAGGGTGAAGGTGATGGGGCTGTTCTGGCAGGGGCCTCCTTATCGGGGTCCCGCTCCTCTCTTGATCTAGTGGGGTCTGAGGTGGAGGCTGAAGTTGAGGGGGTTGATAATTCTCCCCCTGGCTCGCCTGAAGAGCTTGCAATCATGGATGAGTTGATTGCTTCCATTAAGCAAACGCTGCGTTTGCAGGACGAAGTGTGTCCCCCCGCTGCCTTGGCGGCTTATGGGACGCAGAGGAAACGCAGGACGCCGCAGGTTTTTCCCTGCAATGCTGATTTTCAGCGCGCTGTTAAGGATCAATGGCGCGATCTGCGCAAACCTTTTGCGGTACCAAGTAAATTCAAGCTGCGTTATCCTTTTTCGCCTGCCACTGATGAAAGGTGGTGTGTGCCTCCACCAGTGGATCATGCAATTGCGGTTTTGAACAAAGCCACTGCGATTCCTGCAGAGGGTTCCCCTGTTTTCCGTGATGCCACGGATAGGAGACTGGAGTCTCTTGCCCGTCATACTTATTCTGTTACGGGTTCTATGCTTAAGGCTCTGTTTGCTTCTCTCATGGCGGCCCAGGCGATCGCAAGTTGGACGCAGATGCTTAGGCGCGTCCTAGTGGCCGACTCGGCCTCGCCGGCGACCCTGGATATGGTGGATCAGATCCACCAGGGTGTCATGTATCTGTGTGATGCGGACCTGGACCTGATTCCGTTGGCTGCACGTGTGCACAGCGTGGCGGTGTTGTCTCGCCGCCTGGTTTGGTTGAAATGTTGGTCGGTGGACCAATCTTCACGTAAGACCTTAGCCAATCTGCCTTATGATGGGTCTCGCCTTTTTGGGGAGTCCCTGGATGTGTTGATTAAGGGGATCACCGGGGGTATGAGCACTCTCTTGCCCCATTTCCCCAAGGCTAAGGGGGCTTCTGGGAAGAAGCATGCTAATTTTCGGCCCCCTCAGGGGTCCTTTCGTGCCTTTCGGCCGCACTACAAGGGCAAACCGTTCAAAGGTCAAGGCTCTCAGAAGAAGCCCTGGTCTGGTAAACAGAAGTCCGGCCAATCCGGACCTGCAGCCCATAACAGTTCGGCCTGAAGGGGCGCCCTCACCCAGTTTTGGGGTGGGGGGACGCTTGCTCGGTTTTCTTCAGCCCTGGTTGGCCCGTGTGCGGGACAGATGGGTTCTGGAAATCGTTCGATCTGGTTACAAGATCGAGTTTCTCTCTCGGCCGGAGAGTAGATTTTTTCCCTCAAATCTTCAACTGTCTCCAGAGCGCTTGCGGGACCTGCACCTGGCGGTGCGGGACCTGAGGGCTCAGGGAGTGGTGGTTCCGGTGCCTCATCGGGACAGGTTTCGGGGGTTTTATTCCAATCTGTTCACCGTGCCCAGAAAGGAGGGCAAGGTTCGCCCGATTCTGGACTTGAAGGCTCTGAACCGCTCTGTGCGGGTTCGCAAGTTCCGCATGGAATCCCTGCGGTCGGTGGTGGCTGCCCTGGTTCCGGGGGAATTCATGGCCTCCATCGATTTGAAGGATGCGTACCTTCACATCCCCATATTCGAGGGTCATCAGAGGTACCTTCGATTTGCCATTGCGGAGGATCACTACCAGTTTGTGGCGTTGCCCTTTGGTCTCGCCTCGGCTCCGCGGGTCTTCACCAAGGTGCTTGCACCGGTTCTGGCATTATTGAGGGCCCAGGGCGTTTCTGTCCTGGGGTATCTGGACGACATTCTGGTTCGGTCTGCGACCAGCCAGGGTCTGGAGGAGGACCTGTCTGTCACGATGCAAACTCTGCAGGAGTTTGGTTGGACGATAAATTTTCCAAAGTCGACACTGAGTCCGTCGGTTCGTCTCCCCTATCTGGGAATGATACTGGACTCGGTGCAGGCGAAGGTCTTCCTGCCGGAAGACAAACTCAGGACTCTCCGGGAGGAAGTCAGGTCCCTCAGGGACGTTCCGAACTCGTCTCTGCGGACGTGTATGAGATGTCTGGGATTGATGGTCTCGGCCTTCGAGGCGATTCCTTTCGCACAGTTTCACACGCGGGGTCTCCAAGCGGAGATCCTGTCCAGGTGGGACGGGCGACCTCAATCTCTGGATCTTCAAATCTCGTTGAGTCTTCGCACCAGGGAAAACCTTCTGTGGTGGCTCCAGTCCCCGTTGGTGTCCGGGGGCAAGTCGTTTCGTCCGATCTCGTGGACGGTAATCACCACGGATGCCAGCCTGTCGGGCTGGGGTGGAGTTCTGGGCGTTCTGTCCGCTCAGGGGACTTGGTCGGAGGGGGAGTCTTCCCTTCCGATCAACATTCTGGAATTGCGTGCGATAAGTCTCTGTCTTCATCGCTGGACGGACCGGCTGCAGGGTTGCCCGGTTCGGGTGCAGACGGACAATGCCACGGCGGTGGCCTACATCAACCACCAAGGGGGCACCAGGAGTGCCCGAGCGGCTCGAGAAGTGGCCGACATTCTGTCTTGGGCCGAGACTCATGTCCCGGCGATAACGGCGGTTCACATTCCGGGAGTGGAGAACTGGCAGGCGGACTATCTGAGTCGCCAGACCCTGGATCAGGGGGAATGGTCTCTCCATCCGGCTGTCTTCCAGACGTTGTGCGCGAAGTGGGGTCTTCCAGATGTGGACCTGTTCGCGTCTCGCCTCAACAACAAGGTGAAGAGGTTCGTGGCAAGGACGCGCGACCCTCGGGCGGACGCGTCGGACGCGTTAGTGGCCCCGTGGCATCAGTACAGGCTGATGTACGCGTTTCCACCGATTCAGTTGCTGTCCAGGTTCCTTCGCAGGTTACACTCAGAACGCAACACGGTGATTCTTGTGGCACCGGACTGGCCTCGCCGGTCCTGGTACGCAGACCTCGTGAATCTGGGTCTGCCTCTTCGAGACGATCTACTGTCTCAAGGACCGATATACCATCCTGCTTTACAGTCGCTGGCTTTGACGGCCTGGCTGTTGAGACCGAGGTCCTGAAGGAGAGGGGTCTCTCTCCGGAGGTCGTTCATACTTTAATCAATGCGAGGAAATCTTCCTCGGGGAAGGTTTATTACCGTACTTGGAAGGCCTATTTTGCCTGGTGTGAGTCCAGGGGGTTTTCACCCCGCACGTACTCGGTGTCCCGTGTGCTGTCTTTCCTTCCAACGGGTGTTGATCAGCGTTTAGCGCTGGCTACGATAAAGGGTCAGGTGTCTGCTCTGGCCGTTCTGTTTCAACGTCCCGTGGCTTCCAACCCATTGGTTGGCACCTTTGTTCAGGGTGTGCGGCATCTGGTTCCCCCGAGGCGGGATCCTCTGCCCCCTTGGGACTTGAATCTCGTTCTATCTGTGTTACAACGTGCTCCTTTTGAACAGATCAAGGAGATCTCGTTGTCTATGTTATCCAAAAAGGTCGCCTTTTTGGTGGCGATCACTTCGGCTCGCAGAGTGTCGGAGCTAGCGGCTTTGTCCTGCAAGTCTCCGTACCTGGTTATTCATTTGGATAAGGTGGTCTTGCGACCTAATCCTTCTTTTCTTCCGAAACGAGTTTCGGACTTCCATCTTAATGAGGATATTGTCTTGCCTTCGTTGTGCACGAAGCCTAAACATCCAAAGGAGGTGAGATTGCACTCTCTGGATGTTGTTCGGGCGATAAGGGTTTACCTTAAATCGACTGAGTCTTTTCGAAAGATGGACTCCTTGTTTGTTCTTCCAGAGGGTCCTCGGAAGGGCATGGCGGCTTCGGCCTCTACCATCGCCAAATGGATCAGGCAGACCATTGAACAGGCCTATGCTTTGCAGGGGAAGGTTCCCCCTGTGCCTGTGAAGGCGCACTCTACTAGATCTCTGAGTACGTCTTGGGCCTGTCGTCATGGGGCTTCTGTAGCCCAGGTGTGTAAGGCGGCGACTTGGTCGACCGTGCACACTTTCACAAAATTCTACAAAGTAGATGTTCAGGCATCGGCGGATGCTTCCTTTGGCCGCAAGGTTCTTAGTGCGGCTGTTCCCTAGGGTCCCTTGTTGGGGACTCCTGGCTGTTGGGATAAGTTTTGTATCCCCTGGTTTTTTGTCTCTTCCTGGGTTGTTGCTCCTGTTGAGCACTTGTTTTTTGCTGTTGCCCAGCTGGTTTCCTTCCTTTGGTAAGGTTCTTTCTTTGATGCGGAGACTGCGTTGCCTTTCGGCGCGGATGCGTTTCCCACCCCTCATGTTTGCACTGCTTTGGGACGTCCCCATATGTGACGAATATGAAGAGGCGGCGACTGTCGGAGGACGTAAGAGAAAACGGAATTTTTGTAAAATCTTACCTGTAAAATTCCTTTCTCTGAGTCCTCCGACAGTCGCCGCCCCCGCCCCTCTTTTGGGGTTTGATTGTATACTCTACTGCTATTCCACTAAAACTGAGATATGGTTGCAGGAAGTAGGAGGGTATTGACTGAGGGGACCACCCCTTGAGGGTGGGATATGTTAAAGCTTTATTGTTAACATATTCTGTTGCCTAGCTACTCCTTCGGAGCAAAGTCTAATACCCCATATGTGACGAATATGAAGAGGCGGCGACTGTCGGAGGACTCAGAGAAAGGAATTTTACAGGTAAGATTTTACAAAAATTCCGTTTTTGTATTCACCCCAGTTGGATTTTTTATTTACCATTTGGTTGAATTAAAACCTTAACATCTGATCCTCTGCTACCGCTGGCCTGGAACTCTGCTAGTGGTTGTGAACAAATAAATTGCATGTGGCACTATGTAGGTTACAGTGTTGGTGGCAGAATTATTGCTTGTGACAGTAGTGGTGGAAAAGCACGGTTGAACTGTGGGGTAGAGAGGAACCTCCTTGCAATTAAAGGCAGAAGGCATCTAGTTGAAGGAAACTTTGAGGCTCAGTGTACGCATGGGTGTCCAACCTTTTGGCTTCTTTGGGCCACATTGAGTGTAGAGAAATTTTCTCGGGCCGCATATTAAATATATACTATAGTTAAGGTATATAAGTAATAAAATGCCGCCGCACCCCCCACACTAATTTAACACAACTAGAGGATGATGAAATTAAATGGAATCAGTATACAGAGGTTTACTTCTTCTGAGCGATAATAAAGGAACACTCTAACCACCATGACCACTTCAGTGATTTGAAGTGTTAATGGTGGTAGGAGTCAGAAACACTGCACATGCTCCCCTCCCCCCTCTGAGGCAGCCTTTGCCTACCGTTAGTTGGAAGCTGCTGTGACAGTGCCCCCGACCTGACTTCCCTCCTCCCCAGCAAAAAAAAAATTGTTAGGGGGCAGTGGGCCACATTACCTGAGGTTCTGGGCCGCATGCGGCCCTCGGGCCACAGGCTGGACATGCCTGGAGCATGGCTTGTTACATGTTACATGGCATGTTACAATAGAGTTTTGCTTTTGAAAGCCTCCCAAAAACTCCCATTTTGCTTTGGTAGTATATTTAAAAAGGCAGTATTGTCATTGGAAACTCACTGAACCTGAAAAGAAAATTTGAGCACATGATTAATTATCCCTAATTAAGACATTTTTTTTTCATTGATGGTGATCAGATAGCTTGACGTGAAAAGACAGTAGCCTGATCCAGGTCTGTATGGAGGCACATTTCCATCCTCTTTTGAATGCTGAGAGCAGCGCTGGATGCTCCCACTCTAGATCAGATCCATAGTGATGGAATGAGGTGCCATTATATAGAGGACTCCTGGAAACCTGGGATATCGCAAGAAAAAAGGGGTGCTTTCATTTGCTAATTTGATGGGTGTGCTGACAGAATTTTCGGGCATGCTATGGCACAGCCAAGCACCCCCTGGCACCAATTCTGCATTGTACCCCTCTTCAAATAACACCCTGGGCATGTCTAAAATGCCTCGTTTCCACTGAGCGGAACGGTTCGGGTCGGTACAGTTTGGAAGGGTTAGAATGGTCCGGTCTATTCAGGTGAGCGTTTCCACTGCAAGTCGGGCCACCAGGGACCATGCGGGGTTTACACCAAATGAGGTGTTTGCTCTTTCATTTGACGTGAGCATTGAAGTTTTCCTGTCCGCCAATCAGTGGAATCTATCGTGTGACGCCAGTAGCTCCGCCCTAACCGTACCGTTCCATTTCTTATGGCCCTACATCTGAAGCAGGACCAGGAATGGTGCGGTTTGGTTCGGTTGTATGGGCCACTTTCATAATGGAAACACTCAAATTAGCGTACCGTACCAAACCGACCCGAACCGATCCGCTCAGTGGAAACGAGGCATAAAAGACCCTTGACCTTGGTGTCTGTATAAAACCTGTTTCAGTCATTTTTGTGGTGCTTGCCTCTTACTTGCCTCTCACTTGCATCTCTCCCATCCCCTCTCTATTTACATATAACTATAAGGTTTGCAGATTCATGCTAACACATTGGGTCATTTGCAAATAGCTTGTACTAAGGCCATTCAGGATATACATTCTGTATATGAACAATGGTCCCCACCAGTCTGATGTTCTCTTTCTCTATAAAAGGTGCCTTAAAGTGGTAAGTGGATTCTTTCAGAACCTGTTTACGTAGAAATATGGGTATTTTATAGATAAATCAATTGAATTTTCCATTCGCACTTTTGATCAGAGGCTAGGGTAAAAACGACCGCAAGATAACGGTAAAGATGAGCAAGTCATTCTGCTGAGTCTGAGGTTCAAAATGCATCAGATTTGACAAAGATCTGCAAATACCACCTAAAAAGCATTTTTTTTTTTAGAAAACCCTTAAGAAAAGCATATTGCCTTGTGCACCCCATATCTGAACTGGCACCCATACTCCTGTAGGTCACACAAGAAAAGGGAATAAATCAAGGCGCTGAAGCCAACCCTTGTTAATATATTGGCTCAACTCTATGGTATTTCCCAAGCCTTCTTATTTGTCATTGAGACCACCCATCACAATAAAGGTCCAGCTGCAGTGATTACCACTTTTTAAGATGGCAACTGCTTATGATTTTTTTCATCATGTGAATAGTTTGAATTACCCATGCTTTTGAAAAGTTTACTTAAGGTGGCAATGTTTGGACCTTCAAATATTTACATATTCCACCAAGCAGTAATGCCTTTAAGACAAAATCTAATAGGCTGCTGTAACTGAGGCATCTCTCTAGAATATGTTCATATTCCAGATATGTGTCTGTTGTACCATGTACATGTAGGGTTAGTAGGCGGGTGGTGATAGACCCTTCCTCCATGCTTCCCGTTAACTCTTTGGACACCAAGTTATGGGTCACATGAGAGGAGTACTCCCAGGGTGGGTTCTTTGGGCTACGCCAGGCAGGATATCTGGGGTTACTCATGCTAGCACAGGAATAACACCTCCCCTGAAGGCATGTTCCCCAATGCCCAGAGCCAGGTGGGGGCCACGGTTATGTGAAAAGTCAAACATTAAGGCAGTCCCCCAACTTAGAGATGAGCCACTTGTGTGTAGTGTTGTACGCAGTCTCTCCAGTAGATATTGTCTCTTGTCCTACACACTTGTACAGATGTGTGTGTTGCATTAGGAGGGGCATACTGAGCCTATGCCCTCTCCACCAGTCAGTGTACCTCTGTTACCTTTTTTCCCAGTAACAGAATGGGGTCCCACTGAGCACTTAGTGTGGACCTCATATGTGCTCTCACTTAACCCTTGCCCTACAAACCTAGTGACCAGGCCATAAATCTCAGTAACACTGTCCTGCTTCCAGTGACCGACAGAGATAGACAGCTAGGGAGGGAGTCGGAATACTGAACCCCCTCACTACCAAAGCGCCTGTCACCTACCCAGGTACTATGCCAACACCTGGTTGCTGTTTCCTTCTGTGGTTACCCACGGCAACTTCTTCTCTTAGACTCTCAAGTAACCTTACGTTGCAGTGATGTTTCACAGACCTCAATGTGCTATTTCAGACCTTGGTTCCTTGAAGAGACACCAGGACCCCACATGCACCCCTTGAGTAACTTCAGACCAGGCCTTGAGCAGTAGAAACAACTTTACTGAACTCTTGGCAGGACATGCATAACATGCAGTAACATCTTTTACTTAAAGTGATACTAAACCCACAACAGAAAAAAAAGTCTGTATATTCAGTAAAGCATGCTTGTTATACTCACTGTGAAAACCTAAGGGGTTAATCCTCCAAATTGTGTAAAAAAAAAGCTGTTTAAACCTGTCTTCTCTGATCTTCAGCTTCTTTCACTGTCCCCATTCCATCTCCTGATAGTACAGAGCCTTTGGGGCAAGCTTTAACCTGTGCTTGGCCAGACACTGATAGAAGTCACAAGACTGCTATATACTGCTGATGAGAAAAGGTATTTAGCAGTTTATATTTACTAAAATGATTGCAGTTTCATGTTCAGTGTACTGTGGGAGACCATATATAGTAAATGCAGGGTCCTCCTGGGTTTAGTAATGTGTAAACTACACCTAACTGTGGTGCCCCAAGTTGCCATGTTCCAGGTTTCTTCCAGCGAATCTATGTTCCAGAGCAGACCATAGGTCCCAGCAAATGTTTAATAAACATAGGTTTCACATGCGTTTCCCCAGTGCTTCCCAGAAAATATGCAGTTTATCCACATGTAAACAAAGTGCAGTTTTTTTTTTTACATTAGAAGGCTGGAAGGTTTCCAAGTCACCATGAAATCAGAGTGAAATAAAACGGATAAGAAATAGGACTATAGCCAGGCCAGAATTCCTTTTTTATGAGGATCAATAGCTTCACAGTACCTGCAGCTACAGAGGTCAGTAACGGCTTTTTTTTTAAAGGTCATTTACTGCTTGTTAAGGATATCTAAATACTTGAATGCCCATAGCTTGGCCATGGGATCAGGGTGCTCATATAGTTATACATCAACCTTCAGATTTCCCATTTTTGACAGGAACAGCCAAGGGAGCATTTAGAATGTCCCATACTGTTTTCAAAGAATTAGGCAACTGGACCATGGGAAAAAGTGTCCAGTTGCTATTGTTTCCAAAAAAGCACAGGACTTGTTAGATTATTATTACTAAATTGTTGCTTCATTTCCTGAACAGCCACAAAAGTGTCCTTAATAAAGTAGAGCTAAAGGCAAAACTTTATTTTTTGGATAGAGTTAGAGAGGATTATCATGCCTTTCAGTTTTTTGCTAGCTATGTCTTAATGGGGAGATATCCCTTCACTTCCTGTCCCACAGTCAAAACAGGAAGTGAGAGTAAATCCCTGACAGGGTCACCATGACTAGTGTACCATTGAAAGATTTCAACTCTATTCCTGTTTTGGTAACAACCCAACAGTTGGGATTTTTTTCAGTTCCACTTGCGGTGATAACGATAAATAGGACAATATTCTAATCCCTCTCCACTCTACACAAAACTAAAAAACAAAGTTTTGCCATCACTATACATTAAAAAGTTGCACCTGCAAACAGGGAGAGTTGGAGGACCATGCATGCGTGTCCAACCAATTTGTTATGTCTATGGCCAAATTTTGAAAGAAGACCCATTGAACAGAATTCTTACTAACCAATACTAATAAAACTGTTGTTATTGATTTCTATACCACCCTTGGCAGCGATTGTTCCCAATGACACAAAAGGAAATGAGGGGATTACAGACATCAATATAAACACATGCCAAAGTTTTTAACTTTTTTTTACATAAAAAATGTACAGGTGAACTTACATTTTACAGAACCCCGTAAAGCAGTGCTCCCCAACCTTTTTTTCGCCGCGGACCGGTCAATGTTTGATAATTATTTTGTGGCCCGCCGTGGGGGGGGGGGTGTCACGCAGCGTGCCCCCATCAATGCAGAGTGCCACAGCGTGCCCCCAATCAATGCAGAGTGCCACAGCATGCCCCCAATCAATGCAGAGTGCCACAGCGTGTCCTCAATCAAAGCACAGTGACCAGCGTGCCCCCAATCAATGCACAGTGACCAGTGCACTTACCTGATTTGCAGCGGCGGCTTCTCCTCAGTCTCCCTGCGTCATCTCGAGTCCTCCCTCCTCCTCCTCCTCCTTGGCCAATGGCATGGTTTCGCCTTTCGGCCAATCAGGAGACGGGTCTCAGACCCGCTTCCTGATTGGCCAGGAGGATGATCCGCTATTGTCACACAAATGGGTGGGCTCAGGGCGCACTGCTCTGTGCCCCGGGTCCACCCTTTTCTGAAAAATTTTTTTTTTCTAAAATGGAAATAATGTAATGTTCTTTGGGCAGACCGGTACTATTTGATCCACGGACCGGTACCAGACCGCGGCCCGGGGGTTGGGGATCACTGCTTAAAGGACCCCCCTCGCTGTATTTTACCTTGCAGCCAGTCTAGCAGTCAGGGGATTTGAAATCAGAATCAAATTGGTTCCTCTCAGAAAAAAAGGATTTCAAATCCCTGTAATGCTGGATCGGCTGGGGGAGCTCTGACAGCTCATCTTCACCACTGACCTTTCAGACCTCCAGCTAGTTCACCTTTACAATTGTTTTTGTAAAGGAGAACTAACACTTTAACTGAAATACATAAATGTTTTGCATGGAGTTCTACTTTATTTTTTTTTTTTAAATGGAAAGATATTGCAACTTGTTCTGAATATGGTTGCTTTCAAAGCTGTACAAACAAATTCTGAAAAGTAGAGACTGTTGACTTGGTTCTGGGGACATTACTGCAGGATTCAGGTCAGTAAACTTTGTCCCCCTTTGTGTCCCTTCCCAACTGAACCTTAAAAACAAATCAAGCAACCCCTTTATTTGCAATCATACAGTCCATTTTGACAAATTGGGTTGGATATTAAATATGGCTACTGTTCTTATCTTGGAGAAAGTTAATAATTCTGAAAGGTTTACAAATACTTGCAGACAACAAACTGAAATCATCAATCATGGCAGCTATTTCTGCTGTGCTTGTTCCCCATAATAATCAATACCATTTTATTCTTTCAGAGACAAATATAATGAACTATAAATGGAATATAAAGGAGACATTGCAGTCGGCATGCTTACACAGAATTTAAAAAAATCATTCAACATTGTTAAAAATATTTCCAAGATGGAATAAACATTTATTGATTTGTTTTTTTTTTATGTCATTATATATACAGTATCTCACAAAAGTGAGTACACCCCTCACATTTTTGTAAATATTTTATTATATCTTTTCATGTGACAAGAAATTACACTTTGCTACAATGTACAGTAGTGAATGTACAGCTAGTATAAGTGCCGGTTCACATTTGTGCGATCACAGAGATCGCATGTAATTCGGAGCGCACTGCTCCTAAAATTACATGCGATCTCTGTGCGGTGCAAATTCAGCCATACAGTTTGTATGGCTGAATTCGCACCACAATCGCACTGAAACACGCACAGGACCCTTTTTTTGGTCCGCAGAAGAATCGGATCGCAAGGTGGTTCACACTAGTACGATCCGATTCTGTGCAAACTTTCAGATCGCACTGCGATATGCGATCTGATCTGGGGGTGACGTTAACTTTTAATTGCCACCCCCAGCGTATCACATATGGCAGTGTGAACTGCCAGGGGTGCGGATGCGATGCGGGAACACACTGTATATTCGCAGCGTTCCTGCATCGCAGAAATGTGAACCAGCACTTACAGTGTAAATTTGCTGTCCCCTCAAAATAACTCAACACACAGCCATTATTATCTAAACCGCTGGCAACAAAAGTGAGTCCCCCCTGTAATTCAAAATGTCCAAATTGGGCCCAAAGCGTCAATATTTTGTGTGGCCACCATTATTTTCCAGCACTGCTTTCACCCCCTTGGGCATGGAGTTCACCAGAGCTTCACAGGTTGCCACTGGAGTCCTCTTCCACTCCTCCATGATGACATCATGGAGCTGGTGGACTTCAGAGACCTTCAGTTTGAGGATGCCCCACAGATGATCAATAGGGTTTAGGTCTGGAGACATGTTTTACCAGTCCATCACCTTTACCCTCAGCTTCTATAGCAAGGCAGTGGTCCTCTTGGAGGTGTGTTTGGGGTCGTTATGTTGGAATACTGCCCTGGGGCCCAGTCTCCAAAGGGAGAGGATCCAGCTCTGTTTCAGTATGTCACAGTACATGTTGGCATTCATGGTTCCCTCAATGAACTGTAGCTCCACAGTACCGGCAGCATTCACGCAGCACCAGACTATGACACTCCCACCACCATGCTTGACTGCAGGCAAGACACACTTGTCTTTGTACTCCTCATCTGGATGCCGCCACACACGCTTGACACCATCTGATCCAAATAAGTTTATCTTGGTCTCATCAGACCCCTGGACATGGTTCCAGTAATCCATGTCCTTAGTCTGCTTGTCTTCAGCAAACTGTTTGTGGGCTTTCTTGTGCATCATCTTTAGAAGAGGCTACCTTCTGAGACGACAGCCATGCAGACCAATTTGATGTAGTATGTGGCGTAAGATCTGAGTACTGACAGGCTGACCCCCCACCCCTTCAACCTCTGCAGCAATGCTGGCAGCACTCATACGTCTATTTCCCAAAGACAACCTCTGTATATGATGCTGAGCACGTGCACTCAACTTCTTTGGTCGACCATGGGGAGGCCTGTTCTGAGTGCAACCTGTCCTGTTAAATTGCTGTATGGTATTGGCCTCCCTGCTGCAGCTCAGTTTCAGGGTCTTGGCAATCTTCTTATAGCCTAGGCCAGTGATGGTAAACATAAGCCATCTTTATGTAGAGCAACAATTCTTTTTTCAGATCCTCAGAGTTCTTTGTCTTGAGGTGCCATGTTGAACTTCCAGTGACCAGTATGAGAGAGTGAGAGACATAACACCAAAGTTAACACACCTGCTCCCCATTCACACTTGAAACTTTGTAACACTAACGAGTCACATGACACCAGGGAGGAAAAATAGCAAATTGGGCCCAGTTTGGACATTTTCACTTAGGGATGTACTCACTTTTGTTGCCAGCGGTTTAGACATTAATGGCTGTGTTGAGTTATTTTTAGGGGGCAGCAAATTTACACTGTTATACAAGCTGTACGCTCACTACTTTACATTGTAGCAAAGTGTAATTTCTTCAGTGTTGTCATATGAAAAGATATAATAAAATATTTGCAAAAATGTGAGGGGTGTAACAGTTTACAGTTACAATAAAAAGAAGCTTTCAAAAAGGCTAATTTGCATGTCATTTTTTTAAAGTCACATGGCACACACGTGAACTGTTATATTACTGGGTATGTCACTGTCCTGGTTTTCTTGAATATGTGGTTTATTTAAGAGGCCTTTGAGTAACCTAGAAAACAATGCATGAATCTTTTCTAATATGTGTAATTTCACTAGGGAGACAAAATTGGAGCATGCAGCTGTCTAAAACATTAAAAATAGCTCTATTGCTCTATTGTTATTAAAAGAGATCCTCAATGTATGTGTACTTATATGTTTTACAAAACAGAATTTAGGTGAAAACAGCCAATGAAAGAGCAACATATTTAATGGTACCCCTCTGCCCTCTGCTGGATGAATTCCTAAATGATTTTATTTCCAGAAACACACTGCTCAAAAAAAATTAAAGGAACACTTTGAAAACATATCAGATATCAATGGGGAACAATTCTCATGCTGGATATCTATACTGATATAGACTGGGTAATATGTTAGGAACTAAAGGATGCCACGTTTAATTGAATTAAAATTATCAAACAAAGAAAGGGAAGATAGCTGCGCTCAGTACACAAACATATGTATAGGCTGCCAGTACAAAGGTGTTATCAAGCCAAAAGCAATGTATATTCAAGTACAGCGCCACATTAATAGATGACAATGAAAAGACAATGAATGAACAGAGTCCATAAAGTCCGTGAAACCAGATGCTGAAGTGCAGAAATGAATGCAAAAGAATTCCAACACCATGAGTGAAGACACAATCCTGACGATCACCACGTGCACAGATAAGGTGATTCCCTTACCAGAACTCTAGACCCCCTGTTACGGAAGGTCCACCAAGCGTAGGGCATGGAAGCAACCACCAGGGCAGGGTCCACTCCAAAATACAGCACCAGGTCCTCCACGGAACTTTCGTTCAAAGCAATACAACCTCATATGCTCAAAGGCCACAAGTGTTGAATGATGGTATCCCTCCAAAAAACAAGTGAGGCTCACATAGTGAAGTACGTACATTTATTGAAGTAAAAACAAAGGTAGAACACTCACATGACAACGTCTGACGGTAAGACGAAACTCGTCAGGCACGCCAGCCCCCATGCAGACACGCCTCCAGCCGTGGGCATCTTAACTACATGCTTGAATCAAACAGATGTCATGTCAGTGTTCTACTCATGGCCTTTGAGGTTGTATTGCTTTGAACGAAAGTTCCGTGGAGGACCTGGTGCTGTATTTTGGAGTGGACCCTGCCCTGGTGGTGCACGTGGTGATCGTCAGGATTGTGTCTTCACTCATGGTGTTGGAATTCTTTTGCATTCATTTCTGCACTTCAGCATCTGGTTTCACGGACTTTATGGACTCTGTTCATTCATTGTCTTTTCATTGTCATCTATTAATGTGGCGCTGTACTTGAATATAAATTAAAATTATCAACCTACAGAGATCTGAATTCAAAGACACCCTGAAAATCAAAGTAAAAAATGATGCAGCAGGCTAGTCCGTTTTGCTGAAATTTCATTGCATCAACTCAAAATGGTACTCAGCAGTTTGTATGGCCCCACGTGTTTGTATGCATGCCTGACAATGTCGGAGCATGCTCCTAATGAGACGACAGATGGTGTCCTGTGGTATTTCCTCCCAGATCTGGACCAGGGCATCACCGAACTCCTGAATAGACTAAGGTGCAACCTGGCAGCATCAGATGGACCAAAACATAATGTCCCAGAGGTGTTCTATTGGATTTAGGTCAGGCGAGCGTGGGGGACATTCAATGGTATCAATTCCTTCATCCTCCAGGAACTGGTTGCATACTCTCGCCACATGGGGCCAGCCATTGTCGTGCACCAGGAGGAACCCAGGATACACTGCACCAGTGTAGGGTCTGACAATGGTGCCAAATAAGTGGTTACTGCCTCAACTGTAACTGGTCACTGCAGCAAGGAGCATTGGAAATGCAATGCATATGAAAAAAAACAAAGACATTTTCAGGCTCAACTTACAAACCAGCCTGCGACCAACTAAATTGACCTGTTCAACAGTATGTGTTAAAAACAGGGGTTTAGATGCACACATTTGCAAATACATTCGTAAGCCACAGAGCCCCGGCAAGGCACCCCATTTTCTGTGGACCTAACTCTATGATGTCAATTCCTTCATCCTCCAGGAACTGGTTGCATACACTCGTCAACATGAGGCCGGCCATTGTCATGCACCAGGAGGAACCCAGGACCCACTTCACCAGTGTAGGTTCTGACAATGGGTCCAAGGATTTCATCCCGATACCTAATGGCAGTCAGGGTGCTATTGTCTAGCCCAGTGTTTCTCAACCTTTTTTCAGTCAAGGCACACTTTCAAATTATGAACAATCAGGAGGCACCTCCAAAATTATGGACAGTCTTAACATTCCCCATTCTAATAGTTTTACATAATGCAGCAACATCAATACACAAAGGACACCCAACGTTAGAGGTGATTTATTCTTCGAAGCAAATACATTTTTGCAAACTGGCACTGACTAGTATTCCAATGTTTCTCTTCTTCCTCAGTTTTGAGACCACAAAGCTGATGGAGGGAGGCAAGGGAGGGTCAAACAATGTTGATATGCAGGCTACTGACAGCCTACTTTTCAACTGATGATGCCATTGGTCATTAGGAGGTTGGCAGCTTGAAGGTTGTAATGGTGTACAATGAAATCTAAACTAAAAGGCAGGTTTAATCCAACCACTGGCTTGCATACAATTTTAGGCATTTTGCCAAGGCACCCCTGAAGAAACCTCAAGGTACCCCAGGGTGCCTTGGAACCTGATTGAAAAAGGCTGGTCTAACTTGAAGAGGTCTGTGGGTCCCTCCATGGATATGCCTCCCCAGACCATCACTGACCCACCACCAAACTGGTCATGTTAAACGATGTTACAGGCAGCATAGTGTTCTCCATGGCTTCCCCAGACCCTTTCACATCTGTCACATGTGATCAGGGTGAACCTGCTCTCATCTGTGAAAAGCACAGGGCAACAGTGGCGGACCAGCCAATTCTGGTGTTCAATTCCAAATGCCAATCTAGCTCCACAGTGCCAGGCAGTGAATACAGGGTCCACTAGAGGACTTTGGGCCTTCAGGCCACTATCATGAAGTCTGTTTCTGATTGTTTGGTCACAACCAGTAGCCTGCTAGAGGTCAGTTTGTAGGGCTCTGGCAGTGCTCATCCTGTTCCTCCTTGCACAAAGGAGCAGATACCAGTCTTACTGATGGTTTAAGGACCTTCTACGGCCCTGTCCAGCTCTCCTAGAGTAACTGCCTGTCTTCTGGAATCTCCTCCATGCTCTTGAGACTGTGCTGGGGGACACAGAAAACCTTCTGGCAATGGCACGTATTGATGTGCCATCCTGGAGGAGTTGGACTGCCTGTGCACCCTCTATAGGGTCCAGGTATCACCTCATGCTATCAGTAGCCAGCCAGCTTTACTCCAATCAAGTTGTAGAAACATCTCAAGGATGATCAGTGGAAACAGAATGCACCTGAACTCAGTTTTGAGTGTCATGGCAAAGGTCGTAAATACTTATGTACATGGAATTTTTTCCTTTTTTTATTTTTAATAAATTTGCAAAGATTTCAAACAAACCACTTTAACATTGCCATTATGGGGTTTTGTTTGTAGAATTTTGAGAAAAATAATGAATTTAATCTGTTTTGGAATAAGGCTGTAACATAACAAAATGTGGAAAAAGTGAAGCGATGTGAAAACTTTCCGGATGCACTATATCCTAATGCTTTTTAAATTGATTTCATGATATGTGCATATTTGTGCACTCTAGAATTCCAACCAGACCATGGTTTCACCTAGGTACAGTCTGGAAGGGGCGGGGGGGGGGGGGGGGCACTAGTACCTATCTGGACATAAATTCAGTGCTACTAAGTAGGTGCATAGGTCATATCTATGCACAGTTAAAAAAAAAAAGTTCACCTTAATGTTAGGTCCTTCTGCGGTAGCTTATACTCGCCTTCCCTTTGCTTCTTTTGGGAGTGATTAAAATACCTGGTACATTCGTGTTTGAAAGAGTATGTCTCTCCTAAAGTTTCTTTAAAGCAACAGCATTGGTGCACTTAAGTTGACTGATCGGACACCAGAGCTGTCACATGAGGGCAAAGCATTTCTGGTTGCACACCCAAACTCGGGGTACACTTCTCAACTGCTTTGGCAACTATGGCATTCTAGTTTTGACATTTTTTTACTGAGTATTTTATACTAGCCTTTCTTGATCTTTAAATCCCAGAGAAACCTTTAAATAATTTTCAGATCCAAGGAAACCCCTGCTAAAATTAATTAACTGGGGGTTGTTGGGAAGAATGCCCCTGACATTAATGATTAGGAAAGAATGACCCTTACAGTAGAGGTCACAATGCCACCATTACAGACAGCTAGAAAGACTATTGGTGTCATTCTGCTGGTTCTGCCAAGTGGCTTTGGACTAAGGAACCCCCAAAAACCTCTGAAGGAATCCTAGATTTCCGTGGAACCCTGATTGAGAATGGTTGCTTCATACTACATGGCTCAAAAAAATTAAAGGAACACTTTTCTGCGTCGGGGAACTATTAGGAATTAATGGCACCCCCATGCATCTGCAGTAAAAAGAGGAATCATCCTCACTAAAGTGCACCCAAAGTGCGTGGACGCAGACCCAGTAGTCGCTATATGCTAAGCTCACCCTGAGAACATAAACAGGGGAGGTCGCCGACCACAGTCTCGCAAGAAGATGTCGGCTAAAGGTCCACAAAAGGACCACCTATAGACCTCAGGGTCGCGCACCATAAAGGACATAGCCCCTTAGAAAGAAAAAGGGGGGACCCGCCGTGACACAGACATGCAGGCAGAGTACCTCCACACAATAATGGATAATGGCTGCTTCACTTTTCTCAAAACAAAAATGCAGCCCCATGACGCCCCACAGATCAAGGGGGGTGCCAGGCAGATATGTCCACTCCCCTGAGGGGGGGGGGGGGGGAGGCGAATGCCCACCCGCTGCTCTAGCACCCTGGTCAGCAGCTCGAACATCCTGTCAGTAGAGTCAGTTTGGGAGCTGAGGCCTGCATGCGCTCGCTGGCCAGACTGGGTAGATCTTAAGGATCTAGAATATCCAGTCCATCGCCCAGTCTGGCAGTTGATTGTAGTTCTCACAGGAACCAAATTAATTGTAGTTCCCACAGGAACAGCAAATAATACATTTGAGTTTAAAAGGAAAAAATGCCAGGACCAGAGATCCCAGCAAGGAACTAGGTCCTTACTCCTGACTAGGCAGAAAAAAAAACCTGAATCCTAGAGCAGGAAGTGGGAGTATACCACCTGGGACTGCTCCATGGGCATAGCTAAACATTCTGTTACCTCTGTTAACCCTTTTCTGCCTAGTGTCCTACTCCTAGGAAGCGCAGCATAAATAACCCTTTTGAATAATGAAGATATGTCTGTGTCCATCAATGAACGAAAGAGAAAGGTATTTTTTTTCCACAGAAATATATGCAATTATGTCCCTGGGCTTATGGGTTATACTGTGTGCCACTAAGTGAAGTGTCCAGGACTTGGCACCCAAACAGTTAATGTACATAGTATAGGAGAAGAAGCTCTTTTTAGATTCATCTTGAGGCTCCACTTTTTCAATTTTTACCCAAGATCCCTCAGGTCATTTGTATTCCCTTTTTAGTCTAAAGTATGTTTTTTTAATGTAACTTTAGTGCCTTAGATAGAAAAAGTATTTGTTTAATGTATGTTAGCCTAACATTGCAGTTGCAGACAGCCACTTAAGATTCAAATACTGTAATTGTTCTTTTAATGTTAGACTAACATACATTAAACAAATGCTTTACATCTAAAGCATTAAAGTTGCATAAAACCCATACTTTAACTACAAAAAGAATGGAGTAAAATTTGGAAAAAGGTAAGCCTCAAGACAAATCCGAAATGAGCTTCCCCAAGTTGATATGTACAGTCCATGCACAATGCAGAGAATGCATATGCACAAAACTAAATTCAGCCATAGGGAACTACTTGTACTTATGTACCTGTATGTAATATACTGAGGAGGACTGCGCGTTGCAGCATCTACTGCATCCAGTATTCCATCTGGGAGTCAGGACACTTGGGGCTCCCACATCTCTAAGAAACGCTAAACATCGGCAGCTGGGAGGGCTGTCAGTGGCAGGAGATGGGAATACAGGGCTGGCTAACGCCCACGGTTTCTCCTTTGTAAAAGTGGCCAACTAGGAAGGGGAAGGAGCTTTATCCATCTCCTGCTGTTTCCCTAGGAGAGGCAGGGCATGGCATGCCGGAATGATGTCATCAGCAATCCATACAGCCGTTCTCTGCATTGATGGAGAATCACAAAACCGCTGCACTGGGATTCATTGTTTAAACACCCCCTAGGAAAGAGTAGGCAGAAATAATGGCGGGAAGCAATTCCGCAACCAGGATGGAAGGCAAAAAACAAGCACAGAATCCTAGGGCCATAGCCTGCCAGCCCTTCCTTGAATGATTAAAAACATATCAGAAACACAATTGCAGTAGGACATCGACTCTCAGACTGTCAGTTGTGTATGTGGCTGTTATATACACAAATAAGTTTACATGTTATTTACATAAAGAAAAAAATTGACATGCCTGTAAATTCTGTATCTTTAAATACAGAACAGGACACAGTAACTGATTCATAGACCATGGGTTATATGCTTTAGTTGGTTGGACACAGGCAAAAGTTTCACTGGATCTGCTGCCCAGTCTCCCCTTATAACCCCTCTCACTCCATGAGGCTACAGTTTTGTAAGCAAGTAATAAAAATATCATAGAAAGGAAAGGGAACTGTGTCCTGAACTGTACTCCATGGAATTTAAAAGTACTTCCAATCTTCTCCTACATTTTTCATACAGTACAGGACACAAGAAACAATTCATGTGGGACATTCCTAAATAATAATAAAAGTACAGTATTGGGAATAATACAGCAACCAGGCCCACAGGGAAAAGGCGATGGTGGAGCAAGCAACAACAAAGACAACTTAAGCCTCGTACACACGCGTCAAAATTCGGCAGGGAATTTTCGTCTGATGACCGATCTGCCGATTTTTGGCTTGTTAGTATGATGCTTCCGACAACCGACTCTGACTTTTCGGGCGAAAAAAATCTGGTGTGCAGGCTATAAAATTTTTGTCCTCCGTCAAAACACGGACGATTTTCGTGCAGTCAGTACAGATTTCGACAGGGAAAAATCTTATGAGCAAGACTGGGCATGCGCAGAGAAGAAAGAACACAAAGAAAGCAACCCAACACATGACATCACTTCTGAAGTAGAATTTTGTCGGTCGACAAAAGTCCAGTGCAGTCTAGAGCACATTCCAACCAACAAAACACCACTCTGGACAAAAGATGGACGACCGGTCGGAGGAAAATCGTTGCGTGTGTACTAGGCTTTAGCCAACAATTTGGGAGAAACAAAACAGAATTTAGGCAGTGGCTCTGCTCACAGGAGTATAGATGATTAGTGTCACATTTACTCCAGAACACAATGGGAGAAAGGGCTCAGGCAGAGAATAAGGAACTCATTCCTAGAGTGCAGAAGCTTTGGTTAATGCAGCTGAAGAGCTGCCCTGTAAATGTACAGTCTAACAAAAGCCATGATGGTAGTGTACATAAGTCATCAGGAAGGCGCCAAAATTCAGACTGCTCAGAAAGAAGGCGCTCTCATCCTGTCTTGGGCTGAATGTCACATACTCCCCGTCCACCATGCATGTCCCGCCTTTGAAAATGAGCTGTCAGACATTCTCTTTGGTCAACAACTGACTTGGAGGGAGTGGTTTCTTTACCCAACGTTCACACATATGCGGCTGCAAGGTCAGGCCTGGGGTCCAGCGCATACCAGTTCAGGTGAAAATCAGGTCCGAATTTTTGCCTAAATTGGACCCAAAGCCACACAAGACCTTTTTTGAATGTGGACCGTGGACGCCCCAGACATGGGTGAACTGGCTCCATTGACAGCCAGTCATACGAATTGGCGGCGGGGAAACCCACTTATGTGTGAACTCAGCCCTATAGTTGCTAACAGCAATAATTGGCAACATGTGAATCACACGATTGCCTATAAAAAGGACATCTTAGAGAATCAGTGTTCCAGAAAGATAAGCAGAGGTTCACCAATCTGTGAAAAGCTGCATCTAAAATTTGTAGAACAACTTCAGAATAATGTTCCTCAATATAAAATTGCAAAGATTTTAAATTATTAGGCTACACAGTTGGCCCAACTTATATCACATCAAACGACCATATCCTTTATGGATGAAATTGGAATCATCTCTATATTCACCAATTAAACACCTGATGTGGCTACTGTCTAGGGATAGACCTGCCATGCTGTGTTCGCTCCTGTCACTCATTCAACATATAGGACAGACTGTTGGCAGCTTACAAATTCAAATCTCCTCATAGGCCCTTTGCTCCACTACCTCAAAATTCAGTTTTTACCCCAGGTCTCGCTCCACATATCTTTAGCTGGTGGACAAAGGTTTCTTGCAAAACACACCATCTGCGAGCAGCTGTGCCCATTGAACTGAGGCGCTCGGTATCGGGGCACTGTGAGCAGCCCAGATACCAAACGATTGCTGTGCATACATCTAGTAAATACTCCTGAATGGAATCCATTCATGGCATTGTTTACTACTTGTGTCAACACCGATTGGTCACCAGTGATCACATGGTACCTGGGCCATTAACAGCACCCTGTACCATGTGGTGCCAATCACAGCGTTACCATGGTAACATGGAACTACTCTGATGCGTATTAAAAAAAAATATATTTTTTTTTTCTTCTTTTTTTAACATACTATCACTAGTGAATATCCCCAATTGTCACCACACCAGTCATTTGATAACGCTGTGCTGCTATAGTGACAGTATGTGTATAAAAAAAATTTGAACTGTCCTGGGATTTTAGGACCTCAAGTAATGATACTGTAAGTAGTCAGTACCTCAGAATTGAGCTAGATCTCTCTCATGTGTGAACATAGCCTTATTCAGGTTTTTTTTTTGACAAAAAAAAAAATTAGCAGAATACATTTTGGCCTAAATTTATGAAGGATTATTTGTTTGCACAATTTTATAACAGAAACTAAGAAAAAACTGTTTTGTTTTCAAAATCTTTGATTTTTTTTTTTTGTTTCCTTCATTACATGGGATCGGCTGTGCGGTGCGAATTCAGCCATACACTTTGTATGGCAAAACTCGTACTGCACCCGCACAGGATCCTTTTTTTCAGCCGCATCAGGATCGGATCGCACAGTGGTTCACACTTGTGCGATCCGATCCTGTGCAAACTGTAAAGATCGCACTGCAATATGCGATCAAACTGGGGGTGTCGTTAACATTTCATTGACACCCCCAGCGTATCGCATATGGCAGTGTGACTGCCAGGGGTGCGTTTGCGATGCGGGAACAGGCTGCGAATTTGCAGCCTTCCCGGATCGCATAAGTGTGACCCGGCACTCAATGCTGTCATACTTTGAACGATAATTGCGTGGTCATACAACAGTGTACCCATATGAAATATCTTTTTTCCACACAAATAGAGCTTTTTGGTGGTATTTTTTAGATAAATGAAGACTGAAAATTTTGAGAAAAACAAACCAAATCACACTTTAAAGAGAGATTTGCAAAATGTTATAAAGTATTTTTTAGGCAAAATGTAAACAGCTACATTTCTTTGGTGAAAATAACCCAAATCATTGTATATTTAATGTGTGAAGTTATAGTCTAAAAACTGATATAGATCTCAGGGGTCTCCAAACTATGGCCCTCCAGTTGTTCAGGAACTACAATTCCCATCATGCCTAGTCATGTCCGTGAATGTCAGTTTTACAATGCCTCATGGGATGTGTAGTTCCACAACAGCTGGAGGGCCATAGTTTGGAGGATCGAGAGAGATATCTATACATCTATCTCTCTCTATCTCGATCCTCACACACACACATATTTATATATATTTTACACATACATACATATGTACATATACACACAATTTTTTTTTTTTTTTTTAACAAATATATCAATCCGGAGGACCGAAAATGCCAGGACAGCACAAATACCCTCAAATGACCACTTGTTTGGAAAGTGGTCAGCCTAGGGTATTCACTAAGAAGCTTGGCAAGTTTTTTGAAGTTGTAATTTTTTTGAAAATGAATCAAAATTTGTTGCACTATTTTTTTACATACTGTCACCAATGCAGTACAGCATTATCATAACTGGTGTGGCATGATCAGGGACACTGACTGGTGACCGTACAAAGAAAGAACCCCCCCCCCCCCCCAAACTTCCACAAAAAAAAAACAAAAACATGTATGACCGTATAGGGGAATAAAAGGCACAGCTAATCACATGATACAGATAAGCTGTGTTTGGC
The DNA here is from genome assembly GCF_965119305.1 of Pelophylax lessonae. Taxonomy (NCBI): domain Eukaryota; kingdom Metazoa; phylum Chordata; class Amphibia; order Anura; family Ranidae; genus Pelophylax; species Pelophylax lessonae. The sequence goes on from NC_138773.1 coordinate 190,988,993, forward strand.
CCTGTCTGTACCATGTGATCATTGTGACCAATCACAGAGATCAAAACAATAGTACACAATGAATGGAAGCCATCCATTGTATATCTTGTGATTGTCCACAGCAATCACATGGTGCTGGCAGAGAGGCAGTATACTGATCTTTCATCCACTGTGTCCAGTAGACAGCGGGTGACCATATCGCTTTCAGTGTTGGTGGTCAAATAGCAATTTTAGTCCCAAATTTACCGAATAGAGTACACGTGAGAGTATTAATACAATTAAATAAGACTATAGAAGATAGTCATAAAAAAAATAAAAAAATAATTATAAAAATGGCAAGGTTAGAGAAAGAAAGCACAGGTTAGAGTTTTACAAGAATGAAGACGCTGCAATGTAATACTGGCCAGAAGCAGGACAGTTTTATTCAGATCTAATCATCAGCAAAACTGCCTGGCGCATATCAGTTGCCCAAAGCTAAAATCTGAAGAAAAAAAAAGTATCTAAGCTAAGTAGCTGAATAGTTAGTTGTTGCAGACAAATATTAATCCTTAAGATATTTTGGGTGTATATATTTGTGGATACAGGCAGAATATATAAGAAAATGCAACTGCAATCGCTTGTATAAATAGATCAAAACAGCTTGCGATTGATATAAAGAGTCACCGTTATGGGGGTCACCATTATGGGGTGACAACACTTTGCACATCTCCCACAATCTCCTGCCTGTAAATTACCCTGTCACATGCCATCCTAAAAGAAAAGAATGAGCATCTGTCTTGAAGCAAACTGCCCAGGAAAACACTGTACACTGGCATTAGAAAAAAAAAAAAAGCAGCCAGCAACAACTGCCCAAACAAAAAACAAATAGTTCAGTTACATGCGGATGGAGAGCAACATGCTGTGAAAGCAAAAGGAAATATGCCACACGAAACAAAAATTCACATGCAGCCTGTTATGACTGTAGACCGTGCAAAAAAAAATATGCAAGACACACAACAGCTTTGGGATGTAAAAATTCCTCCCTCCTAATTCTTAAATTTCCCAGGATGCACAGCATTTTGCTATCTAAAGGATCTTTAATAAGGGGTTACAACTACTTTAAGAGACCAATGCCTGTGAGCCCTAAAGAAATCTCTCTATGCACTTCCTATGCTCTATCATAACTTGTAGATGGCTGCTAGGAACTTAAGCCTTTTTTATAGTGAGGGTTCTAACACACTATTCCCAACACACAAGTTCCTGTAGATGACTATAGGTGGATGCTGAAGCAACCGTCTGAAACCGTGAATGGTCAGAGTGAGAGATGTCACCAGCACACCAGAGCTCCAAAATGGGTCCAAAGCTATATTCAGCGATCGCATAGTTACAGCAAATAGCAATTTTTCAGAGCCACGTAGGATCCCTTCATCACATGCCTGATGAAGGGGTCCTGTGTGGCTCTGAAACCTTACTATTTGCTGTAACTGATTGCTGAATTGAGCTTTGGACCCATTTTGGAGATCCATGGTGTGCTAGTGACACCATTTTTATAGCGAGGGAACTGGCGCATAAAGCTCTTTCTAAGTCACCAGACCCATGTTCAAAAACAGGAAGCACATTTTTGTTAGTTGGTTGCGGTTTCTCCAAACTTATATTTATCTCTAACCAATGCTCAACCCAAACCTGATCCCCATTAATATACTAAACCTGCTTTAACATAGAACCAGTGAAATAACGGTCAAAAGTAACATTCGTGATATCAGTTTAACCACTTTATCCCCAGCCACTGTGCTGCTACTGCGGCACAGTGGCTCGTTCCCGTCCAGCGACGTAGACCTACGTCGCTGGACTCCTCCCCCAGTAGGTGGCACTCGCGCGCCGCCGGAGGAGCGCTCCCGCTGTTTTCAGTCACAGCGGGAGTCGGGCCAGGGGAGGAGCAGCGGTGATCGCCGCCGCTCTTCCCCGATCGTCGGGGAATCGAGTAAGTAGATCCGCCCGCCTGTGTAAACAGAGCGGGCGGTTCTCCTAAGTGACAGGGACTGACAGATCGGAGTGTTCAGCATAGCTGAACATCCGATCTGTCCTTCTGTCACTCAGTCACCTCCCCCCCCCACACGTCAGTAAGCACCAGGCATACATTAACCCCTCCCTCGCCAATAAAATTAACCCCTTCATTGCCAGTGTCATTTTTACAGTAACAGTGCATATATTTAGCACTGATTACTGCAGTAATGTCACTGGTACCCCCAAAAGTGTCAAAAATGTCAGTCAAGGGTCCGATCTGTCCACCGCAATGTCGCAAAAAAAAAAAAAAAAAAAAATCGCAGATCGCCGCCATTACGCGTTAAAAAAAAAACACACCAAAAATGACAGAAATCTTTCCCGTAGTTAGTAAACGCAATAACTTTTGCGCAAACCAAGCAAAATACGCTTAGTCATTTTTTTTACCAAACATAGGTAGCAGAAAACAAATTGGCCAAAAATGTAAAATAAATTAGATTTTTTTGGGGGGGGAATTTCATATAAAAAAAAGTTAAAAAAATATTTTTTCAAAATAAACGCTCTTTTTGTTTATAGCACAAAAAGTAAAAAGCGCACAGGTGATCAAATACCACCAAAAGAAAGCTCTGTTTGTGGGAAAAAAAGGACGTAAATTTCATTTGGGTACAGCGTCGCACGACCGCGCAATTGTCAGTTAAAATCGCACAGCGCCGAATCGCAAAAAGTGGCCTGGACGTAAGACATCAAAATCCTCCGGTGGTAAAGTGGTTAAAATGCAAGATTCTGGGAAACATCCAATTTTTTATTTTTGGGAAATTAAAAGATCTACTTTAAAAGTGGCATCAGTAAAAGTCCAATGTAAAATGTACAACTCCAATGTTTCGTGAAGACGGAGGGCTGACGCGTTTTCGAGGCTGTGCCTCTTCCTCAGAGCCTGAGGAAGAGGCATGGCCTTGAAACGCGTCAACCCTCCGTCTTCACGAAACATTGGATTTTTAAAAAGATGCTGCTCTATGGAATTGATATGCTGGATTATTACGCATGTTTGCGAGTAGCTGATTTTAAACTTATTAAAAGCCCGCTGAGGATAATGCGCTAGGTTGGTGCGCCCTTTTCTTTGTTTTTATTTGCAGTGTTTTGTTGACCACCCCAGACATAGAGGGCAGCAAAGCTTAGCCATAGTGGATGCCAAGTGTGAGTTCCGGGATAGAGGCAGCCTGAGGACATAGTTCTGAGCGCAGGAGCAGGGTGCTCAGCATCACTATTTTCGTTTCAGGCTATGTGCCTGTCATCTAGCTTCTGTCCTGTGTCTGTGCAACTCTCCCCTCCCTGTCAGCTCTGTAGTGTTTAGTGAAAACACTCTCGCAGCCCCTCCCCTCTCCTACAGCCTTCATTCAATGACTGAGAAGAATCTCATCAACCCCTCCCACTTGGCTCTTAGATCGGGATAAAGAGCAGGAAGAAGAGGTGATTACAAAATGAGCACAAAGGGGAAAAAAAGGTATTTAGAATTGAAAGGAAAAAAAAAACACAACCACACTGCACTGCCTAATGAACAAACACATGGAGGCTAGATCAATTGTAGCGATTTGCGCTTACAACCACTTTAAAAGTTTAGCAACAAAGCTGCACAAAGATTCCTCAATTTTGTCTTGACTTTCCAATCTACGCAAACCTTGGTGATAAGGTCTCCATTATATGAATAAAAGTTGGGCCCTAAAAAAAATTCATGAAATACAGGTTGGGGCTCCTTTAAGTGTTACTAAACCCACAACAGTAAAATCTGTCTGTAGATGCAGAATAGCATGCTGGTTATACTCACTGTGTAACTTAAGTGATTAATCCTCTGCATTGTGTAAAAAATGCTGTGTGATCCTGTATGCACAGATCCCTCCCCCTCCTGCACGTTCAATCTGGACAAGTCCAGATAAGCACAGCAAGTGTAGTTCAGCTGCACAAGCTCAGTTTGGCGTCTATTGCTCAGAGAACACTTCCTAGTTTTAGCTGAGCTATTTAGGTCATGTGGTATTAACATCACATGTGTGGGCGTGTATTACAGACCCTAAATGACAGCCCAGTCCCTCCCTCCTCCTCCCTGCCCAGTAACTAAAAGAACACAGTGGGTGGGATGTCACATCTTGATTGATAAATGATTTTATTTTTCTTTGGAGGGTACATGTGCTCAGCACAGGGCCAATCAGCACTGTCCAGACAGCGAATAAGGGGTCTTGAAGCCCGATAGGACAATCATAGGAGAAATGAAAACTCCTCCTACAAACTAACAGCACTCACTGATACAAGTCACAAGATTGCTCTAATTGCTATATACAGCTGATAAATAAAAAAGGTATTAATTTATATTTACTAAAATAATTGCATTTCCATGTTCTGTGTACTATAGGAGATCAGATATAGTGAATACAGGCTCTGGGTTTAATAACTAGAGAATGCCTCTGCTAAACTCTCCCCCTTTGGAAAAAGCTAGTTTCCTGGTTATCATGATCATAACTAAAGCCTCATCTTCAAATGTTCTCTTATCAGGGACCTGGGAAAAGTAAGAGACAAGGAATTTTGACACTGACATACATGCTTTGTTGCAGGCCTGTGGCCTAAAAGTCAGGCAACTAGCATTTCCAGAAAGAAATCAACAAGCCCTTATTGTTATCTCACTACAGAGACATTTTAAACAAAGGACAAAACAGGAAGTGTAGCTGTGTTGCCCTCTCTGAGCACCAGTTTATTCCAAGGTAATTAGATAGGATTTTACAGAACACAGTGGAGCAACTAGTTTTACAATAGACATATGTAAAACAAACCTACGAGACCAAAAAAAAAAAAAAAAATTGAATTCTACCTCGACAAAAGGTATATGTTCTAAAAATGGTGCTGGACAAAAGCATAATGCTAAAAATATATACACATGCACAAAAAGTGCATCCATCCAAAGAATGGTGTCAGGCAAAAAGCTGAAAAAGAAATTTGTGAAAGATGACGTCCTTATGAAATTTTGACTTTAAAACCAAAGAAATGTTTTTCAACACATTTTCAAAGATTGCAGCGTTTGTATTGCAATGCATAAAATAACAGATCCAAATAGTTGGAGAACTATAAAAATAACCGGAGGTATTTGTAAATGTAAAAAACAAACAAAGAAAAAAAAACTGAATTTTTTGAGATCCATGCCATAATCCTTAGCATGAGACATTTAGAGAAGTGCCTTTATTCCCATGTCCAGGGTCTTCTCCAGCACTAGATACACTGACAGCAGTTCATTAGAAAAAAAAGGTCCACAATAATCTTTAATCTTCCTCTTCCTCCTCTTGCTTCACCTTTTTCTTCTTCTTCTTCTTTTTTGAAGGCTGTTAGAAGGAAGCAGTGCAAGAAAAAAGTATTAAAAAAGTTTAATGATCAAGGCCACAGTAAATGACATACAAACGTGGAAGACTAAACATAAGCTTATATAGACTATCCATGTACTGTGCATGATGTAACGGATCTCAGGATCACATGCAAAAACAAAAAAAAAATAGTGTGTAGCATAAAATGCAACTGCTCTAAGGAGCAGATTTAGTCATATACACTTACACATGCTAGAGAGGCTCATGAAACATCAAAAGGTGAAAGAATGCATGCCCTTAAAAGTTAAACTGTGCCAAAAGAAATACTCTGCCGATGATGCAAACCTTCTGAAAATACTTATTTTGAAAATGCCTAATTCCTAGAACCCATCCTTGGCATCAATACTCTGACCTGGAGCAAGCATGCAAGCATAGAGTGCTTCAAGTTGTATTCTTGATCTTCATGCGTGTTGCAGGTCAAAAAAAAAGTATGGAATACACTGGATAATCATGACAACCAGGAAACTGGCATTTCCAGTAGCAGGTTAAAAAGGTCAGCCTCAGTCTTAGCAAGGGTTTCCTTTAACACTGAACTCAGCATTAGCTTTAAGATCCTAAAATCCCAGTCATCCAAACAGATTATTCTATCCCTGGCCATCTTTATACACCTCCGATCTATTACCTCAGCTGTGCTAGTTGTTGGCTCTTCCTCTGCTTGTTCCTCCGGCTCTTCCTCTGCTTGTTCCTCCTCCTCTTCTACTTTTATTTTAATTTTCTTCTTTTTTTTCTTGGGGGTCTCCACAACTTCTTCACCCGGTTCTGTAAAAGACTAGTTTTAGCCAAAAATCAAACATTTCTAACAATTAGAACAATCAGCATATGATCACTTGCCTTCTGCCGCTTCCATCTTTATTATTTTGGATTTCTTCGCTTTTTTCGCTTTGACCTCAACTGGCTGCTCTTCTTGCTCAACCTCCTCAAACTTTCGCTTCTTGGGGACAGAAGGCAAAGTCGAATCCCCTGATGGGTCATAGGTCCTCACTTCACTGAAAAACACACAAATACCAATAACGTGTTAACACTACAGTTATTCACTTCCATAAATAGGCCTGAAAATCTTTCAAAAGATACAATTAGGAAGAGACAAAAGTGGCATACAAACCTTCTAGTCATCGTAAAACTATTTCTTTACCACTTGCCATTAGCACATGTACAGCCTGCCAGCAAGTGGTTATACCAAGATCATAGCAGCCACTATCGTAGCATCTTTGACATCGATCTGCTGTCTGGTAAAAGTGATGCAGGCAGCTCTACAGCAGCCTGATAACTTATGGTATTCAGAAGGGCTGCCCCCACCTCCCGCTGCTAGTAAAACATCCAGGATTGCTTCAGAGGCGATGGAGGAAAAAAAATCCATTGCCCAATCTCCTCTGATGAAGCTGGAAGCGACAATGTGGTCCCTTCTGGTTTCAGAGCTGGCGTCTGTGCTTGGTTAGCTGCTCTAGAGGGCAGGGGATACGTTGAGAATCTAACAGACCCCTGATGTATCCATGAAGAGGACTTGTCACTGTACAAAGCTATTACATAGGGGGATTTTGTTAGGTTCCCCTTTGTAATAGCAATAAAGTTCAATGAAAGAAAAAAAAAAAAAAAAAAAACCCAATAATCACAAGAACCCCTGCCTCCCACACATGTAAACAGCAACTATAACATACGTGAGATATCCCCAGGAACATCAGAGTGACTGCAGTAATTCTAGGGCTATTATTCACAACTCACTGATAAGCTGTAAAGCCTTTTAAAGCCTTTTAAAGTGTTGGCTATGAGAAATTTTAAGTAGTTTGAGGCAATTTTTTGGGTTCACACAATTTTGAAGTCTTGACACGATTGCCATTTACGTGATGCAACATTATCTTAGCCCAAAACTGGGTATTATATTGTGTGCACTCTAAATACATTGAAGTGTATTTTTTCCTGAAAATCTGTATTTGATAAATGGCTGAGCAACTACTGTGTGACATTCAGTATAAAGATTGCAACAGCCATCTTGTTAATCTCCAGGGCCTCAGCTTTTAAACAATATATAAGGTTTGGTGATTTCTAGCACTTTTCTAGACAAATGCTGGAACCATAAAATACTCTTGGAGGCCTGGGTGACCATCCTGCTGTTCAGTGGCACTGAGAGGTGGAGTCTGCAGGAAAAGTCTATGTGACGTTTAGGATATTGGTCACACAGAGCACAGAGGCCAGTAAACCAAGCCAGCTAACATTAAAGGCTATGATTACAACTGTTAACAAGCAGCAATAAAACTTTGGACCATTTTTTTGCCAAACCAATAGCCTTAAAAATTAGCCCTCACATACATCTGTAGCTGCAGGCACGATAGAGTAATTCATCCATAAAGTCATGCTTTGCACTTAATCACTTGTCTAAAACCCCTTTTCAGCAGTAACTTGATACCCACCTATATTATAAAACAAAGCAGAAGCTCTGGAATGGTGTCAGGGGGTTTAGCAGTGCTGAGAGACTCAAACTGAACTTCAGAACTCTTTCTTGTAAATGTTAGGCATTATTAAACAGTGTCAGCAGCTACACAGGTCAATGAGGTCTTCTTATAAAGCTCATTTACTGCCTATTGAAAAACTTCAATGCCCGTACCCAGCCACAGGCTCCCTTAACTTGTGCACACTATCCAAAATACAGTTTAAAAACTTGCTGTCCATGGCAATTTTTTTTTTCTTTTTAACAAACACAAAAGAAAGCATTATTCTCCTGGTGGGTGGGGAAACAACTTGCCTTGACACTATAGATCCTGCTTAGGAATACAGGTGCATCTCTAGATCAAAAAGTTAATTTAGTAATTCAATTCAAAAAGTGAAACTCATTTTATATAGATGCGTTACACAGAGTAAGCATAGCTTTTTGATTTTGATTGCTTACAGCTAGTGAAAACCCAAAATTCAGTATCTCAGAAAATTAGATTACACAAGACCAATAAAAAAACGGAATTTTTGTAAAATCTTACCGTAAAATTTTTCTCTGAGTCCTCTGACAGTCGCTGCCCACTCATACAGTCTTCACCAATGGGATGTCCCAAAGCAGTGTAGACATGAGGGGTGGGAAGCGCAACCGTCACAAAAGGCAATGCAGCACCCAGGTCAGACAAAGGAACCTTATCTGAGCAGAAAGGTAAAGACACTGGGCAACAGAAAAGCTCAACAGGAGCAACCAAACCCAGGAAAGCAAGCAAAGGGGAAAACAACCCCAACAGACGGGGACATGCTAACGCCATGTCCCCCTCAAGGCACTGCCGCACACAGAACTTTGCGGCCAAAGGAGGCATCTGCCGATGCCAAAACATCAAGTTTGTAGAACTTGGAAAAGGTGTGCACGGACGACCAAGTCGCTGCCTTGCACACCTGGGCCACCGAAGTCTGATGTCGGAAAGCCCATGACGCACTCACCGCTCTGGTAGAGTGCGCCTTGATAGGGAAGGGCGGTACCCGTTCCCTAATTGAATAGGCCTGTACAATCATCTGTCTGATCCATTTTGAAATGGTTGCCGCAGCCATACCCTTTCGAGGACCCTTGGGAAGGACAAAAAGGGAATCCGACTTTCTGAAGGATTCAGTAGACAGGTAAGCCCTGATCGCCAGGACAACATACAAGGAATGCAAGGCAAACTCCTTCGGATGCTTAGGATTCGCACACAGCGAAGGCAAGACAATATCCTTGTTAAGGTGAAAATAGGAAACCACCTTAGGAAGGAAAGATTGGTTAGGTCACAAGACCACCTTATCCCTATGAACAACCAGGTAGGGGGAGCGGCAAGACAGGGCCGCCAACTCCGGCACTGCGGGCAGATGTGATCGCCACCAGAAAGGCAACCTTCCGTGACAGCATAGGCAAAGGAATCTCCCTGATGTTCTCAAAGGGAGGACGTTGCAAAACGGACAGGACAAATTCAAGTCCCAAGGAGGTAAAGGCGCTCTCCTAGGAGCCAAATGACGCACCCCTTGAATAAAGGTGCGTATCAAAGAATTTGACGCCAAAGGGCGCTGGAAAAGAATTGCCAGCGCAGACAACTGCCCCTTAATCATGGTCAGCGCAAGACGCAGGTCCACACCAGATTGTAGGAAGGCCAACACCCTCGCCACCGAAAAAGAGCGAGGATGGACGCCCCTAGATTCACACCAGGCAAAATAAGCCTTCAAGGTACGGTAAGAGATTTTACCGGACAAGGCCTTCCTAGCCTTGAGCAGGGTAGGAATGACCGCCGATGAGACCCCGATCTCTCAGGACCTGGCTTTCAACAGCCACACCGATTCCAAGGCACCACCAGCGCATCCGAGGCATCTGCCAGAGGATCACGTGTTCTTGCCACGAACCTTCCCACCTTGTTTAGACGAGATGCGAACAGATCCCCATCGAGCACACAGCATCTGAAAACACCTCCGGGTGTAGGGACCAGTCCCCCTGGTCCAGGGTCTGGCGGCTAAGGTAATCGGCCTGCCAATTCTCCACACCTGGAATGTGAACTGCCGAAATCACCGGGACGCGAGTCTCGGCACACGACAGAATCGTGGTCACTTCCTGGGCCGCCCAGGCACTCCTGGTGCCCCCTTGGTGATTGATGTAAGCCACCGCATTGGAGTTGTCCGTCTGCACCCGCACAATCTGTCCGCTGGACGTGAAAGGAATTCGATCTTGTAACCTGATCGAATGATTTCCTGAACCCACCTGCCCAGGATCCGGAGCAGCCAAGGTTCGAGAAAACCGCGCAGACGTCCCCCCCACCCCTGGAACGGGCGAGGGCGTCCCTTCAGGTCGCGGCAGACTGGGACACCGTGCCAGCCTGGGCGGCTTTCGACTTGCCCACCCAAAGCTTCCTCTGGCCACCATGGCCCTTAAAGGGTTTCCCCTTGTCTTGTGCCTTGAAGGCACGAAAGGCCCCTGATTTGGTTTAAAGGAAGAGCCCCGCTTACCGCAGAAAGATTTTCCCTTGGGATTCTGGGGCAGCAGAGTGCTCTTGCCCCCAGTGACCCCCTTAACCAATTCGTCCAGGGAATCCCCAAAAAGGCGATTCCCCGCATAAGGGATGTCAGACACCGTCTTTCTGGAAGTCTGGTCAGCAGACCAGCTCTTTAGCCATACCAAACGACAGATTATCACTGCGACAGCAGACAGTAGTGCGGCCAAAGGAGCCTCATCCAAGGCAGTGTCACACAGGTACAGAACAGCCTGAATAATCTGGTCCACCATCTCCAAAGTAGCAGGAGGGGCGGAATCAGCCACAAGGGTGCGTCTGAGCACCTTGGCCCAATCTACCACAGCCTAAGAGATCACTGAGGCGAAAATAGGTTTCATCAAAGAACCTGCCACCATATAGGAGTGGCGAGTAAGAGATTCCACCCCCTATCCGTAGGCTCCCTAAACACCGGAGAATCCTCCGCGGGCATGAGTGGCTTTGTTCAACCTGGACACCGTGTGATCCACCTTAGGGGCCACCATCCAGCACGAATCCGTAGGAGATGCAAAGGGATAACGGAACTGAAACAGTTTTGGTACACCAAAATTGCGCCATTGTTCGTTCACCATTTCGTGAAACTCAGCGGGACAAGGAAATACTTGTGCCGCCTTCTGGGTTCTACGGGTCCCAAAAGAAGACCGCTTACCCGGCAGGTTGGGCTCATCCTCCAAATGTAGTGCATCTTTTACAGAGGTGATAAGCGTAGACATAGCAGCGCGTTCTCTTCTGGTCGCCCCGGGGGGGGGGGAATCATCCCCTTCCGACTTGAGGACTGAGACCCTTCAGGGGGTACACTGTCCATGGCAACCATATCATGGCCTTTTTCTAGAAGCCCGTTCAGACATCAACAGATCCACTTTGCACGCTAAAGTCGCAAGTGCAGCAGTAATTGCAGAAGATTCAGGCGAATCTTCCACCAAAGCAGGGGGGAATTTGCTGTCCTGGGACTCCATAAAAAACTGACGCTGGCCCTTTAAATCGCAACAGCGGCGAAACCCACCGCAATAAGGACTAGACAAGTACCCCACAAGAAAGAATATGACTGATAGCAAAGGAATATCCCCCAAAAAACAGCAGGAAAAGACCCCCAGAAGTGTAGCTGTACAGTTACCACGCTTGCTGAACGATCTGGCTGCATGAGGAAAGGAAGTGATGTCACACCGCTAGAGGCTGAATAGGACTCGGGCTAAGGAAAAATGGTTGCCTATAGATTTCAATGGGAGGCTCCGGGAAAATGGCCACCGAACATGTGCCGAAAACAACCTTGCCACACCAAAGATGGCGCCCGAAAGGGCGCGATACACTACAGAGAAAATGGCTGCTGAAGTGCCCTTACTGAAGCCAGAGCAGCCGCCCACACCCAAAATGGCAGCCCCGTGGTTTTATACGGCAGCGGGCCTCACATGCGTGCCTGCAATCCACAAAACCACACACAAACAGTGCCGGAGGGGACAGGGACCCACACAGAGCGTCCTGGACGCAATAGTGCCCCCGCAGGGTCGGGAGGGAATGTGAGCCCCAGACAAACAGACATGAGGGGAGACTCAGCAGACAGTCATCCCCAGAACAGAGGCCTCACACAGAATGTACTCACCGATCCATGATGGCGTGGGTGCCGGTCTGCGACGGGAAGCCTCCCAACCCAGGTGGTGGGGGTGCCGTCAGCCAAAAAGGACTAGCAATGCACGGAAAACCCCAGTTGAGGCATCCTAGCGAGGTGGCCACCTCGCGGGCTTTGTCCCTGAGGACAGGGACAGGTCGTTTGCGAGGCCAGGGCATACGCATAGCCTGCTAAACGCTCGATGGCGGGCTGGGATTCCGTAAGGCTCTATTACAACCAGTCCGATTCCCAGCTCCACAAACGCTGTAGTCTTCCGAAGACCCGACTAACTAAGCGCAGGAACAAATAAAAAGCTAGTAGTGTAAAGAAAAAACACTTAGAAAATAAAAAGTAATAAAAAACAGAAGACAGACAGACTAGCCCCAGCACAGGGAAGCCTATCTTACTCCTAACTAGGCAGAAGACAAAACTGAGTTGGGAATGCTGATAGCGGGGGGGGGGGGGGGGGGGGGGGGTGTGCATTGACAGGTGTGTCAATGCAAATTGTTGTGTTTTAACAAGTCTTATGCCTAGCTTGCTCCTATGGATAAGAGGTCAATACCCAATGGTGAAGACTGTATGAGTGGGCGGCTCCTTACCAACTGCAAACTTCAAATTGGACCTCATGTAACTTGGATTCTGCGCCTCTCCACTATTCCTCCAGACTCTGGGACCTTGATTTCCAAATTAAATGCAAAACTTTTTACAGTTTGTGATGATTTGAGGAGCCATGCCATCTGCAGGTGTTGGTCCACTGTGTTATCAAGTTCAAAGTCAGTGCAGCCCTCTACCAGGAAATTTTAGAGCACTTAACGCTTCCCTCTGCTGACCAGCTTTATGGAGATACCGATTTAAATTTTCCAGCAGCACTTGGCACCTGCTCACACGGCCAAAAGTATCAATACCTGGTTTAATGATCATGGTATCACTGTGCTTGATTGGCCAGCAAACCCACCTGACCTAAATCCCATAGAGAATCTGTGGGGTTGTCAAGAGGAAGATGAGACACCCCAGACTAAACAATGCAGAGGAACTGAAGGCTGCTAAACAAAGCAACCTGGGCTTCCATAACATCTCAGAAGTGCCACCGGCCTGATCACCTCAATGCCATGCTGCATAGATGCAGTAATTCATGCAAAAGGAGCCCTGACCAAGTACTGAGGGCATACTATACTGTACATGGACATACATTTCTGTATTTTTTTGGGTCTCACATAGAAAATTTGAGTAGAATGTGAGACCAAAAAAAATTTAAAAAAAATAGAGAAATGTATGTCCATGTACAGTATGGTATGCCCTCAGTACTTGGTCAGGGCACCTTCTGCATGAATTACTGCATCCATGCAGCATGGCATTGAGGTGATCAGGTCAGTGGCACTTCTGAGATGTTATGGAAGCCCAGGTTGCTTTGTTAGCGGCCTTCAGCTCCTCCTGCATTGTTTTTCAAAGATACTGAATTTTGGATTTTCACTAGCTGTAAGCCAGAATCATCAAAATGAGAAAAAAAAAAAAATATATGCTTGAAATATCACCGTTAATCCCACGCCTTTGCCTGGTGGACCAATAAAGGTCTTCTCCGCATTGCAGATTGTTGTAATAAGGGTATTATGTCTACGGCTTGCTTACAGGAGAAACATCAGCTCCCTAATTCTGAATTTTACCACTATGTACAGCTTACACACTATTTACGTTCTCTACAGTCCATTTCTGATCTTACTACATCCACTCCGATGGAATATCTATGATAAGCACACTGGGCACATCTCGAAAATATATGGTATTCTCACCTCCCCCCCGTCAAACTGTCCTATATGCAGAAATGGGAACAGGACCTTCACTCCACTTATGAACTCAAAGACTGGTTCCAGATGGCCCAGAATGCCTCCAAGTCATTGGTCAACACTTCATTAATAGGGGTCAACTTAAAGGTTTTATTGCGCTGGTACATGGTGCCGACAATAGCTGCATATGCTCAGGGGGCTACGGCGACAGGTTTTCGTGGATGTGGTATGTGGGGCACGGTTCTACATACATGGTGGACCTTCCCTAAGGTAAAGAGATTTTCGATCAGGGTGTATAACTTCATTTATTCTCTCACGCAAGTCAACTTGACCAAATCCCTCCAACAGGCTCTGTTTGGACACTCCGTACAGGTGCCCCGCAGGGCCAGGAAATTGGTGGCATTCATCTTTACGGCAGCCACATTGGCGGTAGCCAGACAATGGAGTTCCCCCACCGTTCCGTTTGATCTCGTTAAACACAAGTTAACCTGGATCATGCTTAATGAAGGCTTCTCGGCCACCCTTTTGGATAAGCGCCATCAATTTGACAGAACCTGGGAACCCTGGATCCAATATCTATCGGTTTCTTTGTAGTCTGAGCCCACTCGAGCCCCCTTAGCTTAGTCAACTTGCCCACACTTGGACTGGTACCCCTCTCTCCCTTCTTTTCTTTGCCGTTCTTCTCCCTCTATCTATTGCCTCCCCTGCCCCTTTTTCTTTGTGGTTTAGCCATGATACTGCTATAAATTTCTGCAGTTCTTGTTGCATCACCCGCCCTCCTGCCCAAGGGCCCTATGATGTTTGAGGCCGGGTGGGGGGGGGGGGTGGACAATGTACGTTGTGAGGGTTGCCGGGTGCACTGGACTTTCAGGTTGCTATCTGTGATGGGAACAGTTATTCCTATGGTCAATTGTATAGCGAATGTAATGTACTCCCATTTTAATCACATCTGCCTCATGTGCTTTCCCTGTTCCACAGTCCTTTTGTTGCATGCGTTATTTAGGACTTGTTTTTTGCTTCGTTTATGTTTTGTTCTGATGGTGATTGTTTCACTTTTCCTGAAAACTTAATTATTGCAAATGAAATATCACTGTGTGGAATGAATCTATACAATATAGGATTTTCACTTTTTGAATTGAATTACTGAAATTTACTTTATGATATTCTAATGTAAGGAGATGCACCTGTATGTGACTGAACATCTATGGCCCAGCATAGGTTCACTTTAAAACCAATATCTTCTTCTCTACCTGCTTTTTGTGCCCTAGTGTAGAGATTTAATTTTACTTCATGTCCCAAGGAAGAATTCCTGACAACTTCTACAAACTGGCCATACAATAACCTTCAGCCTCAGGAGTATCCTCAAAAAAAAGGGAATACCAAGTAATACAGAATAAACCTTTCCAAAGCCTCACCACAACACAACAAAGTTTATAAAAAAAAAATTACCTTTTGTGCTGATATTTCTCTGCCCTGGCAAGTGCTTTTCCAGTGCCGCTTATTCTTTTCAGCTGGGGGTGTAAAAAGAACAATTCAGTAGGATATCTAAAATATTACCAATTATAAGAATGGAAATACCGGAGTGATAAAAAAAATAAAAATAAAAGGTCTCAGATGAGGTAGTGACTGATATTGCCCTCATAGAAATATCAGGCAATATTAATAGGTCATCATCACAGACCAGACAGTAAGTTGTACTTCTTTCGTCACATACCCCTTTATCCTCCAGTTGTCGAAGACGTGCTTCCAATTTTGCTCTGGTCTCTGCCCCCAACTGAGCATTTGTGTCCTCCCCAAGGGCATCATATCTGATGGCAAGAGACGCCTTGGCTGCCAGCATACGGGATATCTATGTAGGGGAAAAATAAAATAAAAATTAGTGAGTCAGTATAAAAAATTGCATATAGAATGCTTAAAGTGACTGAAGCAGCGCTCTAAGTTGTATCTGTTCACCCATCTTGTTGAACCTGTTGGCACAGTTTGCTCTGTCGTTGCCCACCTTTCCTATTCATTGCCTGATCCCAGGGTCTATGAATATATCAAGCCTGTGTACTGTACAATTTGCATAAAAAGAATTGACTTACCTGTAAATTCCATATATTGGGAGTACAATACAGAGCGCAGGCCATCCTACCCTACCCTCTGTTACTGTATATTGCTTGCTACGAAATTGAGGACTCTCGTAGTGGGATAGGGTTATAGGGAACCGCCCACCTAGAGTTGTATCCACAAACGATTTGCCTTTGTCCAGTCATCTGAAGGTACCAGACTATAACCCAGGGTCTACGAATATCAAGCCTGTGTCCTGCACTGTACGCCAATATATAGATATTACAGGTCAAGTCAACGTTCTCTCATTTCTTTATAGCCATTCAATCATACAAAACATAACCCTCTAGTTGCAGATGTCAATGTTTTGTTAGAAAGTTCATGGAATGTTCGCAGTATAATCTAAGAAATTCGTTTTAGCAAAATATGGTGTAATTGAAAAACGAACATAAAATGACAGTCCTATAAATGTCCTTCTCATACGCAGTTTACCTCTAACAATCAGTCACAAGCAAATCTCTTCTCCTAGACTCATCTCCACCCATCAGGCTTGATGTAAAGGGAGTTTTGATTAAAAGGGGTTCCCTGTGATGTAAATAGGAAGTCTGAAATATAAAGGGGTGCAATTTGATCTAGATGGGGGACTGATTTAAAGGGGTGCATTGTGATATAAATTGGGAGATTGTATAGAAAATTGGTGCCAAGTGACAAATGGGAGGACTGTACTCGGTAAAGGGGTGCACTTTGTTGTAAAAGGGTGCACTGTGATGTAAATGGATGGACTGTATTGTATGGACTGTATTGTAAAGTGGGGTCTTTGAAGCAAGAAGGGTTGTAAAGCAAAGGGAAGCACTAATGTAAGGGCCTGTTTACAATGCCCTGCAGCCCAACACACTGCTGTCCATACTTTGTTTTGAGATGCAGAGCTGGTGGCAGGGGGCATCAGAGCTCCTCTTTTTTACAGCAGTGACAACCTCATGCAGAGTGGTTCAAAATAAAGCAAACATGTTGCATAATGCCGCACACCTCGGGGACGCAGTTCTGGTCTGAACACACATGGTCATTGCAGTTACCCGATGAGGGGGAATAGAGGGAATAGGATGTGGGATGGCGCAATGAGTTTGCACAAATATGAAATTTAGGCCTCTGCTTAAAGAAAACGATACGGACCGCACCATTGTAAATTTAATATCCCAGTTATAAAAGGGATCAGGGCAAAAGGGCAGTGGAGTGTGCAACTTGTGTTTTTATTTAATACCTGGCCATCCACCTGGGTCTTTGCTAGTGCAGAGTCCAATCACTTGAAGGTACCATCCTATAATGCAGGGTTTAAGAATCTCAAACCTACGATTTTGAAAAATGTGATACTGAAGTTGGCTGGCAGCACATTAACCAACATATACAGTGTACTTTGAAAAATGTGGTTTATGCCCATTGAGAATACTAATACCACAGTACCATTTTCTAAGGTCTATCAAATAGGGAACAACTAAGGCAAAACATAAAATGTTTGTATGCAGTACATCTCACAAGACTCACCTTTCCCTTATTCTTAGGTGTAGTCTGTCCAACTAGGGAAGCATGGTAAATAAGACCATACTTAGGAGTGTCCCTTTTGGTCTTCAATGCTCTAAACAATGCCTTTTCTGCTCCCAAGATCTGCACAGTAGAAGCTGGATGTTTAGCTAGATTTAGAAGGGAACCTGGAAGAGAACGCACAAGTTTAATAAGTGAGAAATTGTATCATCCAAAAATGTGTCTTTTGCAGACACATGGCTGCAAAGGCGTTCACTCTTTCTAAAATGCATGGTACCCAAGTGCCATGCATTTCAGTGCGCCATAATTAAAAAAAAAAAAAAAAATGTGCTGGCACCTTTTTCTTTGCCAGTTTCACGCACATAGGGCAACCCATTGAAAGACGCAGTGTGCAGGAAGGCACAAAAAAGCGTGCTCGGATGCACCTCCTGGTGTGCCAAGATTGTGCATGATTCTAAAGGGTGCCTTGACAAAAAAAGATTGGAAAACACTGAGATAGAGGAATAAAGCAGCAAGCAGCAGACAGAAATGACACTTAGTGACCTGCATTGGGACAAGAACACACTATAGAAGAAAATGCTTTGTTCATACTTCATGTCAGATTTACAACTAAATTACTAAAATGTATATATTCACTAACTAGTTTAGAGTATGCTCAAAGCGGAGTTCCAATCCACAAATTATTGTTTTCTAGACGCTCCCCCATAATTGTTACCACTTCCACTGCAACATTAGGATACTGTCAGCAAAGCGTTGCACCTCCTGATCTCACGCATGCACACTTTTTTTAATCCATGTACTGGCTTGTCCCGAGCAGAGAGGCTCCCCTTCCTCCCAGCAGATAGTCTTGGTCGAAAATGGCACCTAACCCCTCCCTGTTCACGTCATTTCTGGTCTGGAAATCACGTGAGATTGCGGTATTAGGCGATTTCCATGGAATCCTGGGATAGATGACGCCGATATCCCAGGAGTGCATGGAAATCGCCTTGTGATGTAATCACCTAGGCAGCCAGAGTCAGAAAAAAAAAAAGTGTTGAGAGAAAATAGGCAAGCAAGGACTCGGAATAAAAGTGATAAATGTGGCCAATTAAAACTTATGATCTGCAATTATATACAAAAGTGCATGTATGTATGTATGTATGTATGTATGTATGTATGTATGTATGTATGTATCTCCATATATATATATATATATATATATATATATATACATACATACACACACACACACACACACACATACACATATATATATATATATATATATATATACACACACACACACACACAAATTTGTGCAGATATTTTGCACAAGAAAACTCACCTGCATGAGCAATAAGTCTGGCACCAACTAACTCTCCTACTAATATAGTAAGATTGGGGGCTATCGCCATCATTCTGTTCTTGAGATAATCATAAAGCTGTGATCTGTACTCTGAAATCTCAATTACCTGCACACAGAAACAATTGGATTAGATCAAACTGCCTAAAAGTAAAACATTTATTGCAAATTAAAGAGTTGTAGCCTAAGCCCCTGTTCACACCAGTGTGACTTCATGCGATTTGACAGTTGTAAATTACATGACAAGTTGCCCCCTATTATCAGCAATGGAACTGTTCAAATTGGTGCGACTGTCTTTGTGGTGCCGCACCGATTTGAAAAAAGCTTCCTGCACAATTTTCTGCGATTTCAGGTATGACTTGCAAAGACATCTGTGCATGAGGTCGCACAGATGTCAGGTAAGGTAAGACATCACCGGCCATAAGTCGCACTGACCTGCTTCTTTGAAATCATGCTACTTCAGGTGAAGTAGCACGATTTCAAAGTAGTATTCAGTGTGAACCAGGTCTTAGGGAAAGGAATTATGTTAGGTCTGAAAGACACCCCAACCCCAGTGCACATGGCAGCACTGCATTTAGGATCAACAGGTATTTTTCTACACTTAACATGGTATACTTAAACACAAAAAGGGAGCAAATAAGAAAAGCTTATTGCTAGGGCTACAAACGATTACACCACCCTAGATTTGAAGAGAACTCAGTACACCTAAAATAGTTACAGTTATAAATCCTATTGGTACTAATTACAAATATAAACTCTGAGGACATTGTTATTAAATTCACTGCTTAGAGCAGCAGCCAGGCTGTATTTATAGTGACTTTCTGTGCTTACTTTTCTGTAAACCTACCTACTGTTACTTTCACATCTGGGTTTCCTAAATGCATTTTATTATGCTATACATATTTTAGGTAGGCTAGGTGCCAGAGACTAAACTCCATAATTTCAGTTTTTTTGAACATCAGAAAACAATTTTTTTTTTTAAAGTACTTTTATTAACTGTCATAGAACAGTATAATGCTGGAATTTTTATTCAATTTAAGTATTTTTGAAGAGTCCTGATTTTACAAAAGCACTATGCGATACTTACCTGGTCACACAAGTGTAGGATGTTGTTTATATCCTCCTCAGATACTTCTGTACCCATAGAAATCTCAGCAGCAGCTTTAACTTCTGCCTCTACCTCCTCTGGCAGATACTCGGAAAGGTCAAATTTAGCAAAGTTCACTCTATCGCCTATTGGAAAAGAAAAAGACTAGTAAATTACCAAGCTATGAACAAAAAACTAAATTCACTGCTACATTTGGCATATCTAGCCCCCTCCTAAACCTAATACAGAATATGTAGTTACCTGTCCTTAACAAAGCCACCAAAGTGACAAGAAGTTATATGACTTTGCAAGCTTATAGTTCAACAACTGGCCTCAGATGAGGTAGTGACTAAAATTGCCTTCATAGAAGTATCAGGCAATTAGACATAAATCATCATCACCGGCCAGAGGTTACTGTAAAACTAGTTTGAGAGATTCAAGAAAACACCTCTTCTTAACTAAGCCTGCGAATTCTGAGTTTAGTTTTTGACGCCCAGCCTGGCAACCATGGCAATATAATAGAAAAATTGGTCAAACACTTTTTTTTCAACCAGAATTTCAAATTGAATTCACATGTATATTTTCTTTTTCAATGGTTCCGCACATCAAGAAATTATTTATATATATTCTGCAGCCATCCCATTTCAATACACTGAAAATAGCAAGCTTACATTCTGTAAACAGAAAATGTAGATCAAACCAATAAAATTACAAGTTAGTTATGCTAATGTGTATTTGAACACATCCACACAATCAAACGCAAAAACATTTATGCACCGATATGAACTTACCAACAGCTTTAAGACACTTGCAGTATGCCAGGTTATCTGTGATAATTTTGCCAAGCTCAGGGAAGTGCCAACCATACCATTCTCGGCAACGCATTATGTAATTGTTTAACTCTTTATCCAAATCATCCAAAAGCGCTTGGGTTAAAAGGAAGAAGCCATAATTACTGTTACAATAAATTACATTTTCATCAGTAAAGTTAATTTAACTTATTTAAACTTTTTCTTACATATGGCTTGTACAATCATTGTATCCACTTTGTCTGGACTGAATTTAAGCTTGTATCGAGAAAGACTAGAAAAAAAAAAAAAAAAAAAAAAAGAACATAATTAGCATCAGGAGTTATTTCACAATAAAGCAAACTGCAGAATTATAACATTTATTGCCATCTTTGATACAGGTTTACCAAAGTCACTTAAAACTGGATTGTGTAGAGGATTTCACACAACTTTTCTTCATTTTGGATAAAGGGAAGATTCTAACCCCTGTGGGATTTTTTTTTTTCCGCCACCCGTGTCCCATTGTGGAGATTTCCCTTCACTTACCTGTGCCACAGCCAAACAGGTAGTGGGAGGAAATCCCTGCAAATTAGGGGAATCCCTTGGGGACCCCTAGGTCACCAGAACTAGCGTTCCCAAAATTTGGGATTTTTTTTCACTTTCAATAATAACTGTGAGAAAGACAAAGGAGGAGGAGGAGGAGGAATCTCCCTAACATGGGCACAGATAGCAGTAAAAACTGACAAGGGTTATAATCCATCTCCACTATTCAAAATAATAACATTGCAGCTTACCAGACCTTTATTGGTGGCTGAATTGGATATTTTGGTGGCTGAATTAGATAACTTTATTCCTTTTTTTTTTTTTTTAATATGGTATACTTGCAATTAACACTCCCTGTCCAATCGTTCGTGGCTACACTTACTCCACAGTATCTACAGAGGAAGCTATATTTGTCATAATAGGTTGCTAAGCCAATCTGGACTACAAACACATCCTTCCTCTCTTCATTTCCATTATGGAAAGAAAAAAATTCAGTTCAATTCACATAAAGTTACAGTTCAATTCACATTAAGTTACAAGTACACCGATTTTTAGTAAGAAAGTACTTCTGAGCTTGCTAAAAATGGCCACCATATCAAAGGCCTAAAAAGTTGATAGATATATCTTTCTTTTCTTCAAACAAGGGTCAAAACCCAGAGGCCTGGCCAATAGTATCAGGAGTAGGATTAGAAATCTTCTGCAGCATCCTCTTTTCTTCTGTCTTACTGTTTCCTAGAGCGGGTAGATCCACTTCCAATTCAGGTGGAGAAAGTGGAAAAGCTCTTTGGAGCGGTGGACAGAGACAGCTGTTTTAAGGCTGTTAAAGCGGAGTTCCACCCAAAAATTGAATTTCTGCTTAAAGACCTCCTGACCCCGACATGCCAAATGGGGGGGAGTGGGCACCTAGATTTGACAGGTAGCTGCTCCTAGGTTGTTTGAGCAACGGTTCTCTTTCCCCCACCCTGCAATCTGTCACAGGTCCCAGAAGATTGCCCATCCACACACATCCTCACCCAGCTGTGAAGCCGCAAACTGTCACAATCTAGGCACTAGAGATGGCGGCGCCGCAGGGAGAGGGAGCGAACTAAGGCTCCCACCAGCTGCATCGATGGACCGTGGGACAGGTGAGTGTGTGTATTAAAAGTCAGCAGCTACATTTTTTGTAGCTGCTTACTTTTAATAAACACAAAAACAGGTGGAACTCCGCTTTAACTATCTGAGAAAGTCTGCCGTTGGAGACAAACCTGTCTAGGTCAGATAGGCACTTATGTGCCTGAAACAGCTGGAATCAGATGAAGAAATTTGTTTAAAACCGGGTCTTGCTCCAGTGCAAAGGAAATGTCACTGAGCAGTTTGCGTGCTTTGGAAACCTTTGGTAGGACGAGTGTTTACCCAAGTTTTTGCCGTGGTTCCCTTGTGCCTGGTTTCTGCAATTGCCATCAATGAGAGCATAAAGGGGTATGCCTGTACATAGGATACACAGAAACCCAAATGCTGCCCACCCTATAGTGAAGTCCTCATGGAAAAAAGAACAGAAGGAAATGCCCAAGTACCTGACGGGTTTGGGTGGAAGTGGTGATATTAGAACAACCTGAAGTGCAATACAACACATCTAGTCTTTCACCTGAGACTGAGCTCTGAAAGGTTAAACTTTACTGCTAACGTGGAAAGTTTAACCACTTCCAATACAGGGCACTTTCACCTCCTTCCTGCCCAAGCCAATTTTCCAGCTTTTAGCGCTGTTGAAATTTGAATGACAATTGCGCAGTCATGCAACACTGTACCTTAAACCAAATTTATGTAATTTTTGTTCCCCACAAATAGAGCTCTCTTTTGGTTGTATTTGATCACTGCAAGGTTTTTTTTTTTTTTTGCTTGAATAAAAAAATACCGAAAAGTTTGAAGAAAAAAAAAAGTTTGTTATAAAATTTTGTAAATAATGTTTTTCCCTGCACTGATGAGGAGGCACTAATAGATGGCAGATGGGCAGCACTGACAGGCTCCCTGAGCACTGGTGGGCAATCCCCCAAGGGTCTGCACTGGTAATCAATGCTCTAAATACCATCACAGACCCCCCCTATCAGGAGAGCCGCTGATCGGCTCTCCTCTACTCGTGCCTGTCAGGCACAAGCTGAGGAAAGCCGATAAACGGCACTTCCTTGTTACTATGTGACCAGCTGTGATTGGACACAGCTGGTCACATGGTAAAGAGACTACGTTATAGGCTCTTTACCGGGATCGGAGAAGCGGTGTGTCACACCGCACCACCGATGGCCGCCCAGCGTGTCATGACGCTCAGTCAGGATAGTGCAACCACTTTGCCGCCGTCATTTTGCTATGTGACAGGCCGGAAGTGGTTAAACATCTAAAAAGTGAATAAACTTAAATTCCTGGCTTCCTGATAGTTTTGCACAAAATGAATACTATTCAGGGGACACTCAAAAAACAGAATTTTTGTAAAATCTTACCTGTAAAATTCCTTTCTCCGAGTCCTCCGACAGTCGCCGCCATCTTCATATTCGTCACAATGGGGTATTAGACTTTGCTCCAAAGGAGTAGCTAGGCAACAGAATATGTTAACATTAAAGCTTTTAACATATCCCACCCACAGGGGGTGGTCCCCTCAGTCAATACCCTCCTACTTCCTGCATCCATATCTCAGTTTCAGTGGAATAGCAGTAGAGTATACAACCAAACCCCAAAAGAGGGGCGGGGGCGGCGACTGTCCGAGGACTCAGAGAAAGGAATTTTACAGGTAAGATTTTACAAAAATTCCGTTTTCTCTTACGTCCTCCGACAGTCGCCATCTTCATATTCGTCACAATGGGGACGTCCCAAAGCAGTGCAAACATGAGGGGTGGGAAACGCAGCCGCGCCGTAAGGCAACGCAGTCTCCACATCAAAGAAATGAACCTTACCAAAGGAAGGAAACCAGCTGGGCAACATGAAAAAAACCTTGCTCAACAGGAGCAACAACCCAGGAAAAGCAAATAACCCAGGGATAAAAAACATAGCCCAAAACGCCAGGGGTCCAAAACAAGGGACCCTAAGGAACTGCCGCACTAAGAACCTTGCGGCCAAAGGAAGCATCTGCCGATGCCTGAACATCCACTCTGTAGAAGTTCGTGAAAGTGTGTACGGTCGACCAGGTCGCCGCCTTACACACCTGGGCTACAGAAGCCCCATGACGACAGGCCCAAGACGTACTCAGAGATCTAGTAGAGTGCGCCTTCACAGGCATAGGGGGGAACTTTTCCCTGCAAAGCATATGCCTGTCCAATGGTCTGTCTGATCCATTTGGCGATGGTAGAAGCCGACGCCGCCATGCCCTTCCGAGGACCTTCCGGAAGAACAAAGAAAGAATCCGTCTTGCGAAAAGACTGTCGATTTAAGGTAAACCCTTATCGCCCGAACAACATCCAAAGAGTGCAACCTCACCTCCTTCGGAAGTTTAGGCTTCGCGCAAAGCGAAGGCAAGACAATATCCTCATTGAGATGAAATTCCGAAACTCGCTTCGGAAGAAAAGAAGGATTAGGTCGCAAGACCACCTTATCCAAGTGAATGACCAGATACGGAGACTTGCAGGACAAAGCCGCCAGCTCCGACACTCTGCGAGCCGAAGTGATTGCCACCAAAAAGGTGACCTTTTTGGACAACATAGACAACGAGATCTCCCTGATCTGTTCAAAAGGAGCACATTGTAACACAGATAGAACGAGATTCAAGTCCCAAGGAGGCAGAGGTTCCCTCCTAGGAGGGACCAGATGCCGCACCTCTTGAACAAAAGTGCCAACCAAGGAGTTAGAAGCCACAGGACGTTGAAAAAGAACAGCCAGCGCAGACACCTGACCCTTGATCGTAGCCAGCGCCAAACGCTGGTCGACACCCGTTTGAAGGAAGGACAACACTCGAGAAACAGAGTACGTGCGAGGTGAAAACCCCCTGGACTCACACCAGGCAAAATAGGCCTTCCAAGTACGGTAATAGACCTTCCCTGAGGAAGGCTTCCTCGCGTTGATCAAAGTGTGAATGACCTCAGGGGAGAGACCCCTATCCTTCAGGACCTCGGTCTCAACAGCCAGGCCGTCAAAGCCAGCGACTGTAAAGCAGGATGGAATATCGTCCCTTGAGACAGGAGATCGTCTCGAAGAGGTAGACGGGGGCGTCGACCGCCAGATTCACGAGGTCTGCGTACCAGGACCGGCGAGGCCAGTCCGGCGCCACAAGAATCACAGAGCTGCGTTTCAAGTGCAACCTGCGAAGGAACCTGGACAGCAATTGAATCGGTGGAAACTCATACATCAGTCTGTACTGATGCCACGGGACCACCAACGCGTCTGCCCGAGGGTCGCGCGTCCTTGCCACGAACCTTCTCACCTTGTTGTTCAGACGAGACGCGAACAGGTCCACATCTGGAAGACCCCACTACGCGCACAACATCTGGAAGACAGCTGGGTGGAGAGACCATTCCCCCTGATCCAGGGTCTGGCGAATCAGATAGTCTGCCTGCCAGTTCTCCACCCCCGGAATGTGAACTGCCGTTATCGCCGGGACATGAGTCTCGGCCCAAGACAGAATGTCGGCCACTTCCAGAGCCGCTCGGGCACTCCTGGTGCCCCCTTGGTTTATGTGGGCCACTGCCGTGGCATGGTCCGTCTGCACCCGAACCGGACAGCCCTGCAGCCGGTCCGTCCAGCGACGAAGGCAGAGATTTATTGCACGCAATTCCAGAATGTTGATCGGAAGGGAGGACTCCCACTCCGACCAAGTTCCCTGGGCGGACAGAACGCCTAGAACACCACCCCAGCCCAACAGGCTGGCATCCGTGGTGATCACTGTCCATGAGATAGGACGAAAGGACTTGCCCCCCCAATACCATCGGGGACTGGAGCCACCACAGAAGATCCCTTCTGGTGCGATGGCTCAACGAGATCTGAAGATCCAGAGATTGAGGTCGCCCGTCCCACCTGGACAGGATCTCCGCTTGGAGACCCCGCGTGTGAAACTGGGCGAAGGGAATCGCCTCGAAGGCCGAGACCATCAATCCCAGACATCTCATGCACGTCCGCAGAGACGAGTGCGGAACGTCCCTGAGGGACCTGACTTCCTCCTGAAGAGTCCTGAGTTTGTCTTCCGGCAGGAAGACCTTCGCCTGGACCGAGTCCAGGATCATTCCCAGGTAGGGAAGACGAACCGACGGACTCAGCGTCGACTTTGGAAAATTTATCGTCCAACCAAACTCCTGCAGAGTTTGCATCGTGACGGACAGGTCCTTTACCAGACCCTGGCTGGTCGCAGACCGAACCAGAATATCGTCCAGATACCCCAGAACAGAGATGCCCTGGGCTCTCAAAGCCAGAACGGGTGCAAGCACCTTGGTGAAAACCCGTGGAGGCGAGACCAAAAGGTAACGCCAAGAATTGGTAATGATCCTCCGCAATGGCGAATCGAAGGTACCTCTGGTGACCCTCGAAAATCGGGATGTGAAGGTACGCATCCTTCAAAATCGATGGAGGCCATGAATTCCCCCGGAACCAGGGCAGCCACCACCGACTGCAGGGATTCCATGCGGAACTTGCGAACCCGCACAAAGCGGTTCAGAGCCTTCAAGTCCAGAATTGGACGTACCTTGCCCTCCTTCCTGGGCACGGTGAACAGATTTGAATAAAACCCCCAAAATCTGTCCCGATGAGGCACCGGAACCACCACTCCCTGAGCCCTCAGGTCCCGCACTGCTAGGTGCAGATCCCGCAAACGCTCCGGAGACAGTTGAAGATTTGAGGGAAAGAATCTGCTCTCCGGCCGAGAAAGAAACTCGATCTTGTAGCCAGATCGAACGATTTCCTGAACCCACCGGTCCCGCACACGGGCCAGCCAGGGTTGAAGAAAACCGAGCAAGCGTCCCCCCCACCCCAGAACTGGGTGAGGGCGCCCCTTCAGGCCGCATTGTTATGGGCAGCGGGTCCGGACTTCTGTTTACCAGACCACGGCTTCTTTTGGGAGCCTTGACCCTTGAACGGTTTGCCCTTGTAGTGCGACCGAAAGGCACGAAAGGACCCCTGAGGAGGCCGAAAATTAGTATGCTTCTTACCAGGAGCCCCCTTAGCCTTGGGGAAGTGGGGCAAGAGAGTGCTCTTACCGCCCGTGATCCCCTTTATCAACGTATCCAAGGATTCTCCAAAAAGGCGAGATCCATCATAAGGCAGATTGGCTAAGGTCTTGGGCGAAGATTGGTCCACAGACCAACACTTTAACCAAACCAGGCGGCGAGACAACACCGCCACGCTTTGTACACGTGCAGCCAACGGCACTAAATCCAAGTCCGCATCACACAGATACATGACACCCTGATGGATTTGATCCACCATATCCAATGTCGCCGGTGAGGCCGAATCAGCCACTAAGACGCGCCTAAGCACCTGCGTCCAACTTGCGACAGCCTGGGCTGCCATAAGAGAGGCAAACAGAGCTTTCAGCATCGAACCCGTAACAGAATAAGTATGACGGGCAAGAGACTCCATTCTCCTATCCGTGGCATCTCGGAACACCGGAGTATCCTCTGCAGGAATCGCAGTGGATTTATTCAAAACCGCAATCGCGTGATCCACCGGGGGTGGCACACACCACCGTTCATCAGTGGTAGGCGTGAAAGGATAACGCAGCCTGAACCTACTTGGCACAGCAAAAGGTTTGCGTAAATTGCGCCATTGTTCCTTAACAGCGCACTGAAAATCATCAGTGCAGGGAAAGACCTGCGATGTCTTGCGTCTTTTCTACGTCCCATAAGCCGCCAGGGCAGCAGGAGGACACAGTTCATCCTGCAAACGCAGCGTTTGTTTTATAGAAGCAACCAATTCATCCATGATTGCAAGCTCTTCAGGCGAGCCAGGGGGAGAATTATCAACCCCTTCAACCTCAGCCTCCACCTCGGACCCCACGAGATCCAGGGAGGAACGGGACCCCGACAAGGAGACCCCAGCCATAGCAGCCCCATCACCCTCAGAATCAGAGGAAATAGAAACTCTGGGTCTTTTAGTGGATTGAGCAGCCACCAGCATCTGCACCTGAGCAGCAAGGTTAGCCACCACTTCAGCTAAATCCCCCCCTGGGGGGGAAACAGCAGTCCCCTGGCTTCCCACCAAGGTGGCAGGAAATTTGCCTTCCTGAGAACCCATTGCCCCAAAAAAATATGCTGGAGAATAAAGGGTTAACTGCCCCTTTAACAAGCGCGGCGAGCGCAGCCCACCGCACACACACACACAAGCACAATGAGACCCCCACAGGGATAAAAACTGAACACAGGCAATGGATATAGGAAGAACAGAGGATAAAACCTGAAGAGACCACTGCTGCTGCTGCCTCGATCGGTGCACCCAGGAAAGAGGAAGTGATGAAATCAGGACGCTCTATTAAAGCCTATGGAAGGCTAGAAGAAAATGGCCGCCCGCAGTAAAAACATGCGGACGGAGCGAGCGCAGCCAAAATGGCGCCGTTTGGCCCCGAAACCGCCGCTTCCCCACTACTGTGAGAACCGCAGTATAACACTACACATGTAAAAAACATGGCGGATCGCCGCAGCGATCGCTGTATTGTGCCCAAACATGACAAAAAACATGCCCCACAGCACACAGCCTGTCACACATTCCACAGTCTGACAGACAGTGCCGCACAGCCCCCCCCCTTGCAGCCCACAGCGTGCAGCCAGAGCGATAGGGAGCTAAACAGTGTGAACAGAGGCAGGTTACACAGTCCCAGACTGACACCCCCCCCCCCAACAGACAGGTCCCCACATAGATTACACTTACCTCCTAATGGCGTGGGGAACCCGCAAAGGCGAACAAGCCGCTGCACATGTGGCAGGGAGAGTCGCATCCAGGACGCAAAAAAAAAAAAAAAAAAAAAAAAAAAAAAAAAATCGGGGTTAAGAAACCGCACAGCGTCCAGTGAGGTAGCCACCTCACCAATCATCCCTGCACCGAACAGGGATGGGTCGTTCACTGTGCCAGGAGCGTTACCTGGCTGAACGCTCGATGGCAGGCTGGGAAGCCACTGACCCACAACCTGCGACCAGGGGGATCAGCCCGAAACCCAGCCGGCACGAATCCTCTTCATCAGAAGAACTAACTAATGCTGACAAAAAAGAACAGCTAAGTAAAGAGAGAGAAAAAACAAACAAAAAAATCAAAAAAGAAGAGAAAGGCTGAGGCAAAATGCCCCAGCATAGAGAGATCCAGCTACTCCTGACAAGCTAGACATTGAAACTGAGATATGGATGCAGGAAGTAGGAGGGTATTGACTGAGGGGACCACCCCCTGTGGGTGGGATATGTTAAAAGCTTTAATGTTAACATTCTGTTGCCTAGCTACTCCTTCGGAGCAAAGTCTAATACCCCATTGTGACGAATATGAAGATGGCGGCGACTGTCGGAGGACGTAAGAGAAACATGTACTGCAAGTAATAAAGATACTGATCCTTATACTTGCTGTAAAGCTACAGCATTGGTCTCATAACAAAGACGAACCAGTCGTACCTTCGTGTTACTGGTCCCTATATGGTCCAGGCTTCACCTGTCACAGCAGGCATATATCATAGCAGTTTTTCCAGGGTCTGAACTATAGGAATGCACCAAAGCCCTTGATCTGTATAGAACCCTGCGGCTAACAGAGGTCAACAATGCCACCTGAAGATATACAGCCAATATTAATATGTTTAGGTGGAGTATATCATATCAGAGAAATATAAGCCTGTTAGTTCCAGGCCTTGGTTACTATTGGAGTACAGAATATGACAGCTTCTTTAAAATGCATCTCATTACCACCTTACTCCAACTATGGTAATTGTTATTACCAATTAAAATAAATAAAACTAAATGGGAGATAAACTAATCTATTTACCTGTGGGCCAAACCAAGAGACATAGCAGACATTTCCCGGGTAGAAAGTCCTGCAACAAGGCCATCAATCTGATTGCGGATACCTCTCATCAGCTCTGCCACCATTGTATTGTGAACACAGCTGAGGTTCGCTTTGTCCTGTTGAGATAAATTGAGAGAGCACCATCAGAGGAGAACCCCATCTTAAACCAAGAGGTGAGTCACCCCCTCAGCAAAATGGTCAAAATAAATTTGGGAAGTAGCAGGCCAGACCTAGAGATGGCAAGAAGATGTAGAAATGTGCATAAGAGTGCAAACTAATCCCTTAAACCTGGAGAATTTTCAAGGTATGCTTTTCAGTATTGTCAGAATATTTTTTCAAGGATAACAAGCATACTTTAAAGAACTAGTGTATTTTACAGTAAGCATCTTAAAGCTGAGCTGCACTCAAAAAGGCAAGTTCTGCTTTAAGTACTTCTCTGCCACATTTAGATGCATTTTTTTATTTTTTTTGGGATGGGGAGTGGGTACCTAGTTTTGACAAGCGATTTGGGTGCAAGTTCTACTCTTCCCCCCTCCCTCAATTCTTCAGAGACATGTCACAGGTCCTAGAAGACTGCTGGACCATTTAGCAGGTGCAGTGCGACTCGCAGATGTGCAGCAGGTGCCGGACTGCGAAGCAGCAAGTAGTCACAGCTGGGTACCCACAGTGGAGATGCCAGTGCTGGGAAGAGAAGGAACAGCTTCAGCTTGGGTGAGAACAATTACTGAATCCTGGGAGAGGCGAGTGTGCTTATTAAAATTCATCAGATGTTTGTAGCTGCTGACTTATAATAAACACAAAAACAACTGGAGCGTCATTTGTTTTTTTACAATGACTGGCCTTACAGACCATGACTAGAAGTTATAGTCAAAACCAAAAGTAATGCTAGACAGGATTTTGAAGATGATAGCTTCTTAGAAATCTTAAGATTTTTGAACTCCAGCTACTAAAAACCTTCCTAACATTATAAAGCCTGCATTCTATGAAAGAGTCAATACAAGAATCACAGAGAAGATCATGCAAGAGCTGGTTCATTGTTCAGGATTAAAAGCAAATGGCCGCTGCCCTCACCTATACCTAGCCTTTGCAGCAAGGAGCACACGGAAGGGGCACGCAGGTCAAACAAAACCAAAGAAAATTCCCAGCTCAATTTACTGACCCGCCTGCAAGCAACTGAATTATGTCTATGAGTATGCATTAAAAACAGTTTTAGTTTGCACACATATAGGGATAGTAAAAGCACATGCATTAGAATAGATAGGCAGAGAGCTATATGCTGGGTGTCCAGTGTGTCCCTGTGCCTTTGAGGGGTGGGCTCCTTCCAGGCTCACCTGCCCTCTGCCTATTCCATTATAATGCATGCGCTTCTACTATGGAGACTATCAAAATTTAGAGTTAGGACTGCAGATATCAGGGTGCTGCAAAGTGGCTCTGCAGCTTACGGATGTATATGCAAATGTTTGCAAACTATACCCGTTTTTAACGCATACTGTTATACAGGATATAATTCAGTTGGTTGCAGGCTGGTCAGTAAGATGAGATGGGAATTTTTCTTTGGTCTTGTTTTTCTTTGCTCTTGATGCCAGCCAAACCGAAATCATTTTGAGGCTGGCTAAATATTTAGAATTTTTTTTCAGACTAACATACCTTGATAACGCCTCCAAGCTTGGCATCTGCAATAGCGAGCTGCTCATGTGCTTCCTTTGCAGCAATTTTTTTAAGGACTTTTCTCAGGTTTTTACTGATCTTGCCTTCAACCAGAGCAGTGGCAGCTGTGGAAAAACACAAAAAAAAACCGTTTACATCCAACATACATCTAATGTATCCTGTCCACCACTAGAAAGATGATGCCTCAGTGGTAGTGACGAAAAGTTAAGGTTAAAATCATAGTATTTCAGGTTAACAAAAATCCATCAGTGGCAACTGTAAATTTCAATTTTAAAAATGCAGAGCTTAGAATATTTACCAGCCAATGCTTCCGTTGTGTCCTGAAACTTTTCAAAGTGCTTAAGCTTAACTCTATAACAAAAAGGAAAAAAAAAAAAAGTTAACCATTTAATAGCACTGGAAAAAGCCTGCATAGGTGTGAACCTAGCCTAAAATATGATTTTAGAACAGCAGAGATACTATTTGTTGCCTCAGTGGTAGTGACGAAACTGTATTTAATCACTGTTGTTCATTCAGAAAAATCCATCATTGGCATCATTACAGTATCAAACAAACAAATTTACTCACATTGGTGTAAAACAAATATTAAAGTTACAAAACTCCTCTGTGGTCAATATCTTGTGTATTCTCCAAATTCAAACCCAATTTGAAACCAGCTCCTGATAAAATTCTTTCCCTTTATTTTCAGCAGAGATTTTCAACTGAAAAGACCATTGTAATCTATAGGTATATCATTTAAGTAAAATCCACTCAATTGGAGGTTCTGTGTAGAGTTATACATAACATTATCGTACAAGTTTTTATGGAACGGATGAGATTTTTTAATTTTAAAAAACTACCCGAGGTTATCACAGGAAGTGGAGCTCGCTCTTTTATATACTTTTCCTGCAAAACCACCCCTGGAGACTGAATCTTCTGAATGGCAGAGGAGGAAGAATCAGTGACATGCCGTTCGGCAGATCAGCATGTTTGATCCCATTACCATAGATTAAGGAGGATCAACATCTTGTGAGTGGGAATTTTTGCACTCATTGACTGCACTGGGTGATACCTGGCTCCCTGCATCCATCCTTGGTTAGGGATACATTGATTTACCACGACAAGAAAAGTGCACTGTTTTGTAGAGGACACAGAGGGAGTTCTCTTTCCTTTATTGATGGTATTCTTCACTTTATTTACTTGGACTTTACTTTTTTTTGCATTATAGAAGTATATGTTGTTACACAGACATTTTCACTAATGTTGCACAGTTCATTTTATTCTGCTATGTTGTATATGGTGCACTGAACACATTAGCAAGCGCTGTTATCTGCTTGGAGCAATTTACCCAGTAGTCTTTTTTCTATCATACTTACCTATTGGTAGATACAGCTGCTGCTCTTTTTACTGCAGTCGATTTTTTATTTGTTTGCACAATTGTTTATCACACTGTCTGGCTCAAGTGGGTATATACCATCAATATATACAATATTTCATTATTTTCTTCATCCTATTTAACACACCTGCTCCCCATTGACACCCGAAACCATGTGAAGTCACATGACACTGGGGAAGGAAAATGGCTAATTGGGCCCAATTTGGGCATTTTCACTTATGGGTGTACTCAACTTTTGTTGCCAGTGGTTTAGACATTAATGGCTGGGTGTCGTTATTTTGGAGGAGACAGCAAATTTACACTGAAATATATATATATATATATATATATATATATATATATATATATATATTAGTGTAACTGATGCAGTTGATGAAGTCAACTATTGTGTGGTACCTTATTTTAATAATATTTTTGTAACCAAACATAACTTTTCATCCTATCCAAAACTAGAAACAAATTGGCTTGATTTTCACTTAAAAACATGCTGTAATTAAACTAGGTGCAGATGCGAGGTAGAACTTACACTTTGTGGGCCTTCTCTGGGGTTTCAAATTCTTTCCATATACTATCTACTTCCTGTAACTTGCTCTCATCCAGAACCTGTTAAAACAGATATTGTAAAGATTACAGTACTGCACCCAACAGAAGATAGGCAGGATTAGTTATAAACTGGTAACATGTAAACCGTAAAGAAAACACCTCACATATTTGACTAGAGAAACAGCAGAACCTTAAGGGCCCATTCACACTAGGATGCTGTGCGGGAAACCCATGTTTCATGTCAAGTTCCAGTACGACATTCAAATCACATTGCCCTTGCGATCTGCACCGAGTCAGTGCAAAATCACTACCACCCCAAATGCAGGTCGCAAATTTACTGCTCTCCTAAAACAACTTACTAGTGACTAAAAACAAATGGCCGCTTCTGTACGCTTACTCTTGGACTTTTTTTGTAGCCTTTGATACAATTGACCGCCCCTTCTTCCTGAAAAAAATTCCACTCCCTTGGCGTTTGTGACTGTACTCTTTGTTGGTTTTCATCTTCCCTAAAGCCCCATACACACGTGCAGATCGGCCGTCTTTTGTCCCCGGGCTGTCGTGTCTGTTGAAAAGTGCAAAAGACTGCACAAGAATTTTGTCCGCCGACTGCAGAAGTGATGTCATGTGATGGTTAACTTTCCCTGTGTTTTTCCTTTTCTGAGCATGCCCAGGTCTTGCAAATCTGCTGTCTGTCGGCCGAATTCTGTATTGACTGGCGAACAATCGGCCGCTCTGGTGTCGGCATACAAAAATTTTAATGCTTGCACGACAGATTCTTTTCGCCCGAAAGTGCGCTGTCGGAAGCATCATACTAACAAGCCTACAATCGGCCGAAGCTTTTCGGCCGACAATCTGCACGTGTGTACGGGCCTTAACACACTGCATCTCGAGAGCCACAACTCGACAACCTTTTCTCTTTCTGATAGGGTCCCCCAAGTTTTTGTCCTAGGGCCTCTCATTCTTGATCCATGGGTCAGCTGACAGCCTCTCACAGTTTCTAATACCATTTATATACTGACTCCCCCCACATCTCTTTCTACCCTTTAAGCTTACCCCATCAGTCTCCTCAGACATCAAGAGACATTATCAGTATAAATGTCACACCACCTCATCAAACTCAGTCCAAAAGGGAGCATACAATATTTATTTCACCAGGCCTCCACCTGACAACTAAAAACGTATTTCATCTTCCACCTGACAACTAAAAACTTATTTTATCTATCAGTTTATCCCCCACAGTTATTACCCTTTTTATCACTTGACACTCCCTTTTAGATTGTAAGCTCTAATGGGCAGGGTCCTCTGATTCCTCTTGTATGCCTGATTACATTTTGTAAAGTGCTACACAAATTGCTGGCACTATAGAAATCTTGTATAATATATTTGCAGTTTTTTGGAACTAGTTAGGCCCCTTTCACAAGAGCATTACAATAAGATAAGAAAACAGATAAGTAATGTCCTTTTCCATTTTTTGGGCCAGAATATACCATTGATTTAAACAGACAGTCTGCTTACACTCAGCCGCCCATAGAGCCAACAGAGATCCCCCAGTGTCCGCTGGGCACAAATGTAACATCCGTTGTTTGGCTCCAATCAGCAAGGGATCTGTTCACAGATCCCCTAGTGATCGGAGTGGACTCGGGTCCATGAAAGGAGACTTAAGCCTAGTATTCACTATTTTTTTTTCTCAACCCAGCGACTTGAACTAAAAAAAAAAAAATATGAAGAGCTTGAGAGGAGAACCTGTACTAACAATCCAAGCAATTGTATTTTAAAAAGGGGACAGCTCCCCCCCCCCCCCCCCACCAGAACACACCGGTCAGAGCTCTTGGCTGCAAGCACTGAACGGAACGGGTGCTGATCGGCAGACCTTTTTTGGTCACGCTCCTTCGATAGAAGCCGGAGGTTTGGCCGGCTTCAGTCAGACCAGCTGCCGAACACACGGACCAAATGTCATTGGAAACCAGCTGAAATCACCCAATATTTGGCCTGTTTGTATGGTCCTTTAGGGCAATGTCAAACCAGCTAACTTTTAGCGAAGAAGTCTATTGACTATTTTCTTCTCTGCTTGCCTGCAAAGCCACAAATAACTAGTATAATGATCAACATCAGCTGCTCTGGATTCAAAGACTGCAAGAAGAATCACTAAACAAAGCTGAACTGCTGGAATCACTATTACATGATTTTTGACTGCAACATAAATAAAAGGCCCCTGTCACACAGTCTGGTCCAATCAGCAGTGGATCCGTTAACAGTCACCTGCTGAACCGAAGCAGAACAGAATGAATGTCACTTCAGTGGCATCCATATCCAGTTTTCTGCTGCATCTAAAGCTGAGAACTTTCTACACTAACATTAGAACTTTGGGCAGGGGAATGTAAAGGGACTTGAATTAAACAACATCAGACAACTGCCGATCCCTAGCAACTAAAACCATCTACTCTTCACAATGATTGTTTATGGGCTACATATAAAATGATACAACATACAGAGCTCTAACATTTCGAACAATACAGCTTTCCTCAGCTATAAGGAAGGCTGTATTGGCCGAAATGCGTTAAAACTATGTTGTGCCATTTTATCTATAGCCAACAAAGAATCATCGAGAAGAGTACACTCAGTAGCTGGCTTTATTTTCTATGGATTGTTTACACTGGGGACTAAAAATCCCAGGCAGAGCACTGGTCTCCAGCCGTTGAATTTGGAATATAGCCGTTGAGCTAGGGTAAGGTCTTGTCTCATTACCTCCGATCTCTCGTCTGAAAATAGGGAAAAGGATGCAGATCTTTCCATTTGGTTCCTGGACCTCAGTGGACAAGGAGATAATTGAATGTAAACGGACACATATCCATTTACATCTGGCCGCCCATAGACTAACATTAAGCGTCTGCTCATGTCCTCCTGAAAAGCTGACAGGTGGACCCTGATTGGACTACCTGTGTAGGGGCCAAACAAAGCTTTTGGGCCCTTTCACACAGGCTTTCCGATCAGGTCCGCCTGTCAGTTTTTCAGGAGGACCTGATCGGATGCACCATGCATCGTTATGGAGCAGAGGATGTCAGCGGTGACATGTCTGCTGACACCTGCTGCTATCCGGTCCTGTCTGAAATCCAGATGGGTGGAAATCCTATTTTGTATCAGTCCGTTTTCATCTGATCTCCCACAGATTAGAGCGGGGATCTGACAGGTCGGTCTCAGCACAGAGACAGACATGTCACCCGCCTGCTCAGCAGGATCGGCGGATCAATCCCACGCTGAGCAGGACGGAATTCACAGGGCGGAAACCCTGTTGACACTGCAAAGTTTTTTTTTTTTCCTGCCTGGTTGTGATTGTAAAGTGCTTCCCAGCCAACTAGGTGGGCTTGTATATACCTGATACAAATGCATTCTTAAAGACAATACAAATGTTTTTCTATGGGCATAGTTTACACACATAAATATAGCAGAGCGCTCCATAAACACACCACAAAACATAACAAATCCATAAACGCAGGGATCATGGTGGAAATGAGCCCTTAATGGACTATCAATGACCCCATCCAAGATTAAGGCTCCATGCACACAGGGCGTCATAAAAACGAGCTCCAAAGCTGTTTGACGCCGGGAAAAAGCAGCTGTAAAAACGTGCTTTCGGTAAATTTTTCCATTAGCGTTATAGCACGTTTGGCCACGTAGCTTTTGGCAGCATTTTTTCTGCCTCCATTTAAAATCAAATGGTTCCCTATGGGAGCCTATTGATTTGAATGGAAGTCGCACAGCAAGTCGGATCAGTATGATCCGACTTGCGGTGCGACTTGCGCTGTGAGAATCTTGAGGGGGAACTCCACGCCAAAATGGGGAAAAACCGGCGTGGGGTTCCCCCCCAGGTTCCAAACCAGGAACTTCGGGTCTGGTATGGAATTTGAGGGTAGCCCCACGCCGAAAAAATGGCACGGGGTCCCCCCCAAAATCCATACCAGACCCTTATCCGAGCATGCAGCCCGACAGGCCTGGAAAGGGGACGAGCGAGCGGCCCCACCCCCCCTGGACCATACCAGGCCACACGCCCTCAACATGGGTGTGGGTGCTTTGGGGCAGGGGGGGGCTCTGCACCCCCCACCCCAAAGCACCTTGCCCCCATGTTGATGAGGACAAGGGCCTCATCCCCACAACCCTGGCCGGTGGTTGTGGGGGTCTGCGGGCAGGGGGCTCATCGGAATCTGGAAGCCCCCTTTAACAAGGGGGCCCCCCAGATCCCCTCCCTATGTGAATGGGTATGGGGTACACTGTACCCCTACCCATTCATCCCATAAAAGGCAGTGTGTGTAAATAACGACAGGAGACGTTTTGAAAAGTTTATTAAACATCTTCATCCGGCCTTCTGCCTCCTCTAGCCTTCCTCCGACGCTGTCACTGGTGATTATGCCGGTCTCTGCAGCTTGTTATATAGCCATCAGGGGTGTGGCCTCTCGGTGAGGCCCCGCCACCTTATGGCACCTGTGACGTCACTAGGAGGCCCCGCCCCTAATGACTATATAATAAGCTGCAGAGACCGGCATAATCACCGGTGACAGCGTCGGGAGGCGGCAAAAGACCAGGAGGCGGCAAAAGACCAGGAGGCGGCAA
The DNA here is from genome assembly GCF_965119305.1 of Pelophylax lessonae. Lineage (NCBI taxonomy): Eukaryota > Metazoa > Chordata > Amphibia > Anura > Ranidae > Pelophylax > Pelophylax lessonae. The sequence goes on from NC_138773.1 coordinate 191,027,153, forward strand.
AAGACCAGGAGGCGGCAAAAGACCAGGAGGCGGCAAAAGACCAGAAGAGCAGAGAAGTCCGGATGAAGATGTTTAATAAACGTCTCCTGTCGTTATTTACACACACTGCCTTTTATGGGGTGAATGGGTAGGGGTACAGTGAACCCCATACCCATTCACATAGGGAGGGGGTAGGGGATCTGGGGGGCCCCCTTGTTAAAGGGGGCTTCCAGATTCCGATGAGCCCCCTGTTTGCAGACCCCCACAACCACTGGCCAGGGTTGTGGGGTTGAGGCCCTTGTCCTCATCAACATGGGGGCAAGGTGCTTTGGGGTGGGGAGGGTGCTCGCTCGTCCCCTCCCCTTTCCTGGCCTGCCGGGCTGCATGCTCGGATAAGGGTCTGGTATGGATTTTGGGGGGGGGGGGCCCACGCCGATTTTTCGGGCGTGGGACTACCCTCAAATTCCATACCAGACCCGAAGGGCCTGGTTTAGAACCAGGGGGGGGGGACCCCACGCCATTTTTTCCCCCCATTTTGGCGTGGAGTTCCCCCTCAAGATTCTCACAGTGCAAGTTGAATCCGACTTACGGTTCGACTTCCATTCAAATCAATAGTCTCCCATAGGGAACCATTGATTTTGAATGGAAGAAAAAAACATAACGTGGCTTAACGCACGTTAAGCCGCGTTAGATGTTTTTACAGCTTGACGCTGCAGCTCCAGAACGCACAGTTCCTGGGTTTTTTTGGAGCTGTAAAACACCTATGCCACTTGGAGCTCCTAAAAGCTCTATGTGTGCATGAGGCCATAGAACAACATGGATGTGCGTTCTGCAGCTGCAAAAAACAAAAAAAAAAAACAAAAGCCGTCTGACGCTGCTAACAGCAGCTCCAAAAACGTCCAGTGTGCATGAGGCCTAAGGCTCCGTTCACATCTAGGCATTCTTGGGTGATTTTCTGCTCTAAAAACAAACAAAAAACAAAACACCCAACAAGACAAATCCCAATAATTTCAATGGCCCCTGCTCACAACTGGGCGTTCTGTCTCCTTAAGCAAAATGTCCATTGCTCAAACAAGTACAAGCTTCTTTTTTTGGCAGTCTACAGGCATTTTACTGTTTTTCAGTTTTACAGGTGTGTTTTTCTAGCGTTTTTGTGCAGACACAAAACGTCTGCACAAAAACGCTAGATAACACACCAGTAAAAATAGCAACGCCTAGATGTGAATGGAGCCTAATAGGAATCTTGGGCGATAGCTGTGTGAAAACCCCTTGGGCCTCTTGCACATGATACTCCTGTTTGAGCATCTACTTTTTTTGCGTGCATTTTCCTGTATACGTGTTCACGCATTTGTGTGAAAACTTATTTTCGCATCCTTGTTTTGCACAATACATGGACATTTGTGCGCAAGGTAAAATACAACAAAAAAGCTGATTTTTCTATTTTAGTAAAGAATGCACAGCACTTGATTACACACCTGTGTGCATAAGCATATTACAATAAATGGGCTGTATTTTGGCTCCTAAAAGAAAAAAAAGCTGTACAGAGCTTTTTCAAGCTGCAGTAATCAAGAGGCCTTCAAGGGATTGCACATTCAGCCATTTCACGTCTACTGTACTGCAGAAGTTGTCCTACAATATGCAATGTCAGCCTCTCCTACAAGCCCAGGAATCGGTCATCAGACTTCCATATATATATATATATATATATATATATATATATATATATATATATACATATACACACACACATCTAGAGGTTTGCAGTCATATTACTAACCACACCATCCCATATCACAGTAATAAAACCCAGCGCTTAAAACTTAAGACGAGTCCGCCATGTGGCCTGACCTCCACCCTCCCCCCATGACTCTCGCCACGTGGAGGCGGCTGCTCGTGTCCTCTGACCAGGATCGTCCTCTCCATTACCTTAAATATGGCGTAACCCGCCGCGGTCTCGAACAGCACCAGCATGGCTGAACCGGGATGTCTGCGGAGCTCCGAACCCGAGCACACGACTCGAAACCGCGCAGAGCAGACACGTGTAAGCCCTAACTTCCCCGCACATGCGCAGACAAGGCCTGAACTACCTCAGCGTCACTTCCTGTTCCGCGGCCTAGGAGCCACCCACTTCCTGTCGCTGCAATTACCTCATTGAAGGAGGTCTTTTGCGCATGCGTAGTACAAGAGAACAGCTGAGCTAGTAGATAGAAGTGAATATAGAAAAGGGCTGCAGACATAAAAGTACACATGTAGTGGTGATAATTGATTCTGGTTGTCTGTAGATATGTTCTGTTTCTGTATAGCCAATATTTGCTGCTATGTAACAAAGTGCATTATGAAGCTCCTGTTTGTTTTATAAAGAGGCCTAGATTATTGGAGGCTTTATAACTCAGAGTCATAGGCATGCATAGGAGGTGCACACCCTAATCACTTTGTGCAGTGCCGACTCCCCCTACTGTCCAGGCTTCCCCTTGCGTTCCACCCCCACTGTGCTGCTGCTGGCTTCTCTTCTATTCTTTCCTCTCCCCTCAGCTGCTGCAGGGGATGTTTCAGAATGGAGAGTGCAGGGAAAGGGCTTGTCACTATGTCATTTACCAGCCCCTTCCTTTTCTTAGTGAACACACTCACTCCGTTCATTTATAACTGAAGCATAGTAAACTGTGTTTACTATGCTCCAATATATGAATGAAACTGCTCAGCACAAAGCACTGCCCATTCATTCAATGTTCAGTGCAGCTGAGGCTATAGAGAAAGCCATGTGTGTTTAAGCTTTGGCGTGCACACCCTAATGCAATTGGTTGCGCACAACTATGCTCAGAGTGGATACCTTTATCTCTTTGCTCCACACTGAACCTGAGATCATTCATAAAATACAGGCTGTTGTGTGGAGCCTAAGGACACCTTGACACAGGCGGACTGATCAGATCCGCCTGTAAGTTCTTCAGGTGGACCCAATCAGACCCCCCAGTCTCCTCTATGGAGCGGCGAGTGTCACTGACATGTGTCCATTGACACCTGCTGACATCTGATCCACTAAAAACAGACAGATGGGGGATCCGTTCATCATCTGTTTAGCAGATCAGATGTCAGTCTACATCCAACTGCCTATAGAGGAGAGCAGGCTATGCCTGCTCTGCATTAGGCCCCTTTCACACTTGCGGACCATTCAGATCCACCTGTCAGTTTTTCAGGCGGATCTGAACGGATGCCCGATGCATCTCTATGGGGCATCCGCTGACATCTGATCCTGTCCGTCAAATCCGGACGGATGGAAACCCTATTTTCCATCCGCCTGGCGGATCGGATCGGATGAGAACGGACAGGTGGTCCGTTCTCATCCAATTCCCCCATAGAGAAGAGTGGGGACCTGACAGCTCTGTCTCTGCACACAGCTTGGAGACAGAGCTGCCACCCGCCTGCTCAGCGGGGGATCGGCGGATTGATCCCCCGCTGAGAAAAACTGAGTCCGCCGACGGAGCGGCAAGTGTGAAAGGGGCCTAAGTGGAGTGGACCAGCCCATAGGCTGGGTTCACACTGCCGCACGGAGCAGCTCACAGAAGGGGTCCAGTGCGTCCCTGTTCACCATTTCAGGTCCGATTTCAGTCTGAAATTTTGGCTGAATTCAGACCGGAAACAAATCAGAAGACGCACAGGACTCCTGTGCAATTCGCACCGGAGCCACTCCAGAGATATGTGAACCGAATCCATAGAGAGCCAGTCACATGGGTGGAGAAGCCGCGCCGTCACATCTCGCGGTCTGCACTGCAGGAGGCCGCGATCAACTGTACCTGGAATCTACATGCGTGTATTTTCTTCTTTTCATGTAAGTGCCCATTTTTAGCTTAATAAATGTGATCCAGGGGATAATGCACTATTGGCTACCTTTCTTTCTCGCATGGGGAGTTTTACATTGAGCGCCATCCATTGTTGAGTCACTAATTTGGCTGATGCAGCGCCAGCGCATGTGAAGGAATGTATGTGGTGTCACCTGTGTTTGGAGAGTGCTAACCAAGCCCCAAGAGTGTCCATTTCAGCGGTCCATGTGTGGAACACATTATTTCAAGCTCATGTCTTTGGTCATTTGGTGAGTACACCCTTATTAATAACACGTGGTGATACACTAAGCGTGGGGACAACACTGTGGTTTATGCACCTTTTCCAGTGATTGGATGCATTTACATGCTCCATGACAGTGGAAAGTCGGTAAGGACCCCTTGCACCTTAGTCCATGAGTCACGTGGTGGTATATGGGAAAGTGGAATTTGCTGACCAGCTCTAAGAGATATTTCTTACTATCAGGAATACATTACTGAAGATTCACGTGTCACTATTCTTTGGACTTTTTTAGTTTGCTCACATTGTGTTTAATCATGATGCATGACACCTTTTTTAGTACCTTGTTGTTGCACACGGTTTTACTTTCATTAATATGCTTTAAAGTGTACTTTATGTTTACTTATTTATGCACTTTGTGTATATATCTCACTGCATATTACCGAGCGCACTCGTTTATATTTTCTTCAGTCACAATCTCCTGATATGCGAATTGGAGGCGGGGAACCCAGCCCCAAAAGGTTCCCATCTACAATCATCAAAACCCTTACAGCTTCCCCCTGCCTGGAAAACACGATGGCTCGGTGTAAGGAATTCCCCTGTCCATTATTACAAGAAAGAAGTTTGCTTCATCTATGGGCAGCCTTACACCTTACAGGGGACTGTATCGAATGCTTTTGCAAAATCCAGATACACCACATCCACTGGCTTTCCCTTATCTAGACCACAGCTCACTTCCTCGTAGAATATCATCAGGTTGGTTTGGCAGGAACAACCTTTCAATTAAATTGCAAATTCTTCAATATGGTCCCTTATCATCCCCTTCAATAGTTTAGTAGACTGACTGATCTGTAGTTCCCAGGTATATGTTTTGGCCCTTTTTTGACTATTGGTACCACGTTGGCCCTTCGCCAATTTGCTGGTACCATTCCTGTCAGTACTGTCCATAAAATTTAGGAATAGTGGTCTGGCTATGCGTGCCTCAGCAAAAAGTGGGTGTGGCCAAATATGATAGTGGGAGGGGCGTAAAGCCATGGTTAAACAAAACTTGGGCTTCCCTGTACCTATAAAATATGCTTTGATTGTCGTGCCACAAGCTGGGGTCTCAATGATAAATATAAACCTCAACACAATCATTTAAAAAATGACTTCCAATATATCTGGTTTTGTATACACTGAAAATAGGCAGAGAGCTTAAAACAGAGCCATGGATGGAGCCAAAAAATAAGTACTGGAGTACATGGTAGCAAATGATGGTCATGGTCAAGTTGTGCCTAACAGTGGGAGTTGCCTAATGAGGGCTGATTAAAGTGATTGTAAAGGCAGAAGGTTTTTTATCTTAACCGCTTGCTGATTGCCCGCCACAGATATACTGTGGCAGGCTGGCTCAGCTGCATGAACCACCGTATCGGTACAGCGGTTGCACGCGGGGCTGGGGGGGAGGGAGCGCACTCGCGCCCCCGCTGTCCCCACAATGTTCTAATTTGGTTCAGAACTGATCAGTCATCAGGTCCAGGCCAAAGATTTTTGGCCTGGACCTGTTGATCGGTTCTGACCAATGGCAGAACATCCTGTGCCTGTGTAATGTAAACACCGGCTCAGGATATGATGTAATCTCCTCTCCTGGAGTCCTTTTCAATTCCAGTGTGAGAGAGAGAACATCTACTGTGAGTACAGAAGCACTACACTGACACCAGTACACATAGGCACACGTTTATGACCACCCCCTAGTTAACCCTTTCATTCCCTGTCACAGTGTACGCTTTATACAGTACAGATAAAATTTACTGATCACTGTATTAGTGTCACCTCTGACTTCAGATAGTGTGAGAGGCAGTTAGTGGTAGTCATAAAAAAGTTTAGGGTCCCCGCCATATATCACCCAATAAAGATTAAACCCCCTGATCACACCCATTAAAACTTTCATTCCTTGTCACAGTGTACACTATTACAGTATACAGACAATTTACTGATCACTGTATTAGTGTCACTTGTGACTTCAGTTAGTTTAAAGGCTGTTAGTGGTAGTCAGAGGCAGTCCCAGATAGGTTTAGGGGACCCGCCATATATCCCCGAATAAAGATTTAACCCCCTGATTACTCACAGTTAACCCCTTCATTGCCATGTCACAGTGTCACTATTACTGTATAGTGTACAGATCTTTATTCTGATCACTGTATTAGTGTCACAGATGACATCAGTTAGTTAGCGTCAATTCAAGACAGATTGCCTGCCACATATTTAGGAATACATTTTAACCCTTTGATTTCCAGTGACAAACACACACACATTAAATACCTCCATTACTAGTATAGTGTCTGAACGGATCAATATCTTTTATCTAATCAGAACTATGCTAGGGTCCCCAATAGTTTAGTGTTTCCAAAACGCAGCATTAGCAGGATCAGCCCCTACACCTGCCAGCACCTGCATTTAGCCCCCCCCAAGAAGTGCAGAATCAGCAGATTACTGTCTCTTCCAATACACAGCGCACTAAACTGCAGTGTTAGCAGAGTCAAGCCTGATCTCTGCTAGCACTAGCAGTTACATTTTTTGGTAGCAGTTCAAACAGTCTTTGACAACCAGGTGCTTTTTTACCTGTGAGTCACACTAGGTACCTATAAATTTATTGGCCAAAATGTCCAAACAGAGGTACACTAGTGAAGAGGCCTACACAGTACTGAGCATGACAGAGGAGAGCGATGGGGAAGCCTTACTGTCAGAATCAGGTTCAGTATTCAAACCTGTAAACAGCAGCAGCACCCTGACAGATAGCTCTGATGACGGAGTAGTGGTCCTTGCTAAGGTCAGGTGTACCCGACCCCGTTCTTCTGTTGCTGAGGTGCAACTACTGCAGGGTTCTCGTATGCAGCAGAGTGATGGTACCAGTGCCGCTCCACCTTCTGGTGAACTGGCAAGCACCAGCTGCCTAGTACATCCTGGTGAGAGTCAAACCAGCACTGCAGTAACACTTGGTGACGTGGCAAGTCCCATAAGTGCAGTTCAAGCTGGTGCGATGGCTAGTACAAGTAGTGTCCCGCAGCCACCAATAATTCGAAGACAGGCCCGTAGAGCCCATAGTGTCCTTCCTGATGTGCTTGCAAATCCTGATTGGGAGCCTATCATTTCTGCAGCGCCCGTACTTCCCCTATTCACTGGCCAACCCAGAATTCTGGTGGAAACAGCCAATTTTACTTTCCTTGATTCTTATGAGCTGTTTTTTAACCACTTGCCGACTGCCTAACGCCGATCTACGTCGGCAGTCAGCCCCTCACAGGCAAAGTGACGTAGGGCTACGTCACTAACTTGTGAGGGTCTAGGGAGCGAGCGCGCGCCCCCGGAGGCGCGCTCCCGCTCCCGCGTGGTCACGGACCCCCCCCCCGCGCGTGTGACCGGCGGACCCGATGTCCGCCGGTCACTCTGCGATCGGCGGGGGAGAGGGAGAAAGTCAGGCGGCTAGTGTAAACAAGCTGCCTGTCATTCTCCCCTGTGTATGAAGGATGATCATACGGTTCTACTATGTAGAACCGTTGATCACTCTTCATACATCTGAAGCCACAGCCAATCACAGTAGAAAGCACGCCCCTAGGGACACACATAGCCCCTCCCTTTCAAAAAAAGTTAACCCCTTCACTGCCAGTGTATTTTTACAGTAACAGTGCATATGTATAGCACTGATTACTGTAGAAATGTCACTGGTAACCCCAAAAGTGTCATAAATGTCAGTCAAGGGTCCGATCTGTCCGCCGCAATGTCGCAGTACCGCAAAAAAAATCGCAGATCGCTGCCATTACGCGTTAAAACAAAAAACAACAAAAATGACAAAAATCTTTCCCTTTGTTAGTAAACGCGATAACTTTTGCGCAAACCAATCAAAATATGCTTTTTGCGATTTTTTTTACCAAACATAGGTAGCATAAAACAAATTGGCCGAAAATGTTAAAAAATTTAGATTTTTACATTTTTTGGGGGGGGGAATTTCATATAAAAAAATGTGAAAAATATTGCTATTTTTGCAAAATTTACGCTCTTTTTTTGTTTATAGCGCGTGATCAAAAAATCGCACAGGTGATCAAATACCACCAAAAGAAAGCTCTGTTTGTGGGAAAAAAAGGACGCCAAATTCGTTTAGATACAGTGTTGCACGACCGCGCAATTGTCCGTTAAAGTCACGCAGTGCCGAATCGCAAAATACCCCCTGGTCTTTTAGCAGCCAAATCCTCCAGGGCTTAAGTGGTTAAGGAAGATCTTTACAGATCTATTGTGGACCAAAGCAATTTATATGCCGATCAATTCATCGCCGCAAATCCAAATTTGACCCTTGCCAGAGAATTTGCATGGAAACGTATCACGGTTTCCGAATTTAAAACTTTTCTGGGTCTATCCCTCCTCATGGGCATTACTAAAAAGAGTGAGTTGTGGTCATATTGGTCCACTGACCCAATTCACCATATGCCCATGTTCTCTGTGGCCATGGCCAGGACTAGATACGAGCAATTCTTGCGGGTCATGCACTTCAGTGACATTGAACTCTGTTGTCCTCGGGGAGACCCTGGATATGACCGGCTCCACAAAATTTGGCCCCTTGTAAACCACTTCAACCAGAAGTTTGCAGCCTTGTATACGCCCCAACAAGCTGTATGCATTGATGAGTCCCTGATTAGATTTTCTGTCCGCCTTGCTTTCAAACAGTTTCTCCCCAGCAAGCATGCCAGATACGGGGTCAAGATGTATAAGCTCTGTGACAGGGCAACAGGCTATACATGTAGTTTCTGGGTTTACGAGGGAAAAGATAGCAATGTGGAGCCCCCCAACTACCCAGACTAAATGGAAAGCAGTGGCAAGATTGTTCGGGACTTGGTGTCCCCCTATTCAGAAAGGGATACCATTTATACGTGGACAACTTCTATACAAGCATCCACTTTTTAGACGCCTTTTTGATTTTGGAATTGGTGCATGTGGCACCGTGTGACCTAATTGATGGGGCTTCGCCCAACGGCTTATAGATTCCCAACTTTGACGGGAGGAGAGAGCCTGCTTGAAGTCTGATAAATTGCTTGCAGTGAAGTGGAGGGTCACACAAAATGTTTTTGTTCTGTCTTACATTCACACAGATACGACAGTCCAAATTGCAATGGCGACTGGTGTTGTTGAGAAGCCCCTTTATGTCCACGAATACAACCTTAACACGGGAGGGGTGGACTTCAACAACCAGATGATGATGCTGTACTTAGTTGCCTGTAGGGCCAGACGCTGGTACAAAAAAGTGTCTGTATACTTATTTCAATTGGCTCTGCTGAAAGCTTATGTGCTATACAAAGCTCCAGAAAGAAGTGGATCCTTCCTAAAATTCCAGGAAGAGATCATCACAGCCCTTCTGTATCCAGGAGGTGCTGTGGCCCAAATATACAATCCAGATGCAATGAGCCGGCTGCATGAGAGGCATTTTCCGGATGTCCTCCCTAGTACCCCTACCCAAAGAACACCCCAAAGAAGATATCGTGTCTGTAGTCAATTCGGATTTAGGTGTGACACCCGTCATTTTTGTCCCTTCTGTCCTGGCCAACCTGGTCTCTGCATCGGGGACTGTTTCCGTCGCTACCACACACTAGTAGATTATTAGTATAGGGTACAGCACGGTACAGTCTAGGGCACACTTTTTCACACACGGTCTCGAAAGATGTTGGCTATCGCATTTTGACAGACCCTAGCCTGGAGCAGTTTTTTTACAGTTACAAAAAAGTGTAAAAAAAAAAAAGTAGAAAATAAATTAAAAAAAAAGCCAAAAACAGTTGTTGTTTTATTAAATTAATTTTCTGTTCCTACTCTACTTTTCTACTCTTTCTACTTTTACTGCACTTTATAATATACTGGTATACTGTAATGTTTTATTGTTACTCTGTTTTATTGTTAACCATTGTTTGCTTTGCAGGTACGCCCATCAGCTGCAGCACTGATTTGTTTATTCTGACAGCAACAGTGTTTGCCCTCATCATATACATAATCAATGATTGTAGCACTGTAGGAGGTGATTTCACCACTGCAGTTAAAAAAGAGCATATATGGTGAAGCATAGGGAATGGGGTGGACACAGAGGGCAGATCTCCCCTATGCTTCACCATATATTTTTTAACACTTTTCTTGGCAGAGATTTATTCATCCACATCGATCGATGCGAATGGAGGTATCTGCCATGTTCTTTTTTTTTCCTTCAGCCCATGTGCTGAAGGAAAAAAAAGAACATTGCATATATGCCCATCATTAGAAGTGGGTGGATGCTTGGTTCAGATGGTGTCAAGCATGTGGTGACAACCAGGTAGGAGTACAAAGACAAATGTGTCTTGCCTACAGTCATGCATGGTGGTGGGAGTATCATGGTCTGGGGCTGCATGAGTGATGCCGTCACCGGGGAGCTACAGTTCATTGAAGGAACCATGAATGCCAACATGTAATGTGACGTACTTGGAGACTGGGCCGCAGGGCAGTATTCCAAAATGATAATGACCCCAAACATACCTCCAAGACGACCATTGCCTTGCTAAAGAAGCTGATGGTAAAGGTGATGGACTGATTAAGCATGTCTCCAGACCTAAACCCTATTGAGCATCTGTGGGGCATCCTCGAAAAGAAGGTGGAGGAGCGCAAGGTCTCTAACATCCACCAGCTTTGTGATGTCATCATAAGGAGTAGAAGAGGACTCCAGTGGAAACCTTTGACTCTCTGGTGAAGTCAATGCCCAAGAGGGTTAAGGCAGTGCTGGAAAATAATGGTGGACACACAAAATATTGACACTTTGGGCCTAATTTGGACATTTTTACTTAGGGGTGTATTCACTTTTGTTGCCAGCGGTTTAGACATTAATGGCTGTGTGTTGAGTAATTTTGAGGGGACAGCAATATTATACTGTTATACACTGCTTTACATTGTAGCAAAGTGTAATTTCTTCAGTGTTGTCACATGAAAAGGTATAATAAAATGTGAGGGGTATACTCACTTTTGTGAGACTGTACGGAAATTCACAATGCTTGTAGACACATCGGCTAACGCGTTTCGAGGTTACCCTTTTCTTCAGAGCCTTGTCTGGATGACTACTGGTATAGCCGAAGGACTCTTACTCAGACATAAGAGGAGGATCTGCAAAGTGACAGCACCAGGCTGAGAGGCACGGTGTCACGTACCTTGTAGCAGAGCCTGATGTGCAGAGGGAGACCTCACGTACAGCCCTGGCTCAAGCACCACTGGAGTTGCAACAGTGGATGCAAGAGCGCAGTGAGGTAAGAGTGCCTGCGCTGGTCTTCTGTTGGCAGTTGAGAAGAGTAGCTGATAAGTCACTGAACACGGCTGGATTGCTGAGCAGCAGGAAGAAGCAGGTAAAGAGGTGCGGATGCACAGCGGATGCACAGCGGATGCAGGACAGCGTCTCCAGGCACTGGAAGGAGCTGGATGGGCAAAGACTGGAGCAGGGTCAGACAAGCCGGTTTCAGACACAGGTAATCAGATACAGTTCAAGCAGCAGGCAGAGAGTAGTCGGTGTACAGGCAGGGGTTGGCAGCAGGATATCAGGCAGGAAGCAGGTATAGCAGAGTCAAAGCAAGCCGGGGTCAGGACTGGAGATAGCAACGAAGTCAGACAAGCCAGGTCAATACAGGAATCAATACAAGCACAGGAACAGACTCAAAGTAAAGCTGCAGATCAGACAGCAATGACACAGTGCTTCTGAGGTGTTTAAATAGGGCAGCCTGTTGCCAATCATTGCAATTAGTCTGCACTAAGTTAACCCTTAGGAGGCAGACCCATGACATTGCCCCATCCCGACGGGCAGCCTCCGGATGCCTAGCTGGTTTTCTTTTTCTGGATGGGCCCGGAAAAAGGCACGAACTAGCTCTCTGGCATGGACATTACATTCTGGTTCCCAAGAGTTCTCCTCAGGACCATAACCTCTCCATTTAATTAGATACTGCAATTGGTTCCTCCTCCTTCTGCAGTCTAACACTGCTTCCACCTCATATTCCTCTTCTCCATCAACCAACACTGGTTCAAGTGGGCCCGCCCCCCTATTAGGAAAAGGATCTGGTGTTGCAGGTTTCAGAAGTGACACATGAAATACAGGATGAATTTTAAACGAGTCAGGTAAGGATAGTTCATACGATACCTCGTTCAATTTCCTCTTCACCGGGAACGGACACGCCAATCTGAGGTTTGCTGTAGATAGCCATGCTTGATCGCCCAATTGAAGACTTAGTTCCCCTCTTCTTTTCTTGTCAAATGCTCTCTTGTTGTCTGCCTGTGCTTTTCTTACTGCTTCTTGTAGTACTTTGTTATTGCGTTTGAGGAAGTCCACTGTGCTCTGGACAGCTGGAACTGTAGATTCTGGAATAAAATCGGGCAAAAAAGACAAGTGAAAACCATAATTGGCATAGAATGGTGATTGTCCTGTAGCTGAGTGACTGGCATTATTATAAGCAAATTCTGCTAATGGTAATAAAGACACCCAGTCGTCTTGAACGAAGGAAGTGAAACATCGAATGTACTGTTCGAGTGTCTGGTTAGTCCTTTCTGTTTGCCCATTAGTTTGAGGGTGATAAGCTGAGGAAAGGGATAATTCAATCTTCAGGACCCCACATAAGGCCCTCCAGAAACGTGATGTGAACTGCACACCTCGATCAGACACGATGTTTGCAGGAATTCCGTGCAGCCTAACAATCTCTTTAATAAATACTTGGGCTGTTTCCAAGGCAGATGGTGTATTTTTTAAGGGCAGAAAATGGGCCATCTTAGATAACCGATCGACCACTACAAAGATTGCTGTGCAACCTTCAGAAGGTGGAAGTTCTACTACAAAATCCATAGAGATCATTTTCCAAGGCCTGTCAGGGACAGGCAAAGGCTTGAGTAAACCCCAAGCCCTGCTTCTTGCAGTCTTGCTTCGGATACAGACAGCACATGAGCTCACGTATCTCTTGCAGTACCCTTCCAGATCTGGCCACCAGAAGGTACGTCGTACCAAATCGAGAGTCTTATGGATGCCGAAATGGCCTGCCAATGGATGATCGTGAAGTAGCTTTAAAACATTCACCCGTAAATTTTCTGGCACAAAAATCCGGTCTTCCTGCCACAACAACCCTTCCTTAGATCACAAAGTGATTCCGGCAGGGCCAGAGATGCCCACGGAGGCTAGTTTTATCTGTGAGAGTAGGTCAGACTGTATCATCAGGAAGTTACCTTCGGGTAAGATGGTATCTGGGGTTACTGATTCCTTGGGGTCATCATACATGCGGGATAAAGCATCTGGCTTAATATTTTTTGATCCTGGTCGGTAGGTTATATGGAAAGAAAACCTAGAAAAGAACAATGCCCATCGAGCTTGACGAGGCTTTAGACGCTTGGCAGACCTCCAGTACTCCAAATTTTTGTGATCCGTGTATATTAATATGGGATGTGCTGCGCCTTCCAACAGGTACCTCCATTCCTCCAAAGCTGTTTTGATGGCTAGTAGTTCTCGATCCCCTACATCATAGTTCTTTTCTGCTGGGGAGAGTTTGCGTGAAAAGAAGGCTACAGGATGCATTAAATCTTTAAGACCCTGACGTTGTGAAACAACTGCCCCTACTGCTGTTTCAGAGGCATCCACTTCAAGTATGTAGGGAAGCAATGGATCAGGGTGGCTGAGAATAGGGGCTGAAGTGAATAATTTCTTTAAAGTTTCAAAGACATCTTGAGCCTCTGGACTCCAGCAGAACCGCAGGTTCTGTTTGGTCAGTTGCGTGATTGGGGTAATGATAGCAGAGAAGCCTTTAATGAATCTCCGGTAAAAGTTTGCAAACCCCACAAAACGTTGTATCCCCTTCTTATCTGTAGGTGCAGGCCAGTCTAATATAGCAGAAACCTTTTGGGGGTCCATCTTAATTCCTGCTGCGGAAATCACCAACCCCAAGAACTGGATGCTCTGCTGCTCAAATTCACATTTCTCGGGTTTAGCATACAGTCCATGTTGGCGGAGCCGGCCCAAAACGTGGTTGACATGTCTTCGGTGCAGGTCAAGGGACGTAGAAAAAATCAAGATGTCATCTAAGTACACGACTACAAAGATATCCAGGAAGTCTCTGAACACATCATTTATAAGATGCTGGAAGGTGGCAGGGGCATTGCACAAGCCGAAGGGCATGACCAGATATTCAAAGTGGCCGAATCTGGTACGAAAGGCTGTCTTCCACTCATCTCCTTCGCGGATACGGACCAGGTTATAGGCCCCTCGCAAGTCCAACTTGGTAAAAATGGTCGCGGACCTTAATCTCTGGAATAATTCAGGCATGAGGGGAAGGGGATAGCGGTTTTTAACCGTGATTTTATTTAATTCCCGGTAATCCACACATGGTCGCAGAGACTGATCTTTCTTAGTAACAAAGAAAATTCCCGCCCCTGCAGGAGAAGTAGATGGGTGGATGAATCCCTTCTTTAGATTTTCATCAATATATTCCTTTAAGGCCTCTTGCTCACGTTCAGAAAGTGGAAATATTCGCCCAAAGGGGATCTCGGCCCCGGGAAATAGTTCAATCGGGCAGTCATATGGTCGATGTGGAGGGAGAGTGTCAGCCCCCTTTTTGCTGAAAACATCAACAAACCCATGATAGGCCTCAGGCACCAACTGGTGTATTTCGGAATCAGGGTCCGTGCATAACAGAGTCAATGAGGCGTCAGGGAATTCAGAAAAGCAGTGTTTTTGACAGTAGCGTGATTGGAAACTGACCTCTCCGGAACTCCAATCAATCTGAGGGTTATGGGCTTGAAGCCAAGGTAGGCCCAAGATGATGGGAAATAATGGAGAAGAGATGGCATCCAGGCTCAATAACTCCTTATGTTTAGTAGGAGTAATCACGGGTAATGGAGGTGTTTCCTGAGTAACTTGTCCTGATCTAATACATGAGCCATCTGCCAGGTAGACAGAAAGTCCTTGAGTCTTGGGTCGCAGAGGAATTTGCTGCTGAGTGGCAAAACTTAAGTCAATGAAACAACTACATGCTCCAGAGTCAATAATGGCATTAACTGAGATAGTTCCTTTTGGGAGCTGGAACGAGAGTGGGAGAGCTAGGTGGGTTGCATTAGCAGATAAAGTTGACAGGTTAGCAGGGAAGACAGATGGACACTTACGCATCTTAATAGGACAGGTCCGCACATAGTGGCCGGCTTCTCCGCAGTAAAGACATAGGTTGCCTAGTCGGCGGCGTTGTCGCTCTTCGGGAGACAATGCAGGACGCATTAACCCGAGTTGCATGGGTTCAGGGACATCTGATGCAGGGTTAATAGAACTTGAACTGGCTGGAGCTGAAGTTGTAAACATAGGATGAGCAGGAACTGGAGCTCTAGGCATCATCCATGTAGGACGAAACTGCGGGGAAGATCTTTCTGACCGACGCTCACGGAGCCGAAGGTCAATCTGGATAGCCAGAGTGATAAGGCCCTCCAAGGTATTAGGTACTCCAACCCGGGCTAACTCGTCTTTAAGACCTTCCGACAATCCAAGGCGGAACTGGTGTCGCAGAGCTGCTTCATTCCATTGTGTATCCGCGCTCCAGCGTCTGAAGTCCGTGACATAGTCCTCAGCCGCTCTGCGGCCTTGCTGGAGCGCATGGAGAGCAGCCTCCGCCGTGACAGTTCGTTGGGGGTCATCGTACAGCTGGGCCATTGCGTCAAAGAAAGAGGACATAGCATGAATCTGAGCACTATTTTCCTTGAGCAGACGGTGGGCCCAGGTTTGGGGTTCCCCTTGAAGTAAGGAGATAATGAATCCTACTTTAGTAGATTCCAGAGAGAAAGTCCGGGGTGGCAGGGCAAAGTATAACTGGCATGCATTGCGAAATGCCCTGAATTTGCTTCGATCCCCCGAGAACCTTTCAGGTGTAGGAACCCTGGGTTCAGGTGGTAGCATCATCACGGTGGGTGCTGCAGTAGTCAGCGTTGGTGCAGCAGCAGGAGAGGGAGCTGTGATAGGTCCTGCAGAGGTGGCTAAAGACTGCACACGTTCATCCAGCTGGAGGTAGCCTTCCTGCAGGGACTTGATGGCTTGGTTGAGGGGTGTGAGATGTTGACAGATCTCATCCATTGCAGAGGTCCCTCTTGCAGGCTCAGACATGGCTGTCTGATACTGTCACGTACCTTGTAGCAGAGCCTGATGTGCAGAGGGAGACCTCTCGTACAGCCCTGGCTCAAGCACCACTGGAGTTGCAACAGTGGATGCAAGAGCGCAGTGAGGTAAGAGTGCCTGTGCTGGTCTTCTGTTGGCAGTTGAGAAGAGTAGCTGATACGTCACTGAACACGGCTGGATTGCTGAGCAGCAGGAAGAAGCAGGTAAAGAGGTGCGGATGCACAGCGGATGCAGGACAGCGTCTCCAGGCACTGGAAGGAGCTGGATGGGCAAAGACTGGAGCAGGGTCAGACAAGCCGGTTTCAGACACAGGTAATCAGATACAGTTCAAGCAGCAGGCAGAGAGTAGTCGGTGTACAGGCAGGGGTTGGCAGCAGGATATCAGGCAGGAAGCAGGTATAGCAGAGTCAAAGCAAGCCGGGGTCAGGACTGGAGATAGCAACGAAGTCAGACAAGCCAGGTCAATACAGGAATCAATACAAGCACAGGAACAGACTCAAAGTAAAGCTGCAGATCAGACAGCAATGACACAGTGCTTCTGAGGTGTTTAAATAGGGCAGCCTGTTGCCAATCATTGCAATTAGTCTGCACTAAGTTAACCCTTAGGAGGCAGACCCATGACACACGGAATCTGAGTGCCTCTGAGAGGCCATATCTGAGTGCCATACTGACCATCAGAAACGATCAGTATCCCAGGTCATAATGCACCGGGGGAAAGAAAAAATAAGAAGAAATAAAAATAAAAATAGAATTAAGTACATCACCTTGACTTTAGTAGGCCTGAAGAAAGGAGGCGCCTATACTGATCCCAAGAAGCCATGACTGTGTTCCAGTATAAAACACACAATACAGGTAGTTGTATAGCAGGCCCAGCGGGGCAAAGCAGGTAAGAGTAGATCACAACCTCGGTAAGGTATTAACCCATTGCAAGGCGTCTTCTGGAGAGATAAAGAAACGGACAGACTCTCCATCTTGTACTCTTAGATGGGCAGGGAAAAGCGTGCTATACTTTATACCTCTTTGGCGGAGAGATTGCTTCACTGCGTCAAAGGATTTGTGGAATTTCTGGGTGTCCACGGAGAAGTCCGGGAAGATCATCAATTTAGTAGCTTCAAATCGAATCGTATCCATCTTACGAGCCTCACGCAAAATCAGATCTCTGTCCCTAAAATTTAGCAAGTGCGTGGAGGTGTTCCAAAAGGGCCTCTGGTTGACGGCATTCTATGGGCCCTCTCCACCGCAAAGATGGAGGAGAAGGGGGCCTGGGGGAAGAGTGATCGCAGTAAACGTTCGGTAAACTCTGTCGGATCATTACCTTCCTCTCTCTCAGGGAACCTGATAATGCAAAGATTGTTCCGGCGGTTGCGATTTCCTGCATCCTCCGCTCTAGTTTCAAGGGCCTTCACTTTGATCTGGAGGGTGTGCAGGTGGGCCATATGATCTCGAAGGGTATCCTCCTTGTCCCCAATCCTGCACTTAGCTTCCATGATACAATCACAGACCTTATCCATGTCCCTCCTCAGCAATCCCACATTCATCTGCAGGGAGTCTATCTTCGCTATGAGGGTAGTCTGACAGCCTGTTATGGCTTGATTAAGTGCAGTAAAGTTTGCTTGCTCCATAAGAGCCGTTCCAGATCATCCATCTGTGTCCCCCTGTTGCCCACCTTCACCACGTGCATGGCCATTCTATCGGGTTTACCTTGCGCTGTACTATGTTTCCTGGGGCTCAGATTGATTCCGACCTCACATCGTCACCTTCAGTGTCACAAAAGGGAGAGTTAGGTGAAAGAAGCAGGGGAGACTTCACTTAAGCATCTGTCCCAGCCGCCATCTTGGACATGCCCCTACTTCAGTCTGTGTAGGTGTGCGTATTCATAATCATTTCTTGTATCCCTGTATACTGTGCTCGCTAAGATACACATTCAAGATTTTTTTTTTTAAATATCAGTACTTCCTGCCAACACCACTGATTGTGGAAGTGAATTCCACATCCTTACTGCCCTTACAGTGAAAAAACCCCCTATAGTTTATCCACTTCTCCTCCACTTTCATTGAGTGGCCCCCATGTCTTCTTACACTCCCTGAGACTAAATAGTTTATTCCCTATGCCAGAATCGCCATTGAGGTATTTGTATATTGCTATCATATCTCCTTTTAAGTGTCTCTTCTCCAGAGAGAAAACATTTAGTGCTTGTAGTCGTTTCTTGTAACTGAGGTCCTCAATACCCTTTATTAACTTTGTTGCCCTTCTCTGAACTCACTCAATTCCCTGCACCTCCCTCCTGACGATCGGTGACCAGAATTGGAGGGAATACTCCAGATGTGGCCGAACCAGAGTATTATAAAGTGTCAGGATTATCATTTTATCTCTGGAATAAATTCTGTATTTTATGCATGCTAATATTCTGCCAACTTTGCTTTCTGCAGCTTGGCATTGCATGCCATTGCCGAGTCTGTGATCTTCTTGGACTAGGGTTTTCTCCCTGGCGAGTAACTTGCATTACCATATTTAGTCCCCAAGTGCATTACTTTACATTTTTCAACATTAAACCTCATTTGCCATGTAGTTGCCCAGCCCATTATTTTATTGAGGTCCTCTTGGAAAGTTTCTATATCTTGCTGTGAAGTTATTTCCCTACTTAGCTTTGTGTCATCAGCAAACACTTAGATTGAGCTATTTATACCAACCTCTACAGTATATCATTTATAAAAAAAATTTAAACAAAATTGGTCCCAGGACAGAGCCTTTGCTTATCACTCCAGATCAACCTGAGTATTAACTATTTATCACCCCCCTCTAGACCCGCCCTTGTAACCAGTTTTCTATTCATGTACAAACCCTTTGGTCCAAGCCTGCAGTCCTCAGTTTGTGAATTAAGCGTCTATTGGGGGACTGTATCGAATGCTTTTGCAAAATCCAGATACACCACATCCACTGGCTTTTTCTTATCTAGACAGCAGCTCACTTCCTCGTAGAATGTCAATAAATTGGTTTGACAGGAACCACCTTATATAAACCCATGCTGATTACTACTAATGATACTGTTTTCATCAGCAAAATCTTCAATGTAGTCCCTTATCATCCCCTCCAATAGTTTACATACTATCGACTGGTCTGTAGTTCCCAGATATATGTTTTGGCCCTTTTTTGAATATTGGTACCACGTTGGCCCTTTGTCAATCAGCTAGTACCATTACTGTCAGTATGCTGTCCATAAAAATAGTGGTTCGGCTTTAATCTGACTGAGTTTTTTGAGGACTCTTTGGTGTAAGCCATCTGGTCCTAGTGATTTATTTGTGTTAAGCTTTTCTAGTCTTTTCTGGCTTCTGTTAGCCACAAGGCTCCATTGTGCAATGTGTTAATAACGCTCATCATTGTTATACCCCTTTTTTCCTGTGTAAAAACTGAGGAGAAGAAAGCATTTAGTACAGTTGCCTTCTCCTTGTCATTCGTAACCAACTTCCCATCATCATCCTTTATGAGGCCACTATGCTCTGACCTCGCTTTTTTACTATTGATGTATTATAAAACATTTGTTAGGATTTATTTTGCTCCCCTCCGCTATGCGCTTTTCGTGGCCTATTTTAGCTGCCCTGATTGCATTTTTACATTTCTTATTGTATTTCTTGTAGTGTTGGAATGCTGTCAATGACCCCTTGTCCTTAATTTTCTTGAAGGCTATTTTTTCTCTTCAATATGTCGTTTTATGTTAATGTTTAGCCACCCAGGTTTAACCTTCACTCTTTTACTCATTGGAATACACTCAGAGATACCTTTACTTAACATATTCCTAAAGCACTCCCATTTTTCCTCAGTGTTCAATGTTTCTAGGTTTTGGTCCCATTGAATATCTTTTAGTATTGAGCGCAGTTTAGAAATGTTGGCTCTTTTCAAGTTTAGTGTTTTCATACTACCCTTGTGCCTTCTTTTCCTATTATTTATGCTGAATGTAATTATCCTTTAATCATTGGATCCCAAATTGTCCCTTATCTCCACATCTGTGACCAGATCTGTGTTATCTGTAATTAATAGATCTAGAAAAACATTCTTTCGAGTTGGGGCATCCACCAATTAGAACATGAAGTTGTTCTGTAAGACATTTACATGTTGTCCTGTAAGACATTTAGTTGTATACACTGCAGCATTGCTTGAACAAATAAACATCAGAAGGAAGTCTGATCTCAAATATCAGAAATATGCAACATAACACTTAGGGCTCATTCACACTATTGGTTGTAGGGGTGGTAAAACCATGGCTCAACCACAGGGTTTTACCACCTTGCCAAGTTCTCCCCCTTAAGCTGCAGAGGCAGCAGCTCAGGTTATACATATGCTGCAGCTGTGATGCTTTGCTGCGTGGCTGCAGCAGGCGTTATATCCCCTGATGCATTGGCGGGCACTACTGCCCACTGACCACGACCCATTCAAGTGAACGGAGACGCTCTGCAAAGCACTACTTTTTTCAAATCTTACCACATTAAACAGCATAGTACTGCAGTACCATGTGCTTTGTTGGCCTCAAACACGCTGCCATTAAGAAATAATGGCACTTAATAATGGCAGATCACTATGATATAAGGAAGAAAGGAAGGAAGGATCACTATGTTGTAATGAAGAAAGGAAGGATGGATCACTATGGTATATGGAAGGCAGGAAGAAAGGATCACTATGGTACATGGAAGGAAGTAAGTAGGACTATGATACATGCAAGGCAGGAAGGAAGGATCACTATGGTATATGGAAGGCAGGAAGGAAGGATCACTATGGTACATAGAAGGCAGGAAGGATCACTATGGTAAATGGAAGGTAGGAAGAATCACTATGACACCTGGAAGGCAGGAAGGATCAGTATGGCATATGGAAGGCAGGAAGGATCACTATGACAGCTGGAAGGCAGGAAGGATCACTATGGTAAATGGAAGGCAGGAAGGATCACTATGGTATAATGAAGGCAGGAAAGATCACTATGGTATATGGAAGGCAGGAAGGATCACTATGGCACATGGAAGACAGGAAGGATCACTATGGTACATGGAAGGCAGGAAGGATCACTATGGTATATGAAAGGCAGGAAGGATCACTATGGCACATGGAAGGCAGGAAGGATCACTATGGTGCATGAAAGGCAGGAAGGATCACTATGGTATATGAAAGGCAGGAAGGATCACTATGGTACATGGAAGACAGGAAGGATCACTATGGTACATGGAAGGCAGGAAGGATCACTATGGTACACGGAAGGCAGGAAGGAAGGATCCCTATTGCACACGGAAGGCAGGAAATGTGCAGAGGACAGGGGTCAGTAGTACAAAAAGAAGAGAGTGCAGGGGTCAGGGACATTTAATGCATAGAATGTAGTAGTCAGGGGAGTGCAAAATTCTCCCTGAAAGCTATATTGTCCCTGATTTTCCGCTCTCAGCAAAATGCCATATCAAAAAATCCAGCACTAATCTGCATGCTCAGCCCCCCAATCACAAATTACCTCTGCAAGAAACACCCCCCCCCTTCTCCAGTACAAGTCTCCCTTTTCTGCTGATATCCCCATCTCCTAGCACAAATATCCCGCCCACACACCAATTCACGCCTTATGGCCTTTTCTTGGCATCACAATTGTGAGATGCTTACATGGCTTTACTTGAAAACGGTCAGTTTTCTGGACTTTAAAGCCAGAATCCTCTACATGGGTTCAGCTGCTGCAAGGGGCATATAATCTGACTGTTTTAGAAGGTTCCTGTGTCCCCTCAATGAACTTCTAGAAAAATATTATATTTCTCTACATCAGCAATAAACCCCAGGGCCTCTCACCATGTGTATGTAAGGTGACATAAACATCCCATCTACAATCATGCCAGCCAATACCTTATATTCCCTCCCCTTCCCCTTACACCCGTGGGAAGGAGCGCATTTAGCGAACAGCAGCATTTAACATTCCATTATTTTCTACATAAAATTAGGAAAACTTGCATAGACAGAAACCATCTTATCTTATCTTTCATTGTTCCCCTTGATCCAAGTCATCCACTGTATAGAGGAATGGTCTGTAATCAGTCAGAACTGCCAACCCAAAGGGAATACCTTGGTGAATCTAGTGACCACGTTATGGCCAGACACTCTTATTTAACTATTAAAATAGGTCCTCTTTGATGGGGTTGGTTTCACCCTAAGGTATGGCACTTACATAGTTACATAGTTAGTGAGGTTGAAAAAAGACATCAGTCCATCCAGTTCAACCTATGATGTGTGTGTGTTTGCTGTTAACCGTACATTGTATACCCCTGTACGTTGTGATCTTTAAGGTGCCCATCTAATAGTTTTTTGAAACTATCGATGCTCCTTGCTAAAACGACTGTTTGCGGAAGAGAATTCCACATCCTTACTGCTCTTACAGTGAAGAACTCCCCTACGTATTTTAAGATTAAACCGCCTTTCCTCTAGTTTTAGTGAGTGGCCACGTGTCTTATTGTATTCCCTTTCTCTGAATAGTTTGTTCCTTATGCTAGGGTCGCAAGTACAGTATTTGTACATTGATATCATATCCCCTCTCAATCGTCTCTTCTCCAGAGAGAATACGTTCAGTGCTTGTAGTCTTTCCTCATAGCTGATGTCCTCCATTCCCCTGAATTTTTTTGTTGCCCTTCTCTGGACTCTCTCCAGTTCCAGCACATCCTTCCTGAGGACTGGTGCCCAGAACTGGACAGAATACTCCAGATGTGGCCGGACCAGAGTCTTGTAGAGAGGGAGAATAATCTCTTTATTTCTGGAGTGAATCCCCTTTTTTATACATCCCAGTATTCTGTTGGCTTTGCTTGCAGCGGCTTGGCATTGCATGCCACTGCCAAGCCCGTTGTCTACCAGTACCCCCAGGTCCTTTTCCACCCTAGACTCACCCAGAGGTTCCCCCCTAGTGAGTAGCTTGCTTTATGGTTTCTGGCACCCAAGTGCATTATTTTACATTTTTCAACATTAAACCTCATCTGCCATGTAGTTGCCCACCCCATTATTTTGTTCAGTTCCGCTTGTAAGGTTTCCACATCCTGTATAGAAGATATTGGCATGCTTAGTTTAGTATCATCCGCAAATATTGAGATTGTACTAGATATCCCCTCCTCTAGATCATTTATGAATAAATTTAACAGGATTGGCCCCAGGACAGAACCCTGGGGGACCCCACTTTCCACACCTGAGTACTCTCCATTAATCACCACCCTTTGCACTCTCCCCTGGAGCCAGTTCTCTATCCAGGTACTCACCTTATGGTCCATACCTACCTTCCTTAGTTTGAACAGTAAGCGTTTGTGGGGAACGGTGTTGAAGGCCTTTGCAAAGTCCAGATACACCACATCCACAGGCTTACCTTTATCTAGGTGGTAGCTCACTTCATCATAGAAGGTTAATAGATTGGTTTGGCAAGAACGATTTTTCATGAATATATGCTGATTACTACTAATAATACCATTTTCATTACTAAAGTCTTGTATGTGGTCCCTTAAAATCTTGCAGACTACTGATGTTAGGCTGACCGGCCTATGGTTACCCGGCATATATCTCTGCCCTTTTTTAAATATTGGTACCACGTTGGTTTTTTCCAATCAGCTGGCACCATACACCTCTGTAAACTATCCTTAAAGATCAAGAATAATGGTCTGGCAATCACCTGACTGAGCTCTTTAAGAACCCTCGGGTGCAACCCATCCGGTCCCGGTGATTTATTTATGTTAAGTTTCTCTAGTTTAGTTCTAAGTCTATCTTCTGTTAGCCATGGCTTGATGTTCTTTCCCATTAATTTCCTGCAATTAATAGGAATTAATCAAGTAGCAACAAGACTACTAGATGGCTGTATGTTCAGCTCCTAAAGGGCTGTGTCTCTGTAGCAGCAGATGGCAAATCTCCACAGCAGTTCACCAGTTCCAGTGATATTGCAGCTTGCACCTGGTCACACACAACAGTTAGTCCACTCTGTGTTCTGCAGCCAGGTTACTCTGGCTGTCGATACCCCCAAACTCAGCGCTCCAGATCCCATTCAGGCTGCTGCTATGCAGCATTAATGGTACACATATAGGCAGGTTGCCTACAGTTTGTTTAGGCAGTGGCTGACCCAGGCTGGGGAATGGGTTAATATTCAGAACCTTGGTTCCTGGGGTTTTTTGACCCTGCCTATCCACCCTGTGTTATAAAGGAGGGGGAAGGCTGGGTTTGGGTGTGTGATGATATCCCGTACTGGACACATGAAAATATGTAGCAAGCGGCCATGTTGTTCAGTCATTTTAGGTCAGCCATTACAGTCTTGCAGAGCAGTTACACATTGCCGCAGTGATTACCCCCTCCCTTCTAATTCATAGAATGCATAGGTTCTACACTTCAAAGGAGCCTTATCTCAACTCAGAGACATCAAAACCAGCACTTAGGCCTGTGCAGAGCTGTAAACTGCTAATTGAGTCCTGGCAGGATGTCTGTTTCTTCTGTAAAATACCTTTTTATGTGTAAATATTTTATTTGCACCAACTTTGACATTTTCATTATTAAAACCTTATTTTGAAAAGTGTTAACCTTGTCCCTAAGCTCTTAATGCAAGCTAACAAAGAACCTGTCTCTTGAAGAGTGTTACTGTATAGAATAAATCTTCTAAACATACCTGTCTGTGGTGGCAGTGTGTCTTATAGACGATTATTCAAAAAACATAATTGGTATTGCTACAATTACGAGCTTCCTCCTGCTCGGACCAAATGGAGGTGATGGCATTTAAAGGGTTAATTGCTTAATTAGCCCAGCGACAATCACTTTCAGCCTGCTGGCACCTAGATTATGGTCCCGCGAGCTGGAAAATCTTTGTGCAGGGTGCATCTGAGAGTGGCATTGTTACGTAAGTGACAGCGTGGTGTGAGATTGGCCGGTCCTTTGCCACAGGTTAGTGAGAAGGACAGGGATATGATACCCGCATCCGTCACATATTGGCTGGCAGAGTATGTGGGATAGTTTTGCATTAGAGCATTCAGTGCATTGTTAGGAATTAGGTCTGCACTGAAGGATTGTAACGTTTGCGAAAACAGTCCTTAGAGACAAGCCGGCGCATATTTTTTTTTTTTTTAAAGAGACATACAGCAACAGCTACTTCTTACAGCTCCTTCCTATCTCTGCTTTCTGTTCTATCTTTTCTGCTTTCAAACATGCCTGGGTTATCAGAATAGAAGAAGAGGAGCAAAAATTACCTGACCTGACTGCTGAGTGCGCACTAAGAGGAATTTACATCAGTGGCAAATATCATGAATGCATGATTTATGCTTAGCCGAAACAAACTAGCTAAAGTGTGTGGAAAAATTGAGTTCTTCTTTAAAGTAAAGTTGCATCAACTGTTCTAAGCCTGGTCTGAAGTTATTCAAAGGGGGGCATGATGGTTACTGACATACAAAAGGACTAGGGCCAGTAAAGCACATGTGGGTTATAAAGCAAAGCCACTACGAAAGGTGTACTCAGCACATCAAGTAAGAGGAGCAATTTAGTTTCTATGGGTAACGAGAAATAGTGCAAGGTACATTGCAGTCAGTCATGAGGCGTGGTACCCGGTGTAGGTGATAGGTCCTCTGGTGATGGGTCCTCCTCGCCCACATTATAGACTGCTGGAGAGGGCACAGGCTCAGCTGTGTCCCTCCTAAATGCAACATATATCAGGTTAAAGTGTGTAGTGACACGGGACAGCACTTTAACAGAGGGACTTTGTGCAACTAATTACTGCATGCTGTATAATACTCATCCCTAAGCTGGGGAACCGTCAAAATGTTTGATTGTCACTTGAACGCGGTCCCTGCCTGGTCCCAGGCATTGATGAGCATGCTCCGTACGAAAGGTACCCCCATGTGTAGAGCAAGTAACCCCCCCCCCACACACACACTGAATGGCCATGTGCACTCTCTGGTCTCCCTCATGGCTAGAGGAAGCTGTTTCCTGTAAAGCCTGAGAAAATGAAGCTCTTTCCCCTCCTGCTGGCAATCTCTAAGAAATGTAGGACAACAGCTCTTGATTACAGCAGAGTCTCTCTCCTCTGGACTACAATTCCCAGATTGCAATGCTGCCTGACACAGTCCATTGAACTCTTCCTGCTCAGCAGATCCCTTCTCTCACTGATACAGCTGTTGTCCAGTTCACAACCGCAGGGAAGCAGAAACAGAGCAGCTGCAGCCAGTGTTTCTCTCATTCTCCACTCCTAGCCAAACTTTCAGCTGTGCTACTTGTGTTTGCTGCATATGTTCCCTGACTATAGGCATAACTGCTGTTATCCTATTCTACATCTTAGAGTACAGTATGAGCAATGTGTTTAACTGTTTCCTTCCCGGCCAGTATATATATACAGCCATAAAGGAACTTTGCTGATGTGGGTGGATGTACCCGTACATCCTCCACAATTGGTGACTCATGCATGGCTCACAGAGTGTGCACCTGCAAGCCTGGTGATTGCTGTGTTGCCCGAACACAGCGGTGTACATGACATGATACAGGATCAAAGAACTGTGTCCAATCACAACATTACACAAATCTAAAGCGAAGCTCCACCCGAAAGGGTGAGCTCTGCTTGTCTGCCTCCTCCCCCCTCAGCTGCCACATTTGGCAGCTTTTGGGGGAAGGGGGGAACGGCACCTGGTTTTGACAGTGGCAAACTCAGCCAGAAATTTGGCCCCCTTCCTTCTTCCCCTGCAGCTAGCTCATTTACAGAGTGCAGCACGCTTCACTACCAGTTTGCCTTAATGGAGATGGCGACAGCAGCACCCGATAGCCAATTGAAAAATCTGCTCAGTTGAATGCACCGCTGGATTCCTGGACAGGTAAGTGTCCTAATACTAAAAGTCAGCAGCTACAGTATTTTTCCTGAAGGAGCCTGGAGCTCCTCTTTAAGTACAGGCTGCATGGTGCAGCCAGCAGCTCTCCCTACTCACACAAATTGTCTGTAAGAGCCATTGCCAGTAGAAGGAATAACTACAGCCTATCTACACAGATTATTACAAAGAAAACACACAGCTAGCCAGCTCACATTGTCCCTGATCACCACCCAACAGTGTAGTACGCATAAACTGCAGCTATTCACCTGTCCCAATTTCACCAATGCTGCCTGGAACAGTGTACTTAATTGCAGTGACTTCAGACCGCTATACACCAGCACCAGTCTCCTGATCACCGCCATAACAACATCCTGATCACCATCATACCAGTGTCATGATCACTGCCACACTAATGTCAACAGAGCCAGTGTCCCTAATTGCAGTGACGCCATTCTGCTACACACCAGCACCAGTGCAATCTTTATGACCAGCAGGGCAGCCATCAGAAATTGTGGGGCCCCTTACACAGCTTTAGGCCTGGGCCCCCCCCCCCCCCCGCCCCCCCAGGCCTGACCACCAACATTCAGCAGGACCTGCCCATGGGCCATCCCACCAAATCCACCCACTAGCCATAACAGTGAGCCCTTCAGTGCACACTTTTATTTTAACACTTACAACGTAATATATGAAAATGAAAATTCTATTCCAAGTCATCAGTGCTATCAAGATTTAACAGTAAGGAATTATATTTTCTCCAAAAAGATCCAAATTCAGCAGCTGTACACACTCAGCCCCCCTCACATGTGTATGCACTCAGCTCCCCTCACATGTGTACGCACTCAGCCCCCCTCACATGTGTACACACTCAGCCCCCCTCACATGTGTACGCACTCAGCCCCCTCACACGTTTACGCACTCAGCCCCCTCACACGTTTACGCATTAAGCCCCCCTCACATGTGTATATATTTCACACACACATGTACAGACACGTACAGACACACACAAACATGTACACACACACAGTCACATGTACACACACATGTACACTCAGAGATATATACACACACAGACAACATGTACACACACGTACACACACATGTAAACTCACAGACATGTACACACACAGACATGTACGCACAGTCACGTGTACACACACACACGTACACTCACAGATATATACACACACAGACATGTACGCACATGCACATGCAGTCACGTGTACACACACATGTACACTCACAGATATATACACACACAGACAACATGTACACACATGTATACACACATGTACACTCACAGACATGTACACACACACACAGACATGTACGCACAGTCACGTGTACACACACACGTACACTCACAGATATATACACACACAGACATGTAAGCACACGCACACACAGTCACATGTACACACACATGTACATTCACAGACATGTACGCACAGTCACGTGTACACACACATGTACACTCACAGATATATATACACACACACAGACATGTACACTCACAGACTCACAGACACCCACCCCCATTTACACACACAGACATGTACACAGACACACACAGTCACAGATATGTGTACACACACAGGTACATACAGAGACACACATGTACATACAGAGACACACATGTACACAACCACCCCCTCTTCATTTGTACATAGCCCTTACTTGTAAGGTGGTCTTCCCATCCCCCGCTCTTGTTTCCCCATGTGTCTGTGACACAGAGAGGAGCTGCAGTCCAGGATACTGACGAGGAGTGCAAATGCAGGAAGTAGCCAGAGGTGGCAGCAAAGAGCCCGATGTGAGCTCTCAGCTCAATGACACAGACACAGCAGTTTCCGACTCACACTCAAAGCCAGGGCAGTCACGGAGCACCGCTGCATCCACCACCGTCTTTTCCCATCCTCGCCGGGCCCGTCCAGAGGCTCGGGCCCCTTACAAGTGTATGGGCTGTACCCCCCTGATGGCAGCCCTGATGACCAGCACCAGTGCACCAGCACCAGTGCCATCTTTATGCGTCACAAAAATTCCAGTTTCGTTTATGCCCATCGATTTGAGTGGAAATTTGTCACAGTTAAAGAAATTAAAGTGTTTCTTGGCCATACATTAAATATGGCACTCAGAAAGAAAAATGAACTGCAGTCCTATTAGTGAACACATCCCATTCACCATATGCCACTCTATTCCTCCATTTTGTCCAGGACACGCTATTAAATAATTATGCAATTTCTGCACTTCAATGGCATTTCCCTGTGCCCTACCCAAAATCATCCCAAGTTTGACTGGCTTTTTAAAATTAGGCCACAGAACAAATTATTTTCCCCAAACATGCATTGAAATGTATACTCTTTGTTGATGAGTCCCTCATCCATTTTACAGGCAGGCTGGGCATCAAACAATATATCCAGATAGGGCCAGATAGGATGTGAAGTTAAACAAACTTTGTGAGACAGACACAGGGTACACGTATGACTTCTGGGTTTATGAAGGAAAAGACATCCAGCTGGAACTCCCTGGCTGCCCTACTTATATGGGGAGAAGTGGAAAAATTGTGTGGGACCCTCTATCACCTTGTTCTATTAAGGAAACCACCTCTATATGGACAATTTTTACGCCAGCCTTCCAGTTTTCTGCCATCTTTATCTCCAGCAAGTTGCCTGTGGTACAGTGTAACCTGTGAGGTTGATTAGCTCGGTGGCGGGCGTGGATGCCCCCTTGGGGGGATTCGTTACACAGGGAGATAGCCGAGAAGTGGTTGCAAAAAACAGTTTGGTTTATTCATGCAATTTTCTTCACACAAGTGCAAGCCTCAAAAACAGCAAAATAAAAATAAAACACAAAATAAATCCTTGCCACTGTGGGCGGCTACCTTCTCACATACAGGAACCTACCTACGGAGTCTGTCTCCAACCTACTGTTGGGCAAACTTTGCTGATCCTACAGCAGACACTCAATAGTCCATGTTTTTCTCTTCACACAACAAATGTCCATTGAACATGTCCCTTTACTCTTCACATAGAACACATTCCTTTGTTTGTCTCTTCACATAGCAACCATTCCTTTGCTTGTCTCTTCACATAGCAAACAGTTCATTTATTTATTTTCACATAGAAATAGTCCAGACCTCACCTTGAGTAGTCTTCACACTTTTTACCCTCCTCAGCGCACATCGCTCCAGGAGGTCTTCTCCCATGCTCACACAGCGTCGGGAGGCACACATCTGACTGTCCTCCTCTACCCACACGGCGTCAGGAGGCAGCAGTCCTTCTCCCAGGCTCACACAGCTTCGGGAGGCACACATCTGACTGTCCTCCTCTCCCCAGCTCACACAGCGTCAGGAGGCAGCAATCCTTAGACTTCCTCTGGACAAATTATAGAGGCCTTAATTTCCTCATTCTGAACAGCTGAAGTCTGTTCAAAGTCCTTAGACAGTTCTGGCTACCTTTTCAGCCGACACCCTATAGTAATTGGTGAACTTTCTAAACCAGGTGGAAATGTATCTCCTGTCTGTGACTACATCCACAGATTTACCTGACTTCCTGTCACAAACCAAACTGGAAGAGCTTCCCACGACAACTGATCGCCACAAAGCTGAAAAGGGGGGAGTCAGCCAGTTTGTGGAATAAATACATTTTGGTTCTTAAATGGAAGGATAAGCATGATGTGTATGTCCTTTCCTCCACTCGTCAAGACCAAAGAAGGCACAGTCTAGTCCAAAAATATGATTGCATACATGACTACAATCAGTTAATGGGAGGTGTAGATTATAACGACCAACTGTTGCAACCCTACCTAGCCACCAGAACATCCACCCATTGGTGCAAAAAAGTGTCCATACACCTTTTCCAATTGGCCATGTACAACTTCTACATCATCTATCATAGGTCTACAGAAAGACCTGGCTCCTACCTATCAAGAGGAGATTGTAACATCCCTTATTTATCAGGAAGACCCTGCACCTGAACAAAAAAAGGAGGAGTAGCAGAATATGTTTTAGGTATAAATCTAAGTATGCCCATGCAGTATATAAGAAATGATTTTTTTATTTTTGAAAACTTTGCGTAATTTTCCAAAAACTTGCAGAAAAAAAAATAAATTTTTAAAAGACTCCCTGTGCCTCTTAGAAAATACACTGAGGTGTTTTCTTTCCATATTCCAGAAGATGGAGCAAGAGGGTCAACCACTCAATTATGAATATTTATCATACCTCTCTGCCAGTCCCTGGAGAGGGCATCCAGAATGTGGCTGGGGAAGGTGATAAATATTTGGGGAGGCCTTTACAGAGGGTTCTTCAACTACTAGGAGGGTTGCAGTTCTAGGGCTGCTGCCCAAGGGAAGCAACGAGTGTGAGACAAGAGTTGCAGTTTGGAGATCAGCTGGTGCTGGGCTGAGGGCCTGGAGAAGATTGCAAAAAAGGGATTCTTACACAGTCCTGGAGTTCTGGTCTGAAGAAGTATCTTTTGTCTACCTCACTGAAAAGTTGGGTGGTAGTCAGCTCCTGGGACATTGTGAGTAAGACATGCTGTGGTACTTTCATGTGTGTCTGCAGCTATAAGAATTAGTGCTATAAGTTTGTCTTTCTGTTGATTTCTGCTATAGTTTTGGAGTATCCTAAACCCCTAAATCTCCTCTTGTTCAGGTTTTCTGCAAAAAAATTCCCAAAAATACATCTCCTAGACTGAGCCTGTATTGTCGATGTGTATAAAATAGTGTCTCGATAGGCAGCCCCTGTACTTATAAGGGAGACCTGGGCACATATTCTTTGGCCCCTCCGTGGGTGAGCACTACAAAAATCTGAAGGTGCTCCTTCGATTATAGGCCTCTAAATGTGGCTAGGCTGTGCCAAAATATCACACTTGGTATCGACATACTCAGGAGGAGTAGCAAAATGTGTTTTGAGGTGAAAATCTAAGTATGCCTATATCGTGTGCTAGACATATCTTCTTAACTGACATCTTTGTGTAAAAAAATGCATATTTATTTTCTTTCCACATTTTCCAAAAGCTTGTGGCAAAAGAATGACATTTCAAAAAGACTCATATGCCTCTTAGAAAATATCTTGGTGTGTTTTCTTTCCAAAATATGCACATTTTGGGGGTGTTCCCACTATAGTGGTGCTCCAGGGCAACCAAACATGTAATAGGTAGTCAGGAAATTAGATGCATAATTTATACCTATAGAAAACCTTAAGCCGGGTACACACTGTGAGTCAGTTCCAGTCAGAGCCGCTGTACTAACTTTCTGAAGTTAGTACAGCGATCCCCCACTGAGCTGTTGTGTTGTGACAGGGGGAAGCACTGATCAAGAGCTGGTCGGATGCTGGTTTTCCAGCATGCTCATCCAACAGAAGCCAGCCAAATGGCAAACACATGGGCTGAATGTCGGACGTTTTTTTTTAATCGGCCACTGTTGCCTGGCTTTTGGCCCAAGTGTATGGGGCTTTAAGGTGCTCTTTGGATTTTGAGCCTGTCTATGTGGTTAGACTGTGAAAAAGTCTCACATATGTGGTACTACTATATGTAGCAGAATGTCTATTTAGGTGTAATTTTAAGTATGACTATGCTGTGTGTGAGATTTAACTTAATAAAATGACAACTTTGTGAAAAAACACATTTTATTTAACTTTATCACTCTCCAAAGAATTTTGCCAAATAATTACAATTTCAAAATACTCACCATGCCTCTTACTAAATACCTCAGACTGACTACTTTCCAAAAAGGGGTCATTTTGTTAGTAAGTATACTGGCCTTACATTTTAGGGCCTTAAAAAATGATATAGGCAGTCAGAACTTAGGGACTGATCAATTTTCAAATATATACAGTGGGTAAAGAAAATAATCACCCCCCCCCTTAAAATAATCACATTGTGTTGCTTTGCAGCCTGAAATTAAGACAGACACAGTTTTTGTTTTTCCAGCTGTATTTAATCCAAGTGAAAGATATAAAACCAATATGTCAGAAAAAAATCAAAAACAGAATCACTGAGTTGGAAAAAGGATCACCAGCTTGTGTCAGCATTTTGTTGAACCACCTTTTTGCTTTAATTACAGCCTTTAGTCTGTTGGGATATGTCTCTACTAACTTTGCACATCTAGACTTTGCAATATTTGCCCACCCTTCTTTGCAGAACTGCTTGAGTTTGGATAAATTTGATGGTGACCGTTTGCGGACTGCAGTCTTCAAGTCATTCCACAGATTTTAAATGGGGTTTAAGTCTGGGCTCTGACTAGGCCATGCAAGGACATTCACATTTCTCTCCTTCAACCACTGTGTGGCCATTTTTTCTGTGTGCTTTGGGTCATTGTCATGTTGGAAAGTAAACCTTCTTCTTTGACAACTTTCTGGCAGAGGGCAGCAGATTTTCCTCAAGAATTTAATGGTGTTTTGCCCCATCAATTTTTCCTTCTATCCTGACAAGTACTCCAGGCCCTGCTGCAGAGAAACACCCCCATAACAGGATATTACCACCTACATGCTTTACTGTAGGAATGGTGTTATTTGGATGGTAAGCTGTATTGGATTTCCACCAGACATATCGTTTGGTGTTGAGGCCAAATAATTCTATTTTAGTCTCATCTGACCATAACACCATTTTCCCTGAGGCCTCAGAGTCTTCAAGGTGCATTTTGGCAAAGCTCAGTCATTACTGCATGTGACCTTTCTTGAAGAGTGGCTTTTTTCTTGCAACCCTCCCATACAAGCCACATTTGTAGATAATTTGTGATATTTTTGTCACATGGACACAATGACCACTCTTTGTCATATATTCCTGCAACTGTTTCAGAGTTGCTGTTGGCCTCCTGGTAACCGCTCTGACCAGTTTCCTCTTGGCTTTTTTATCCAGTTTGGAGTGACGTCCTGATCCAGGGAGGGTCTGTGTTGTACCAAATACCTTCCACTTCTTAATAATAGACTTTGCTGTGTTTCCATGCATTGATTAAGCCTTTGAAATGTTTTTTGTATCCATCTCCTGTCTTGTGCCTGTCCACAACCTCCTGTCTTGTGCCTGTCTTTTGACAGCGCCTTGCCACCCATAGTTGATTGTTTGCTTCAGTTGCACTACCAGGGACTGAAATGCTCCAGGAAAGCTATTTTATTGTTGCGCTAATCAAAGTGACCACAGCTGATCACAGTTGAAAACCAAATGGCTTTGTGTGCCATTGATAAGGTGATAAGCTTCACCTGATTGCGTTTACAAGTCATTTTTAAGAGGCGGTGATCCCTTTTCCAACTCAGTGATTCTGTTTTTTATTTTTTTTTTTTCTGACATGTTGGTATTATATCTTTTACTTAGATATTATAAGTTGCCCTGAGTAAATACAGCTAGATAAAACAAAAAATATATCTGTCTTCATTTCAGGCTGCAGAGCAACAAAATGTGATTTAGAGGGGGGTGATTCTTTTCTATACCCACTGTTTATACCATAGTTTGTATAAGATTCATACAAACTAAATAATATACAGTAATGTGGGTCATTTTTACCATAGAAATGTAGCAGAATAAATAGCAAAAGCTAAGAAAAACTTTTTTTTTTTTTCCAGAATTTTGCTCTTTAGTCTTTTATACAGCAAAAAAATAAATCATGATGGCAAAGCCGCGTGGTGCATTGAGGCAAAGCCGCTGGGATCATTTCCAGATCCTTCTCTAGTTCTCTGGAACTTCACTCCATTTTCGGGAACACACCCTGGTTCGGTGTCTATGAACCAGGGGCGTAACTACAGAGGTTGCAGGGGTTGCAATTGCTACCGGGCCCCATGCTCCAGGGGGCCCGGTAGCAAACCAGTGGGTGAACTTCCAGGATCTCAAAGGTCACACTTGCGACCGGGCCCTGGCATTGCACCACTGTGGGGAGGCTCCAAGATTGCAGGAAGGGGGCCCACTGCAGAACTTGTGAAAGGATCCTGCTGCGGGACCATAATAAAAGGCCATGCAACGAGAGTAAAGAGCCCCAGGATCAGTGGGAAGAGCCCCGGGCTTGAAGGGAAGGGCCCCGGCCAGGGGTCTGGGGGGCCCTTCATGGTTTCTTGCATCGGGGCCCTGAAGGTTCTAGTTACGCCTCTGCTATGAACAGCATGGCTGAGTTATGTTCTTTGGCAAGTAAGCTGCCTGTGTTGGTGCCTTTCTCGACACTATTTTATGTGAGTTCACATTTTATAGTTTTAAAAGACTTCTTGCGTTTACTAAAGATGAACTAGGAGCGCAGAGAGAGAGCACACGAAGGCAGATAAAAAGGAACCTGACACAAGAGCATTTATTGGGGGACTCAGGATACAGGCAGTAGGAGAATTAGTTCACGGAACAAACAATAGATACAGGACTGAAGGGTGATCCTCAGGGCGGCAATATGGGACAGCAAATGGGAGGTAGTCCATTGGGGCAAACAGAAGGCACAGCAATAAAAAGTACTCCTCAGGTCAGAAATATGGGACAGCAAAGAGGTGATAGTCCACAGGGCAAACAGGGCAGAGCAGTGTTTGGTACAGCAGTGATTAAAGTTCTTAAAGTTCTTGGCACACGGGCAGAGCAGTGTTTGGTTTGGCGGAGTTAAAGTCCTTTGCACACGGGCAGAGCAGGATTGGCACAGCAGGGATTAACATCCCTGGCACACTGGCAGAGCAGGGTTGGCACAGCAAGCTAGTAAGACACAGTACAACTAAACAGTCCACCGGGTATCAATGTAACACCACAAATATAGTCCACGAAGGATCTCCCAGCAGAAAAGGGGAACCTGTACTCAGGGACGGGGACCCAGGCAGAGAGGACTAAATCAAGACAGGACAGAGATCCAGGCAGACAGGACTAATTTCAGATAGGACAGAAATGCGGGCAGACAGGGGTAAGTCTAGAACAGGGCAGAGATCCAGACAGACAGGTAAGCTCACAAGCTATTGGAAGGGGCTGTGGGGGTCTGGCCAGAGCTCAGAGTCTCACACAGCACAGCAGCATAGTAAATATGGAACTATATGTCCCAGTAGTTCCAGGATCCAGGAAGTAGCACACCATCTATACTGAGAGTGATTGTCTAGTTTTTTTTAATAACAAACATGTTATACTTATCTCCTCTGTGCAGTTGGTTTTACACAGGGCAGCCTGGATCCTCCTCTTCTCGAGTCCCTCTTTGCTGCTCCTAGCCCCTCCCTCCTGTCGAGTGCCCCACAGCAAGCAGCTTGCTATGGGGGCACTCGAGCTGAGCTGCAGCTCTGTGTGTCCATTCAGACACAGAGTTGTGGTTCAGCCCCGCCCCCTCTCCTGATTAGGTAACTGACTTTGAATGACAGCCACGGGAGTCAATGGCACCGCGGCTGTGTCTCAGCTAATCAGAAGGAAGAGTCCCAGATGGCCGAGGGACTCATAGACATTGCTGGACAGAGATGGGGCTCAGGTAAGTATTAGGAGGTGCTGGGGAGGCTGCTACAGCCAGAAGGTTTTTTGTCTTATTGCATAGAATGCATTAAGATAAAAAACCTTCTGACTTTACAACTCCTTGAACTATCAGACTCTAATAGAAAAGCTGTCAATTGTATTAGTTAGATCAATTCCATGTACAGCTGAGGTGTGTTAGTTGGGATTATTAAAGTATGAGTCATGGCCTAGACATACTAAGATTCTATTACAAGAAACACTATTTCTGGCACGGAAGAAAATTGCGGTAAGATGGTTGCAAGTGGCACCACCCTCAGTAAATCAATGGATGAAAACAGTTAATCAAATACTACCCTATGATAAAGATAATGTACGAGTCTAGAGGAGTGACACAAAAATATCACATGATCTGGGATGTATGGATTAATGCTAATGTTACTTTGGATATGAATGGAAGATAAGTAGTAAATAGCAATCTAAATGGGGTGGGGTGAGAAAAAGGAGGAGAAGAGCAAAAGAAAAAAAAAAAAGAACGAAAAATGCTACAAAGAGGTGTAGATAAATAGTAAACAGTGGCAACCAGGTTAAAGGTTATTAGACTTGTTTGATTAGTTATTAGTTGTTTTGAGAGTCTTGAATGAAGGGTTCTCCTCGGGGGACAAAGATGTACAGTGCCTTGCGAAAGTATTCGCCCCCTTGAACTTTGCGACCTTTTGCCACATTTCAGGCTTCAAACATAAGGATATAAAACTGTAATTTTTTGTGAAGAATCAACATCAAGTGGGACACAATCATGAAGTGGAACGAAATTTATTGGATATTTCAAACTTTGTTAACAAATAAAAAAACTGAAAAATTGGGCGTGCAAAATTATTCAGCCCCTTTACTTTCAGTGCAGCAAACTCTCTCCAGAAGTTCAGTGAGGATCTCTGAATGATCCAATGTTGACCTAAATGACTAATGATGATAAATAGAATCCACCTGTGTGTAATCAAGTCTCCGTATAAATGCACCTGCACTGTGATAGTCTCAGAGGTCGGTTTAAAGCGCAGAGAGCATCATGAAGAACAAGGAACACACCAGGCAGGTCCGAGATACTGTTGTGGAGAAGTTTAAAGCCGGATTTGGATACAAAAAGATTTCCCAAGCTTTAAACATCCCAAGGAGCACTGTGCAAGCGATAATATTGAAATGGAAGGAGTATCAGACCACTGCAAATCTACGAAGACCTGGCCGTCCCTCTAAACTTTCAGATCATACAAGGAGAAGACTGATCAGAGATGCAGCCAAGAGGCCCATGATCACTCTGGATGAACTGCAGAGATCTACCGCTGAGGTGGGAGACTCTGTCCATAGGAAAACAATCAGTCGTATACTGCACAAATCTAGCCTTTATGGAAGAGTGGCATGAAGAAAGCCATTTCTTAAAGATATCCATAAAAAGTGTCGTTTAAAGTTTGCCACAAGCCACCTGGGAGACACACCAAACATGTGGAAGAAGGTGCTCTGGTCAGATGAAACCAACATCGAACTTTTTGGCAACAATGCAAAACGTTACAATGGATAAGGACAACTCTCACTTGCCTCAATGGGTTTCTTGTGGTAACAGCAGTGCTGTTTAATCCATACTGCCTCTTGTATGGAAAGGGTTAAGTATCCGTGCTCTTTTTCTCTACAGCAATAGACTTGGTGAATCAACATTATCTTCAGGACACTCACTAGCATCCCCTTTACTGACATTCGTCGACTGACTCTTCTAGCTGCATGTTTGGCCCCCCTCAGGTCAGGCCCCTTGACACAGATATGTATATTCACTGTACTGCAGAATCAGATCCTCCATAGTCTCCCCTTCCAGTCAGTTTCCCTGGACCTCTTTGTTCAGCTTCTCACTGGCACTCTCTAGGCCAGTCTCACAACCCCCCGCCCCCCTCCCTCCGAACTCCGCTATCCAGCCAAAAGACCTCGAGCACATGTGCTCCTGGCTTTTATACAGTATCCCAGCATGCACCAAGGCACTTTTCCTCTGTCAATTCACCAGGGCTGTATCAAAAGCCTGTGCACTCATTCGTCAGGTTTCCTCCCACTGTCCAATACGCCTCCCTATTGAACCAGTGTGAAACACTCTGCAGACAGAACGAGTTGCATTTGCGCACAATGAGCAGACCTCACTAACAGATCCTGCTCTCTGGTAAGCAGAGAACAATATATATTTACTTGCAGCTCTTCTGGTAAGCAAACAGGACCCAAAACTATATTTTCTTTCTAGCACCTACCTAAGAGGGTGCTACAAAAGTCCAAAATATGTAGTTATATTTCCAATCACCATGTCCGTAGAAAAAAAAACTGACTGACAGTGACTTCTTCAACACAATGTGCTCCACCACGTGCAGATGAATTCCACACTTACCAGACCATGTGGCCAACAAAGCAACTTGCCAGTGCTAGAAATCCAGAATAAGAAGGAACTAGAACCAGTCTGACCATGACATCCACTGTTAACAATCAAAAAGCCAAGAAAAAGTATATAAAGTGTTGTAGCAGAGGGCAGAAATATTAATATTATTTTTTTGTGTTGTTTTGTTGAAACCAAAAGTGTGTAATGCAGTCAGCTTGTCTGCTTAATTAATCTAGGAGTTCCTGTGCCCCGCAGGGGGTGGGGGGTGAAGTTGATCGCAGCAGGTGGTGCAGACAGCATGGTGTCCTGCAAAGCCAGATGTGCTGGCACCAGGGCATGTGTACTAGGCATTAGCTGAGTTCAAAGTACAATTTATTTTCCTTATGCTGGCAGAGTCAGTCTTTTCTGAGCTTTCCTTAGTGATCGACACAGGGGAACTTTAGTCTGCTAGCTCCACCGGAAGGAGACTAGAAGAAGGAGCCTAGAACTGCAGAGTCTGATAGTTCTCTTTTTTTATTTTTTAAATACTCTTTATTGCAGAATTTAACAACATCTATATATACAATATATATATATATATATATATATATATATATATATATATATATATATATATATATATATATATATATATATATATATATATATATCCTTTACATTTTCATAGATACAGTGCCTTGCGAAAGTATTCGGCCCCCTTGAACTTTTCAACCTTTTGCCACATTTCAGGCTTCAAACATAAAGATATAAAATTGTAATTTTTTTTTGAAGAATCAAAAACAAGTGGGACACAATCATGAAGTGGAACAAAATTTATTGGATATTTGAAACTTTTTTAACAATTAAATATCTCCGACAAATCTCCGTCCCAGTCTCAGGTCTTTTGAAGACTCCATCAATTTTTCTTCCAGAATCGTCCTGTATTTGGCTCCATCCATCTTCCCATCAATTGTAACCATCTTCCCTGTCCCTGCTGAAGAAAAGCAGGCCCAAACCATGATGCTGCCACCACCATGTTTGACAGTGGGGATGGTGTGTTCAGGGTGATAAGCTGTGTTGCTTTTACGCCAAACATAACGTTTTGCATTGTTGCCAAAAAGTTCGATTTTGGTTTCATCTGACCAGAGCACCTTCTTCCACATGTTTGGTGTGTCTCCCAGGTGGCTTGTGGCAAGCTTTAAACGACACTTTTTATGGATATCTTTAAGAAATGGCTTTCTTCTTGCCACTCTTCCATAAAGGCCAGATTTGTGCAGTATACGACTGATTGTTGTCCTATGGACAGAGTCTCCCACCTCAGCTGTAGATCTCTGTAGTTCATCCAGAGTGATCATGGGCCTCTTGGCTGCATCTCTGATCAGTCTTCTCCTTGTATGATCTGAAAGTTTAGAGGGACGGCCAGGTCTTCGTAGATTTGCAGTGGTCTGATACTCCTTCCATTTCAATATTATCGCTTGCACAGTGCTCCTTGGGATGTTTAAAGCTTGGGAAAAAATTTTTGTATCCAAATCCGGCTTTAAACTTCTCCACAACAGTATCTGCCTGGTGTGTTCCTTGTTCTTCACAATGCTCTCTGCGCTTTAAACGGACCTCTGAGACTATCACAGTGCAGGTGCATTTATACGGAGACTTGATTACACACAGGTGGATTCTATTTATCATCATTAGTCATTTAGGTCAACATTGGATCATTCAGAGATCCTCACTGAACTTCTGGAGAGAGTTTGCTGCACTGAAAGTAAAGGGGCTGAATAATTTTGCACGCCTAATTTTTCAGTTTTTTATTTGTTAACAAAGTTTGAAATATCCAATAAATTTCGTTCCACTTCATGATTGTGTCCCACTTGTTGTTGATTCTTCACAAAAAATTACAGTTTTATATCTTTATGTTTGAAGCCTGAAATGTGGCAAAAGGTCCCAAAGTTCAAGGGGGCCGAATACTTTCGCAAGGCACTGTGTATATATATATATATATATATATATATATATATATATATATATATATATATATATATATATACATACATACATACTGTATATATAAATATACACTGCTCAAAGAATTTAAAGTTACACTTTTTAATCAGAGTATAGCATCAAGTCAGTTAAACTCCTGGGGTATTGATCTGGTCAGTCAAGTAGCAGAGGGGGTTGTTAATCAGTTTCAGCTGCTTTGGTGGTAATGAAATTAACAACAGGTGCACCAGATGGGCAACAATGAGATGACCTCCAAAACAGGAATGATTTTACAGATAGGGGCCACTGACATTTTTTTCCCTACTCA
Organism: Pelophylax lessonae; assembly: GCF_965119305.1. Taxonomy (NCBI): domain Eukaryota; kingdom Metazoa; phylum Chordata; class Amphibia; order Anura; family Ranidae; genus Pelophylax; species Pelophylax lessonae. The sequence goes on from NC_138773.1 coordinate 191,068,188, forward strand.
TCATTTCTGGCTGTTTTTCACTAGTTTTGCATTTGGCTAGGGTCAGTGTCACTACTGGTAGCATGAGGCGATACCTGGACTCTATAGAGATTACACTGACAGTCCAACTCCTCTAGGATTGCACATCAATACGTGCCATTGCCAGAAGGATTGCTGTTTCTCCCAGCACAGTCTCAAGAGCATGGAGGAGATTCCAGGAGACAAGCAGTTACTCTAGGACAGCTGGACAGGGCCGTAGAAGGTCCTTAACCCATCATCAGGACTGGTATCTGCTCCTTAGTGCAAGGAGAAATAGAATAAGCACTGCCAGAGCCTTACAAAATGACCTCCAGCAGGCCAGTGGTGTGAATGTCTCTGACAAAACAATCAGAAACAGACTTCATGGGGGTGGCCTGAGGGCCCAGTGTCCTCTAGTGGGCCCTGTGCTCACTGCCCGACACTGTGGAACTCGATTGCCATTTTCCATTGAACACTAGAGTTGGCAGGCCCACCGCTGGTGCCCTGTGCTTTTCACAGATGAGAGCAGGCTCACCCTGAGCACATTTGACAGACAGGAAAGGGTCTGGAGAAGCTGTAGAGAACGTTATACTACCTGTAATGTCCTTCAGCATAAACGGTTTGGTGGTGGGCCAGTGATGGTCTAGGGAGGCATATTCATGGAGGGAAGCACAGACCTTTACACTTTACAGGCTAGACTATAGCACCCTGACTGCCATTAGGTATCGGAATAAAATCCTTGGACCCATTTTTAGACCCTACGCTGGTGCAGTGACTCCTGGATTCCTCCTGGTGCACAACAATGCCCGGCCTCATGTGGCAAGAGTATGCAGCCAGTTCCTGAAGGATGAAGGAATTGATACCATTAAGTGGCCTCCACACTCGCCTGACCTAAATCCAATAGAACACCTCTGGGACATTTTGTTTTATTCCATCGGACACCTCCAGGTTGCACCTCAGTCTATTCAGGAGTTCAGTGATGCCCTGGTCTAGATCTGGGAAGAAAGTCACCATCCGTCATCTCATCAGGAGTATGCCCCGATGTTGTCAGGCATGCATACAAGCACGTGGGGGCCATACAAACTACTGAGTATCATTTTGATTTGCTGCAATGAAATTTCAGCAAAATGAACTAGCCTGCTGTATCATTTTTTCACTTTGATTTTCGGGGTGTTTTTGAATTCAGCCCTCTGTAGGTTGAGAATTTTCATTTCCATCAAGCGATGTGGCATCTTTTCGATCCTAACACATTACCCAGTCCATATAAGTATAGATATCCAGCATGATATTTTTTCCCATTTGTAACGCTCCTGCGTTTTTATAGTAAGCTGGATTTGCAGCTGCAGAATCTCCACTCAGTAGTCATGTAGAGATGTGTTGGAATACCAGATCCAACTCTCCAGACTCATCACTGTGGGCCTGTCTGCTTCAGCATACAGATATACACACACTCAATAAGATGTTCCTGGAGTGATAGGATGTATATGACAGTATGGAGGTGATGTGCTGAAGGGACAGGTGTGAGCAGTGACAGTAATGATAAGCACTTGATAGTAATGTTCAGGAGAGTAGTAGATGGTAATAGGTAGGATGCAGATAGGTTAGTAATCATGTATGGTAACAGGTGGTAAGGACAGCAGATGACATATACAGGATAGACTAACCCAGTGCAAGGATAGATGGTAGTAGACTCAAGAGCTAGCAATCTATGTAACAGTGCAGATGATAGAATTAGTATGCATAGATAGTAACAGTCCTTAATGTGCAGAAGTAGATAGTGTAAGTTAGTTATGGAGGATTCCCCTGTGGGGTACTTATCACTAGTAAGGTTAGTAAGTAGAGGGGTCCAGTAGTGAGGGAGTGATCCGGTAGCGAGATACGGGATCAGTAGCGAGGTTCCGGTCTGTTCCAGGTAAAGGCAAATAGCTGGAGGCTCTGGCAGCAAGACAAGGCTTGTGAGAATGTAGGCACATTGAACGAACAACGTGAGAGAGAAAGCCGGCGATTGAAATAGCCGCTCAGCGGCGCTCAGCGATGACATCATCCGACTTAAAGGTATATGCGTTCCACCTAACTAAAAAGGTGGGACGCAATATTAAAAGGAAAATGGCAAATAAGGGTACCAAAGGTACCAGAATCTTACAGTACCCCCCCTTAAGGCCGGCTCCGGAAGGCCTATAGCACTGGTTTCTCCGGGTATTTCGAGTGAAACCTTCGTATAAGCCTAGGTGCATGAACATCAGAAGTATCCAACCAGGTGTCGTCTTGGGGTCCATAGTTCTTTCATCTTATGAGATATTGGAGTCTTCCTCTGTGGATACGAGAATCCAAAATCTCCTTAATCTCATATTCTTCTCCGCCTTCAACTTGTACTGGAGGTGGAGGCAAGATGGTAGGCCTTATTCCTTGGTTAGGAACATGTGGTTTCAGTAGCGACACATGAAAGATGGGATGTATTTTGAGATCTGCTGGTAAGGTGAGTTGCACTGCAGCTTTTCCAATGAGTTTCTTAATTGGGAAGGGTCCCAGAAATAAAGGTCCAAGCTTTTTGCTAGGGATCTTTAACCTTAAATTTTTTGTCGATAGCCAAACGAGGTCCCCAATAGCATATTGCGGAGAAGGTCTTCTACGAAGGTCGTTGTACCTTTTTTGTTGACTATGAGCGTGTGAGATGGTGGTATTAAGTAAACCCAGAGAGTCTTTTATTTGGGTAAGATAATCCGAGGCTACTGGGTTACTTGATGGTAGGATGCGTGGTGGAAGAAGAGTGGGATGAAACCCATAGTTCAAGTAGAACGGACTTTGCTTAGTAGTACTGTGGGTTGCGTTGTTATAAGCAAATTCCACCAGAGGGAGGAGGTCCACCCAATCATCCTGTAGGTATGATGTGTAGCAACGCAGATATTGTTCTATACACTGGTTGACTCTTTCAGTCTGTCCGTTGGTCTGAGGGTGGTAGGGAGAAGTGAGCTTTCGCTCAATCCGTAGTATTTGACATAGAGCTTGCCAAAACTTGGAGATGAACTGTTAACCACGGTCGGATAAAAGAGTCTTTGGAATTCCATGTAACTTGAACACATGTTTCATTAGTAGTTCCGCTGTTTGTTTAGATGAAGGTAGTCTGCTAATAGCAATGAAATGTGCCATCTTTGTCAGATGGTCCACTGACACTAGAATGGTATTAAATCCTTTGGAAGGTGGTAGTTCTACTATAAAGTCTAAGGACACAACTTCCCATGGAACCTGGGGTATTGGTAGACTGCAGAGTAGACCAGATGGTTTTGTAGTGTCAATTTTGGACCTTGCACAGATGTCACATGAAGAAACAAATTTTTGTACAGACGTCTTCATATCAGGCCACCAGAACTGCCTGGTAAGCAAATTAAGGGTTTTCGTCATACCCATATGTCCTGCCATAGGCACATCATGTGATAATTCCAAGATCTTGGTGCGCATAGTAGGGGGTATGTAGAGTTTGTCGTTGTAATAGAGGAAGCCTTCTGCATCAGTACTTAGTTGTGGTGGAGGTGAATCCAATCCTATACTGTGCAAAATCTCTTCCTTCAGGGAACGAACAACACCAATAATACGTACATAGGGTATTATAGGAATAGAAGGGATTTCAGCGCAGTTATCTTCGGTTAATCGTGATAGCGCATCCGCTTTTTTATTTTTGTCTGCAGGCGTGTAGGTCACTAGGAAGTTGAATCTTAGGAAGAATAATGACCATCGTACCTGCCGGTGGGAAAGAGTTTTGTTAGTCTGGAGGTATTGAAGGTTTTTATGATCTGTATATATGAGTATTGGTAATCGGGTACCTTCAAGTAGATGTCGCCAATTCTCCAGTGCCAGTTTTATGGCAAGCAACTCCTTTTCACCCACTGGGTAATTCACCTCTGGGCTGCTTAGTGATTTAGAGAAGAAAGCAACTGGGTGGAGTGGTGAAGTATTTGTTGGTCGTTGGGAGAGAACTGCTCCTACTGCCATGTTTGACGCATCTACTTCCAGAATATATTGGAGGGATGGGTCTGGATGGCGTAGCATGGGAGCAGAAGTAAAGCTTGATTTTAACAAGCGGAAAGCTCCATTTGCTTCTTCTGACCATTTGAATGGTTTCTTTATACTTGTAAGTTGTGTGAGAGGTCTCAAAATAGCAGAGAAGTTCTTGATGAACTTCCTATAGAAGTTTGAAAATCCAAGGAATCGCTGTAATGCCTTACGAGTTGTTGGTATAGGCCACTCCAGAATACAGGATATCTTACTCATATCCATCTTGATTCCGGTTTTGGATATGATGTATCCTAGGAATAGTATTTCTTCTTTATGAAATAGGCATTTTTTTAATTTCACGTATAGATTGTGTGCGAGTAATCTGGATAACACAAGTCTTACATGTTTTATATGTTCAGACAAAGATCGAGAATAGATAAGTATATCGTCCAGATATACCACAACACAGACATCAAGTAAGTCTCTAAAGATGTCGTTTATGAACCGTTGAAAAGCTGCGGGAGCATTACACAACCCGAATGGCATCACAAGATATTCGAATAATCCGTATCTGGTTCTGAATGCTGTCTTCCACTCATCTCCGTCACGGATTCGGATTAGGTTGTATGCCCCTTTTAGGTCCAATTTAGAGAAGTAGGTAGCCCCACGCACTTGTTCAATGAGTTCAGGGATGAGCGGTAAAGGATAGCGATCCTTTATCGTAATGGTATTTAATTGCCTATAATCGATAATAGGCCTAAGACTTGAATCCTTATTGCGGACAAAGAAAAGTCCTGCAGCTGTGGAAGAAGTAGAAGGTCTGATGAACCCTTTTGTCAAATTCTCATCCAAGTATTCCTTGAGATGAGAGAGTTCATCCTGTGAAAGAGGATAAACATGACCGAAAGGCAATTTGCTGTTAGGGAGTAGATCGATAGTGCAATCATAATCCCTATGGGGAGGCAACACTTGAGCATTTTTCTCAAGGAAAACTTCAGACAGATCCTGGTAGCATAGTGGTGCAATCTCATCTGACACCACTGACAGGATCTTTCCATAAGATGGGAGGTTACACGTAATCTCGCAATAGTGAGAAGGGAAAGTTAGAGTACGTCTTTTCCAATCTATGATTGGTTGATGTGTGTGTAACCAGGGAAGTCCCAAAATAATGGGAAAATGGGGTGAAGATAGTATATCAAAAGTGGTGGTCTCCATGTGAGACTCGTTAGCAGTGACAAGGAGCGCTTGTGTCTGATTGGTGATTGGACCAGAAGATAACGGAATACCGTTAATGAAACTAACAGAGACAGGTTTAGGTTTTGAAATAATAGGTATTTTATTTAAAGTAACATAACGTGTATCGATATAGTTCCCACAAGATCCTGTGTCGATCATAGCCTTGGTGGTAATCCTAGTCTAGTCCCACTGTAATGTTAAATGAACAAAGAGATAGGGATTAGAAAAGGAAGTCGTTAATCCCCCTAGCAAGACATGTGAACAGTCACCCTCTTTTTTGCAGACAAGGGGACAGACGCTTATCAAATGATCCGGGGATGCGCAGTACATACAGATATTTCTGGATCTTCTCCTGGCTCGTTCAGTAGTTGATAAAGGTGGGCGTATGGTTCCTACCTCCATAGGAGTAGGGTCAACGGCCGAAATCCGAGAAGGACTAGACAATGGCATTCCCATTTTCTCAGCCTTTCTTTCTCGCAGTCGCCTGTCAATGTTGATACTGAGTTGTATTAAGGCATCCAAAGTGCCAGGTAAATCCGCTCGGGCGAGCTCGTCTTTAACGGCTTCTGACAACCCAAGTCTGAACTGAGTTCGCAGAGATGTATCATTCCACCCTGAATCAAGGGTCCATCTTTTGAACTCTGCTACAAAGTCTTCAACAGGTCTCCTTCCTTGTTTTAAAGCCCTCAATTGGATATCAGCAGTACTCTGCCTATTGGGGTCTTCATATAAACTAGCGAGTTCCGCTAGGAATAAAGGATAGGAGTTGAGAAGCTGGTCATTTTTCTCAAAGAGAGAGTCTGCCCAGGCCCGTGGATCACCCGTTAAGTATGAAATAACGGTATAGACTTTAATTTGATCAGTAGGTTAAGTACGAGGTTTTAGCAAAAAAAACAATTGACATGCGTTTTTGAATTCACGAAATTTTTTCCGATCACCTGTAAACACTAGAGGAGGGTTTATTTTAGGTTCAGGGGGCTGAGCAGCAGTAAGCTGTGAAAGACGGGTTACCTGCTGTCTCAGAGTCTGATTTTCTTCTTTTACTTCAGTAAGAGCAAGTATTAATGCATTTACTTGTTGTGTTAATTGTGTCACTTGAGTGGGTAATTCTGCTGAATCCATTTTTTAGGTTTGTTCAATCTGTAATGCTCCTACGTTTTTATAGTAAGCTGGATTTGCAGCTGCAGAATCTCCACTCAGTAGTCATGTAGAGATGTGTTGGAATACCAGATCCAACTCTCCAGACTCATCACTGTGGGCCTGTCTGCTTCAGCATACAGATATACACACACTCAATAAGATGTTCCTGGAGTGATAGGATGTATATGACAGTATGGAGGTGATCTGCTGAAGGGACAGGTGTGAGCAGTGACAGTAATGATAAGCACTTGATAGTAATGTTCAGGAGAGTAGTAGATGGTAATAGGTAGGATGCAGATAGGTTAGTAATCATGTATGGTAACAGGTGGTAAGGACAGCAGATGACATATACAGGATAGACTAACCCAGTGCAAGGATAGATGGTAGTAGTCTCAAGAGCTAGCAATCTATGTAACAGTGCAGATGATAGAATTAGTATGCATAGATAGTAACAGTCCTTAATGTGCAGAAGTAGATAGTGTAAGTTAGTTATGGAGGATTCCCCTGTGGGGTACTTATCACTAGTAAGGTTAGTAAGTAGAGGGGTCCAGTAGTGAGGGAGTGATCCGGTAGCGAGATACGGGATCAGTAGCGAGGTTCCGGTCTGTTCCAGGTAAAGGCAAATAGCTGGAGGCTCCGGCAGCAAGACAAGGCTTGTGAGCATGTAGGCACATTGAACGAACATCGTGAGAGAGAAAGCCGGCGATTGAAATAGCCGCTCAGCGGCGCTCAGCGATGATGTCATCCGACTTAAAGGTATATGCGTTCCACCTAACTAAAAAGGTGGGACGCAATATTAAAAGGAAAATGGCAAATAAGGGTACCAAAGGTACCAGAATCTTACACCATTGAGATCTGATGTTTTCAAAGTGTTTCTTTAATTTTTTTTGAGCAGTGTATAAATTCTCTCTATGAAGCTGGTTCACATGTCACTGGAGCCAACTGCACAGGACTCCTGTGTGTCTTCTGGTCCATTTCAGGTCTGAATTGGCATAAAATCCCACAAAAATGTATTAAGTAAAAAGAATAACACTTACAAACAGACAGGAGTGTGAACGCCAAAGGAAAATTGTAGCAGCCGCCGGCTGGACGGCTCCGCTCGCTCGTACTTCCTGGACGCTTTGTGAGGGTGACGTCAGCACGGCGTGACCCAACGCGTTTCGTCAGAGATGACGTTATCAAAGGTTTGATAACGTCATCTCTGATGAAACGCGTCGGGTCACGCCACCCTCACGAATCGTCCAGGAAGTACGGGCGAGCGGAGCCGTCTGGCCGGCGGCTGCTACAATTTTCCTTTAGCGTTCACACTCCTGTCTGTTTGTAAGTGTTATTCTTTTTACTTAATACATTTTTGTGGGATTTTATGCTATGGCGTCCCCCTTTCTATTTTATGGTTGACATCCTCCCACAACACCCCGAGTACTTAGAGGCTGTATGAGGAGATCTGGATATCCATCCTACACATCAGTATAACATCATCCCTGCTGATTTTTACCCTTATTTGGTAAGGGTATTTTGTATTGCCTCTGATTACACATTGCTTGCATGGTTGGGACCCCCTGCGGATCTTATATGAGTTTTTCACATATCACTCTGGTAAGCTGCATTCCTATCGGGGGAGGTGCCTGGATCTTTCATTCAAGCTCTCAATTTTTCTTACTTTTGGTAAGAAGTACCTTGTAGGTCTGTCTTGGTGGTGGAATTTCCATCTATCACACATCTATTTTCACTCTTATACGAGCACTTTATCACCTGGAGTTTTGGTGCTTTAATATATATAGAGAGTTTTTTCTATATTTGTTGGTTTGGTTTTACGCTATGGCGTTATATTTTTTACTTCACATACAACCATCACATTGAGGGGATAGGTGTTGAGACTGAAGTTTACCGTGTCCAAGTCCCTGGAAAAATCTGGATTCGTTGTTATCATTTGGCACAAACTTTACCTGTTTCTGGTAAGCGTTTCATCTACACAGTCACCCCCAACCACGTTTTCAATTTCTGGATTGATTTATGGACTCTTGTTTGGACTAATTATTTCAGCATAATTTTTCATTTTTAATTTTTACTGTTTGGCATATTTTATTTATATGGTTGATCATTTATTAGCGCAACTTATTTATATTATTGCTTTATGGGGTGTCGGTCACACTTGAAGTTGCTGCTTCTCATTTGGATTAGGGCAGTTGTTTTTACTTTTTTATACCTTATTTATCACTTTTACATTTTTCTATACTTGGGATCCTGCAACTGTGCGGTCCCAAAATATTTCCTGGCCAGTGTTATAACCATCATTTCTGACACTGAAGTAGTTTCCTCTGACTCCCTGAAAGGAAAAGGGGCATTTTATATGCCCCCTTTTCCTCATGGGAGAAGTGGCAGGGCAAAGAATTTGAGGTTTAGTCAGAATTTAGGCAGGATAGCCTGTCAGGAATTCTCCTCAGGGAAAAGAGCGGGATCCTGCCTGGAGATAGCTCAAGGAGGTGGGATTTGGTATATCCTGACAGGTGATAGGTTAGCATCAGGGAAAATTCTAGAAGGAGTTAGGAGGCTATATAAGGACAGTATGGTCTCTGAGGGGCTCATTCACCTCAGAGAACTCCTAGTGTTTGTTTTGTATTCCCTGCTGGCGTTTTTGCTTCTGGCTTTCCCCTCATCATGAGCTTGTTGAGACAGCTTATTGAGAGGGCAGGGGAAGTAGGAGAAGAGGACTGGGTGCGGCAGTGCCTGAATTTACCTTGGTCGGATGTTTCGGGACCGGTTGGTGATGCTGCCTCATTTTCATGTCGGGCCGACGAACAGGATGTGAGTGTGCCGCCACGGCTGGATGTCGGAGGAGAGCCGGTCGCAGAGCCGGAGGTTACGGGTCAGGTCGACGTCACCTCCGGCGGACGTGGGAAGCGGAAGAGAACCCCGAGACGACGTCAGTCTCCGTCGCCGGAGAGGTCGTTTCCGCTGAAAGGCGCGGGCGCCATCCAGTGCGCTGTGGACCCGGCGGGGAAGGACGTTCTGCGAGTCAACAGGAGCGCTCCTCGGTTGCGTCGGCCAGGCAGTCCAGGCGGAGGTCCCCGAGCAGTGCTGAGGACGATGGATCGGAGAACCGGATGGGAGGTCGCTCCATCCCGGTGATCGGAGCAGCCAGTGTGACTGATGGACAGCTTCATGGACAGGGTGAGTCAACTTTACCTGTCCTCTCCAACATTGTGGAGCTGTTAGCTAAACTTAGTAAGGATGTACGGGAACTGCAGAGTGACAGACAGGCTCAGAGGAGCGTTAGAGAGGTGTGGTTGCCATCTTGTGGCAATATTGCGAACTGCAGTTCAGGGGCACAGAGTCCTGCTATGTCACCTTTGAGGTAGCCAGGACACAGAATATCCCTGAGACCTGTTTAAAAGAGGCTTTAACATGTGACATTTCCCCCCTTGGTTTCCATTTACCTATGGCTTTGAAAGAAAAAAATAGGAGGTGGGAATTTGTCGACATGTTATCTCTTCTTCCCTCTGCAAAGGAATTTCTCTTGAAAAGTGACAAGAAGGATGACAAAGAGGATGATAGAAGGAGGCCGGTATCCAAAAGTTTCAATAACTGGTTGCAGGCGTTTTGCATCTACGCTGCAGTGTTATGTGAAAAATCCCTTGAGAAAAGTGCTGGCTTATTTCAGCATATAGACATCATTTTAGAGGCTTATAAAAATTTTGGTAGTTCTGTGTGGTTTGCGTATGATGAAGCCTTTAGACAAAAGCTTGCCATACACAAACAGTTGAAATGGGGTGTTAAGGACATTGGGTTATGATTGAATATGTTCCTTCCTCAAAAACCAGCATTTAGCAAACAGCCAGTAAATCCCAATCAAGCTACTACTTCCTTTCAGGAGGGAGTTTGCTTTAACTTTAATGAAGGACAATGTAAGTGGGCCGCAGCTTGTAGGTACAAACACGAATGTGCATTCTACTCAGGAACGCACTCAGTGGTTAAATGTTTCAAGAAAATGGCCAGTGCCAATCTGCAACAGCCATTTGTTTCAAAAGGCGTGGTCCCCAGTGAACTTGGAAAGCATGCTGCCATTCCTTCAAGCTTTCCCAGACAGGGAGACAGCTCTACTTCTAACTGATGGTTTTAAGCAAGCTTTTATGTTACCCTTTTTTCCTAGGACTGGGTGCAGAATTTTTGATAACCTGAAATCAGTGGATAGGTATATGGATGTTGTTTTGACTAAACTAGGTAAAGAGATTAGGGAAGGTAGGATGGCAGGTCCTTTTTCATCCCCCCTTTTTCAAATTTTAGAATCTCACCACTAGGGATTGTTCCTAAAAAGGAACCGGGAACATTCAGATTGATTCACCATTTGTCATATCCAAGGGGGGACTCACTGAATGATCAGTTTGAGGATGCAGTTGTGATACTTCGGCGATTGGGTCATGGGGCGTTGTTGGCAAAGGCTGATATTCAATCGGCCTTTCGGCTTCTCCCTATTCATCCTTCATGTTTCCATTCTCTGGGTTTTTGTTTGCAGGGAGAATTTTATTTTGATCGTTGCTTGCCCATGGGCTGCTCGATCTCTTGCAGATATTTTGAATCTTTTTCTTTCTTTTTGCAGTGGGTAGTGGGTCAGGTCTCAGGTTCTGATGACATGATTCACTATCTTGATGATTTCCTATTTATGGGTGGAAGAGATTCTCCTGGTTGTATGAGATTACTGGACACATTTTTTCAGGTCTGTGCGGATTTTTGAGTTCCGCTAGCCCTCGAAAAAACCATGGGCCCTTCCACTAGCAAGGAATTTTTGGGTATCACTATAGATACCATAGCAATGGAATTTAGGTTGCCTGCTGCGAAGGTGGATAGGCTTAGAAATATGTTAGCTGCAATTTTGAGGAAGAAGAAGGTGTGCTTAACCACTTAAGCCCCGGAAGATTTTACCCCCTTCCTGACCAGGGGGTATTTTGCGTTTCGGCACTGCGTGACTTTAACGGACAATTGCGCGGGCGTGCGACGCTGTACCTAAACGAATTTGGCGTCCTTTTTTTCCCACAAACAGAGCTTTCTTTTGGCGGTATTTGATCACCTGTGCGATTTTTTGATCACGCGCTATAAACAAAAAGAGCGTAAATTTTGCAAAAATAGCAATATTTTTCCCTTTTTTTTATATGAAATTCCCCCCCAAAAAAATGTAAAAATCAAAATTTTTTAACATTTTCGGTGAATTTGTTTTATGCTACCTATGTTTGGTAAAAAAAATCGCAAAAAGCGTATTTTGATTGGTTTGCGCAAAAGTTATTGCGTTTACTAACTAAGGGAAAGATTTTTGTCATTTTTGTTGTTTTTTTTTTTAACGTGTAATGGCGGCGATCTGCGATTTTTTTTGCGGTACTGCGACATTGCGGCGGACAGATCGGACCCTTGACTGACATTTTTGACACTTTTGGGGTTACCAGTGACATTTCTACAGTAATCAGTGCTATATATATGCACTGTTACTGTAAAAATACACTGGTAGTGAAGGGGTTAACTTTATTTGAGAGGGAGGGGCTGTGTGTGTCCCTAGGGGCGTGATTCTAACTGTGATTGGCTGTGGCTTCAGCTGTATGCAGAGTGATCAACGGATCTACATAGTAGATCCATATGATCATCTCTCATACAGAGGGGAGAATGACAGGCAGCTTGTTTACACAAGCTGCCTGACTTTCTCCCTCTCCCCCACAATCGCAGAGTGGCCGGCGGACATCGGGTCCGCCGGTCACACGCGCGGGGGGGTCCGTGACCACGCGGGAGCGGGAGCGCGCCTCCAGGGGGTGCGCGCTCGCTCCCGAGACCCTCACAAGCTAGTGACGTAGCCCTACGTCACTTTGCCTGTGAGGGGCTGACCGCCGACGTAGATAGTCGTGCGGCGGTCGGCAAGTGGTTAAGAGAGATGCAATCTCTTTCGGGCCAGCTTGCCTTCGCAACTCGAGTTATGCCTATTGGAAAAGCCTTTTCAAGGCGGCTCTATAGGGCAATTTCAGGTTCGAAATCTCCTTCTGTTCACTTGAGGGTAACCTCTGAGTTGAAGGAAGATTTATTGGTATGGTCCCAATTTTTGGTGCATTTTAATGGTAGGACCTTGTTCCAGGAAGAATTTGTTCTGGACAAGGACTTTTTACCGTTTACGGATGCAGCGGCTTCAGCTGGATTCGGGGCAGTTTGGCGCACACATTGGTGTGTTGGGTTATGGCAACAAAGTTGGAAGGCGAATGTGTTTGTGAAAAATATCGTCTTGCTAGAGCTTTTCCCCATCCTGGTTGCCTTGGAAATCTGGGGTACAGAATTTAGGTATAGGAGAATAATAGGAAAATAGGAAAGAGGATTTGTGATTGAAGGGGAGCGTGTAGGTTATTTCTGAATGTGTTATGGAATGGAGGATGGTAATGAGTGGAGAGTATTCCTTGTGGGGTGGGGGGGGGGGGGGCGGCTAGTAGTACCACTCACATGCACATTTGTTTTCTTTTTACAATGTGGATGCATTTCTTATTTTACATAAAAATGTGTTTCCTCTCTTCAAAGCAGTTTTAGCAGCTGACAGTTGAGTGAAGAGTGAACATCTCACCCATATTTCCGCTTACAGGCGCCACATACACAACTTGTCTTCTCTGCTCCCATGAAGAGAACAACCATAGCACCACACCACCAGCAACATGTACGTCACTAGTGTGGGCCGGCCCGGTATTACAGGAAGTGACGTCACCCCAGGACAGGAACACCGTCCTTGTTTGAGTGTGTAGTGCTGTTATTGTGCCCAGAGGAGGAAAAGAGGAGAGCGGCGGGAGGCGACCGATACACAGCGGGGGATACGAGGCAGCATGTCTGACCAGGTAAGGAGAAGGAGCCCCGGACCCTCCTGTGTGTGTCACAGCGATTGGCGGCGCGGGGGGGTCACTCAGCTGGGTGGCCCGCAGATTGCGCTGAGAGGAATGCGCATGTGTCAGGACTTGTAGTAGAAATGTTGACTTATGTAAGTGCGGCCAGAATGGTGACAGGCCGTGTTATATAATGGAGGATCGGGCATGGCTGGGGCTTATCATAGAGTACAGGGGGACAGAGAGGATCGTACATAGACTGGACAGGAGGGCTCATCTCTTACACATACCGCCATTGGGTGTCTATGGGGAGGAAAGGCATGCAGTTGTTAGGGGGAGGAGCTGTGATGTACACAAGAGTTGGTAATGGCTGACATCTCTGATTACAACTTGTGTCAGTGATCAGCCTCATCCGGGGATCAGTGATCACCCTAAAGCTGCCCTGTATTGTAGAGGTACATTGCTCCAGCCTGGCACACTATATAAGTATATCCCATACCTCAGATTCTGGAAGCTGCAGATCACAGTAGTAGTTGGTGTTACTACAGTGATCTTACAGGTCCTACACAAGGAGCTTTCACTCTGTATGTTTCTCAGAGAATACAAGGTGTTTTCTGGATGAGAGGGACATTATGATGTCACCGCCCCTCTTCTCCACCTCATTCAGTGACAGAACGTTGTCTTGTATTTCTTTTTAAAAAAAAATTAGTACAAAGTGTTCTGTAAATGGTGGAGGTGTCAAGTGATTCTGTGTGCAGAGGGGAAGCCAGTCGCATAGAAGCTGAGCAGAGACCAGAATATCGCAGTGATCTTTGTAGCAAGGGTGTAGGAACCCACACAAATCTGGGGGGGGGCAGCGCATTTTTACTCGCCAGGTATATGCTTTTTCAGTAAACTGCGAGAGAGAGTTCAGCGCGCGAGCCCCTTTCAATGCAGAGCGCCACAGCATTGTCCCCAATCACTGCAGAGCACCACAGCATTGTCCCCAATCACTGCAGAGCGCCACAGCATTGTGCCCCACTGATTGCAGAGTGCCCACAGCATTGTGCCCCACTGATTGCAGAGTGCCCACAGCATTGTGCCCCACTGATTGCAGAGTGCCCACAGCATTGTGCCCCACTGATTGCAGAGTGCCCACAGCATTGTGCCCCACTGATTGCAGAGTGCCCACAGCATTGTGCCCCACTGATTGCAGAGTGCCCACAGCATTGTGCCCCACTGATTGCAGAGTGCCCACAGCATTGTGCCCCACTGATTGCAGAGTGCCCACAGCATTGTGCCCCACTGATTGCAGAGTGCCCCACAGCATTGTGCCCCACTGATTGCAGAGTGCCCCACAGCATTGTGCCCCACTGATTGCAGAGTGCCCCACAGCATTGTGCCCCACTGATTGCAGAGTGCCCCACAGCATTGTGCCCCACTGATTGCAGAGTGCCCCACAGCATTGTGCCCCACTGATTGCAGAGTGCCCCACAGCATTGTGCCCCACTGATTGCAGAGTGCCCCACAGCATTGTGCCCCACTGATTGCAGAGTGCCCCACAGCATTGTGCCCCACTGATTGCAGAGTGCCCCACAGCATTGTGCCCCACTGATTGCAGAGTGCCCCACAGCATTGTGCCCCACTGATTGCAGAGTGCCCCACAGCATTGTGCCCCACTGATTGCAGAGTGCCCCACAGCATTGTGCCCCACTGATTGCAGAGTGCCCCACAGCATTGTGCCCCACTGATTGCAGAGTGCCCCACAGCATTGTGCCCCACTGATTGCAGAGTGCCCCACAGCATTGTGCCCCACTGATTGCAGAGTGCCCCACAGCATTGTGCCCCACTGATTGCAGAGTGCCCCACAGCATTGTGCCCCAATGATTTCAGAGTGCCCCACAGCATTGTGCCCCAATGATTGCAGAGATCAGCGTGCATGCTCCCTTCAATCCAATGCACTTACCTGGCGGCGGCTCGGGATGTGTCCCCCCCCGTTCCCCCCCCCCGGTTCCTAAGCCCATGCTTTGTAGTAACATAAACTATAAGCCCCTCTTTACATCGGTGCAATTTGACAGGCCCAAATCACACCCTATTCTCAACACTGAAACTGTTCAAATCAGTGCAACCCCCACTTTGCGGTGCTACAATATTTTTGAGATTTCAAAGCCACATTCATTGTTAACCAGGGCTTAGTCATTTTCAGCTTCCCCAACAAATAGAGCTGCACGATTAATCGTTAAAAAATTACGATCTCGATTCACCCCACTCACGATCTGTCCTTGATTCTTACAGAGCTGTTCTCTGCTCACTCCCAGCTGTCAAAAAAAAAAAAAAGCCTCCAGCAAATGTTTATCAACATTGTCAAGGCTGTCAATCACTATAAACACAATGTTTTACAATGTATCTTTTCGTTCTTTGAATTAACTTCCATCTGTGAGGGCTGTTTAACCTAAAGACCAGGCTTTTTTCTGAGAATTTCTACTTACAAGTTGGAGCCGGTTCACACACATGCGATGACAGGCATTGCATGGGATTCAGAGCGCACTGCTCTGCAAATCATATGCGATGTCTGTGTGATACAAATTCAGCAGCGCTGCACGATTAATCGTTAAAAAATCGCAATCTCGATTCACTCCACCCCCTCACGATTTAAAACTGCATGTACTCGATTCTTACTAAGCTGTTCTCTGCTCACTCACAGGTGTCAAAAAAGAAAAAAGATTGTATGGCTGAATTTGTATTGCATTTGGACCAAACTCTATGCGATCCAATTCATGTCCTAACTGACAGTTTGCACTGCGATATGCGAACTGATCTAGGGGTGTCGTTAACTTTGTAATGACGCCCTCAGCGATTTGCATATAGCAGTGTGAACTGCCTGCGGGTTGAGTGTGATGCGGGAATCCGCAGTGGATTTGCAGGGTTCCCGCATTGCATATGTGTTAACCGGGACTTAAAATCAGTATTTTTTGCTAGAAAATTACTTAGAACCCCCAAGCATTATACATTTTTTTTTTAGCAGAGACCCGAGAATAAAATGCAATCGTTGCAATCTTTTATGTCGCACTGTATTTGCGCAGAAGTCTTTCAAACTGTTTTTTTTGGGATAAAATACAATTTAATGAATTAAAAAAAAACTAAACCATAAAGTTCGCCCAATTTTTTTGTATAATGTGAAAGATGATGCTATGCCGAGAATCGTGATCTTTATTCTAAGCAAAAAAATTGTGATTCTCATTTTATCCAGAATTGTGCAGCTCTACCAACAACCTATCAGGTATGTGATACACATTGTGCCAAGCTGGACCAATCTTAGCGTGTGATACAGAGAATCCCTGGAGTTGAGCTTTAAAGCGATTGTAAATTCTCATTTCTTTTCCTATAAAAATAACGAACATATTATACTTACCTGCTCTATTGCAGTGGATTTGCACAGAGCAGCCCAGATCCTCTTTCCCCTATTCAGTGACCCCACAGCAAGCAGCTTGCTATGAGGGCACCCAAGCTGAGTCACAGCTCCCTGTGTCCATTCAGACACATAGCCCTGACCCCGCCCCCTCTCTCTCCTGATTGGCTAGCTGGCTTTTTACAGCAGCTGCAGCTGATGCTGTGTCTCAGCCAATCAGGAGAGAGAATCTTGATTGGCTGAGACACTCGTGGTCATCGCTGGACAGAGAGGGACCTCAGGCAAGTATTAGGTGGCCTGCTGCACATAGAAGGTTTATCTTAATGCATAAAGATAAAAAAAACCTTCTAACTTTACAACTCCTTTAAAGCTGATGTCAAGACTCCAGAAGCTTTTTTCCACAATGTGCAGACTTATCTTGCAAACAATCCCCTCCAGCGCTGTGATGTTGGCACTACCCCTCTGTCTGTGCTTGCATTTTCACCCAGTCGTCTTCAGATTTGGAGTATTCCACATCTTGATTGGCTGAGCTGACATAACTCCAGTGCATGGAGGTTAAGTTCCTCCCAGGACTGAATCATGCCAAGACTGTATACTAAGCTGTGCATGACAGGGCATGGCATTCATGGTAAAAGAGATATACAGAATCTCTTATCATAAGCCCACTTGTCAGCATTTTTTTTTTAATCATGACTTTGCTTTCGCTTTAAATGCTGTAACCCATACATTCAGAGTCTGTCTACTGGTCTGGAGTCAGTGGGGTGTACTGATTGGATTGGCCCTTGAAGGGGTTGTTAATGCCAAGAGCCAGAGATGGGCTTCCTGATGACTTTGATGTTCACTGCAATTGCAAGCTTGAGCCATCAATGAGGGTTTGGACCTGTGCTGGGAGCTGTATGTGAGTGCATTCTTAGCACAGAAACCTACTGCATATATGGAGCATCTCAGAAGAAAGCTCACTTCCATGGTGCTGCATATACACTATATTACCAAAAGTATTAGGACTCCTGCCTTTACAGGCACATGAATTTTAATGGCATCCCAGTCTTAGTCCATAAGGTTAAATAGTGAGTTGGCCCACCTTTTGCAGCTATAACAGCTTTAACTGTTCTGGAAAGGCTGTCCACAAGGATTAGGAGTGTGTCTATAGAAATGTTTGACCATTCTTCCAGAAGCGCATTTGTGATGTCAGGAACTGATGTTGGAGAGAAGGCCTGGCTCGCATTCTGCGCTCTAATTCATACCAAAGATGTTCTATCGGGTTCAGGTCAGTCAAGTTCCTCCAACCCAACCTCACACATCCATGTCTTTATGGACCTTGCATTGTTCACTGGTACGCAGTCATGCTGGAACAGGAAGGGACCTTCCCAAACTGTTCCCACAAAGTTGCGAACATGAAATTGTCCAAAATTGTTTGGTATGCTGATGCCTTAAAAGTTCCCTTCACTGAAACTAAGGGGCCAAGCCCAACCCCTGAAAGACAGTCCCACACCATAATCCCCCCCCCTCCACCAAAGGATTTAGACCAGTGCACAAAGCAAGGTCCATAAAGACATGGATGAGGAAGTTTGGGGGGGGGGGGAGGAACTTGACTGGCCTGCACAGAGTCCTGACCTCAACCCGATAGAACACCTTTGGGATGAATAAGAGCAGAGACTGTGAGCAAGGCCTTCTCTCCACAACATCAGTGCTATGAGACAGGTACACACTATAGAGGGATAAGCTCTGTTCATATTTCATGTCTGAGGTTTACCATAACTTTAAAGCCCAGCTGTGCTCAGAATACATTCCAGGTGCATCACTGAGGTGCACCACCTCTGTACATCACTATGGCACTCTGAGCTTTTTGCTGCATTATTTCATAGATGTTGTGAATAGCGTCAGCACTATGTATGCACTGGTAAGGTGTGCAGCAATTCTCTCTAGGCCATGTTATTTTTTCTTTGACTGCAGAAGCTTCTAAATGTTACTTTGGTCAAGTAGGAATTTTAAAGACCTATGCATATGTGACTATAGTTCCACTTCACAAGTAAGTATTCTTGAATAAAGACCATTGTCTCAGTTTCTGAAAGTGGTAGTAAACTCAGTTTTGCCACTTGTACCTACAGTTAAGCCTATACTAATGCTGGATACACACACTTCGCAATTTTTTTGGGATTTTTTTCCTTAAGAGCCCATTCAGACTAGCGCGACACGACTTTGGGGGGCGACCTGTGAAGTCGCGTGCACCACGACTTCGGCGTGACTTGCAGAGACTTCACATAATAGAATTCTATGCAAGTCGCTCCGAGGTCGCCCCACAGTAGTACAGGACCCTTTTTCTAAGTCGGAGCGACTTGTGTCGCTCCTATTAGAACGGGTCCTGTGCTAATCAATGGACCGCGACATACCGTGACTTGTCAGGCTGACAAGTCGCGCTAATGTGAATGGGCTCTTAGATTTACCAAAACAATAGAATATGAGGTCTAACCTAAACACTTTCAATTTGTATGCAATCAGCCAGGTCATTGCCCTACATAGTTGAAGATAAATCTAAAGGAAATCAAACAACAAATGTTGTGTATCCAGCTTAGTCACAGTACCTACAGGTAAGCCTTATCTCCTAAACCTGTACTGCTTAGGAGATATTCACTTTGCATGCAGCCGGTGATAAAGTCGGGGCATTTGCTCCGAAGGTCCAGCATACCATGCTTAACCTTCGGAGCCCGTGCCATAAACAGCGGCTCCCACGCGCATGTGTGGGAGTGACTTCATCACGCCCTTTGCCACTCAAGTAGCCGGAGGCCATTTACCCGGACGGAAGATGGGGTGAAGATGGAATCCCTCTCAGCGGTGACAGTGTGCTGCTGGAGGGCTTACTTTTAGGGCAAGTCTCTCATAATGTGCTAGTATTTGATCTAAACTAGCATATTATGACATTGCCTTGCAGGGGAAGTTTTTCTTATGTTGGTAGTTAATGAAAAATATCTCCCTATTCCATGAGAAGTTTGCCATTGCTATCTGCTCAAGGAACCCTTAGCAACCACAGGATAAACCCTAGGTTTCCATGGAACTGTGGTTGAGAGAGACTGCCATAAACCATGCAAATCAGAATTGTGTGTTGGTCTCTGTCTTGCTTTAAAGTTCGTAATCAGCACCATGGATACCGTACTAGGCAGCCTCAGGTGCCTGCACAGAGCTTCAATTAGGCATTTACTGAGAGAAATATGTAGACTGCCCCTGTTTACCTATCCCTCTGAAAATTCTTGTGGCCTGGCTGTCTCAGGCTTCAAAAACTTTGAGACTCTGGTCTGGGACTAGATGTGGCCACTGATGTCACCAAGGGCCTGCACGTAAATTTCTGTATATGTTACACTACTGAAGACTCTCAGAGACTGCAGACCCATTATAGGACAAAGTCAGAGAGTGTGGACATGCTGCAGGGGTGGAAAGAGACTGGGGATATGCTGCAAGAGACAGAGACACAGAGTACACAAGGATGCTAGAGATTGTCATTGTATGCCCCTTTAAAGGTAAGTAATCTCGTTACTAACTGCTGGGGTCTAAGGGCCCACAACAAGTACTAAAGGTTGGGCACCAGTTGTCTAATATTGTAATTATGGAAGAGTTCTAGATAGCAATTCAAAGGGGTTGCACTGCTTGTATGCTGTGACTTTAGATTCTCCCTGCATGGTTCAAATCTCCTGAATTCACCTATGTGCTCACTACTAGAGATGGGCTCGGGCGACAATGATACCTGAGGACATTTATGACAGATTATATTATCAAGCGCTCTATTCCTCTAGTCTCCTATAATATGGCTGACCTATGCTCCTACCTGGACCAGATCTCTTTTCCAACTCTGGATTTGGTGACGCAGACTAGACTAGATCGAGACACCTCTTTAGAAGAGGTGCAGACATCACTGGGTTGCTTACAATCTGGGAAGGCTCCAGGACCAGATGGAATTTTGGCTGAATTCTACTCCCTTTACCAGGAATTGTTGGCACCTAGGCTCACGCTGCTTTAGAGCTGCACGATTCTGGATAAAATGAGAATCACGATAGAATCTTTAGAGGAAAAAATGTATCTTCATTCGGATGACACCGTGCTGTACCTGCATGATGCAAACTCCTCTCTGCAGGCGCCTCTCGCGGTCTTCGATGCATTTGGACGGTTCTCCGGGGTACGCATTAATTGGTCCAAATCTGTTCTGTTTTCTCTTGACCCACGGGCTAGGACCTCTGCAATTTCAACCCCTTTGCAATAGGCAGATGAATTTAAATATTTGGGAAATCCAGATCATTTGTAATCTGCGTTGCTTCTATCGACTGAACCTCCATCCACTACTTCTGCAATTACAGGTGCACTGTTCTAAGTGGGCTAATCTACTGCTGAACCTCCCAGGCCGCATAAATATTTTCAAAATGATCTATCTTCCTAAATGGTTACCTATGTCTTCTGCAATAGCCTAACTTGGGTGCTTAGTTCCTTTTTTAGGGAAATAGACAGATAAATGCCTTGGTTCTTTTCTCTGGAGAGGATCGCCTCATCGTCTGGCGAAGTCAACCTTGAAGCTCCCAGTGCGTTTTGGCAGTTTAGCACTACCTAATTTGCAATTCTATTATTGGGTGGTTACCTTAGTAACTGTTAGATGGTGGTTTGAGCAATTCAGGACCAACACAGCAATCTGCTTAGAAGCGGCCATTCTGGGTTCCCTGGTGAAGCTTTATAAACTGGTCTTTAGGGGCTCCAAAGCCTATTCCTCGCTGCCTTGTCCCACGAGGGTGACGTTACGAGTTTGGATGGCTGCTAGGAAATGATTCCTCCAACCTAATCATTTGGTTCTCATTCCACTCATTGGAGGGAAACCCATTTTTGCTCCATTTTAGGACGATTCCAGATCCACAATTATGGGCTCACTTTGGGATTAAAATGCTTAAGGATATTATGTCCGCTTGGGTGCAGTTACCCTATTGTGACCTGACTGCCAGATCTACCTAGGTAAATGCTAGTCAGACACTTCCAACTGTTTAATGCTGTGAGAGCCCAATTTCCTGTTGATCCTTGCTTGACTGCAGACCCAATAGAGAAGCTTCTTGCACAGAAGACCCTGGTAAAGCCTCTATCTTCCCTTTACCTGGCTATTCTTAGTGTCGAGTCTCCCAAAATTTTTAGGTTGTGGGAATGTTGGAGTGAGGACATCCCAGCTCTGGGTAGAGAGACTTGGGGGGAGTGTTTTGAGAATAATACTAAGATGGTAATTTCTCCCGTAAAAGGTTGACTCAAACAAAGTTTTTGCATAGAATTTACTACACGCCGCAAGGCTGCATAAAATTTACTCACAGCGCTCCCCAGATTGTTCAAGCTGTCACTCTGCTGAAGGTACATACTACCACATGTTTTGGTCATGCCCAAGAGTAGCATGGTTTTGGGAGAAAGTATTTGCGTGAATGCCTGTCTTCAGTTAAACATGCCCTTGTCCCCTGAACTAGCACAGTTGGGCATTCAAGACGATGAGCAGAGGCCTCCATGTACCAAAAATCTGCTTGCACTTGTATTGTACTATGTGAAAAAAGAAATTCTAAATGGATGGATTTCCCTCACCCCCTCTATGGTGGCCTCATGGGAATCCTCTATTGATGCAGTACTACCCATGTACAAATCGATGTACATTCGTAGGGGATGCCCAGGGAAGTATGATACGGTTTGGCAGCCCTGGACGGAGCGGTGATGGTTTCCTGAGCGGGTTTGTGGTTGCTGTGCCCTGTCGGGGCCCCTCCCTCCATTGTGATGACGGTATATGTTTTGCATTTGTACTCCTTTCCTATATTCATACAATTGTTTGTTGTACACTGTCACATAATACCTCTTTAGATGTGCTGAATTGCTATGTGAACTGAACATATTGTACTATGCCATTTTTTTTTTTTCTTTCAATAAAACCAATTCTGATTGTTAAAAAAAAAAGTGGGCTCGGGCGTGTTTTGAGTTTGCACGTGCCGATCCCGCCAGGAAGCCGACACTGTACTTCTCTGATCACGGGCATTGAGACATTTCCCGATCCACAGCTGCACAGTTTAGGAAACGTCTCACTACCTGTGATTAGCGGTCTTCAGTGTTGGCTTCCTGGCGGGATTGGTCACATGCAAACTTGACACTCCCTAGCCCAACTCTATTCACCTCCCATGTGTTCCCTGAGGACAGCAAGAAATGTGCCTCTATCACTGTGCTCTATACATTCCTATTGGTAGTGAAGGTGGGGTTGCCTGCTACAAGCTGTTTGGTGTTTAAAGGCTAACTCCACTTTCGTAGAAAAAAAATAGCATATGCAATTGCTACACAATTCATATTGTAATTGCATGTGATGAAAAATTACCTTTTCCCTTTCAATCTGCACCACTGTAATTTTTTGTAAGTGCAAAGCAATATGGTGACCTGGAGATATTCTCCAACACCCCCCCCCCCCCTCCCAGAAACATTATTTGCTGCTTGTGTGATTGGCTGATTGGTTTTCTCAAAAGTTTGCACTAAGATACAAATAAGATTTTGGGCATCCCTTGCAAAAAAAAAAAAAGTAGTTTTTGTGAGATACTCCAGAAGGGAAATCTAAAGGGATGCACACCCTGCTACTTTCCCCATTAGAGCCCTGCAAGTGCAGCAGCTGTTTGATGATTATAAAATCACTTCCATACAGACTAAAGCCCCGTACACACGTACCGATTGTCGGCCGAACGATCGGCCGTCTTTTGTCCAGGGCTGTCCTGTTGGTTGAAATGTGCTCTAGACTGCACACAAATTTTGTCGGCCAACAACAACCAACTTCAGAAGTGATGTCATGTGCTGGTTAACTTTCCGTGTGTTTTTTTCTTCTCTGAGCATGCCCAGTCTTGCTCATCTGGCTTTTGTCGGCCGAATTCTGTACTGACTGACGAACAATCGGCCGTTCTGGTGACGGCCAACAAAAATTTTATAGCATGCAGACCAGATTTTGTTCGGCCGAAAAGTCCCAGTCGGCTGTCGGAAGCATCATACTAACAAGGCGACAATCGGCCGATCGGACGTTGGCCGAACATTTACGGCTGACAATCGGTACGTGTGTATGGGCCTTTAGTCTGCACATGGACACAGACTAACTGGTATCGGCAAGTACTTGAGCAAAAGTATCGATATTCCTGCTCGGTCTTAAATAACTGGTATTGGTGCATCCCTAACACCTTTCTTCCATTGGCATGTGCTAGCTTGCATGGAGATTTTCCAAACGCTTTAATGTTCCATTAGCATTGCTTGGGTATTGGAAGCTTTTATCTCTTCCTGGGGGTGTCCCTAAACAGGCCAATCCTCACCTATTAATTTAGATTGGGCCATTAGGAATGGAGTTGTACAAGTACTACTATCACTGGTTTATGATGGAATTGATAGCATGAATAAAGCAAATGTGTATTATGTATCTGTAAATATTTACAGACAATCTGGATGAAGAATAATGTAATAAATGTCATGCTTTAATCACATTTACTGTGTCTTGCTAGATTTTGTACGCTTGACTATAAATATTTCCTCCATAAACGTACTTGGGCTTCCTTGTATGCCTGTCCCTCAGACAGCCAAGCCTATAAATAGAAAATAATCAAAGTGCAGAATTATGACTTCCTTGTGAATCGGCATTTTGCTGGATGTTTTCTTGGGGTTGGATTGTTACTGAAGATGGGTCACTGCATTGAGAGCTTCATTTCTCTGCCCTGGTTTAGGAGACAATTGGATTGGAACCTCCCGTGAATATACCCACCACTATTTCCAATGCTCCTTTGTTTGCATCAGGAGTATGGTGTGTGTGAAGATGGCTTTTATTTTAATGTTCAAGTAGGAAACAGTAAAACGTGGGTGCTTTTTCTTTTTTTCTTTCAGCAGCCGTATCAGCTGTTCAGTACTGTGTGTTTTTTATTTATTTTATTCATTTTTGATAGTCAAGAAGGGTTAGAACCCATGTCATGTCTCTGTTTTGTGTCCCCGCTAGGTAGAACACCCTCTCTTTGTTCTAGTGACCATTGTCACCAACACAAAAAGGAATAGCAAAATCTGAAATTTTACAAAACAAGAGAGCAAGGGATATGGCTATTTTCTATTTTATTTTTTTCAATGGGGATAATTGATTTGATGACAATTGTCTAAAATTGCGATTCTCCTCAAATTGTAGAGGTTTCTACGCCCTTTATGTTGCTTTTTTTTTTTTTTTAAACCTGAAGGGAAAGTAAAGAAAAATTTTAACCATGCTTTACTCCTCTCAAAAACTGATCAAAGATAAGTTCACCTTTTTGAATAGGTTACACTCCTATTTAGGGTGCCACAGGTTCTAGCTGCCCCTTCTCCTCTGCGCCCCCACTTGGTGTAACAGTGGGTAGGGGTTCTCCTCCTCCCTACACCCGTTGACGCGTTTTGAAAATGGTGTGGCTTTGCTGGGCCCCACCCACACAGCCTCATCATTCACTGCAATCCGTAAATGTAGAAACTAAAAGTTGCCTCTGCCACCACGGCTGACAGACTAGTGGTTTAAATGAACTGTGAGCGCACTGATCAGCACAAACGTAGTTCATTAACACTACCTACAGCTATGAAACGGGTACGGGCACAGAGCTAGAGGCAATGTGTGCAGGAGCCTGACATTGCTGATCTGCTGACCATGCCTGCAGGCTATTGTTTTTTTAAACATAATAAGCACACGTTTTTTTACCTGCAAAAATATGTTAAAAAAAAAAAAAAAAACTATAAATGTAATATTCAGATGCACTTTATCGCCTTTTGTAAAAATAGATGTTAATACTGTAAAGCTGGCCACATAAAGAGTTTTTAACATATTCTTCCATCCACGCTGAAGGAATCTCCCACTGAGGCTCTGCCAGCTGTCAAAATGCCTGATCAGTACCTATATCTGATTGGATGTAGGTGCTATTCAGCTGAAAATGTTCTACTTGGCTTCTTCGATTTTTTCAATCCCAAGATGATGGGTGGAAGGCAGCTGACCTGGCCACCCAATAAGCCAAGTGAAGAGAGTTGCACTGACCATGTACTCCATAGTACAGATTTTTTTCTCTATAGTGGCACTCTTCCACTTTGCTTAAAAGCCTGTAAATATCTGATAGTGCTGCTATTATAAATGCACATAAATAATTTAAATAAGATATATATACAGTGGGTACGGAAAGTATTCAGACCCCCTTAAATTTTTCACTCTTTGTTATATTGCAGCCATTTGCTAAAATCATTTAAGTTCATTCTTCTTCCTCATGAATGTACACATAGCACCCCATACTGACAGAAAAACACAGAATTGTTGACATTGTTGCAGATTTATTAAAAAAGAAAAACTGAAATATCACATGGTCCTAAGTATTCAGACCCTTTGCTCAATATTTAGTAGAAGCCCCCTTTTGATCTAATACAGCCAGGAGTCTTTTTGGGAAAGATGCAACAAGTCTTTCACACCTGGATTTGGGGATCCTCTGCCATTCCTCCTTGCAGATCCTCTCCAGCTCTGTCAGGTTGGATGGTAAACGTTGGTGGACAGCCATTTTTAGGTCTCTCCAGAGATGCTCAATTGGGTTTAAGTCAGGGCTCTGGCTGGGCCATTCAAGAACAGTCACGGAGTTGTTGTGAAGCCACTCCTTCATTATTTTAGCTGTGTGCTTAGGGTCATTGTCTTGTTGGAAGGTAAACCTTCGGCCCAGTCTGAGGTCCAGAGCACTCTGGAGAAGGTTTTTGTCCAGGATATCCCTGTACTTGGCCGCATTCATCTTTCCCTCGATTGCAACCAGTCGTCCTGTCCCTGCAGCTGAAAAACACCCCCACAGCATGATGCTGCCACCACCATGCTTCACTGTTGGGACTGTATTGGACAGGTGATGAGCAGTGCCTGGTTTTCTCCACACATACCGCTTAGAATTAAGGCCAAAAAGTTCTATTTTGGTCTCATCAGACCAGAGAATCTTATTTCTCACCATCTTGGAGTCCTTCAGGTGTTTTTTTAGCAAACTCCATGTGGGCTTTCATGTGTCTTACACTGAGGAGAGGCTTCCGTCGGGCCAGTCTGCCATAAAGCCCCGACTGGTGGAGGGCTGCAGTGATGGTTGACTTTCTACAACTTTCTCCCATCTCCTGACTGCATCTCTGGAGCTCAGCCACAGTGATCTTTGGGTTCTTCTTTACCTCTCTCACCAAGGCTCTTCTCCCCCGATAGCTCAGCTCAGTTTGGCCGGACGGCCAGCTCTAGGAAGGGTTCTGGTCGTCCCAAACGTCTTCCATTTGAGGATTATGGAGGCCACTGTGCTCTTAGGAACCTTAAGTGCAGCAGAAATCTTTTTGTAACCTTGGCCAGATCTGTGCCTTGCCACAATTCTGTCTCTGAGCTCTTCAGGCAGTTCCTTTTGACCTCATGAATCTCATTTGCTCTGACATGCATTGTGATCTGG
This sequence comes from Pelophylax lessonae, assembly GCF_965119305.1. Classification (NCBI taxonomy): domain Eukaryota; kingdom Metazoa; phylum Chordata; class Amphibia; order Anura; family Ranidae; genus Pelophylax; species Pelophylax lessonae. Next base: position 191,095,217 of record NC_138773.1, read on the forward strand.
AAGGTCTTATATAGACAGGTGTGTGGCTTTCCTAATCCAGTCCAATCAATATAATCAAACACAGCTGGACTCAAATGAAGGTGTAGAACCATCTCAAGGATGATCAGAAGAAATGGAAAGCACCTGAGTTAAATATATGAGTGTCACAGCAAAGGGTCTGAATACTTAGGACCATGTGATATTTCAGTTTTTCTTTTTTAATAAATCTGCAACAATGTCAACAATTCTGTGTTTTTCTGTCAGTATGGGGTGCTATGTGTACATTCATGAGGAAGAAGAATGAACTTCAATGATTTTAGCAAATGGCTGCAATATAACAAAGAGTGAAAAATTTAAGGGGGTTTGAATACTTTCCGTACCCACTGTGTATATATATATATATATATATATATATATATATATATATATATATATATCTTAATAGTATTGAAACCTGAAGTGCTGTCGGAAAAACGTCATTAAATACCTTAAAGTGCAATCCAAAATGAACAACGTATTCTTAAGTGCAGAAAAAAGTGTGTCTCTGTTCAATTAAAGTGCATATATAGTCACTCAGTGTATATCCTTTACTTTGTGCTCACCTCCATTATAGACCCACAAGGGGTCAACACAGCAAATATGAAAGGCGCTTCCTGGTGTCCACTCTCTATGTGACTCCACACTATTGCAAATACTCCAGAGTAACATATGGGAAGAAAAAGACTATCCAATAGTGCGGTACCTGGGTTAGTAATTTTAAATTATTTAATTATGAACCTTTTTAATTATCTCTTACTGTTCCCAAACTAGATAGCTATCTAAGTGGTCTTTATATGTATATTTTTTATAGTCATTATTTAGATACCCCATCATTATCGGGATATGTTCTAGCTGATCCGTTTGTTCAGCTTGTATTTTTACCATGTGGTTTTACTAATTGTATAGGTTGATATGTACCTATTTTCCATAAATATCTGGATCAGCTTAATATATTTCTCAATCTCCGATTATCCCCCGATATATATTTGCAAATCTTTGACATTTTTTCATTAATGTTATCATCGGATTGGCAGAACAGAAGCAGGAAGTATATTTTGTATGTCCTCAGCTCAGCCATCCTTGTTGGAGCACCGTTCTGTCTTCCACTAATGCGGCCTCGACTATACTGCACATGCGCGAACCTCTGAGATTGTCCGAGGTCATCGCGCATGTGCGAAAGGGTTGTTTTTCGTCCTATCTATATGACTGTTTAGAAAGTATAAAATGCCCCCACACACACAGCTCCGTTTATCCTCCAGTTGAAGCCATGTGGGATGTAGCACAACATGTAGAGGTACCAAGCGGTGGGCAGGATTGAAGCTGTACATGCTGAAATGGTTTTATATATGCTGAGTTTATTTTTAATGTGAATTTAATGTATGAAGCTGGGATTGTGGCTTATTCAAATTATTAACCCTGGTACTGCACTATTGGATATTGTCTTTTTCTTCCCATATGTTACTCTGGAGTACTTCTAAACAGTGTGGAGTCGCATAGAGGGTGGACACCAGGGAGAACCTTTCATATTTGCTGTGTTGACCCCTTTGTGGGTCTATAATGGAGGTGAGCAGGCATTTCGCCTAGTGATCTGAGCAGAAGAGTAAAGGAGAGGATAAACACTGAGTCACTATATATGCACTTTAATTGAAGGGAGACGTTGGATTTTATGCACACTTTTTTCTGCACTAAGGAGTTGTTCATTTTGGATTGCACTTTAAGATGTTTTTTGCACTTCACTTCTTTTTAACAAGCACTTTGTTTTTTCTGCACATAAGGAGTTGGTCATTTATTAACGTTTTTTACACTGCACTTGCGCTGCACTTTATTACAAGCACTTTGTTTTAACAAAATAAAAAATGGTGTGTGTGTGTGTGTGTGTGTGTGTGTGTTTTATAATAGCAGCTCTATCAGATATTTACAGGCTTTTTAATATTGATGTGGGAACACATTGGGTGAAAGCATCATTTTTATTCATTTATAGTCCTATTATATAGAAAAGGTTTAAATAGTTGAGAATTCAGTGGTAGCACACAATTATTTCCTGTTTTTTCACTCTTCCACTTTGCCCCCATTGAATGTTAAACCTTCCTGGATCCAAGATAAGAAATTGTGACCATCAGTGCCGGTTCACACATATGCGATGTGAGACGTTGCGTGTGAGTCGCACCACACTGCTATGCAAATCACATGCGATGTCTGTGCGATGCCAATTCAGCCATACAGATTGTATGGCTGAATTCGGATCACATGGGTGTTCACACCTATGCGATCCGATTTCTGTCTGAACTGAAAGTTCGCTGGGGAATATGCGAATCAATCTGGGGGTGTCAGTAACTTTGTTTTGACACTCCCAGCAGTTTGCATATGGCAGTGTGAACTGCCTGTGAGTCTGGTATGATGCGGGAACCCGTAGTGGATTCGCAGGGTTCCCGCATTGCACCAATGTGAACCGGTGTTCCGTGAGAAAACCATACCCGTGAGAAAACCATACCCTCGTCACTTCCGGTGCACCTACAGAGGGTATGGATTTCTCACGGTAGTTAAACTTGCGGCGCTTACGTTAAAACACCTCCTCTGCAACATCAGTCATCTCCGCTCTTCCCCCTGTCACTTCCCTCATCTCCGGTAATAAATATAAAAGCGGAGCCGCGATCGCCGTCACATTTACATCTCATACACCCGCCGCCGCTTTTATATTTATTACCGGAGATGAGGAGGGAAGTTACAGCGATAGCAGAGGAGATGATTGATGTTGCAGCCGAAGTGTTTTAATGTACCCGCCGCAAGTATAACATGAGACACAGTGCCGTGATAATTTCATGCCCACCGAGCATGCGCACTTGTCAAATTCTTTCATGTTCAATCACGTATCCGGGGCTCTGAGCATGCGCACTGCTGCGCTGCTCAGCTGTTTCAGACAGGAAATGACGAGGGTATGGTTTCTTCACGGGGTATGGTTTTTTAACGTTACACCGGCATTTAATCCTCATTCATGCAAGAGTTGTTTACTGAAACATATTGAAAGAATTATGCCAAGTACACATGATCAGAAAATCAGACAAAAATACCGCTTTCGAATCGATTGTGCGACATTCTGATTGTTGGTACACAGCTTTTGAGGGCCGATCACAACAGTTCACTAGAAATTATCCGAAGGGACAAACGCAAAAATTTTTCTTGTATAATACCAGAACGTACAATTATTGTTAAATCGGTGCAGTACTCGCCCAAAAAATTCAGAAGACCACGCATGCTTAGAAATGACAGCATACTTTACAGTACAATGAAACACATTATATCACTTTTGAAGTTGTATTTTGTCATATGAGAATTTTGGTAACTTTAGTAACCGCTTTATTTTCCATATGAGACTACCATGCAAAAAAACAAACAAAAAAGGACGATCATTCGTCTGATATTCTCATTGTGTGTACCAGGCTTTAGAAACCAAATGATAGGTGGGTTTGTCACCGCTACAGTGGGGTTTTTCTCTGCAGTGAGGACAAACAGCAAAAATAACTTCATAGAACCTTGGATCAATGTGAGCGGAAGTAAAGGAGCAACTAAAAAACAAAATAGCAGTTCTTACCCTTTCCCCACATTATCCAAACCAAATAAAGATTTGGCTGGCATTCCACTTTAACTCCTGGCTCTATGACATGCAGGAAGGTATCTGAAGAAAATTGTATATCTTTGCCAATTAACGCTTTTCGCTTTATATTCGCTCTTTCACTGGCGTTCAGCTTTAACTTGTTCAATCCTTATGTTCTAATTTGTATTTTCATGCTTAATAACCTTTTTTAGGGTTATTTTTATAAAGCAATAATTAGTGTACACATACATATTACTTCGTGGTTTGCACTATACCATATTAAGTAACTGATTAAAAAAGAACTAATAGAGCACTGATAAGATCACTGCTACAGATTTTCATATTGAACAGATTACACTAGAAATTCTTCTGAAATGTGGCGGTTTTGTTGTACCGCAATACTGAGCATTAAGTGCAGGTGCCTGCTGACAGTAGAGCTGCTTTGTGTGCTGTCTTGTCTGTTCTCCTGTAGATTGTCGCTCCCTTAGAAGAATATTATTTCCCATATTTTCTGCATGATGAGCCTGCTGATTCCACGTATTGGAAGCTGCTCACTCCGCACGGGGCTGAATCAGCAACACTATGCTTATGAGAGGACATTAAGACGCGTGAACAGACTATGTAAAATGAGGCATTAGGCATCTGACTGCTGGAGAAATGAGGAATATGGGAATAGTTCCTTCATCTGCCTGCAGTCCTGCTTAATGTAAAAATGAGGCTTTGTGTAGATTAACCCACTACAGTGAATGTGCATATTTTTGACCTTTCACATTTTGGATCTGTAGCCAATAATTATACACTCTTGTCCTATCAATTTATAATTTTCAAGTAGTTGGCTATATATTATCAATATGTCTTTATTTGATGTTTGATGCATTTTCTCTTATAACCTGACCTCATTTATACCTTTCTGTGGCATAAAGACCCCTTTCAGACGGGCTTTCCGATCCGCCTGTCAGTTTTTCAGGCAGACTGGTTCGGATGCTCCATTCAGCCCTATGGAGCGGCAGATGTCAGCGGAGACATCTCCGCTGACACCCGCTGCTATCCAATACGATCCTGTCTGTGAAATCTGGACGGATGGAAACCCTATTTTCCATCCTTCTGGAGGATCAGATCGGATATGATTGGATGAGAACAGACAGGCGGTCCCTTCTCATCCGATCTCCCCATAGAGGAGAGCGGGGATCTGACAGCTCCGTCTCTGCACACATAGCGGAGACGGAGCTGTCACCCGCCTGCTCAGCGGGGATCGACAGATCGATCCCCCGCTGAGCAGAACGGACTCAGTTGGGCACCGCCCATGTGAAAGGAGCCCAACATGAAGGAGTTGTAAAGTCAGAAGATTTTTTTGTTGTATGCATTAAGATAAAAAAAGCCTTCTTTGTGTAGCAGCCTCCCCAGCACCCCTAATACTTACGCGAGCCCCATCTCTGTCCAGCGTTGTCCACAAGTCCTTCAGCCTTCCGTGACTCTCCCTCCTGATTGGCTGAGACACAGCCGTGGTGCCAGTGGCTCCAGAGGCTGTCAATCAAAGTCAGCCAATCAGGAGAGAGAGGGGGTGGGGCCGAACCACAGCTCCTTGTCTGAATTGACACAAGGAGCTGCAGCTCGGCTCGGGTGCCCCCCATAGCAGGTTGCTTGCTGTGGGGTCACTCGATAGGAGGGAGGGGCCAGGAGCAGAGACAAGGGACCCAAAGAAGAGGAGGATTCGGGCCAGTCTGTGCAAAATTAACTGCACAGAGAAAGTAAGTACAACCTGTTTTTTTAAAAAAAAAAAAAAGAGACTACAATCACCTAAATGTGTTTGTTGCATGTTAACTTTCATTAGATTAAAAGAAAAGTTCAGAAATGCAACCAACAAAGAAAAAAAAAAATCATACTCCTCTAGATGGCTTCAGCACTGGTTCCAACTGCAGCTGTCCCCCACAAGTGTCCATTTGGTGAATGTTTTGTGTTTTTTTGTTTTCCAGGAAGCCAAACCATCCAGTGAGGACTTAGGAGATAAGAAAGAGGGAGGTGACTATATTAAACTGAAAGTAATTGGCCAGGTAAGCATTCACAAATCGGAGATAAAAAAAAAAAATCTTTATAATCATGTTTAGGCAGTTTAAACTGAAATTTTAAACTATAAACAATTTATAGGGTTCACTGTGGTGCCACACCTAAATATTGCTTGCTGCCATATTCCTTACATGCCTCTCCTGCACATACTGTCCCCTCCTATACAGTCCTTTCCTGCACGCACTGCCTGCCATTGTTCCCTCCACATTCATCTGCGTACCCCATTCCCTTTCATACTCCCTACTCTCCTTTCCTGCACGCACTGCCTGCCATTGTTCCCTCCACATTCATCTGTGTACCCCATTCCCTTTCATACTCCCTACTCTCCTTTCCTGCACGCACTGCCTGCCATTGTTCCCTCCACATTCATCTGCGTACCCCATTCCCTTTCATACTCCCTACTCTCCTTTCCTGCATGCACTGCCTGCCGTTATTCCCTCCATACCCCTCTTCTGCACATACTGTGCCCGCTCATACCTTACACTATTCTCCTGCAAATATTGCCCATTCTCATACCCTTTGCACTCTTCTCCTGCACATACTGTCCCTTTTCATACGCTCCACACTCCTTTCCTGCATTTACTGCCTTCCATCACTCCCTCCACTCTCCTCTTCTGCTCATGCTGTGCCCTGTTATACACCCCACACTCCTCTTTCATACATTGTCTGCAGTCATTGCTTCTGCACTCGTCTCCTGTACATATGGCCTGCCATCATGCTGCCATTGCCTCCGTACTCCTCTCCTTCACTTGCTGTCCCCCATCCTATTCTCCAAATTCCCCTACTGCTAATTCTGCCTGTTTATCGTACCCTCTATACTGTTTTCCTATACACAGTCCCTGCCAAAACACTTTCAGCATTATTTTTAATATCCCCAACTTTGCCCATTTTGGAATGTGTTCTCTTTGCTGGTGAGTAATCAGACACTGCTTGTTTTGTCCTTGACAATTGGCTTTAACCAGACCTTTTTTCTGCTTTTTTTTTAGGACAGCAGTGAAATTCACTTTAAGGTAAAGATGACGACGCATCTGAAAAAGTTGAAAGAATCATACTGTCAGAGACAGGTAACTGAATTGCAGGCTGTGGTTCACAGTTGTTTAGAACTATATATTTGTCTTATAGTGTGTATAGTTTGATATGTCTGTTAGAGTGATCAAATGTGTTTTTTCTGCATTTTACCTTTTTGGTGCTAAATCCTGCCTGGGCTTCAGTTTACAAAAGGTTTATGTGGGGAGGAAATTGGAAAAAATATGCAGCTTCACTGAGGGAATATAGTAAGGAGCAAGTGGAGCTCTCAGATATCAATTTCATGAAAATGAATAGCACATTTTTAGTGTCAGCCTTTTATATGATTGTGCAGTAATACATGCCAGCAAATATTTCTGCCTTGTACGTTTGTCAAACGTCATTCAACTACCTCGATGAAAATGATAGATGGGTTGAAAAATATCTGATCTGTTTTTTCATCAGTTTAGTACTGTGAAATAGAATACATGCTAGTTAAAAATCATAAATTTCTCTTTCGTTCATTGACAGACACAGCTCAATATCTCCTTTGACCCTTGGGTTATGCTGCTCTCCATAGGAGTAAGACACTAGGTGGAAACGAGTTTGACTACGCCTATAGGGCAATCCTAGGGTGTATACTCCCACTTCCTGCTATAGGACTTCAGTTTTTTTTTTTTTTTTGCCTAGTCAGGAGTGGTTCAGAGTTCCTTGCTTGGGATCTCTGGTCTTGGCATTTTTTTTTCACAGAATTTTTTTTCTTTTATTATTTTTATTATTTTCTGTTCCTGTGAGAACTACAATCAACTGCCAGACTGGGCGACGCACTGGATATCCTAGATCCTTACGCTCTTCCCAGTCTGGCCAGCGAGCGCCACCCAACTTTAGCTCCGCGCTAGGTTGGCGGCAACATAGCCCCACTGGACGGGAGCTGGCCGGCTAGTGAAACACCTCGCGAGGACACATAGCCTTGGTCACAACAATGGCCACAACCTGAGTCGCAGCGTACCTCTGGCCAACAGCACCCCCATTCTAAGATGGTGCGATGGACTGCCTGGCGTGGTGCCCGCTTGGTTCCCAGGTGTAAGGAGTAGTGTCCCCCCCCCCCCTCTTTCCTCTGGGGTATTGGGGTGGACACGGGCCTTCCCTTGGGTTGACAGGCCCCCATGTGCCTTTCCTTCCCACATAGTGCCGTCCCCCCTGCACAGATCACCTTCATCTACCCCCCCTAGTCCCTGGGCAGCCAGGCTATTCTCAGGTGTGGGCAGTGGCGGCTGGTGCTCTATGGGCCGGGGAGAAGGGGGGTGGCAGATGGGCCACACCATACCTCACCCCCCCGGACCACACCAGCTCGCTCGTACACCATAGCGCCCCCCGTCGCCCTCTCACTCACCCTGGACTGAAGTGGAGAGCAGGGGATGGCGGCTTCCCCCAGCGGGGGCGGCGTCTCCTTCCTCCTTCTCCTTGGCCAATAGCATGGCCTTTCCTTTCAGCCAATCAGGAAATGGGTCTCAGGAGCCTCTGGCTCTAATCACGTGCTTGTTTTTGTAGTCCGGCTGCCATGTTTTCGAAGTTTCCCATGGAAGTCAATGTGGCAGGCCATTTTCTTGTAGCCTGTGGAGAGGTGATGCAACAGTGGGCCTCTAGTGCCAGTGACTGCGCTTCCTCTTCCTTTCTGATTTCCACATGGTAAGCAGCTTGGCACTGTGTCCTTCCTTAAGTCGGTGGTGGTGAGTCCCTGTAGGTGTGCAGCTCCCGCTTTCTGATATAGCAGCGCCGCTGGTGCTCTGGGACCTTTAGTACCACTGCTGCAGCGGTAGGGGGGGATTCTTTTAGCAATTGTTTTTCCGTTATTGTGGGCGGTCCCGGGTTAAACATGGAGTCTCTGGAGCATGTGTCACCCACCACCTGACCCACTCTCAGAAGCTGCAAGACTCTCTGGGTCTCAGTCTGCCCTGGCCGCCATGATGGTGGTCCTGCAGTCTCTAGTGTCCAAAGCTGATATGGCCTTTCAAAAGCGGTCTAGCAAGAAGCGCTCCCTGCCTTCACTTGTATCCTCTGCCTCCGCAAATTCTGAGGTGGATTTGGTCGCCGCAGATGCGAATCAACCCACCGGGTCTGCGTTCACGCACCCTAAGTGCTCTGACAGTGAGGATGAATCCTCTTCCACTACAGCCGCGCATAAAAAGGCGCTTGTGGAGGCACTGATTGTATCAGGAAACTTAAAAATTGGAGGACACAGATAATGCTGCGTCAGTGGAATTTGGTACCCGCAAACCTTCCAAGGTGACTAAGGTGTTCCCCTTTCCTGCCTATTTCGACGAGATTGTCGCAAGTCGGTTGGGATACCTAAGCGTTTCCCTAGGAGGTATCCTGTTAAAGAGCCCCTTTTGAAGAAACTGACAGTTCCACCGGTGGTGGATTCTCATGTTTCCAGATTGAATAAAGCCACGCTTCTTCCGGTGGAGGATTCCCCATCTTTTAAAGACCCTGTGGACAAGAGAGCTGAGGCTCTGGTCCGATACCTTTTCACCGTGGCAGGTTCAATTTTGAGGCCGGTGTTTGCCATCACCTTATTCTCCCAGACCTTAACTAGATGGGCAAAGCTTCTGTGCCAGGATTTGGAAGGGGGTCAACATCCTCCTGAGCTGGCGGAGCAGTTGATACAGGGGCTACAGTATATCTTTGATGCCTCTCTGGATGCAGCCCCTTTAGCCTGCAGAGTGTCTGTGACCGCTGTGATCTTTCGCCGCATGATTTGGTCTGTGGTCCAGGCTTCCAAAAAGGTGTTGACCTCCCTTTTGTTGGAGACCGCCTGTTCAGAGCTTCTATGGAAGAGATCATTAGAGGTGTTACGGGAGGTAAGAGTACTCTTCTTCCACAGGTTGCCAAGAGCAAATATCCTTGTCGTAAATGTGGTCCTTTCTTCTCAGCTCACAAACGGCCCTTTCATCCCGTGGGCTCTCAGGACAAGGGGTCAAAATCCAGCCGTAACTTTGCAGGAGGTTCCAAGAGACCCTGGGATCATAAGTCAAAAGAGGGCTCAACTGGTCCTGCAGACAAGCCCCCCTCTGACTGAAAGGGCGCCCCCACCCGTATCTGGGGTGGGGGGACGTCTTCGCTTCTTTCCAGACCCGTGGACCTCTTTCATTCAAGACAAATGGGTCCACGAGTTGATTCGGTCTGGTTACAAGATCGAGTTTTGGTCATTGCCTCCGGCAAGGTTCTTTCCTTCCAACCTGCGCCTGTCCCCTGATCAGCTGCAGGGCCTTTACAGGGCGGTGCAGGATCTGCTATCACAGGGAGTAATTGTGCCGGTTTCAGAGTTGGAACTTTTTTTTAGGAATTTTATTCAAAGGTGTTGACTATATCACTTATTCAACCCTTTTCCAGAGGCGCGTGGAAATACACCCGTATTTTTTTGCACTAATGGTGTTTACTGTTCCTAGGAAGGAAGGCAAGGTCTGTCCAATCTTGGACCTCAAGGCCCTGAAACACTTTGTGCAGGTTCAGAAATTTTGAATGGAGTCCATTCGCACGGTGGTGGCATCCCTTCATCAAGGGGATTTTCTGGCCTCTCGATAACAAGGACGCTTACCTTCATATCCCAATATATGTCGGGCACCACGGTTCTCTTTGCTTTGCTGTGGGAGAGGAGCGTTATCAATTCGTAGCGTTACCCTTTGGTCTCACCTCAGCTCCTCAGGTTTTCACCTAAGTGTTGGCCCTGGTGTTAGCCTTGCTCAGGAAGTGTGGGATCGCAGTACTGGGGTAATTGCACGATCTCCTTCTGCGCGTAGAGTCTGTCTAAAAAGACGATCCTGACATCACTGTGCGAACAAGAGTTTGGCTGGAAACTGAATTTTCAGAAATCAGCTCTGACTCCAACAACCTGGACAACCTGGGCCTGACTTTGGATTCAGCCTCAGCCAGGTTGTTTCTTCCAGAGGTGAAACTGCTGAAATTGCAGCATGTGATTTGGTTTCTGTTATCCAACTGTCAGTAGTCTCTCACGACTTGCATGCAAATGCTAGGCTTGATGGTCTCCACCTTCAAGGTGGTTCCGTTTGCTCAGTTCCATATCAGGCCTCTGCAAAAGGGGGATTCTTGCCAAATGGGACAAGAATCCTTAATCTCTGCACAATCTGATCCTGTCTAGCCGGGGTGCAAGGGTATCCTTGATTTGGTCGCTCCATTCCCAGGCGCTTTGACTGGGGGAAATCCTTTCTCCCCCTGTACTGGACAGTGGTTTCCACAGACACCAGCCTGTCCAGGTGGGCAGGTGTCTTGGGCACAGATTCAGATTCAGCTCAAGGGGTTTGGACTCGGGAGGAGTCCAGTCTGTGGATCAATATCCTGGAGATTCGGGCGACCAGGCTTTGCCTGTCCCTGTAGGCGGATCGTCTGCAGGGGGGCCCCATAAGGATTCAATCGGGCAATGCCACGGCTGTGGCATATGTCAATCATCAAGGGGGCACTAAAAGTGCCCTAGTGGCCAGAGAAGTAGCTGGCATTCTAAGGTGGGCGGAAGATATGTTACAGCCCTCTGCTGTGCATGTTCCATGGGTGGAAAATTAGCAGGCGGACTACCTCAGTAGACAGGCGTTCGAGCAGGGCAAATGGTCTCTTCACCCGGAAGTGTTTCAACAACTGTCTCCGGTGGGGGACTCCCGATGTGGACATGTTGGCCTCTCGTCTCAACCAGGAGGTTGACGCGCTGGTGGCCTTTTGGGGTCAGTATCGTCTGATTTAAGCTTTTCTTCCACTACAGCTTCTGCTGAGGTAGAAGGGATTCCAGTCATTCTGGTGGGTCTTGGTACGCAGACCCCGTAAGGGTGGTAGCCGATGCGGTTTGGAGACTCCCTCTCAGAGAAGATCTTTTTGTCTCAAGGGCCGATCTTCCATCCTGCTTCACGGCTATTGAAAGCCAGGTACTGAAGGATAGAGGGTTGTCTGATTCGGCGATTCCTACACTGGTAAAAGCTAGAAATTCTACTTCAAGGAAGATTTATCATCGAGTTTGGAGGGCATACATTTCTTGAGGGGGGGGTGGGTTCTCCCCGTTCCTTTTTGGTGTCCCATCTGCTGGAGTTTCTACAACAAGGAGTAGATCAGCGTTTGGCTCTGTGCACCATCAAGGGCCAGATTTACGCCTTAGCAGTTTTTTTTCCCAAGGCTGTTGGCTGCAACTTTTTTGGTTCATCCTTTCATCCAGGGTGTTCCCCTCTTGGCTTCTCCGGTAAGGTCCCTGGTACCTCCGTGGGACCTCAATCTGGTACTGTCAGGTCTTCAAAAACCACCTTTTAAAAAATATTTGTGAACTTCCTCTGCTTACTCTGTCACAGAAGGTGGCCTTCTTGGTGGCTGTTACTTCTGCATGCAGGGTGTCGGAACTGGCTGCATTGTCCTGTCGTCACCTTACCTGTTGGTTCACAGGGACAAAGTGGTGCTCCGTCCCTGTCAGTCGTTCCTTCCTAAGGTCATCTCGGGTTTCCACTTGAATGAAGACACTGTGTTGCCTTCCTTGTGCCCCAAGCTGAAACATCCTAAAGAAATTGCTTTACATTCCCTGGATGTGGTTCGGGCAATCGGGGTGTACCTGGTGGCGACTGAATCCATTCGGAAATCTGATTCCTTGTTTGTCCTTAAGGATGAATCTCATAAGGGGCAGGCCGCATCTGCTGCGACTATTTCCAGATGGATCAGACAGACAGAGTGGTGCAGGCCTATTCCATCAGGGGTCAGGTTCCTCCTTTCCCTGTTAAGGTGCATTCTACAAGGGCGCTTAGTGCCTCCTGGGCCTTTTGTCGTCAGTCGTCAGTGGTCGAGGTGTGCAAAGCGGCCACATGGTCGTCATACATTTGTGCATACATTTACAAAGTTTTGCAAGGTGGTTGTACTCACATCTGCGGATGCTGCATTCGGACGCAAAGTTTTGCAGGCTGCTGTCACAGAGGCTTCTGCCTCTTGAGGGTGTATTTTTTTCTGTTGGCGAGCTCCTGGCTTACCTGGATGGCTATGTTTAGCCCTTTTGGGAATTATGTGTATTTCTGTGTTTCCCACCCCTTATGTGGACGCTGCTTTGGGATGTCTAAAGGGTCATAGAAGATATGGACATCAATGAACGAAAGAGAAAACTGGATTTTTGTATTACTGTAAAATCCTTTTCTCTGATGTTCGACAGACACAGCACTCAACCCATCTGTTGAATTGGGTTATGTATTCTTCTGACACTGCATGTTACAAAACTAAAGTCCTATAGCAGGAAGTGGGAGTATACCCCCTAGGACTGCCCTATAGGCGTAGTCAAACTTGTTTCCGCCTAATGTCCTACTCCTATGGAGAGCAGCATAACCCAAGGGTCAAAGAATATATGGAGCTGTGTCTGTCAATGAACATCAGAGAAAAGAAGAATTTTTACGGTAAGACAAAAATCCAGTTTTTTGGGTGATGCAATCAGTTCATCCAATTATTGAATCAATGCACGTATGTCCAGCTCAAAGAATAGAGAAAATATGTCTATTATTTAGATTGTTTGGGGCCCATTCACATATTACCAAGTACGATACAGCAATGCAGTGCCATTCATTTAAATGATACCTCAATGCACCTAAAGCCGGCCGTAGACGGTTTGAATCTTGGCCGGTTCAGCAGGAACCAGCTGAGATTCGAACCATGTATAGGTGGGCTGAATGTACCCAAGTTGATTGATCAATCCACTTGGGTACAACCAGCTTGCTGGGTTTTACATGCGATTATTGCTAGCGGCTGTTGACGGGCATGCTTATAGCACAGCATGCATCAATGCTCTAACTTGCAGTGTGCTACCAAAAAAGATGTCTGTACCATTTTTTGGTAAGCACCTCAACATGGATGTCAGAAGGTGTGTTGGGTTGCCATTTACATTGAAGCACATTGCAAAGCATAGTGTGAACAGGGCCCTAAGTCTTTCAGAATCCAATATTTAATCAAATTTTTTTAGTGTGTTGGACATATTTGTCTTTTTAACTTGTGCACACCTTCATGACATTGCTTTTCTCTAATTGAATTCTGTAGTTGCTTCATTTTCTTTCGTCATCCTGATGAAATACTGTCATCGTTTGATGTACTGCCCTATTTTAGTATAGGTTTGGCCTCCTTCACCTGAGTGTTTTTATGTATGAGCACCGGATTCCAGTGGCAAGATTTGGCTGCTCCGCCTGTACAAAGAAATGGCTGAGGGGAGCCATTGCGGTTTCGATCTATCTGCACTATCAGCAGCTACTTTCAGTTAGAGATTGATGATCAACCCTGGATGCAGATAGTGGGGATTCCAGACACAAAGATATGATTATTCCTGCTGTTGGAATCTGGTGTATGCACATAACTGCCAGTGTGAGGAGGCCTTAAAGTACTCCAAAATTGTTTTTGAGCGTTTTTTTGTCTTTTTTCTTTGGGGTGGGGGGGGGGGGGTTCGCTTTGTTTACGGGTGACCATTGTTTTTGTTCTTAGAAAGATAAAATAAAACTGTCTTGGCGGAGGTTCCACATTAAAGTTGTGGCCTGACAATGTATTTGTTTTTTGGTTATTTCACTGGGCTGTGATGTCCAAAACACAGTAGCTCTCTGGAACAAAAGATTCTTTGCATATTAGTTTCTATGTGCTATTCTTATTACACTTTGCTGTTTTCTATATTGCATAAGCAATTGTGATCCCCCCCACAGTTACTTCTCCTCTTCACATGGTAATCCCACAGTAGTAAAGGATATCTTTTGCGAAACCGTGTAATACAGGTTCATAAAGTATCAGGACTAGTATTATTGGCGACCCTGTGTGGATTGAATTTTCATACACCCGCAATAAAGTCTCCCCACCACTCTGGTCACCTTACAATGGAGTCTTTTTTTATTCTACTGTCATAAAGGCCATGCCTTCACCTTTCATGTCCAGTACTCCAATATAAGGAAGATAGAAATTTTAGGTGATCAGTGTGCAGAAATATACCAAACCAAAGCACTGCAAGCCTGGCGGTTGTAATTCTTTCTTTTAATATATGCATTTTTTGTTGTTTAGTCTGGAAGATTAGGAGTTTCTTTTGCTTGGGTTTCTTTTATTTTAACAGAGACAATTGAGTACTGTTCGTGATACTTTTTTTTATTTGCACTAACATACAATTTTTTAGGACAAGCGTTCGGGGTATGTCCCCTTCATCGAGAACCAAGCAGTACTGATGAAGGGGACATACCCCGAAAGCTTGTCCTAAAAAATTGTATGTTAGTGCAAATAAAAAAAGTATCACGGACAGTACGCAATTGACTCTGTCGCAAGTGCACTTTTTCCCATCAATCATCAGTGCGCTATATTTTTTTTTTTTTACCAGTGTATTAATAAAGTTTTTCTAATTTCTTTTTTAGGGAGTCCCTATGAATTCTCTAAGGTTTCTTTTTGAAGGACAGAGAATTTCAGATCACCAGACCCCGAAAGAGGTTAGTTGTATACATATATTGCATGGATTGTTGCAGGAGTGTCATATAGAAATAGACTTCTACTAATCGTACAGGACATAGGCTTGAATTTTTATAGACCCTGGGTTATAGGATGGTATCCTCAGTTGACTGGACACTGGAAAAGCTTTCGGGGACATGTTCGCTGCATGTCCCCCCTATACCCTACCCTACTTTGTGGGTCCTCCATTTTTTGCTGATGTCCTAAGGTGATGGACCTCTTCTTCTCCCCTATAAAGAACTCACTCTTAGATAACTAGGTTATTGTTTTACTTTTAACCTTTTAATCAACTTTCCCTGTCTTCTAATACAACAATAGAAAACGTGCGTCCGGATCAGTGTAACTTCGCTCCAACCTTGGGACTGGATCTTTGCACCGGACTAATGCTGGCCATACACCAGCCGAAAAGTTGCTTGAAAATCTGTAATTTCATCCGTTTGTTCGTTTTTTGTCCAGTTAATGGGCACAAATAGAAAATCGGTTTTAACTTTTCAGAGCCGAAAAATCGAAGGAACAGTTTGGAAAATTCTGCCAAATGAACAATAAATTGAAAGGTTAATGTGTTTCTCGCCCGAACTGTTTGCACTAGGCATATGTGAGAAACTGAACGAAAAACTGATTCATTTATGTCCATTGAACGATTTATCGTTCGAAATTCGGTCATTACATGATGGAGCGATCGTCTGCTCTTATGGCCGATTTATAGTTTTTTCGTAAGTGAGTTTGAACGATTGTTCGGCTAGTGTATGGCCAGTTTAAGACTTGATTCTAACATCGTTCTCTCCATCTGATTTTAGCTGTTTCAGGCACGCCACAAGCCACACACCTGACTAAAGCAGACTTTTGTTGCAGCAGTGCCACAATTTTTCATACAGCTAGCTGCTTAATTACAGCCATCATTATCCATTGTCAAAGAATGCCCGGCTCTTTCAGCTCTACCCTCTGTAGTGAGTCGGATTCCAATATGCCTGCCCTAGGAGAGGCAGACTTAGAAGGAATTGAAAAGGACCTGTAGGTGGTGCTAGAGTAAGCCACAGAAAAATTGTAAATGCAAATGTGGATATGCTCACGGCGCACATTATCCTCTAGCACTGGCATTGGATGCTTGTAATTCTCTAGACTAATTTCAGGCTTACCTATGCCTTTCCTCCAATGTGCATTTTGCCTTTAATGCCCTGCAGGATAGAGCAAGAGAAGGAACAGTTGATTTTCATTGCACCAAATTTGCCCAGAGAAATATGGTACACATTCGTGCTCAGACTGTTAGGAGACAACCCCTGACCTCTTCCCAGCCGGCCTGACTTTCTGTCCCAAGACCCTTTATTCCTTCTGCTTCCTAAGTCTCTAGCTTTACTTGCATGGCTGTTGAAGTCCAAGTCTTAAAAGATCTATATCGTTTTGGATCCTAAAGGGGTCTCTGAGTCTCTCATCCCCTTCACTACCTTGCTGAAAGCAAGAAAAGCCACTTCCACAAAGATCTACTATTGTACCTGGTAGGGAAGCACCGAATATTCGGCGGCCGAACATTATTCGGCCGAAAATAGAGAAAATAGCACTTTAGGTGTTCGGCTGAATAAGTCAAAAGGTCGAATAATTTTGTGCCGAACAATGTCAGCTTCCGCCCGGACCGCTCCCCTTCCTCATTGCGGCTCCCGGCTCCCTTCTCACACGCCGCCCGTGTCCTGTCCGGCCGCGAGTAGGGGGTGTGACGTCACGCGCACGTCCCGCCCCCTGCTCCTGACTGCGGCTCCTTCACACTCGGTCCAGCGAGCGTGACACT
The DNA here is from genome assembly GCF_965119305.1 of Pelophylax lessonae. Classification (NCBI taxonomy): domain Eukaryota; kingdom Metazoa; phylum Chordata; class Amphibia; order Anura; family Ranidae; genus Pelophylax; species Pelophylax lessonae. The sequence goes on from NC_138773.1 coordinate 191,112,160, forward strand.
ATGTGCACGCCCCGCCCCCCTGTTCGCGGCTTTTGGCTCAGACCTGGCTGCAGTTCAGGTATGTGGAGCTGAGCACATTTGGGGGAGAATACGGTAGCTGCACAAGCATTAGTGTGCAGACTGCCATATGTTGTTGCCACTTGCCATGCTCATTACATTAGAGTGCCCTATAAAGTGCCCCTTAAAAAAAAAAAGAAAAAAAATGTGCCCAACAGAGTGCTCCCTTGACATAAAATGTGGCCATCAGCGTGCCCCTTATTTTATGCTAAGGGACATGCTGATGAGCATATTTTATGTTAAGGGGCACTCTGATGAGCATATTTTATGTTAAGGGGCACTCTGATGAGCATATTTTATGTTAAGGGGCACTCTGATGGGCATATTTTATGTTAAGGGGCACGCTAATGGGCATATTTTATGTTAAGAGCAACGCTGATTTAAATGTTTTGTTTTGCCCATCAGAGTGCCCCCTAACATAAAATGTGCCCATCAGCGTGCCCCCTAACATAAAATGTGCCCATCAGCGTGCCCCCTAACATAAAATGTGCCCATCAGCGTGCCCCCTAACATAAAATGTGCCCATCAGAGTGCCCCCTAACATAAAATGTGCCCATCAGCGTGCCCCTTATTTTATGCTAAGGGACATGCTGATGAGCATATTTTATGTTAAGGGGCACTCTGATGGGCATATTTTATGTTAAGGGGCACGCTAATGGGCATATTTTATGTTAAAAAAAAAATGCGAAACACCGCGTTCGGTATTCGGCCAAGCATTTCATTATTATTCGGCTTCGGCCAAGAATTTCATTTCGGTGCATCCCTAGTACCTGGAAATCCTTCTTTGGCTGGTATGATTACAGACACTTCAACCACTGAGAATACTCTGTGCCTTGCATTCTGGCCTTTCTACAATTAGGACTTGGCTAGAACTTGTGTGTAAACACTCTAAAAGAATGGGCTTTCGCCATTCTTTTCCAGAAACCTCTGGCCTTCCTATGTCAAAACCTTTTCCCCAGTGTATATCAGGTCCCCTTGCAGCACCCTGTGCTTTCTTGGGACCTAATACAGTTCCCTCTGCCCTGAAGAAACCACTCTTTGAACCCATCTGGGAATTCCCCGTTAGATGGTCTCTGCGGCAAAATAGCCTTCATTGTTGCTATCAAATTTGTTAGACTTGTCTCTCAGATAGCGGCTGTTTGCTCACAAAAACAAGTTTGTTTTATGTCCAAGGCCATCTTTCTAAGGTGATATATATCTTCCACCTCAGTGAAGACCTGTTGCTTCCATCCTTGTGTCCTACTCTGAAAAACCCAAAAGCGTTTCACTGCCTAGACATAGGCAGGGCTATCAGAATATACATTAAAGCTAGATCTTCTACCAAAAAAAAAGACTGGGGTCGATTTACTAAAACTGGAGAGTGCAAAAGCCACTAACTTCAGCTTGTTCAATTAAGCTTTGACAAAAAACCTGGAAGCTGGTGGGTTTCTATGCAGATTTTGCACTCTCCATTTTCAATAAATCAACCCAACTTTCTCTTCATCCTGCTCTCAGGACCTTGTCATGGCCAAAAATCTGCCATCGCTAGATGGATAAGACCACTCCTCCTCAAGCACTCCTACATGCCCCCTCCACCAGATCAGTGGGTGTTTCCTGGGCATTCCAACATCAAGCCTCTGTTCCCCTGCTTAGTACGGCCATCACCTGGTCCTCTTCATATCAGGTGGATGTCCAATCTTCTTCTTGCAGTGGCACTCTGAAGTTGGGTCTGTGGATACCAGTTGTTGGGCCTGTAGGTCGGATATGCAGAGATGAACGCTAGCATTGCTCTTCATGACTGGGGTGTCATAAATGCAGTAGATTCATGCATGTCACTTCTTCTTTTTTTTTATGATATTTAAATTTCTAAGCAGCCGTGGAAGCAGAATAGCCTGATAGGAAAACTACCATTAACAGCCATAAAGAGATTTTCCTTTTCTCTTACGTCCTCCGACAGTCGCCGCCTCTTCATATTCGTCACATATGGGGTATTAGACTTTGCTCCGAAGGAGTAGCTAGGCAACAGAATATGTTAACAATAAAGCTTTAACATATCCCACCCTCAAGGGGTGGTCCCCTCAGTCAATACCCTCCTACTTCCTGCAACCATATCCCAGTTTTTAATGTCTAGCTTGTCAGGAGTGGCTGGCTCTCTCTGTGCTGGGACTTTTTGTCCCAGACTCTTTCTTCTTTTTAATATTTTGTTTGAGTTTTCTCTCTACCTTTACTTAGCTGTTATTTTTGTCAGCATTAGTTAGTTCTTCGGACGAAGAGGATCATGCGGACTGGGTCTCGGGCTGATCCCCCTGGTCGCAGGTCGTGGGTCAGTGGCTTCCCAGTCTGCCATCGAGCGTTCAGCCAGGTAACGCTCCTGGCACAGTGAACGACCCATCCCTGTTCGGGGCAGGGATGATTGGTGAGGTGGCTACCTCACCGGACGCTGTGCGGTTTCTTAACCTCCATTATGTGCGTCTTGAATTGCGACTCTCCCTGCCTCATGTGCAGCGGCTTGTTCGCCTGTGCGGGTTCCCCACGCCATGTGAGGTAAGTGTATTTATGTGGGGACCTGTCTGTCTGGGGGGGTCTCAGTCTGGGACTGTGTAACCTGCCTTTAATCACACTGCTTGTCTCCCTATCTCTCGGCTGCATGCTGTGGGCTGCAAGGGGGGGGGGGGAGCTGTATGACACTGTGTGTGTCAGGCTGGGCAGTGTGAGGAGCTGTGTGCTGTGGGGCATGTTTTTTCTTGGCATGTTTGGGCATATACAGCGATCGCTGCGGCGATCTAACATGTATCCTTATATTGGGATGTAATGTGTGTGTTTTTTATGCACTGTGGAGCGGCGTTTTCGGCGCCAAACGACGCCATTTTACCGGCGCCCGCTCCGGCCGCATGGTTTACATGCACGGCGGCCATTTTCTTGTAGCCTCCATAGGCTTACATAGAGCGCCCTGGCAGCATCGCTTCCTCTCTCCTGGAACACCGATCGAGGCAGCAGCGGCAGCGGGGTCTCCTCAGGTTTTATCCTTCTGTTCTTGTTATCCATTGCCTGTACTCAGTTTGTATATTCCCTGTGGGGGTCTCATTGTGCCTGAGTGTGGTGCGGTGGGCTGCGCTTGCCGCGCTTGTTAAAAGGGGGCAGTTAACCCTTGGTTGTCTGGCATTACAGGGGCAATGGATTCTCAGGAGGGCAAGTTTCCTACAGTATTGGTGGAAAGCCAGGGGACCGCTGTTTCCCCCCCAGGGGGGGATTTAGCCACTGTTGTGGCTGGCCTTGCTGCCCAGGTGCAAATGCTGGTGGCTGCTCAATCTACTAAACGGCCCAGAGTTGCTCTGTCCTCTGATTCTGAGGGTGAAGGTGATGGGGCTGTTCTGGCAGGGACCCCCCTATCGGGGTCCCGCTCCTCTCTTGATCTAGTGGGGTCTGAGGTAGAGGCTGAAGTTGAGGGGGTTGATAATTCTCCCCCTGGCTCGCCTGAAGAGCTTGCAATCATGGATGAGTTGATTGCTTCCATTAAGCAGACGCTACGTTTGCAGGACGAAGTGTGTCCCCCCGCTGCTTTGGCGGCTTATGGGACGCAGAGAAAACGCAGGACGCCGCAGGTTTTTCCCTGCAATGCTGATTTTCAGCGCGCTGTTAAGGATCAATGGCGCGATCTGCGCAAGCCTTTTGCGGTACCAAGTAAATTCAAGCTGCGTTATCCTTTCTCGCCTGCCACTGATGAACGGTGGTGTGTGCCTCCGCCAGTGGATCATGCAATTGCGGTTTTGAACAAAGCCACTGCGATTCCTGCAGAGGGTTCCCCTGTTTTCCGTGATGCCACGGATAGGAGACTGGAGTCTCTTGCCCGTCATACTTATTCTGTTACGGGCTCTATGCTTAAGGCTCTGTTTGCTTCTCTCATGGCGGCCCAGGCGATCGCAAGTTGGACGCAGATGCTTAGGCGCGTCCTAGTGGCCGATTCGGCCTCGGCGGCGACCCTGGATATGGTGGATCAGATCCACCAGGGTGTCATGTATCTGTGTGATGCGGACCTGGACCTGATTCCGTTGGCTGCACGTGTGCACAGCGTGGCGGTGTTGTCTCGCCGCCTGGTTTGGTTGAAATGTTGGTCGGTGGACCAATCTTCACGTAAGACCTTAGCCAATCTACCTTATGATGGGTCTCGCCTTTTTGGGGAGTCCCTGGATGTGTTGATTAAGGGGATCACCGGGGGTAAGAGCACTCTCTTGCCCCATTTCCCCAAGGCTAAGGGGGCTTCTGGGAAGAAGCATGCTAATTTTCGGCCCCCTCAGGGGTCCTTTCGTGCCTTTCGGCCGCACTACAAGGGCAAACCGTTCAAAGGCCAAGGCTCTCAGAAGAAGCCCTGGTCTGGGAAACAGAAGTCCGGCCAATCCGGACCTGCTGCCCATAACAGTTCGGCCTGAAGGGGCGCCCTCACCCAGTTTTGGGGTGGGGGGACGCTTGCTCGGTTTTCTTCAGCCCTGGTTGGCCCGTGTGCGGGACAGATGGGTTCTGGAAATCGTTCGATCTGGGTACAAGATCGAGTTTCTCTCTCGGCCGGAGAGCAGATTTTTTCCCTCAAATCTTCAACTGTCTCCAGAGCGCCTGCGGGATCTGCACCTGGCGGTGCGGGACCTGAGGGCTCAGGGAGTGGTGGTTCCGGTGCCTCATCGGGACAGATTTTGGGGGTTTTATTCCAATCTGTTCACCGTGCCCAGGAAGGAGGGCAAGGTTCGTCCGATTCTGGACTTGAAGGCTCTGAACCGCTCTGTGCGGGTTCGCAAGTTCCGCATGGAATCCCTGCGCTCGGTGGTGGCTGCCCTGGTTCCGGGGGAATTCATGGCCTCCATCGATTTGAAGGATGCGTATCTTCACATCCCCATTTTCGAGGGTCACCAGAGCTACCTTCGATTTGCCATTGCGGAGGATCACTACCAGTTCGTGGCGTTGCCCTTTGGTCTCGCCTCGGCTCCGCGGGTCTTCACCAAGGTGCTTGCACCGGTTCTGGCATTATTGAGGGCCCAGGGCATTTCTGTCCTGGGGTATCTGGACGACATTCTGGTTCGGTCTGCGACCAGACAGGGTCTGGAGAAGGACCTGTCTGTCACAATGCAAACTCTGCAGGAGTTTGGTTGGACGATAAATGTTCCAAAGTCGACACTGAGTCCGTCGGTTCGTCTCCCCTATCTGGGAATGATACTGGACTCGGTGCAGGCGAAGGTCTTCCTGCCGGAAGACAAACTCAGGACTCTTCAGGAGGAAGTCAGGTCCCTCAGGGACGTTCCACACTCGTCTCTGCGGACGTGTATGAGATGTCTGGGATTGATGGTCTCGGCCTTCGAGGCGATTCCTTTTGCGCAGTTTCACACGCGGGGTCTCCAAGCGGAGATCCTGTCCAAGTGGGACGGGCGACCTCAATCTCTGGATCTTCAGATCTCGTTGAGTCATCGCACCAGGAAAAACCTTCTGTGGTGGCTCCAGTCCCCTTTGGTGTCCGGGGGCAAGTCGTTTCGTCCGATCTCGTGGACGATAATCACCACGGATGCCAGCCTGTCGGGCTGGGGTGGTGTTCTGGGCGTTCTGTCCGCCCAGGGGACCTGGTCGGAGGGGGAGTCTTCCCTCCCGATCAACATTCTGGAATTGCGTGCGATAAGGCTCTGTCTTCATCGCTGGACGGACCGGCTGCAGGGCTGCCCGGTTCGGGTGCAGACGGACAATGCCACGGCGGTGGCCTACATCAACCACCAAGGGGGCACCAGGAGTGCCCGAGCGGCTCGAGAAGTGGCCGACATTCTGTCTTGGGCCGAGACTCATGTCCCGGCGATAACGGCGGTTCACATTCCGGGAGTGGAGAACTGGCAGGCGGACTATCTGAGTCGCCAGACCCTGGATCAGGGGGAATGGTCTCTCCACCCGGCTGTCTTCCAGATGTTGTGCGCGAAGTGGGGTCTTCCAGATGTGGACCTGTTCGCGTCTCGCCTCAACTACAAGGTGAAGAGGTTCGTGGCAAGGACGCGCGACCCTCGGGCAGACGCGTCGGACGCGTTAGTGGCCCCATGGCATCAGTACAGGCTGATGTACGCGTTTCCACCGATTCAGTTGCTGTCCAGATTCCTTCGCAGGTTACACTCGGAACGCAGCACGGTGATTCTTGTGGCACCGGACTGGCCTCGCCGGTCCTGGTACGCAGACCTCGTGAATCTGGCGGTCGACGCCCCTTGGCGTCTGCCTCTTCGAGACGATCTACTGTCTCAAGGACCGATTTACCATCCTGCTTTACAGTCGCTGGCTTTGACGGCCTGGCTGTTGAGACCGAGGTCCTGAAGGAGAAGGGTCTCTCTCCAGAGGTCGTTCATACTTTGATCAACGTGAGGAAGTCTTCCTCGGGGAAGGTTTATTACCGTACTTGGAAGGCCTATTTTGCCTGGTGTGAGTCCAGGGGGTTTTCACCCCGCACGTACTCGGTTTCCCGTGTGCTGTCTTTCCTTCAGACGGGTGTCGATCAGCGTTTGGCGCTGGCTACGATAAAGGGTCAGGTGTCTGCGCTGGCCGTTCTGTTTCAACGTCCCGTGGCTTCCAACTCCTTGGTTGGCACTTTTATCAGGGTGTGCGGCATCTGGTTCCTCCTAGGAGGGATCCTTTGCCCCCTTGGGACTTGAATCTCGTTCTATCTGTGTTACAACGTGCTCCTTTTGAACAGATCAGGGAGATCTCGTTGTCTATGTTGTCCAAAAAGGTCGCCTTTTTGGTGGCGATCACTTCGGCTCGCAGAGTGTCGGAACTGGCGGCTTTGTCCTGCAAGTCTCCGTACCTGGTTGTTCATTTGGATAAGGTGGTCTTGCGACCTAATCCTTCTTTTCTGCCGAAACGAGTTTCGGAATTCCATCTTGACGAGGATATTGTTTTGCCTTCGTTGTGCACGAAGCCTACACATCCAAAGGAGGTGAGATTGCACTCTCTGGATGTTGTTCGGGCGATAAGGGTTTACCTTAAATCGACTGAGTCTTTTCGTAAGACGGACTCCTTGTTTGTTCTTCCAGAGGGTCCTCGGAAGGGCATGGCGGCTTCGGCCTCTACCATCGCCAAATGGATCAGGCAGACCATTGAACAGGCCTATGCCTTGCAGGGGAAGGTTCCCCCTGTGCCTGTGAAGGCGCACTCTACTAGATCTCTGAGTACGTCTTGGGCCTGCCGTCATGGGGCTTCTGTAGCCCAGGTGTGTAAGGCGGCGACTTGGTCGACCGTGCACACTTTCACAAAATTCTACAAAGTAGATGTTCAGGCATCGGCGGATGCTTCCTTTGGCCGCAAGGTTCTCAGTGCGGCTGTTCCATAGGGTCCCTTGTTGGGGACTCCTGGCTGTTGGGATTGTTTTTTGTATCCCCTGGTTTTTTTGTCTTTTCCTGGGTTGTTGCTCCTGTTGAGCACTTATTTTTGCTGTTGCCCAGCTGGTTTCCTTCCTTTGGTAAGGTTCCTTTCTTTGATGTGGAGACTGCGTTGCCTTTCGGCGCGGATGCGTTTCCCACCCCTCATGTTTGCACTGCTTTGGGACGTCCCCATATGTGACGAATATGAAGAGGCGGCGACTGTCGGAGGACGTAAGAGAAAACGGAATTTTTGTAAAATCTTACCTGTAAAATTCCTTTCTCTGAGTCCTCCGACAGTCGCCGCCCCCGCCCCTCTTTTGGGGTTTGAATGTATACTCTACTGCTATTCCACTAAAACTGAGATATGGTTGCAGGAAGTAGGAGGGTATTGACTGAGGGGACCACCCCTTGAGGGTGGGATATGTTAAAGCTTTATTGTTAACATATTCTGTTGCCTAGCTACTCCTTCGGAGCAAAGTCTAATACCCCATATGTGACGAATATGAAGAGGCGGCGACTGTCGGAGGACTCAGAGAAAGGAATTTTACAGGTAAGATTTTACAAAAATTCCGTTTTTTTTTTCCTCCTAGGGTGAACTATTGAGACAGTAAAATTTTAGTTGACTGCATAATGTGAAGAAAGTTAAAACGTTTAGTCTCATCTCAAACACTTGCAGCACATCTTGATGAGGTGTGACATCAAACATGATCATCATCTTTGTAGCCTAACTGCTACACTGTGTACAGATAGTGTGGAATTGTTGCTGTAACCACAATGTTACTGTAATAGCCTTGGCCACAGTGACTGGGCTGGAAGCTGAATGCATTGTCTTGCAAATGGTGATATTTGTCAGTTGATCGTGATACTTTGTCGTGTTGTAAAAGACTGCTACCAAGCTAATGAATAGGACTCTTGTGACATAACCCTGTTGTTTTTTTTCTCTGTTTTGCAGCTGGGCATGGAAGAGGAAGATGTTATTGAAGTTTATCAGGAACAGACTGGGGGGCACTCATCGTTTTAAATTTTCCTGGGTTTTCCATCCCTTCTTTTGGCACTTCCTTTATTTGCCATGTTGGATTTTTTTCTTAATTTTATTTTGTAATATGCCGTTTTACCTTCCCTTCCTACTGTTTCATTTCTCGCTGTATCAAGCCAGCTGTTGTCACCTCAACATCACTTCATTTCAGCTGCAACAGTATGTACCAAGATGAGCAACTTCTGCATACTGCATCAGTTATGGCCTATCGGTCTTCTCTGCTTCTGAACAGTGAGGAATCCAGCATGGAAAAGACATGGTATTGTGAAGACAAAGCAAGAACGTGCTGGGGACTTTGGAACTGCTTCACTTTTAAAGTAGAATAACCATGACACCATGAATAACTTCATTGTTCCAGTGCCTGCCTAGGAGATGTAGGAATTGTGTTCTTAGAAGTGTCCATGCTACACAATCCCTTATGTACAAATGTTTTGGTGTATCTTTTATTTTTGTGGGGCATGGGTTTTAAAAAAAAAAAAAGAAAAGAGAAAAAAATGCATTGTCTGTATTGGCTTAATTGAAGTAATATTAAAAAAAACACAAGAAATATTTGTAAAACCTGCTCTCTGCTTTGTTATGGCTTATCCCAGTGGAATTGAAGAAAACCTTTAATTTAGATATTTTCAATTTTATTTCAGTGGGTATTCTTGGCAAAGTCGTCTTTTGCAAGTGTTTGTTTAGAGCAATTCTGTCACTGTACTAGAACAAAAAAAGAAAATTGCTATTCTACCTGACTGTTGGCCTGTTCTGATAGGCAAAGTTCAGATACTTCAAGGCTGTGTTACACTTGACTGTTGCCTTAGGTTCTTAAACCAGTGGTCTCAAAACTGCGTCCTGAGGGCCGGGGTTGGCTCTTTGCTTGACTTTATCTGGCCCTTAGGGAATGATTACACCAACTGAAACCAATTACGGGGCACTATTCCCCCCTATTGACATCATCAATCAGGCAATATTCTTCTCATTGATATCAACAATGGGGCACTATTCCTCCCATTAAGACCAATGATGGGGCATTAATTCCTGATGCCAGAGCATTTTCTATTCCCACAGTCCAGCCCCCACTAAAATCTAAAGGACAGTAAACTGGCCCTTTTGCATAGAAAGTTTGGAGACCCATGTATACTTTTTGCGCTATAAACAAAAAATGCGTAAATTTTGAAAAAATAACTTATTTTTCACATTTTTTTTTATATGAAATTCCCCAAAAAAATGTAAAAATTTAAATCTTTTTAACATTTTTTGCCAATTTGTTTTCTGCTACATATGTTTGGTAAAAAAAAACGCAATAAGCGTATTTTAATTGGTTTGCGCAAAAGTTATTGCGTTTACTAAGGGAAAGGTGTTTTTTTTTTTTTTTAACGAGTAATGGCGGTGATCTGCAATTTTTTTTTTTTTTTTAGCGGAATTGCGAGGGACAGATCGGACCCTTGACTGACATTTTTGACACTTTTGGGGTTACCAGTGACATTACTACAGTAATCAGTGCTACAAATATGCACTGTCACTGTAAAAATTACACTGGCAGAGAAGGGGTTAACTTTATTGGTGATGCAGGGGTTAAGTGTGTCCCTAGGGGCGTGCTTCTAACTGTAAAGGGGTGTGGCTAGTGATGTAAGCACAGAGACATACGATCCTACATAGCAGGATCGTATGATCTCTGTTCTTACACCAGGGAGAATGACAGGCCGCTTTGTTTACATCAGCCGCCTGCCTTTCTCCCTCTCCACGGGGAGATCGCAAGTGACCGGCGGGCATCGGGTCCGCCAGTCACACGCGCGGACATGTTAGGGAACGAGCGGGGGCGGGAGCGCGCCTTCCGGCGGCGTGCGCTCGCCCCCTAGAGGCTCACAGGCTAGCGATGTAGTCTGTACAGGGCTGACCGCCGCAGGAAATAGTCGTGCGGCGGTCGGCAAGCGGTTAAAAACCCTATAGAAAAATACCTGTTGATTTTGCCAGAAATGCACCTATCTCCTTTGTCCCGGTGTGAGATGACACACTGTGTTTGGGGTTATTAAAACTGGAGCATGCAAAATCTGGTGCAGCTCTATATAGAAATCAATCAGCTTCCAGGTTTTATTGTGAAAGTTTAATTGAACTCGGCTCAAGTTGGTAGCTGATTGGCTACCATGCACAGCTGCACCAGATTGTGAGTGCTCCAATTTTAGTAAATCCCCCAAAGCATTTTTGTCGACTGAGTGGTGTCAGCCTTGTCTGTTTTTCTTTTGCTGAACTCCTACCCATATCTCCACAACATAAGCCTAATTATTCTGTAGTCCAAATTAGGAAAAAGGAGGGCTCTTCAAAATACCGCAGGAAGTATGCAGAAGACACAGGACAGCTCTGAATGTCTGACAAGATAACGTTTTTGCACTTCACAACGAGATATACCAACATTTTTTCAATAGTATATTACAGATCAAAAGGGAAAAAATAAGTTTATTTTTGGAGTTTACATATACTTTAATGGTAGGTAATTACATTTTCTGATATACAGTTACCTCTAGATTACTTGCACTTTACACAGGAGAGTAGTTTCTGTGTGTGTGTGTTTTTTTTTTTCTTTGTATAGTGAAAGAGTTGCTTTGAAAAGGAAATAAATTGCGGCAGATATGTACTGCATAGAGAGTAATAGCGTGAGGATCTCTTTATTTTTTTGCTACATAAGCATGACCCGTGTCCTGCATTTTTTGACAAAAACTTAGAAAGCGGTAAACAAGGACTCAAAACCCTGATTATGTACATTTCTCAAAATTAGGGTAATAGGTTTTAAAAAGTCTTGCTTTTTTTTCTTTAATTTTGAGTTTCCTTTTATCTATACATGTTTTTTTTAATGTTTTATCTAAAAAAAAAAAAAAAAAAAAAGCTTAAATATTTTAATGTGCATTTATAGTCCATACAGTCGCCATTAGGTTTGCTAACAACTACACAGTATGAAGACCACCTAACTGGTCATAATTTGAATGGATCTTTTAAGCTTTCTGTACTACATAAATCTAAAGCTTTCCACACACAAAACAAATTGATTGTACATTTGGTTTAAAACGGTATTAAACCCAAAAACAAATCTGTAAAATATTGCAGCTAAGAACTTAAAGGTAGTGGCTGCAAAGCTATGATTAAGGACCTTTGAGGCAGAAATGTGTTAGCGGATTGCTTTTAATGCTGTTACAATAAAGGAAAGATTTGGTGGATTCTGCTGTGCTGGATACTTGCTTTGCTTACAGTGCAATGTTAGATGCTCTGGCAGATTTAGATGGACTTGAGTATCAAATAAAGCTGAACTCCTGCTAACACTTTTTTAAGCATTTAAAAACAGTATTTTTTCCTTTTTTTGGATAAGGCTTTTACATAAATGAATAAAGCGAACTTCTGTAAGAAATTATGTTGGTGTTAAAGCCTAATTCCAGGTTTCATTTCACTCTAGTTTGTTTGAGCCAAGCTGGCCCAAACCATTTCTTTTACTAATACATGTGGCTGCTGTCAGCACAGTATAAACTAGATGTAGCATCAGCTGCAAACAGTATACGGCACTGTGTTATGGCAGAATAAGGAACTTCCTGCCCCGTTCCTGGAAAAGATCCAATCTGCCTCAGCCATTCATAGGAAGCTTTGTACAGGGGTTCTTCAAATCGTTTCTGCGCTTTTTTTTAACTTTTTTTTTTTTTTTATTAAGAATTTAAAAATCAAATGACATCACTTTTCTATATAGTAACCTTCGCTTGCGATTCATTTTTCCATACCAAGTCTTAGGCCAATTACTACTACTCTCGCCCTCATTGTTTCCAACGAAAATATAAAAGTGCAGAAATGTTTTGAATGAATACAGGGCTTTCTCTGATTGGCTGTGGTGGAGAGGCACGCTGATTATGTCATGCTTTCTACCTCATCCAACTGTATTCATCCATATAATGCAAAGCTTCCTGTGAATGGCTGAGCAGAGCCCAACTTCGTTTTGTTCCAGGAACAGGACGGGAAGTCCCTGTAACATTTCTGGAACACAGCACTGTATACTGCATATAGCTGACTGTTTCAGGGCTGCTACCTTTTCTAAGGTGTTCTCGTCTCCTTCACGTACAATGCAGGAATAATAGCCCTGCATTGTATTTGATAACGCTGAGGGACCGCCCAAAGCACCAGGGAGAAGAGAATGGTGCTGAAGTGAGGAGTACAGTAAGTGATAAAACCTCTTCCAAGACCCCTAGAAATCATAAGCAGTGTGCGGGACCCCACTGCAAGAGTTTTTTTTAAGAGTTCAGCTTTAATTCGATTGTACAGCAATTGTTTAGTCAATTTGGTGTGTGTGTGTGTTCAGCTTTAAAATTAACCTCTCCTTAAAAAATAAAAAAACAATGGATAGCCATTGCGCAAAATGCTTTTTGCTTGCCTTCAATACTTCTAAGTCACAAAACCCAGAACAGCCATATAGTAAATGAGTCAGAGTAATGTGAGAATTCCTTATCTCGGTACTTGTGGCACGTCATAGACAGAATATTAAGGTTCCCATACATTAGTCTCTTATTTTCATTCAACCAGCGGGTAATGTGTGTGGCATAATAATGGATGATTAACAAGACCACTGCTTCATTGTCATTGAGCTTTCTCCACTGTTGGAATGAATATGAGCCTACACTTCTGATTGGGTTCATGAACATTAAATTTGACCTATTGGCTAATCTGTGAATGCTTCCCAACTTTTTCTTTCGATAAAAAGAAGTAAGACTTGTTAGTAGTTAGCTGTTATAATGACTGTCACTTGGCAGTCAGAGCTCAACAGCCATAATGTTGAGGTCCAATAGCAACAGTGACTGGTATTTGACAAGCTTACAGTATATACACTATACAGTGTAATATATTAAATTATATTAAGCCTAATAAAAAAATGTGCTCTGTTTACATCTGTAGACATGGAAATACGTGTATATTACTGGGGAACTGGTAGTGTGTTTTTTTTTTTTTTTTTTTTTTATATATACAGTATATGTGAAAGGACAGCTTAATATAAATAATCTTATTTCTGTGTCTTTATATTTGATTGTGCTATATGAATCCTGTATAATTATGTTAAATTTGTGGTGGGCAACCATATTTACTAATTGGCCATGCAGGTTCTGCTTCCTACTTAGTTGTTCCCTGCTAATCTCTGTATCACAGTCCAAGTTTACTAGACAGGATCTTTGTGATTGAAAACAGTAGACCCTATGATCTCTAATGATGTGGAGCTCCCGCAATGCCCATTAACTGTAGAAACCATGTGATATTTTTGTTCAGGTCAAGAAAGAGGTACTTATTATTTTTTTTCTTCTTAAAATTGAATTTGTTAATGCTGATTTGTTAATGCTAACATCTATTGATCCATGTGAAGTGTCATTTTTATTAATAGATCCACTTTGAAATTATTTTGGTATTTACTTTGTTTAAAAGAAACCATTGTTATAATATTATATGAAAGATTTTGGTTATTTGTTTTTGCCAAGACGGTGTGGTATAAGAGCCCATTCAGACAGGGGCGACACGACTTGCTGGGGCGACCTGTGAAGTTGCGGTGCACCGCGACCTCGGAGCGACTTGCACGGACTTCATATAATTGAAGTCTATGCAAGTCGCCTCCAGGTCACCCCAAAGTAGTACAGGACCCTTTTTTTAAGTCGGAGCGACTTGTGTCGCTCCTATTAGAACGGGTCCTGTGCTAATCAATGGCAGGCGACCGACCGCGACTTGTCAGGCGACCAAGTCGCCTGACAAGTCACGCTAGTGTGAATGGACCCTTAGAAAAAAAGGCTCCACAACCTTTAGTAATATGTATGTATATGGAAGGAAACCAATATTAACCAATATTAAGAAAAATGCATAGCCTTCACTAGTTGCCTAGCTGCCAGGCTAATCCCAACGACTGTCACTGAATCCATACAGCCAGGCAACTGGCATTTTTAGGAGGAGATAAGCAATGGCAGCCTACATGTTACTCATAGTACAGGTTTACAAGGCAAGTTTAGTTGGGTCCTATGCATATAACCCTAGTGTTATGGAGTTTGGCCACTTCCCGCGGCTGAAACCTAAAAACACCAAAGTTCTTAGGATGTTTCGAAGTTAGCCTTAAAATAAGCAAAACCATCATAGAAGCCTGTTTTAAGGGAAACTCCACCCAAAACTAATTTCACTATTCAGTATTTGTGAGTTGAATTACCAGCCAACTTTTTTTCTCAAGTGTTGTATACACTAAAGGAAAATTGGGCGAACATTTTTGTCCAAAGAATTTTCATATGATTTTCGTATAGTGTGTACACAACTTTTGACAGCCGATTCTGACTTTTCGTATGAAAATGCTGGAAGGGACTCCGGCACACAGGCATAATCATTTACTGATCTTTACTCAGGAACTTGTTGAAAGTATAGGCGAGTATAAGAGTATAAGCCTAAAGACAAGTAAAATTCTTCTTCGTTGCCATTCAAATATACTATATTTTTATTTTACTGCTCTGTACTAAACGTTGTATTACTGATCTTTATTCAGCTTTGTGCTTGGTTCTATAGACAACAATGCATCTCATTTGAAATCCATAAAAAACACTGAGTAGTTTTTTCTTTTTTAACTCTCATGCGCAAGAGGCTTTATGCTTTGCGTGGGACCTACTAATGGCATGTGTGGCACTGATAGACATCTAGCTAGAACGCTGGGTTTAATTGCTGTCTTTAACCAC
Source organism: Pelophylax lessonae (assembly GCF_965119305.1). Taxonomy (NCBI): domain Eukaryota; kingdom Metazoa; phylum Chordata; class Amphibia; order Anura; family Ranidae; genus Pelophylax; species Pelophylax lessonae. The sequence continues at coordinate 191,127,300 of NC_138773.1, forward strand.
TTTAGCAAAAGCCCTTATTTCTCATTTTGGTGAATCTTGCTGTCTCGAACTTAAAGTGAGTGGAAATGTTCCAAACAGGAACACAGTAAAAAATAAAAAAACTTTTAGTAAAAAGGGCAAGGGTTTGTAGCTCTGTTGGGTTATTATTATTATACTCTGTGCTGCCTTAGTGAAGTTTACTTTCACATCCTGTCCAGGGCTGGCCCAAGACATTGTGCTGCCTGGGTCCAAGAATAAAATGCTTGCCCCCACATCCATTATTTTATATAAATATAAAAAAATATATATACTGTTATCTTCTTCCACCAGACCGGTCCACCAAACACCCACTGTTTGTCCTAAGTCCTCCTATTACTCCTGTGTCTGCCGCGGCCACCACCCTTGAAGATCCAGCCTGCCCTGCGTGAGATAGAGTGCGCTGATATCTGACATCATTGCGCACACCACGATCACATGAGGGACATGACCTGGAGGAGACGCTTCGCCGCCTCATACTCCTCAGTTTGCACTACGGATGGAAGTACTGATGACACATTAAACTGCTGGGAAAAAATCTTGGGAGTCAATTTGCTCCCCCCCCCCCCTCTCAAAGTGCCGCCTGGGTCCAATGGACCCAGCAGGACCCATGGTGGGGCTAATCTGATCCTGTCACGGTCCTTGGAACTAAGGGGCCCTGTGCCATAATATGCAAGTATTGCACATTGTGGCAGCCTTATCTCTGGGTTTGCCCTCCTCCAGCACTGACAGTTCCACACTCTTCCTTACCACTCTATCTACCACCATCATCTTCTGAGTCTGAGTGGTTTCTTAAACCTGAGAGGTTTAACTATCCTGACTCAATTCTGAGGCATCTTATTTTGCAGCAGGCAGTGTACATCAGGAAAAAAAATGCTAACAGAAAGGTGAGCATTTCTTTGGCAGAAGAGGTTCAACCTCTTCTGTCAAAAAAAAAAAAAACCTCCTAGCATTTTTTTTTTTTTTTATTCATTTAGGTTTTCTTTTACTTTAAATCATGCACTTGAGTGCAACTTGACATATTATAATAGAAGTCAGTTTAGGATACAAAACCGTGAGGTTTGACCTGAACCTTGCGTGGCTGAGCAGAGTCAGGGTCTTCTAGACAGGATAATGCCATCAGGTAGGGTTGAATGAGGCATCGGCAGGGGTCCTTAGACTTTACAACATTCTAGGGTAGGGTTCCACTACTTAGCGAGTGTTGATAATCATAATACAAGTATTGGTAGCTAGGCATTTTCATCCAGTGCCAAACTAATAAATGTTAATATATTTAGTGCTACATCCATTAACAGAAAATATGATTAATACAATTTAAAAAAATGTGAATCTAAACCTGTAAACATACCCAAAGTATTTAACTACTTAAGGACCGGAAGGTTTTACCCTTTTAATGACCAGGCCATTTTTCCCGATACAGCACTGGGTTACTTTAACTGACAATTGCGTAGTTACTTTCTGCTATAAAACATTTCCAATAAAAAAAAAAAAAGAAAAAAAAATTAAAATCATTTTTTTTTACATCATTTTAGGCCAATATGTATTATGCTACATATTTTTGGTAACAAAATCCCAATAAGTGCAAACGTTATCGCGTCTACAAACTAGCGGTAAGATTTATGTCATTTTTTAATTATTTATTTTTTTTACTAGTAATGGTGGCGATCAGTAACTTTTAGCGAGATTGCGGCGGACAGATTGGACACCTGACATTTTTGACACTTTTGGGGTAACCAGTGACATTACTACAGTAATCATAATCAGTGCTAAAAATATGCACTGTTACTGTACTAATGACAATGGCCAGGGAAGGGGTTAACACCAGGTGCGATCAAAGGGTTAAATGTGTGCCTAAGGGGTGCTTTCTAACTGTGGGGGGATGGACTTACTGGATGAACACAGAAACCTGTGTTCCTAAATAGGAGGAACACCGGAAACCTGTGTACATCACTCACAGGACAGCAGTCGGCTGTGCTTACACTGGCAGACCGCGGTTCTGTCTCCACAAGGAGCGATCGCGGGTGCCCGCCAGACATCGCAGCTGCCGGGCCCGCTGATTGGCTCCCCCTCTAGCCAATCAGTGCACGCCCACAATATCTCTATACACGACGCAATCTACATGTACGTCCTTTCCCGTAACAGCCGATCTGCCGCAGTAAAACTATGGCGGCTGGCCGCCAAGTGGTTAAAGCAAAACTGAACCTTTGGTTTAAATCAGATAAATATATTGCAGGTGCATCAAAACAAAGTGTTCAAAGTTTTACAGTTTTTCTTTCAAAAGGAACCACAGCATGCAGGCAGGGGACAGGCTTTTCTCTGACCCTTACTCTGTGTGGAAACAGCGGTCTCATTGCAGAGTCAGCCCAATAGCTCTGCAATCAGCAAAGCCCCCACTGATTGGAAATCTTTACCTCTGATTCAGCAGGGGGCCTGTCTGACCTCGTTAAATAGATCACTGCTTTACCACAGAAAGCAAGTGTGTTTGCAAGGGACAGGCTTTTTTACTCACGCTGTGGCTGATTTAAAAAAAAAAATAAAATATATATATATATATCTGTAAGTAAGATATTGTTTGTGTACTTTGGGTTTTTGATGAACTTCGAATGTATTTAGCTAAATTTCTATTAGGCTTTAAAGCATGGAATTCTGACGGAAAAAATTGGTTTAAAGCTTTTAAAGCTGAAGTTTAGTATTTACTTTGGGGGGATACAGCACCAAGCACACTAGTAATGTGTAATGGTGGGCATACCATTACCTGTAAGCTGCTGCTTCTTGTTAGAATCTTCCCCTCCGTGTCTCCTTAAGGCTCCATTCACACAAATGCATTTTTTCATGCTTTTTGCTTTTTTCAGAAATGCATTTCATTTTTTCTAACATGGGTTTTATGGAGCACGTTCACATCAATGTATTTTTGTGCCTCTGTGTTTTTGGAAAGGGTTGGGGACTTTTTTCCTGTAAAATGCAGCATTTTGCATGTACTAGACTTCAATGAACCCGCATCCAAAATGCAAGTATTGCGTTTTTACCATGGTTTTCCCGGAATTTGTGTTTAATAAATCTGCCCAACAACAAATTTTCCAAAAAAAAAAGCATAAAAAATGCAAAAACGCAAAGCGCTGTAAAATCGCTGTAAAAACCGTGGAAAGCACAGCATAAAGCACTACAGAAATGCTCAAAAGCAACATGCATTGGTGTGAACCGAGCCTGATAGCTGCTAGATATTGCCCTTAGCAGATCTTCCAGTGCTGTGAGAATTAACAGCCACCACTACTAGTGAAAAGTTGCGTGGCTTGCCCATCCTCTTTTGCCTTCTCTGCCATTTACAAAAGTCATATTACTATTCTCCCACAATGCAACAGGATCTGTGAATAGGTGGTGGAAAACCCATGATCCAGCTGCTCCTCTTCTATTTACAGAATGCGATGCATTGTGGGAGACTAATATTACAGGTTTTTTGAATGATGGAAAAGGCAAAAGGTTGGAGGATGACTCGGTGTTGGGGGTAACGAGTTACAAAATAACGGATTACAGTAACTACAATACTTTTTTTGGTAACGAAGTAACGTAACTAGTAACAATACTAATATTGGTAACTACATTACTTTACTAGGCTATAGGAGGTAACTACACTACTTTACTAGGCTATAGGAGGTAACTATACTACTTTACTAGGCTATAGGAACGCGCTTTCCTGCGTTACCCAAGCCGTGCAATACAATCGTTATTTCGAAGAATAGAGAGGGATGAAGTTTATGACTTTTTGTTGCACTTTATGTTTTATTCTGTTTTTTCAGGTTTTGTTCTCATGTTTCCCAAAGCCTGTGTTTATACAATAAACTCTATGCAGAAAGAGTGTCATGTATCTTCTTCTACACGGTCAATTAAGAAAGAGGAGAGTAAAGTAATAAGTAGTGAAGTTACTTTTCAAATGCAGTAACTAGTAAAGTAATCTCGTTACAATTTACAGAAGTAACTAGTTAAATTTTTTGAGTAACTACCCCAACACTGTTTCTATTAACAGGCTAAATCAGGGTTCCCAACCTGGCCAGCAGGGGGCAGTTGTTGGAAGCTGGGACAGCTCGGTTGGGGCTGGCCAGGGGAGAAGTGTCTCCAGTGGGGTATGGAACCGGCTTCTGCCCAGACACAGTTTACACCATCTATGCTGGGGGGGAGACCTGCGCTCTGTCCTTGTCTTCAACCCACACTTAATTGGTCAGCGGCAGGGACTATTTACTTCTCTTCACCAGGAGTCTCTTAAGGCATGTCTGTGGCAGAAGCGGTGCAGCCTTTTTTCCCGGCATCAGAGCAGCCCAGGGGAAAATTTCCCCCCTGCCCCCTGGTACAGTCCTCCCCTGGTCGCAAGATAGCTACTCAGGACAATATCTGGCAGCTATAAAAGCGGTACTGAAGTGAAAATTTTAACAAGAAGCAGCAACCTGCAGATAATAGTATACACACCATTACACATAACTAATTTGTTTAGGGCTGTAGTTAAAAAAAACAAAACAAAAAATAAAATAAAAAGCACTGAACCTTAGCTTTAAATATGCATTTACATGATTGTTTTTTTTTTTTTTTTCTTGTTTTCTTTGCTTGCATGCTCCCTAAAAGCAAAACGTTCTAAACCGGCTCTCCTTCCACAGGGAGAGGTATTCCAAGTAGTTCCAGGAACTCAAAGTAGGAGAACACCCAAGGTCTGGAGACACCTTGGGTCTGGTCCATGCCAACAGACTCCTTCATCAGTCCTCTGTTAAACTGAAGTTGTTTCTCCAGAGCTGCTGTCTGCCTGTTAGGACAAAAAAAAGAGAGTTACTTTTATCTATTTTGTACACTGTGAATGAACAGGAAGCAATTGTAAACATTGTGGTACTAGGAACAACCCAACGATGAGTTTGGCAAAATTGATTAGAGCAAACTTGAAATTTTAAAACAGGATATTTTAAGGAAATTCAATTTCAGTAAAAAGTAAATATAAAGCATATATAACTTCAATACAGACTGTTCACTAATATAATGTTATTTAAAAACTGTTGTAAGTTTCTAAACCTATTAAAAAATCAAATGTTGCTTCTTTGGAATACGACAATTTGCACCGCACTCTGCCAAAAATCTTACTTCCTTACTTTTTTTAATGGCTTGCTGAAGTCTGTACAGCGCTACTTCGCTCCTGTTCACACCTGGGCAATTTTACGCACATGGGCTGATGTGTGACAACGCAAGACAAAAGGATTACCATTATTTCTCTGTCGCTCATTGACAGACGCAGTCCTCTTGATTAATATCAAATCGGGTTATACTGCCCTCCACAGGAGTAGGACACTAGGCAGAAGGAAAACGTTCTGGCCACACCTTAGGGGCAGTCCCAGAGGGTATATCCTCTCCCTTCCTGCTACAGGATGTCAGTTTTTTTCTGTCTAGTTAGGAGTAAGGACCTAAGTTCCTTGCTGGGATCTTGGTCCTGGCAAGATTTTTTTTTAGAAAAAATTTTTTAGGCAGCTTTTTTCCCCAGTTTTTCCTGTGAGATCTTCAAGCAAGTATGCTGGAACTGGGTGACGGGCTGGATGTTGAGTCCAGTGGTCACCCCAGTCAGCCTACGAGCGTGTGCAGGCCCGAGCTCTGCGCTGGGTCGGCCGCGACATAGTCCCACTGGACGGGGACTGACTCTGCGAGTTAAACGTCTCGCCTGGACGCCGACGACCAGTTAGAAACTGAGTCACGGCGTCCGTATTGGTCAACAGCCCCCCCACCTCGGTGGAGAGGGGTTCTGTCAGGAGTTGGCGCCCGCCTGTTCCGGTATGGTGAGTAAAATGTTCCCCCTCTCCCCCTGACGGGTTTGTTGGTGGACGCGGGCCCCTCCATGGGATGGTATGATCCTGGGTCTCCCCTTTATCCTTTAACAGATGTCACAGATCCCCCTCTTGAGGGTGATTTAGTGTATAAGAACCAGGAGGCTTGGTTTGGGAGCTGACTATCGGAGTCACTGTATGAGGGCACTGTAAAGGGACCATGACTGAAGTCAGTGGCTGGCATTACTGTTATGATGGCCATGTAATAGGGTGATAAGCATCCTACCTGATACATAAGGTTGCTGTACAGGCCGATGCCTGTACCTGGACTACCGCCATCCGCAGGCCGCCATCCGCAGGCCGCCATCCTCCCGCGGGTCGCCATCCTCCCACAGGTCATACACCTCCCGCAGGCCGCACAGGCCGATGACTACCTCCCGCAGGCCGCTGCTATCTTGCCACAAGCCGCTGCCATCCTCCACAGGCCGCCGCCATTTTCCCGCAGGTCGCGCGGGGCCGCCATTTTGGCGTAGCCTCATGTCTCCAGCATGGGGGCGGCCATGTTTGAGATGACCAAACACCTCGAGGAGTAATTGGGAGGCGCCGGAAGGCGTGTAAAGGGGTGGAGCCGCCTCCTTTACCCGGGAAAGCAAGCCAAAGACTTCCTGTCTGTAACAGACAGTGCTGGGAGCAGGTTGATAGAAACTTCTGTGCATCAGGTGGTGAGCCTTGGGGTCTCTCTCTCTCTCTCTCTCTGTGGGGTCCAAGCAGGTAACACTGAAGGGCGCTATTGCGCTGGGGGACTAAGAGAAAAAAAAAATGTTTTTTTCTTTCCATATATTTTTTTTGGTTGCTGGCAAGTGTCTTGTATAATCATGGACCCTGCCTCACATGTATCCCCACCTGATCCCCTCGAGGTGGCTGCAGGACCCTCCAGTACCCCACTTGTGATTGATGCATTATCAGCAGTTTTGGAGTCTTTGGTATCCCGGGTGGAGGTGGCCTGTCAGGGACGGGGGTCAAGAAAGCGACCCCCGCCTACCCCTATTTCATCTGATACTTCAGATACGGATTCTGAGATGGTCACTGCAGCCGCAGGTCCCTTTTCTGGGGCTGTTGTCTCAGGTACGGTCTCCTCAGACAGTGAGGAGGACGCTTCTGCCTCCGCCATAGCACAAGAGGAAGCGTTGGTGGATGCACTAGTTGTGTCTGTCCGGGAAACCTTAAATCTTGAGGTTACACCGGCAGAGGTAGCTGAGACTGATATTCCTTTTGGTACTAGCTAGCCTACCAAAATGGCGAAGGGTTTCCCTTGCCCAAATGGGGTCGTTCAAAAACGAACCCCTGCTATTTCCAAACGCATTGCTAGGCGCTATCCGTTTGAGGAATCCCTCATTAAAAAATGGACGGTACCACCAGTGGTGGACTCACCGATTTCCAGACTAAATAAAGCCACTGTTATCCCGTTGGAGGACGCTCCGTCTTTTAGGGATCCGGTGGATCATCCCTGGTTCCCACCAGGAGACTGAACTATCTGGGCCTAAATTTGGATACATCCTTGGCAAGAGTGTTTCTCCTTGCGGAGAAACTCCAGAAGATTCAGTCAACTATTTGGATGTTGCTGTCCGTCAACTGGCTGGGACTGATGGTGGCCTTCTTAGAGGCAGTACCGTTCGCCCAGTCTCATACCCGAATTCTCCAAGAGGAGATTCTTCTCAAATGGAATCGGAATTCCGATTCCCTGGACAATTGGATCCGGTTAAGCGAGCGGACCAGGGAGTCTCTGGTCTGGTGGCTTCGGTCTCCGATGCTCAGCCAGAGGAAGTCATTTCTTCTGATAAACTCCAGGTTACCGATAAATGTGTTGGAACTGAGAGCGATCAGACTTTGTCTGATTTACTGGACCGAGCAGCTCCAGGGCAGCCCGGTTCGGATCCAATCGGACAATGCCATGGTCGTGGCTTATGTCAATCACCAAGGGGCACCAAGAGTGCCCTGGCGGCCATAGAAGTGGCCAGCATTCTTCATTGGACGGAACAGTTGTTCCAGCTCTCTCCGTGGTATTCATTCCGGGGGTGGAAAATTGGCAGGCAGATTATCTCAGCCGTCAGATTCTGGATCAAGAGGAATAGTCTCTTTATCCAGAGGTATTTCACCAGCAGTGCCTCCATTGGGGCACCCCGGATGTGGATCTGTTGGCATCTCGGCTCAACAGGAAGGTGCGGAGGTTTGTATCTTGCGCCCGCGATCCTCTAGCGGATGCAGCAGACGCGCTGATCGCCCCGTGGGGGCAGTATCAGCTATGGAATGCCTTCCACCCTCTCAAGTTACTGCCGAAACTTCTTCGCAGGATAGAAATGGAGGGAATTCCAGTTATCCTGGTAACTCCGGACTGACCTCGTCGAGCCTGGTACGCCGACTTGGTCAGGCTGGTCGCGGACGCTCCTTGGAGACTTCATCTCAGGGAGGTTCTGCTGTCTCAGAGACCGATCTTCCATCTTGCTTTACAATCGCTGGCTTAACGGCCTGGCCATTGAGACCCAGGTGCTGAAGGACAAGGGATTGTCAACTTCAGTTATTCCTACTCTAATTAAAGCAAGGAAAGCGACTTCCAGAAAGGTCGATCATCGCACATGGAAGTCTTATATTGTGTGGTGAATCCCTTGGATTTCCTCCACGTTCTTATTCGGTGATCCCAATCTGGGCCTTTCTGCAACAGGGTGTTGAGCAGAAACTGTCCTTGAGCTCTATCAAGGTGGTTCATAGGGATAAGGTGGTTCTTCGTCCGAATCCATCCTTCCTTCCTAAGGTAGTTTCAGAGTTTCATCTGAATGAGGACATTGTATTGCCTTCCCTATGTCCTAAGCCCAGTCATCCTCGGGAGTGTGCGTTACATTCCTTGGATGTGGTTCGGGCAATCAGGGTATACCTGAAAACTACGGACTCGTTTCCTAAAACGAATTCACTTTTTGTGATCACGGATGGCCCCAAAAAGGGGTTGCCTGCATCTGCCGCGACTATCTCCAAATGAATCAGACAGACGGTGGTACAGGCTTATTCTATTAAGGGTCGGAATCCTCCGTTCCCTGTTAAGGCGCACTCCACTCGGGCGCTTAGTGCTTCCTGGGCCTTCCGCCATCAGGCGTCAGTGGTCCAGGTTTGCAAGGCGGCTACCTGGTCGTCGGTTCATACCTTTACAAAATTTTATAAAGTTGATGTGATGGCATCGTCAGATGCCTCTTTTGGCCGCAAGGTTCTGCAGGCCGCAATTTGAGGAGACTGTTGGTCTACCTTGAGGGTTTGTTGGGTTTTCCACTTAGGTCTCATCTTTTTGCTCGATGAGTCCTTGATGCTTCTAGTTGGCTCCGGTTGGGCCTTCTGGATTTTGATTTCTGTTATCCCACCCCTCATTTGTGGCACTGCTTTGGGACGTCCCGATTTGATATTAATCAAGAGGACTGCGTCTGTTAATGAGCGACAGAGAAAAATGGATTTTTGTAAAATCTTACCGTAAAATCCTTTTCTCTTAAGCTCATTGACAGACGCAGTACCCGCCCCTCTACTTTTGAGTTGGGTTGGGTTAAATTCTCTGACACTGCTTTGTGACATAACTGACATCCTGTAGCAGGAAGTGAGAGGATATACCCTCTGGGACTGCCCCTAAGGTGTGGCCAGAACGTTTTCCTTCTGCCTAGTGTCCTACTCCTGTAGAGGGCAGTATAACCCGATTTGATATTAATCAAGAGGACTGCGTTTGTCAATGAGCTTAAGAGAAAAGGATTTTACGGTAAGATTTTACAAAAATCCATTTTTTCTATGGGGGCCTGTTCACACCTGTGCATTTTTCTACAATGCATCTTGGAAAAAAGTACTGGAGCTTTCTTTGGTGCAACAATGCACAATTTTAAACTTATGGCTTTCAATGGGAATAAAATAAAAATAAAAACACGAAAAAGGCACAAAAATTCACATGTACTAACTAGTATGAACTTAGCTTTGATATCCCTCGCAATAAGACTTGCACCAAAAAATACTTTTTAGTATATGCCAAAACAGAAACTTAAATGTTTTTACTTACAGTAAAGTTAACTAGATTTTTTTTCATTAAAGCCTAACTCTGGCCAACATTTTTTTTTGTTTTAGATAAAGTGGGAGATGGCTAGAATCAATGTCTGTTTTTCTATTGTTTTTTCTCAGTTGAGGAAACCCCCCCCCATTTATTTCCTGCCCCAGAGAACATACAAGATGTGTGAAGAACATCCACAGTAGGGGCACAGACAACGAGAAAAACCTGATGATAACTTTTCCCTTCTTGCTAATAAAAGTGATTGTATTCCTCTTTCTGCCTTCTCAACAGTTTACACAGAAAGCAACGAAAACCAGAAAGAATGCTTAACCCTTCCCCACGCTAGCCAAATTTACAAAAAAAAAAATGTAAACTTAATTTTGTCTTTAAGTAATTTAAAAGGGAAAAAACAGCTTACAACAATAGAAGTGTAAGAACTATGTGATTGCAAAGCAATGTTTAAATCCATGTTTCTTTCCCATCCATTGAGATAAACAGGAAGTCTTTCACCTTCAGGCTATGCTGCTGCCTACAAGAGGATTGGACAAAACCAAAAATTGTAGGCCAACCCAAGATAACCACCCCCACTACCAGTATGCCTTAGTATTTTGCTAGGGTCCTAGGAGGATGAATGTCTTTTTTCAGCTCTGCAGTGTAAAAGACTAACCAGTTTTGTTTAGCACTTTATTTTCTTACTGTTCAACACATTTTTATTTTAAGAAGACTTTTCTCTACACTGCTGCTGGAGCTGTTAACTCCTATTGCAGCTATCTGGTGTGGCCGCTCTCAGCCTAGCCTTTGGAGTGCCCCATCTGGACCCCACTGGAGTGGACATTGCAGGGATAGCCTGAAAAAGATCTTATGGCACTGGTTTCTGCATAGGACGTTTTCCAGACCCCAAAGTTGCAGAGCATGCAGACCACTGGCATTGTCTTGTATTTAAAGATTAACTTTGTTGTGGGCTGCTTGGGCTGAGCATTAGGAGCTACATCAACTACCTCCAAAATTTCCTGTTTCCACCGTGGAAGGGGTTAATGCTGTGGGCCTGAGTACTGTTATCATCTGTTGGGGGAATGTTTCAAGTACAGTCCACACACGTACATAGAAACAAAGTGGTGTTAAGAACTAGGACTTCCTTCTTGTTTAGGGTAGTTATCGTTCCATTCCTCTTTCCAGCTCTTTTCCAGAACTGATTCTCTTTATTTTTGTCGTTCCAGAGGGACCCCAAGAGGGTTCTGTGGCTTCATGTTCCACCATTTTTAGGTGTACAGGCAGACCATCATGTTAAGGTGCAATGTACTATCTTTAAGTGCTTCTTGGACTTTTTTTTTTTTTTTTTTACATCAAGCAACTGTTTTCAGATGTGCAAGGCTGCCACCTGGTCTTCTGTTGACACTGGAGAAGGAATGGGTAGACGTAGAGAAAGAGGCAGATAATGCGAAGTTTGAGGAAGGTCAAAATGTGGACTCTCATCCGAGGATTGGGAGCCTGTGAAAGGGTGAGAGTGCCTCACAGGCTCAGAAAGCCTTCATGACGAGTTCTTTATCAGTGATGGTCTGATACGTTTTGGATTTACATCTTGTTGAATCTACACCTACAAAATGTCTGCCGCTGGATTCCTGGTGACCGCTGCAAGGGGCTTAGTCATTTCCATTACACCCCCCCATTTAGAGGCGGTAGTTTTTACAGAATCCGGTCAGGGTGTTTGTTCCCCCTAAAAGGTTTGAGCAGCTTTATCCGATGGAGGAAAAGTTTACTAAGAGAAGGCATATGCCCTCTATAGAAGTTGCTGCTTTTTGTCTTAACAAGAATTTAACATGTCCATTAGAGGATGTTCAGGTCTTGAAGGACCCGGCAGTTAAGAAATTAGAGACTTTATTTCTCTTTAGAGGGGGCAGCTATGCAGCCGATTGTGGCAGCCATTGGTGTCTGTCAGAGTCTCAGCCCCTTGAAGCTACCACCTGCTGGCTCTTTGAGGGGTTTAGAATGCTGGGAGGCTGGGCAGGGCTTAAGGTCATGTGACCACAATGAATGGCTGTCACGGCAGACACATGATCGGAAAGCTCCCGGTAACTGAGCACAGCTATTTTTGCACTACTGCACGCAAATATGTGACTGCTCGGCGCCAAGGCCAACTCAACGAAATGCTGCATATTGTGTGTGCTCAGCGCCAAGAGGTTAAGGGCCAGGCAAAATGCCTGGTTTAAGATAGATTCTAAAGGGGCTGAAGAGGGTACAGTTTAGGATTTGCCTTGAGCCCTTTGCAGTAGATGCCTTAAAAAGATTCTATCCAGCAGATCTCGTGCCCTTAGGCTGTTAGCTAAGTTACCCTATAAAAAGTTATTGGAAGCATTCCATTCCATTGGAAATGCTTGTTTGAAGCAGATTTAGACACATATATTCAGATTATCATGGGAGGAGAAAGTTCCCTTCTCCCTCTTAGGAAGAAGGGTAAGCGCCCAGCTCGTAGGATAGCTGCAGCTTCTACATCAGGATCTGCATCCTCTACAGCCTTTTCACTGCTCTCAGGCCTTGATCTCTAGGGTAAAGCCTCAAGGTCAATTTCACAAGAGAAACTGGGCCCCCAAGTCAGTGAAGTCAGACTCCAAATCCACCAAGGAGGCAGTGGTGGACAAATGGGTCTAGTCTATTCTCTCGGGGCTACAAGTTGGAGTTCTAAGAATTTCCTCCTCCATGTTTTATGCTTTCAAATATTTCTGCGAATCTGCAAAAAAAAACATTGCTTTTTCAGGTGTCCTATCATCTTCTTTTGCAGGGGCTGATCAGGCTGGTTTCTTGGGTTTTACTTGAATCTCTTTGTGGTCCTCAAGCCAGATTTTTTTTTTTTTAAAGCCCGTGGCGTGTGAAACACACTCAAAAGACTCCACCCGGTGCATAAAAAAGTGCACACACGCAAACGTGAGAACACAAAAAGTGCACAGGGTGTGCGAAACGAATGGTCTTCCCTCCGAAGAGGTAGGACCCTAACCTCGATCCCCCGGGGCGCAAGACTCCTGACAGGGATTTAAGCCAGATGGCAATGTTTAACCAATGTTTGACTTAAAAATCTGAACAAGTTTCTTCAGGAAAAGAGTTTGGATGCAATCAGTACGAACAGTGGTAGCCTTATTGCAACCGGGCCATTTTCGGGTCGACATAAAAGACACCTATCTGCATGTTCCAATTTTTTCTCCTCATCAGATGTTTCTCTGCTTTGCTATGGAGAATTAGTATGATCAATTTGTGGTATTGCTGTTCGGTCTGGTCACGGCCCCTTGGTTTTCATAAAAATATTTGCTCCCATTATGGATCTTTTGAGGATCCAGGGGGTTCCCATTCTGGGTTACTGGGAAGACCTGCTACTCAGAGAGCAGTCAGCTCTAAAACTGCGGGCCATGTGGATCTCATTGTTCAGACATTGGAAAGATTTGGCTGGGTCCTCAATCTTCAAAAGTCGGTCCTAATATCAACCCAGAGACTGGAGTATTTGGGCCTGATCTGGGATTTGGTCCAGGCAAAATATTTTTTCCTCCAGAGAAATGTGTGTCTCTGAGAAGTCAGGAGGCTTCCCTCAGGGGGCTAAGGTATCCCTTGATCTGCACTTGGATGAGGGTGTTGGGGAAGATGGTTGCCTCATTTGAGGCAGTCCTTTTTGCTTAATTTCATTCCAGGCCTCTGCAGGAGAATGTCCTGTCAGTGTGGAGCAGGAGATCTCAGTCTCTGGATTCTCTTTTTGTCCTTTGCAGAGATTCATGTTCCAGTCTGGAGTAGAGTTGAAGCTGGCCCTGAGTACGATTATGAGGTAGATTTTGGCCTGGCTTGACTGTTTTTTCCAGAGGCCAATTACTTTCCATTCTCTGATATGAGCATTTATTCAAGGACACACATATGAGCATATATTCAAGGACACAGACCTCTAAATAGGTCTCCATTGCCCTGTGGGATCTCAACTTGGTATTGTCAGTCTTGCAGAGACCACTGTTTGAGCCAATCAGGGATCCTCTGTTAGTGCTTCTAACTTGGTTCCTTTCAGAATGGAGCCGTTTTTGATACTCCATAACGACAAGGTAGTTCAACATTTTCATCCGTCTTTTTTGCCAAGAGTAGTTTCATCTTTTCACCTTCATCAAGATATTGTCTTGCCTTCTCTTTTTCCCAGGCCTGAGTCACCAGGGGACAGGGCCCTTCACATGCTGGATGTGGTGTGGGATATAAAAATATATTTAAAACTGACTGCTGCAGTCAGGCAGTCAGACTCGTTATTTGTCCTTTCCGAAGGACCAAGGAAGGGTCAGCCGTCTACTTTGTTGTCTATTTCACATTGGATTTGGCAACTGCTTTCTCAAGCCTGTGGCTTGAAAGGAAGGAAACCACAGTTACGAGTGACGGGTCACTCTATCAGATGTAAAGGGACCTCTTGGGCTATCTGTCATCAAGCCCTAGTGGAACAAGTTTGCAAGGCTGCAACCTGGTCCTTAAATTCACACCTTCATGAGTTTTTATAAGATGGATGTAAGTGCAGCAGAAAATGCTGCATTTGGTTGCAGTGTCTTGCGGGCTGCTGTGTAGCTTTGTGGGCCTGGTGGTGGCTGTGTCCCCCTCCTCTTGTGAACAGTGCTTTGGGACATTCCAGTTGCCATGTTTATTAAACCTGCTCTGTGTCCCGTGATGTATGAAAAAGAAAACTGGATTTTTGTACTTACCTGTAAAATCCATTTCTTTGAGTATATCACGGCACACAAAGGTCCCTCTCCCCTCTATTGGGAAATATTGCTTACTACAAAACCGATGCTCTCCTATTAGGTGGGGTTTTAAAGGGAAGGACTTCCTGTCTTTGTTTGCCAAAGTCCATTCACCTATGGATGGTGCATAACCCAGGTAGTAATGTAAGTCTGCTCTGTGTACTCCAAGAAATGGATTTTACAGGTAAGTACAAAAACCCAGGTATTCATGCTATAAAACAAATCAGGGTCATACATGCATATGACTTTACAATAAGTGGGCAATGACCATGACTGTAGATATATAAATAACATAGCTGGGTGCATTATGAAGAAATAAAGACTGTATACATTGACTGTAAGGCCCCATTCATATCACAGCACTTGCTTCAATGTGCGGTCATGTGTATTTTTGTGCGGTGCCGTACAATTTTTTTAATGTATTACAGTGCATTTTTTTCACACCAAGAACCAAAATCCTTTCCGTTTGAACTATTACTGTGCAGAACTAGAGATTGACTTTACATATCTGATTCAATACTTGGTCACTTACAGAATTTGCATTGTTCTTTATCAGTTTCTAGAAAGACACTAGAAAGGTGACTGCTAGCTAGAATTAGTAGATTTAGTAACAGGCTTAATGAAGCTAAAAATCCTGTAGTATCCTAAAAAGGTATTAGGATGATTGTTCTACTGAATTTAGCCCCCTACCTTGCTAACAGTTGAGCTTGTCTTTGAGCTTCTTCCATTAGCGCCTTGGCTTCTGCCTCTGCCATCAGCCTCTGACGTTCTGCCTCTTGCTTGGCTTGTTCCTCTCTTTCCCGTTTCTTTCTGTGGTATTCCTCACGTTCTTCTGCTGCCATTTCTAAAAGACGCATGCGTTCTTCTGCTTCTAAGCGCTCTTGTTCTTGTTGCCTCTGGCGTTCCAGTGCTGCCGGGTATAGTTAGATTACAGGATAATCAAACAATTTATATAGAATCACACAAAGAATCACACATGAAGAAGCTGGAACGTCTGTGGAAAAATAGTTTTTATATGACAGACTTGGTATGGAATGCCTCATCCATTATAATATACAAGTGGGTATAAAAACAAATCACCCCCTTCAAAATAATCACATTTTATTGCTTTGCAGCCTGAAATGAAGATATTTGAAGACACAATTTTATCCCCCTGTATTTACTTAGTGCAACTTATAACATCCAAGTGAAAGATATAACACCAACATGTCAGGAAAAAAAAAAGCAAAAACAGAATTACTGAGTTGGAAAAAGGTTCAACCCCAACACCCCCTCCCCCCCCCCGCTCTCTTATGTAAGTATTTTTTTTAGGGATGCACCGAAATGAAATTCTTGGCCGAAGCCGAATAATAATGAAATGCTTGGCCGAAGGCCGAATACCGAACGCGGTGTTTCGCATTTTTTCCATTTATTTTGCCAATTTTTAGGGGGCACGCTGATGGGCACATTTTATGTCAGGGGGCACGCTGATGGGCACATTTTATGTTAGGGGGCACTCTGATGGGCAAAACAAAACATTTAAATCAGCGTTGCTCTTAACATAAAATATGCCCATTAGCGTGCCCCTTAACATAAAATATGCCCATTAGCGTGCCCCTTAACATAAAATATGCTCATCAGAGTGCCCCTTAACATAAAATATGCTCATCAGCATGTCCCTTAGCATAAAATAAGGGGCACGCTGATGGGCACATTTTATGTTAGGGGGCACTCTGATGGGCACATTTTATGTCGGGGGGCACGCTGATGGGCACATTTTATGTTAGGGGGCACGCTGATGGGCACATTTTATGTTAGGGGGCACTCTGATGGGCAAAACAAAACATTTAAATCAGCATTGCTCTTAACATAAAATATGCCCATTAGCGTGCCCCTTAACATAAAATTTGCTCATCAGCATGTCCCTTAGCATAAAATAAGGGGCACGCTGATGGCCACATTTTATGTCAAGGGGCACTTTATAGGGCACTCTAATATAATTAGCATGGCAAGTGGCAACAACATATGGCAGTCTGCACACTAATGCTTGTGCAGCTGCCAGCTACCGTATTCTTCTCCCCCAAATGTGCTCAGCTCCACATCACATACCTCAACTGCAGCCAGAGCCAAAAGCCGCGAACAGGGGGGCGGGGCGTGGACCTAGTGTGAAGGAGCCGCCAGTCAGGAGCAGGGGGCGGGACGCGCGCGTGACGTCACACCCCCTACTCGCGGCCGGACAGGACACCGGCGGCGTGTGAGAAGGGAGCCGCGAGCCGCAATGAGGAAGGTGAGCGGTCAGGGCGGAAGCTACAGAGGATCATTGCATACATTATCAGAGGGTTACTTACTGCAGAGGACATTTTTTACATAGATCATAATAGAGGACCGCGAGCCGCAATGAGGAAGGTGAGACATTGTTCGGCTCAAAATTATTCGGCCTTTTGATTTATTCGGCCGAACACCGAAAGTGCCATTTTCTCTATTTTCGGCCGAATAATGTTCGGCCGCCGAATATTCGGTGCATCCCTAATTTTTTTTTAGAACACCTTTTGCTTTAATTACAACTTTTAGTCTGTAGGGATATGTCTCTGCTAACCTTGCACATCTAGACTAATTTGCCCACTCTTTTCAGAACTGCTTAAATTCAGTTAAATTTGATGGTGACCGTTTTGTGGACTGTAGTCTTTAAGTCATTCCACAGAGTTTCAATATGGTTTAGGTCTGGGCTCTGATTAGGCCATGCAAGGACCTTTTTCTCCTTCAAGCACTGTGTGGTCATTTTTGCTGTGTGCTTTAGATCATTGTCATATTGGAAGATAAACTTTCCCACTGACAACTTTCTGTCAGAGGGCAGCAGATTTACCTCAAGAATTTGATGTTATTTTGCTCCATCCATTTTTCCGCCAGACACATCGTTTGGTGTTGAGGACAAATAATTAAATTTTAGTCCCATCTGACCATAACACCTTTTTCCATGTGGCCTCAAAATCTTCAGGGTGCATTTAAGGCGATCAGATGAGACTAAAATTGAATTATTTGGCCTCAACACCAAACAATATATAATTTATAAACAAAGTGCGACGCTGTGCATATATATGGTGCATATACAAAAAAAAATAAGTATAAAAAATAAACTAGTGAGACAAAAATAAAGTACATGAAAAAAAAAGACCCCAAAAAGAATAAAGTCCCAGAGGAAATCCGTGCTCAATAAAGAGATCCAGAGATCATAGTGGTGACATCAACATTCAAATCACACTGGAGGCTTACCATTAAGCCAGTGATCACCCTTACTCAGGCAGATCAAAGCTCGCTTAATTGGATCTCAGATTCAGATTCTAGGATTCAGATGTCATCACGATTGCCCCAGAAGACAAGCACACACTCTAGAAGGTAGATTACTGTGGCGCACAGAAGGAAAAGCCAAACAGTTCTTCCATTCATTATGATGTTTGTTTCTCTCTTTGATAAAGTGGTGGCCACGTGTCCCCATTAGATAATGAGTCTGGTATTGGGCAGCCACCTTCTCCTCCTCTCTGTCCTGCTGATCACTCTGGGTTATAGTGCTCGGCTGCTGATAAGGGTTCCAAGAGCAGATAACCCTCTCTTTTTTTTAAAAAACATAATGTCTGGCTGAAATCCAATACAGCTTATCATCCAAAAAACACCATTCATACAGTAAAACATGGAGGTGATAATATCCTGTTATGGGGGCGTTTCTTCAGCAGGGACTAGAGTATTTGTCAGGATAGAAGAAAAAGTGGATGGGGTAAAATATCACATTTTTTGAGGAAAATGTGCTGCCCTCTGCCAGAAAGTTGTCAATGGGAAGAAGGTTTACTTTCCAACATGACAATGACCCAAAGTACACAGCAAAAATGACTGCACAGTGGTTAAAGAAGAAAAAGTGAATGTCATATCATGACTTAGTCAGAGCCAAGACTTAAACCCCATTGAAAATCTGTGGAATTACTTGAAGACTGCAGCCCACAAACGATCACCATGAAATTGAACTTAACTTGAGCAGTTCTGCAAAGAAGAATGGGCAAATATACTGCAAAGTCTAGATGTGCAAAGTTAGCAGAGACATATACCAACAGACTAAAGGCTGAAATTAAAGTAAAAGGTGGTCCAACAAAGTACTGACATAAAGGGAGTGATCCTTTTTCCAACTTGGTGATTTTGTTTTTGAATTTTTTTTTTCTGACATATTGGTGTTATATCTTTCACCTGTATGTTATAGGTTGCACTAGTAAATACAGCTGGATAAAACAAAAACTGTGTCTGTCTTCATTTCAGCCTGCAAAGCAACAAAATGTGATTATTTTAAAGGGGGGTGATTTTTTTCTTTACCCACTGTATCTATTACACTACTTTTTATGATACAAGAATTATATTCATGGTAGTATACTGACACTAAAATTACCTATGCCTGAAGGGTATATTGCTTCAATCCCAATAATTACTAGACATGCCTATGAGTGTAAAACAGCCACAAGTACTGGAAACTGAAAAATGACCTTGTGCAATTTCTGCCTTGTGTATGGCCAAGTCTGACCACAGAACAATCCTACAAGTAAATGGCTCCACTCAGCCAAGTACCATATCCTCTTTTAAGCAATTTTTTTGCACATTATAACTTAACCGCCTCTACATTTGTATTTCCTAAAATATCAGTCTAAATCCGGCCACACATATTTACATTCTGATTGCATAAACTCTATCACATTTACCAATTGTTGTATTGGCACCTTTCCAAACATTCTATAAAATTTGGGCCCATCGGGTAGGCCATCACACTATATAACTGTTAGTCCGATTGTTATGTATATGTCCAGCAATAAACAGTTTATTGGTTTCGCAATCCCTAGCTTTTTACATTTCTCAGGTATTTCAGCAGCACATCTCCTCATCTCCTCAGTTTCTGACTCACAACTCCTCCTCCTATTTTTTTAAAAATGTATAATAGATTAAAACCTAAAAATGAGGCCGACCATAGATGGAGCCAATTTCTTTCCTGCAACCACGAGCGAGTGAAAACCTATCATGATGGCAATGGAAGGTTCTTGGAACTAAGGTGCTGATATCTCACTTCAGGAACCATTGACATAAACACAGGTCATTCTACTTAATAGCATCTCCTTATCACCTCAATACAAATTTTCAATGGACTGATCCTTCAACGCAGCTATGTGATTTTGTTCCATTAGACGGAGCTAACGATCATAGGGATTACTCTATTAGGGATCTTTTTATAAAACATTCATTGGATGAATGTCAAGCACTGAAATTTCTCTAAGTTTTGTGTATATTACTTTCAGCTTTAACTTTTGTGATGAAATACCACGCAAGGTTTGCTGCTGATGACATTTGTTGGTGCTGATACACGGTGTATTACCACATTACCCAATCTCTCCAATTCTTCCTGCTGTTTCCGCCTCTGAATTTCTTGCAGCTTTCGCCGATATTCCTCTTGCTGGAGCTGTGCTCTCTCAAGTGCTTGTTGTTCCAACTGCATCCTCCGAACCCTCTCCTGCTCCTGACGCAGTCTATCTTCTTCCTCCTGCTTTTTCTGTATTCTAAAAGGCAGAATATGCTCATTGTGAGGAGTCATCTCTTCTAGCTAATGGAAGCTTAGGTCTTAAATCTCTACGCTTATTAAGGGGAAAAATGTAAATTGGCTTCGTATATATTTTATTCACTCACGTTCAACACTAATGAATAATGTTATTTGTTTGTGAGATCAGAAACTTCCTGGCTTCTCAATCTTCTTATCTTCCTTATTGTATAAAACAGTTGTTTACAAAGTTCAATAGCCTAAGCTGAAATTTACACCCAAGGGAACTCCTTATTGGACAGCTCTGTCCAAGGTATTAATCAGAAAAAGCAAACTGCTGTGGTGTCACTTTCAATAACCCACAGTGCTTAGGGTATCCTTTATCATGTATTGGATGATAATTTGTAAGACAAAGACACATAGAATACAAATATAAAATATAAATGTAAAAACTTATAAACATATAAAATATTTACCAAAAACTATTATAGTTTATATTTAAGAAAGATAGACTCTAAAATGACAGCATATGTAAAAAAAAAAAAAAGGTTTAAAAAAAATAACATCCAATTCACTTGTGTATTCACAGGATGATATCAACAGGATGACATTTGTAGCATGTAAGACAGTTCGTTTACACTTTAAAGCCTCCTACACACTACTGACAGCTCAGGACGGAGCCACTGTACTAACAATCCAATGTTAGTAAAATGATCTCTCCCCCCCTCCCCGCCAGAACACTCCGGTCAGTGCTCTCAGCTATTGGCTGAAAGTGCTGAAGAGGAGCCACATGGTAGACCTTTTTCGATAATGTCTGACTGGCTGCCATACACACAGCAAGATGTCAGCCGGTTTCTATTGAACCAGCTGTTGCCGTCCAACATTTGGCCCGTGTGTACTAGGCTTTATACAATAATTAAAAAATAGTAAAGAGGAAATGTGGAAGCCATAGTGAGGATACTTTAGGCCAGGGTTTTTTTTCTCCAAGAATAGGTACAGGTACTCCCCTCTTCTGAGTCACCCCTTGTCCCCACCCCCTACCCACCTCCAAGCGCTGTCCTTTGCTTCCACCCTCTACCCACCTCCCAGTACCCAGTAACTAAGTATCATGTTGCGGTTCTAGGTAATTTGAATAGAATTTGTTAATGATAGCTAGAAAAGCAGTAAAATAGATCCCCTGGAATCAGCAACAATAGACCCCCCAACAATAGATCCCCCCCCCCAGCAATAATAAATCTTCCCCTGCAACAATAGCAAAACAGTAAAATAGATCCCCTGCAATCAGCAACAATAGACCCCTAACAACAATAGCCCTCCAGCAACAATAAATCCTCCCCTGCAACAATCGCCCACCCCCCCCCAATAAATCCTCCACTGCAACAATAGACCCCCCCAACAACAATAGCCCCCCAGCAACAATAGTTCCCCCAAGCAAAAATAAATCCCCCACTGCAACAATAGTCCCCCCCCAAACAAAATGCCCTCCAGCAACAATAGATCACCCAGCAGCCAGTATCAATAGGCCATTCAGCTTACCCCACTGACCCCAGCACCCCTTTGCCATTACATACATTCAGACTGGAGGTGCCGGAACTGCGTTCCTGCTGAAAAAAAGCCCTGCTTTAGGCTAAACACTGCAGTAACCAATAAAAGCATGTGCTCATTTTAAGAAAGTACATTCAGCTCACTTTTAATTTTCCTAAAACCTTTTATAGCCAGATAGAACGGGGCTAATAAAACCCCTTCTAGATGGAACTGCAGCCTCTTGCCATTCCTCCAGCACAAATTCAGTTTTTTTGAAAGCACCCCTATATGATTACTGGGAAGAAAAAGGTTTCCTAATACTTTCTTTACCTGGAGAAGGTAAAAACCTGTTATAAAGGTCTGTTATACAGTAGCTGTATGTTTCAGCACTTTTTTAAATAAGTAGTCCTGCAGTCCTAAAAACAGCTGATGGTTGATTTTGAGGTTGATTTGTAAAAAAAATCCCCTTGTAATAAACTATTTATTTTGGTTTGTTAACACTTTGTAGCATCCATTCTGGCCTCCAGCAGCACAACATTTCATGTACCTACCATACAATCCTAAAGCACCGTACAAAGGGGCCGAATGTCGGGAGACATCAGCCGGCTAAAAGAAATGGCTGACATTCGACCTGTGTGTATGCCACCCTGTCCAAAATAAGCCAGTCGTTTGGCCGACTTCTGTCAGACAAGCACGCCGCAAAACCAGCAGCAGATTAACTCCCGATCAGTGCTCTGGCTAATGGCAGAGAGTGCTGATTGGAGTGTTCTGGCAGGAGGGCCATCCCCTTGTCAGAACACAACAGCTCAGCAGGGAAGATCGCTGTACTAACTTTGCATAGTTAGTACAGCTGCTCCGACTGGAGCTGACAATTTTTTGCAACTAAATTGCAGTGGAAGGTGGTTTCACAAAGTATTGACTGAATACAAATGAACGCCACACTTTTCAGATATTTATTTGTAAAAAATTTTTAAAACCATTTATCATTTTTCTTCCACTTCACAATTATGTGCCACTTTGTGTTGGTGTATCACATAAAATCCCAATAAAATACATTTACATTTGTGGTTGTAACATGACACAATGTGTAAAATTTCAAGGTGTATGGATGCTTTTTCACAGCACTGTATGTACGGAACATTTTTACAGCAGTAGATCGACTGATTAACCACTTTACTACCAGTCACGTAACCTCTACGTGATCAGACTTTGAGTGGTTATACCGGGATGATGCCTCTAGCTAGAGGCATCATCCCGGTACCGTTGTTTGAAGCCGACGGTCGGCTTTCCGTCGGTAACGATCGATGCGGCTCGGGAGCCGCTCGATCGTTACCCGGGGGGGCGGGAGGGGACGTCCCCCCCCTCCCGCCGCCTTCCGCGGCTTTGCTCGGGGCTACCGTCCCACCGGGAGCCCCGAGCACCCAGCCGGCACGTCCGCCGGCTGGATGGAGTCCCGATGAATGCCGGAAACGGCATCGATCGGGTCTCCGATGACGTAACCCGGAGGCGGCGTCCATGACGTCACGTCCGGGTTACTGTGCTGCAAAAGGCGGCAGATTTGAAAAACGGCTGTATGCAAAAATGCCGTTTTCGGCGTTTTGCATACAGGGAAGTGTAGTGGAGGGGTCTAGGGTCTTTTAGACCCTCGATCCCTCCATAAAGTGTACCTGTCACGACATATTGCTGTCACAAGGGATGTTTACATTGCTTGTGACAGCAATAAAAGTGATCAGATTTTTTTTTTTTTAAAAACCTGTAATAAAGTTTAAAAAAAAAGAAAAAATAAATAGGAAAAAAAAAAAAATTTAGCCGTCCCCGTCACCGTTAGCTCGCGCACAAAAAAAAACGTATACGCAAGTCGAGCCGCAAATGAAATCGCTGTTCAAACCACACATGTGAGGTATCGCCGCGATCGCCAGAGCGTGGGCAATAATTAAAAAAAAAGAGCTACACTCTAACTCTAAACTGGTAACCGTTAAATAAATTTAAAGCGTCGCAGATTGAGATCTCTATTGACCGTAGTTTGTCGCCATCCCACGGGGGGGCGCAATTTTAAACCGTAACATGTTTGGTATCTATTTACTCGGCGTGACATCATCTTTCACAATATACAAAAAAAATGGGCTAACTTTACTGTTTAGTATTTTTTAAATGCAGTGAAATGTGATTTTTCAAATTTTTTCCAAAAAAATGGCGTTTTAAAGACCGCTGCGCAAATACCGCGTGACAAAAAATTTTGCAATGACCGACATTTTATTCTCCAGAGTCTTTGCTAAAAAAATATATATAATGTTTGGGGGTTCTAAGTAGTTTTCTAGGAAAAAATACTGGTTTTAACTTGTGAACAAAAAGTGTCCGAAATAGGGCTGGGGCTAAAGTGGTTAAACTTATTCACAATCCACTTTGTATGTTTAATTTCTCCAGTCCTAAATTCAGCAAATAAATTGTAACTGTGCATGAAAAATAAACCAGGGAGTTCTGAAAATCTGCTCACAACTACAGTGCCTTGCAAAAGTATTCAGCCCCCTTGAACTTTTCGACCTTTTGCCATATTTCAGGCTTCAAACATAAAGATATAAAACTGTAATTTTTTGTGAACAATCAACAACAAGTGGGACACAATCAGGAAGCGGAACGAAATTTATTGGATATTTCAAACTTTTTTAACAAATAAAAAACTGAAAAATTGGGCGTACAAAATTATTCAGCCCCTTTACTTTCAGTGCAGCAAACTCTCTCCAGAAGTTCAGTGAGGATCTCTGAATGATCCAATGTTGACCTAAATGACTAATGATGATAAATAGAATCCACCTGTGTGTAAAAAAGTCTCCGTATAAATGCACCTGCACTGTGATAGTCTCACAGGTCCGTTTAAAGCGCAGAGAGCATCATGAAGAACAAAGAACACACCAGGCAGGTCCGAGATACTGTTGTGGAGAAGTTTAAAGCCAGATTTGGATACAAAAAGATTTCCCAAGCTTTAAACATCCCAAGGAACACTGCAAGCGATAATATTGAAATGGAAGGAGTATCATATTACTGCAAATCTACGAAGACCTGGCCGTCCCTTTTAAACTTTCAGCTCATACAAGGAGAAGACTGATTAGAGATGCAGCCAAGAGGCCCATGATCACTCTGGATGAACTGCAGAGATCTACAGCTGAGGTGGGAGACTCTGTCCATAGGACAACAATCAGTTGTATACTGCACAAATCTGGCCTTTATGGAAGAGTGGCAAGAAGAAAGCCATTTCTTAAAGATATCCATAAAAAGTGTCGTTTAAAGTTTGCCACAAGCCACCTGGGAGACACACCAAACATGTGGAAGAAGGTGCTCTGGTCAGATGAAACCAAAATCGAACTTTTTGGCAACAATGCAAAACGTTATGTTTGACGTAAAAGCAACACAGCTTATCACCCTGAACACACCATCCCCACTGTCAAACATGGTGGTGGCAACATCATGGTTTGGGCCTACTTCTCTTCAGCAGGGACAGGGAAGGTGGTTAAAATTGATGGGAAGATGGATGGAGCCAAATACAGGACCATTCTGGAAGAAAACCTGATGGAGTCTGAAAAAGACCTGAGACTGGGACGGAGATTTGTCTTCCAACAAGACAATGATCCAAAACATAAAGCAAAATCTACAATGGAATGGTTCACAAATAAACATATCCAGGTGTTAGAATGGCCAAGTCAAAGTCCAGACCTGAATCCAATCGAGAATCTGTGGAAAGAACTGAAAACTGCTGTTCACTAACGCTCTCCATCCAACCTCACTGAGCTCAAGCTGTTTTGCAAGGAGGAATGGGCAAACATTTCAGTCTCTCAATGTGCAAAACTGATAGAGACATACCCCAAGCGACTTACAGCTGTAATCGCAGCAAAAGGTGGCGCTACAAAGTATTAACTTAAGGGGGCTGAATAATTTTGCACGCCCAATATCTCAGTTTTTTATTTGTTAAAAAAGTTTGAAATATCCAATAAATTTCGTTCCACTTCATGATTGTGTCCCACTTGTTGATGATTCTTCACAAAAAATTACAGTTTTATATCTTTATGTTTGAAGCCTGAAGTGTGGCAAAAGGTCGCAAAGTTCAAGGGGGCCGAATACTTTTGCAAGGCACTGTATGTCTACAGTTGCCCACACCCCTTTTAAGCTGACCATGCACTAAACAATCTGATTGTACAATCTCCTTTAGATCTACCGACAACTATGTGTGTTAAGGGCCTGTGCGATTGGATAGAAATTGATTGAATTGTGTAGCTTTGTCCTCCTATTGCACAGTATTAGTTCATTTAAATGCAATTGGATATGGACTGTACAATCATATTAGAGTGTGTATGGCTTCTCCAAGGCCCTGCTCACATGTGGGTCCCTAAGGGTGCACCATGCCATGCATTCCTTTACAGACAGTCCTATTTATTCATTCAGTTGGGATGCAGTGGTTGCATAGACGCAGCTGCTGCTCCCTATTTTACAGCCGTGCAATACACACTGTCTGCCAGTGCAATCTTAAGAGCTTTAAAGGGCCCTGGGCAATGCAGTGCACTGGGGCCCTGCCTACACAATCACCCACGAGAATAAAAAATGCAAATTATCGATAAGGCAATATTTATTGGTACAGAGGTGCAAGGCTAATGACAGCTTCCAAGTTCTGTGGCTGGGTCCGGTGAACACACACAAGGACGGGAGTAAGACTCGACTGTCCTGTGTGTGTCTGTTCCCATGGAGGTGGACAGGCATTCCTGCAGTTGTGGGCTCCCCCTCCACGGCCCAAGTGGAGCTGCAGCAGGGCAGGGCCGACAGGCGCTTGCCAACTGCTAAGTTCAGCGGCAGGATGCACACGGTAATTGGGACTAATGCTTGGCTGGGTCTCTGGGCAGGTGGGGCCCCCGGCAAGTGGGGCCCCTGGGCAACTTCCCAGCATGCCCATTCAGTATGATGGCCCTGCTGTCTTTGTTTGCAGTCGCGCACCCACATCTGTATGTCAAATTGGGAGCAGGAGCTGTGTATGTACAGCTGCTGCGTCCCAATTGACATGAATGGGACTGCCTGCACAGGGATGCACGGAATGCCTGTGCATCCCTATGTGAGCAAACATAGTCCTCACTTAAGTATACCCACGTGAACAAGGCCTTGGACTGACTTACAGTGCCATAGTGTGTGATTGATTAGACGACTGTAGCAGCTTTCATCTGTAGATGAGACTACAGCTGAAAGGAGGAGATGCAGTTATTAGACTGTGGGTACAATTTAGCTTGAAAGTCACATTTCTGTGAACATTTAAGCAGAATGGCACACAACTACAACAGAAATTTAGGATCATCGTATGATAAAATGACTGATATCTACTGGGTCTAACAAGTGGTTCATGATCATTTTATTAGCTAAACCTATTTTATTTTTCTTACCAAACAAAAGATTGTTGCAACAATGGCTGCAGACGAGAGCACTTAGTGACAGTACCACCCTTGTGCAGATATACTGACCGTATTTCCTCTGCCCTGCGCTTCTGCTCTTCTTCCAGCTCTTCCTTCATCCTTTCCATCCTCTCTTGTTGCTCTTTCTCCAGCCGCAGCTGCTCCTCACGCTCTCTCCTCTTCCTCTCTACCTCAAGCCTTCTTCTTTCTGCTTTCTCTGATCGGTCTCGAGTTCTGGCCAACTTTTGTTGATGGACAGAGCTGCTGGTGGCCTGAAAAACAAACATCTATTGCTTAATATTTTACCATATTTTTACTTTTACAGATAAGTTATAAAAAGGATAGGTTGACTTTCTTCCTGATGTTGTCCTGAAAATGATTGATTATTGCTTTTCTGTCCTCTACGGGAAAAGACATTCAAAAGAACTTCACTGAAGCCAAACTTCAGCCAGTTTTTAAAAAATATTGTATTTATTTATTTGTGGGGAAGTTGCTTGTACTGTTTCAGCCATAAAATATGATATAATATGCTTGCTAACAGCATCAGCATTAAATTAAAGTGGTTTTAAAGGTAAAAGTTTTTTTTACCTTAAAGTGGTAGTAAAGCCTACCTTGTTTACTTGTACCTACAGGTAAGCCTAAAATAAGGCTTATCTGTAGGTACAGTAAATATCTCCTAGACGTGCACCTTATGATTACTATGGTAGCACTATAGTAGCAGCCAGTGAAGTCACCGACACACGCGCCGCACCCCTGACTCCTGTGCGCATTTTTCTTCCTCCAAACATGGCGAGTCCTTTTCCTCAAGAAGGCACATGTACAGTCATGCCAATGAACATCTAAATTATTCAGAGAAGAATTGGGAGAAAGTGCTGTGGTCAGATGAGGCCAAAATGAAGCTCTTTGGCATTAACTTGACTCGCTGTGTGTAAAGGAAGAAAAATGCTGACTATGACCCTAAGAACACCATCCTTACAATAAAGCACGGAGGTAGAAACATGACGCTTTGGGGCTGTTTCTCTGCTAAAGGTACAGACCACCTTTGCCGCATTGAGGGGCCAATGGACGGGGCCATGTATTGTAATATCTTGAATGAGAACCTTCTTCCCTCAGTCAGAACACTGAAGATGGGTCATGGATGGGTCTTCCAGCATGACAATGACCCAAAACGTACCGCCAAGGCTACAAAGAAGTGGCTCAAGAAGAAGCACATTAAGGTCATGAAGTGACCTAGCCAGTCTCCAGACCTTAATCCTATAGCAAATGTGTGGAGCGAGCTGAAAGTTCGAGTTGCAAAGAGACAGCCAAGAAACCTTAGAGATTTAGAGAAGATCTGTAAAGAAGAGTGAACCAAAATCCCTCCTGAGATGTGTGAAAACCTGGTAAAGAACTACAAGAAACGTCTTGCCTCTGTGCTTGCCAACAAAGATTTCTCCACCAAGTATTAAGTCATGTTTTGCTTGGGGACCAACTACTTAGTTTACTCACTGAACTGCAACCTAATTTATAGAATTTGTTTTATGTGTTTTTCTGGATTTTTGGTTAATATTCTGTCTCTATCATTTAAAATATACCTATGAAAACAATAATAGACCCTTCATTTCTTTGTAAGTGTGCAAACTTACAGAATCTGAGGGGATCAAATAATTATTTTCCCCACTGTATGCTGATACTTTCCAACTAATTCTGTTACATTTAATGTACAACTGTTTTTCTATAAAGGGTGAATGCCTAGCTGTTACCTCTGATGACTCGCTATCAGCATATTCTAATTCATTGGTGGGATTTGTCACTGGAAGGGTAGACATTGTAGGCTTAGGAGCCATCTGTTCTGCATCCTGGTTGGAAATGTTATGTGTGGCCCCTGTATCTGAGTCAGGAGGCAGGTCTTTGGGTTCTGTTGGCGAGGGACTCCTCATCACGTGTTCAGTTACTACATAAGAGTCTTCGCTTTCTTTTTCAGAGTCATTCTCTTCCTCTTCTGGCATCTCATGAGGTATTTCCTGAGTCTCTTGGATAGTTTGCTGTCTTGTGCCTGAGGCCTTCTTTGGATAGGACATTTTGCTTTCTGCTTTCTTCTCTTTGGGCTGTCCTGTAAAGTGCCCCCCCAAACAAATACAAACTGTTACTGGGAAAAGGGGCGATGAGACAAACTATTATATAATGGCAGCTATACAATCAGCTATAATGTACTCATATGTATTTCTTCTGCAAGATGCACGAACAAATACCTTGGGCAATGTTATGGTCCCTTTCAAAATATTATAATATATACAAACATACATGCAGGTTGCACCCAGGATTTAAAGGGTTTTATATATATATATATGTATATATATCCATATATTTTTTTAAAGAGCACTGCAGAAGCTGTTTGATTTCAGACTCTGTCTCTGTCCTTATAAAAAACATACGGAAAGGAGCAAGGTGCTCTACCTTTTGGCTGCATATGAAAAATCCCCATATTAATATTTTATATTTAACAAATTAAAAAAAGTTTAATTTAAAATTAAAATGTATTTTTAAGTCCTGATTATAATAAAGAATATATATATAAAACGAATATTGTCGTTAAATGAAAAAATATTAAAATCTCCTAAAAAGCGTAAATCTAAGACAAACCATGATAACTTTGTAAAACGCTATCTGAATTATTGCCGTTCTTTGACAATTTCTACATATCAAACAAATGCATGATTTGTAAAGTGTACAACACTATGGGATGAATTATAAAGACTGAAGAGGGGCTGCTGTGCTTGTTGGACTGAAAAAGTAGAAAAGCAATACAAACAAAGCTCCAAGCTGCCCTAGGCCTATTTGTATCTTAAGCCTCGTACACACGCAACGAATTTCCGCCGACCGGTCATCCGTCTTTTGTCCAGAGTGCGTGTCTGTTGGTTGGAATGTGCTCTAGACTGCACACAAATTTTCCCGTACGACAGAATTCTACTTCAGAAGTGATGTCATGTGTTGGATTGCTTTCTATGTGTTCTTTCAGCTCTGAGCATGCCTAGTCTTGCTCATAAGATTTTTCCCCATCGAAATCTGTACTAATGAGACGAAAATTGGACATGTTTTGACGGAGAGTAGACAAATATGTATACAGCGCTATAAAAACAAATAAAGTGACAATGTACATCATATAAATCAATAAACTCGCTTACAGTGCAATATATATTCCTCTTAGGTGCAATATATAATGTCCATAAAGTGCATTCAAAGTAAAGTGCATAAGAGTCCACTAAAATATAAATATAACCGTGGTTTAAAATTCAATAAAGTGCTTGATAGATGTTTCCATATAAAAGTGCAAGTTACACCACCACCGTTTAGCCACCAGATGGCCTCTCACCTGACTGAAGCATTAAACCAGCATTGAATCCTCAATAAAAAATGCCACTTCCTGGATCGATCTCACTGAAGCATTAAACCAGCATTGATTCCTCAATAAAAAATGCCACTTCCTGGATCGATCTCTCACCATCCCATGGACATGATATGTGAATAAAGATAATGAGGCATTTAAGTGTACACTGCTATATACGCCACGCATATAGGGAACGGAGACCTGGACATACGAGCCGCGACCCACCAGCACGGCTCCCGACAGCTACTGTTTTTGGCGTGTATGGTTCGCACAAGCCCATTGTGCTGATTCATGTGAGTGCAATTCTACTTTGAATGTGAATCAATTAAAGGATAATAGCAGTGTACACTTAGATGCCTCATTATCTTTATTCACATATCATGTCCATGGGATGGTGAGAGATCGATCCAGGAAGTGGCATTTTTGATTGAGGATTCAATGCTGGTTAAATGCTTCAGTGAGGTGAGAGGCCATCTGGTGGCTAAACGGTGGTGGTGTCACTTGCACTTTTATATGGAAACATCTATCAAGCACTTTATTGAATTTTAAACCACGGTTATATTTATATTTTAGTGGACTCTTATGCACTTTACTTTGAATGCACTTTATGGACATTATATATTGCACCTAAGAGGAATATATATTGCACTGTAAGCGAGTTTATTGATTTATATGATGCACATTGTCACTTTATTTGTTTTTATAGCGCTGTATACATATTTGTCTATAGTTCATTTCTCCCGTTAGTGAAGGAGGTTCTATATAGCTGCTGTATTTTCTTTGTGTCCCAAATTATTGGGTCTTAACACTATACCACTTTATATTTAATTGCGCTGATTTACCTTTTTGCACGTGTTTTGACGGAGGACAAAAATTTTAATGCCTGCACACCAGGATTTTTTCGGCCGAAAAGTCGGAGTCGGTTGTTGGAAGCACCATACTAACAAGCCGAAAATCGGCAGATCGGTCGTCGGACGAAATTGCCCGGCCGAATTTCTTCTCGTGTGTACGGGGCTTAAGACTTTGTTAATCAAACATGACACATCCTCATGATGCAAAGTGTTTAAGAACTGTCTTTTGAAGTAATTAGCTCTTCTGTTCGTATTTCTTGTATTTTATATATGGTAAACTGTGAAAGTAAAGGCAGGGAGCCCTTTCACATTATGTCTAACTGCAGATTGTAACTCCAATACAATAAAAATAACTTACCTACTACAAATGCAGCCTTGCTTTCTGTAGCAGATCCCTGATTTGACTTCTTGGTTGCTTTGGGTTGACTTTTCTCTGTTTTTTGAGCCTTCTCGGGTTTGCTTTTCTTTTTGCCCTTACCCTTTACTGTCTCTTTATTCTATGAAGTAACAACAGCAACCATGTGAAGGTAAAAATTCAGAAATACAGATGTATTGATGTGTAGGTCTACTCTTTATGTGTGTGTGACAAATTCCACAAATAGGTACTCCCCAATTCAGGCAAAGGAATAGAAATATGAAATATTTTTTCTTTTTTACTTTTCCTTTACTTTTTACCCATATACAAAAAACTATAAAAAGATTCATATGTTCAAACATTCATATACAATACTCCCAAATTCCACTCTCGTCCCCCCCTCCCCTCTATTCTTCCCATATTTTACCATTTACTCCTTTCCTTCCTCCCTTCTCCCTAGTTCTCCTCTTCTCTCCCCTCCTCCTTTCTCTCCTGTTAACCCCATATTTCCTTGTTTTCTTAAGTTTTACCCATCTTTCCCAAACAATGGAGAATTTCTCTGTTTGATCCTCTCTACTACCAGTCAGATCTTCCATTTTATAAGTGTATTCTATTCTTTTAAACCATTCCTTCATTGTCTTACTTTCTGGGTCTAGCCACTTTTTTGGTATTACCCCTTTTGTTGTGTTTGTTAAATAAGGTACTACCGCATTCTTATATTGTTTTATTGTACTTTTTGTATTATGGAAAAGGCAAACCCATGGTTCGTTGGCAATCTCCCCTATCTATTGCCGCACCTTCTGCCAGTAATCCCATATCTTTGGACACTCCCACCATATGTGCGCCATGGTACCCTTCAAATTACAGCCTCCCCAGCAAGAAATATGAAATATTTTTTCAAAATCACTAAAAACAAAACTGTGCTTCGCCCATTCATTCTTCCTGACAGAACATGAAGGCATCTCTCTAATATGGCTATAAACAGCGATAAAAACCTGACAGATGCCCAAACCCTTCCCTGGTCTCTCCAAAATGAAAGTATTTGTTTTGGTTGGAGATGGACTTCAATCAATGAGTTATAATCACTTGGGATCACTAGGAATATGTGGTACATATTCACCTTTTCGTGGCAGTTATCATTTCCATCAGAAAATGCCTGGGTCCTGTCATGCTGTTGAACACATGAGAACAGAAATATGGAAGCTGTCATTGCTTCAACACACTGGGGTGAATTTACTAAATACAACTAGACTGTGCACTTTGCAAGTGCAGTTGCACTCATTATCCCCAGAACTTAGTAGATGTGTTAAAGCTCTGCTGATTTTCATTATTCAATCATGTGCAAGCAAAAATGCTGTTTTTATTCCCCGTGCACCTTTTGGGTACTCTTTACAATTGGAAGCTTTACCACATTTACATTTACAAAGCAAAATTAGTTCAACTGCCCTTGCAAACTGCCCAATTTATTTGCCTTTAGCAAATCCACCCCACTATGAATAGTGCAATGGTCACTGCATTTATAATATGTACTGGCTGGGCATCATTAAACTCAAAAGACTGAGAAAATGTTACAAAAAAGGAATACTGCAAAGCACAGCTGAGGACTAAGGTGTGTATGGAAATCTCAGCTACTTTTTTATTTTGAAATTTGCATTTGGGCTTTAACCTCTAGTCTCCAGGGCTCTCATCTTGATCCTAGCATTAGAACCTAGTGAAGTACTTTTCAGACTTCACTGTCTGCATGCTTATTTAAGGTTAGTGACTTACTATGTGGTAAAACCTGTATAAGAATGACAGCCCTGGGTTATGTACCTTTAAAATCAAGTCAGCAATGGCATGTCCCGTATTTCTGTCCCCATAGGTTCAGTTTAAAACCATGTTATTTGTGCTATAATGAAACTTTCATGGCAATAGTTCTATTTGCTCAAAGCTGACAAGGTACTTACTGCAGTTTTAGTAACCTCTTGTAAGAGCACCATTTCCTCCTCTTCAGTCATCTTCTGCTTCCCTGGTGGACTATTCTGTTGTGTGACTTCTGCCTGTAGATCAAGGCTAGGCAGCTTCTCTTTGTTCTCATTTGCTTCTCTTTCTACATCTTTGTTGCTAAAAAGAATGTTATTTTTCATTGTGGTAAGCCTACTACCCAGGAACAGTATTCACAGATAGGGGGCCCTTTAGGCCTGCTTAGGCATATTCAGATATCCTCTCTATCTCCATCTCCAACACCAATTGTTTGGCTAAGTGTCTTCTCCTACATAATGTGCAGGGGGGCTAGATAGAGGGAGAGGTTTATAAGGATTGGGGCATTTGGTATATGCACAAGCGTGGTATGCATGTTAACTGCAGGAGGAGTTATTGGAGTTTTTTAAATATTAAGCCTGAGGTATAGGATTAGAGCTCATAGGTACTGCCTCATATCTTGCTAGGGAGAAAACACAAGCGCCATCTAAGTGTAGCACATCGGATATTTATTAGCAAGTGGTATAAAGGTACTCACAAAATTCATGTGTAATAAAACATTGGAAAGCACTGTAGTGCATGTCCCCCTATGGATAGGGATCCCATAAGATGGCCTCGGCGGCTGCGGCTGGCAGCCCGCCGAGGCTAGAAAGTGAACTTCCGGAAGTGAATGTCATGTGAGGCTGTGTGGAAACATTGCTGAACACAGGAGGTGCCGACATCCACTGGCCGCATCCTTGCCAGCCACAGCTGCCAAGGCTACCTGATGGATTCCTATCCATAGGGGGACATGCACTACAGCGCTTTCCAATGTTTTTTTACACATGAATTTTGTGAGTACCTTTATACCACTTGCTAATAAATATCCAATGTGCTACACTTAGATGGCGCTTGTGTGTTCTCCCTAGCAACCTACAAGCCTCTTCTTGCTTGCACACCGAGTAGCCATTTAAAGGATCCAGCACATGAACTTTAGTAAGAACCAAATTTTACTTTTTTTTGTCCTATTCATATGAACAGTACCTATGGGATGTAGCCTTATCCACCTTCCTTGCACCAATATGATTGTCCTATGTTACTCCCTCATATCTTGCACTAGGGCATAGTTGCGTCAGGCTATGCTCTTGTCCAGCACTACTGAACACCCAATACATGAGTCATAAGGACAAATGCATTATTTGTTCACATGACCAGGCATATTTTTATGGGTAGGGCCCTTTAAAGTCGCCCTATGTAAACTAGTCACAAATCTGAATAGTGGTACAGAGTACAGAGTGGTACAGATTACTGGACAGCATGATGACCAAACTTTAGGGCATACGCCATTTTCTTGACCAAAGTGCAATGGTGGTAACACTAGCAGCCATTATTATTGCAAGAAGCAAACAATACCACTGCAGAGTCATACTTGCAAGTTAATCTATGTCCTACAGAGGACTACTTTGGAAATTAAGCTACACTATGGTTATATGGCAGAATGTCATACTCAATATATTGCATAAGCTAGGAGTGCTTAAAGCTGAACTCCAGGAATTATATATATTGCATACTTACAATGGTCCAGCTTGGCACCATGAAAGTTTGCATTACTTCTAACTGATGAACCTCTGGGGATGGGGCAAATCACTGTAGTTGTTGGTACTACTACAGCGATAGCCACGATCTTCCGGAGTCCTGCTCAGGTTCTATCTGAGTAGCTGCACCGCCCCTCCTCTCCACCTCATCCAATCAGAGAATGCCTAGTAGTCATTGAAAAAACACAACATGTTCTATCAATGGTGTTGGTGCCAAGGGATTGACTCCTGTGGTCAGTGTCTAGTGGGGCAGCTGCTTGCAAAGAACCTAAGCAGGACCCAGAATATTGCAGTTTATCACTGTAGTAGCACCAGCTATTTCCAGCTTTCTCAGAGAAGGTATGTGTAATGCAAGCTTACATTCTTCCAAACTGGACCAATGTAAGACTAAAACACAAATATTTCCAGGACTTCAGTTTTAAGGGCAATCACAAAGAAATTCTAATAACATGCATGACAAGCATTGATAACTGCTGCTCACATTTCAGGGATTTTCTTGCTTTTCCTGCTATCCCTTGGAGTATTTTCCTTGGTAATATCGGAATCCTTTTCTATTGCGTTTGTTTGTTTTCCTGTACCTACAATACAAAATACAACTTTCAGCTTAAAAAATAAGAAGTATATTTATCTAGAGGCTAGCTGTTTAAATAATTAAATTAATTATACAATTTCTCCTGCTATCTTATCGAACAGTAGAAGTCATTATGAGATTTTTATTGCTTCTTATGTTAAAGCTCTCTAGCAATCTCTGCAAGAAGGGCTAGCAAGAGGAATGATATGGGTCACTTTAAATTAACCTATAAACAATCATTAGAGGCTGGTAAATCGGCCCTGATATTTGCCCATGCAGTCCAATGCACATCAGAACCCACATGGGGTAAGAACTCTATTGCTTTACACAGCGTTACATTAGAGAGCAGAGTGATGACATCATCACCCTGTTTCCTCTTCTTCACTGTCCAACCACAAGCTTGGAGCAGAGTGGTGACCAAGCTGTACTTCTTAACTGGAGTAGACAAAAATTAGGTCACTGACTTGACTATGCTTTCTACCAGACAAGTCTGGATCACAAAACCAGTGTTAAATATAGTTGAAGGAAATATTTTCCTTGACTAAATTACCACTTTTTTAGTAGACTAAAATGCAACTAAAACTAAAAAAATTCAGATTGCTAAAATACGACTAAAACTAAAATGGCATTTTGGTCAAAAGTTTATAACTAAACTAAATTGAAATTAAAGTCAAAATTAACACGCACTACCACATAAGAATAAACAGGGGGAATCTTCTAAGCTTCTGAAAGTAGTAAAAATGAAAAAAAAAAAAATGCTTTTTTTTTTCTTCATATTTAATGTTGGTTATATAGTCAGGTAATATTTGCAATGGCAATACAGCCAATAGAGCTTACCATTTTTTTTTATATTTTAAACTTGCCTCTTCTGTTTATTAAAAAGCAATATTTTTGTTTGTTTGTTTTATTTCTAAAGACATTTTATATCAAAATGGCTAAATCTGTGTCTGTAGTGCATGTTCAAACCCTAATACGATAAATAATACCGTTATTAGATTTTTACTCCAGAAGTATATAATGAGTTTGGAAATTCTAGAGAAATACTTAAATAACACATTACAATTTAACTAAACCCATTACATCGTAGTCAACTAAAATGTCCTGGAGATTTTAGTTGACTAAAATACGACTAAAACTAAAACAATTCATATGGCTAAAATACCACTAAAACTAAAATGGCATTTTAGTCAAAAGTCTATGACTAAAACTAAATCGAAATTTGACATAAAAATGAACACATTTTTAATTCCCTTTGGCAGCTAAAATAGGATTTCAGTTTGAAGTTTAAGAAGAAGTTGTTCAGTTTTAATTATTCTTCATACAACAATTTCCTTTCTCAGTATCCTCGTTCTGTTAACTCTTATGTTTATGAAGATCAGTGAAAGCAACATAAGACTATAAGTATGTTGCAAACATGTCAATCTTCACAATAAGAAATAACAGAAATTGAAAGCATTGAAACATGGAGCCACACATTGGCTGAAACCATAAAAAGTATGTACATGCACACAAGTCTTCAAACCTTTATTGTTTTGTTCTTGCTTGCTGCTGTGCTCATCTTGAACAGTAGGGGGTGCTGGAGCTTCAGCATTGTGAATATCCTCTTCTTGTTTTTTCAATGTACTCTTTCCAGTTGACGGTCTTTCATTGGTTGCCTTTACTTTTTCCAGAGAAAGTGTGGTACTTGTATCTATGAAGATACATATCATTTTTAACAAATTTTGTGTATAAAGCAGATCATCACCCAGGAAGTCCATACAGAGTTCCAAATACTAACAGACTTATAAAGTCCAGACACATTGATAAATGCAACCCTCTGGGGGTTAGAGTGCAAAATCTGGTGCAACTCTGCATAGAATCCAATCAGCTTCCAGGTTTTAATACAAAAGTGTAATTAATTAAGCTGAAGTTAGAAGATGATTGGCTTCCATGCACAGCTGCACCAGATTCTGACTGCACCAGTTTTAGTAAATCTCCCCCCCTTGTTTCTATTCTTGAAATTCAGTGCTTCCAGTTTTCCAGAATAAAAAATACAATTATTTTAGTTGGAAATAGATTTTTTTTAAGGTATGCCAAATTTTTGATTTCCAGTATCTAATTTAAGCATAAATCCAACCAATTTTTTTTCTATAACAAAGGTCCAATGCATGAAATATATAGTAGAGGTACAAATGTATAAGAATGGATACACATTACAGGGCTGAATATTCATTTAAACAATGATACACTCAATTGCGGCTGGTATGAATGGTTTTGCAAGAGGGGGAAAGAGCCTCTAAGCAGTGTCAATGATAACTTAAAATAATGTGAGAATGGTCGAGGTCTGGGGAATGTAGATTTTATTTTTGAGTAGAGTGGGTAGGGTTTAAAACCCTCTACCTGGGTTGCCACTTGGAAGATTTCCGCATATTTTCTGTTTTGGTGAGCACTGTCACAGGAATAGGAATAAAGAGGAAACCCTCCTGAACCTACAGAGGTTTTATTCATCCCTACTTTACCAAATTTTTCAGTTTTAGCTAGGGTTCCATTTTAAAGTCAGCTCCCGACTAGAGAAGAGTGCCTTGCAGATGTCCTTGTCCTTCTCAAGAAGCAGACACCTTATGCTCTAGTACAGTGGTCTCCAAATTGGGGCCCGGGGGATGGATGTGACCCTTTGCTTGCTTTTATCAGGCCCATGGGACACTGTTGCCCCCACTGATAAAAGGCACTATTCCTTCTACACCAACAATGGGGTACTCTTCCTACCACTGGCCCCAACAATAGGTCACTATCAGTGGCGGCCGGCCGATAGGGGGCGCAGGGGCGCCGCCTCCCCCCCCCACAAAAAAAGAAAAAGAAAAAAAAAGGATTTAAAAAAATAAAAAATTTTTGCCCACAAGGGGCGCCCGCCTCATTGGTGCCTATGGGGGGGTGGGGTTTTCCACCCGCAGAGGCGCCGATTGGCGGCCTTCTGGGGCGTATCTGTAGCGCAGAGCACTGCGCTACACCACCCCCCTTTTGGCGCCCGCCTCATTGGTGCCTATGGGGGGTGGGGTTTTCCACCCGCAGAGGCGCCGATTGGCGGCCTTCTGGGGCGTAACTGTAGCGCAGAGCACTGCGCTACACCACCCCCTTTTGTGATGTCTTGGATCATGATTGGTCCAGACTCCAGCCTGGACCAATCATGATTCAGGACATCCATGCTGACCTCGTTGGGGGCAGTGCCGGTGCGTGCATCAGTCACTCACCGTCACCGCCCGGTCACCTTCCCGCCGCCGCAGAAGAGGAGTCGCGAGGAGGGGAGAAGCCGCCGCCGGGAGCCGAGCAGAAGAGGACGGACGTCGGAGTCGCGAGGAGGGGAGAAGCCGCCGCCGGGAGCCGAGCCGTCGCCAGGTAAGTGTCTCAGCCTTATCCCTCACCTACCGCATGCCGGGACCTGACTATTCTCTCACCTACCACCTACCTGGACGGGACTATTCTCTCACATACCACCTGCTTTAATCCCTACCTGGACCTAACTATTCTCTCACCCCCTGCCTGCCTGGACCTGCCTGAACTGGCCTATTCCCTCATCTGTGGGCACTCTACATTGAAGGGGGCACACTGTGGGCACTCTACATTGAAGGGGGCACACTGTGGGCACTCTACATTGAAGGGGGCATGCTGTGGGCACTCTACATTAAAGGGGGCACACTGTGGGCACTCTACATTGAAGGGGGCACGCTGTGGGCACTCTACATTGAAGGGGGCACACTGTGGGCACTCTACATTGAAGGGGGTACACTGTGGGCACTCTACATTGAAGGGGGCACACTGTGGGCACTCTACATTGAAGGGGGCACACTGTGGGCACTCTAAATTGAAGGGGGTACACTGTGGGCACTCTACATTGAAGGGGGCACACTGTGGGCACTCTAAATTGAAGGGGGCACACTGTGGGCACTCTACATTGAAGGGGGCACGCTGTGGTCACTCTACATTGAAGGGGGCACACTGTGGGCACTCTACATTGAAGGGGGTCACACTGTGGGCACTCTACATTGAAGGGGGCATGCTGTGGGCACACTACATTAAAGGGGGCACACTGTGGGCACTCTACATTGAAGGGGGCACGCCGTGGGCACTCTACATTGAAGGGGGCACGCTGTGGTCAATCTACATTAAAGGGGGCACACCGTGGGCACTCTACATTGAAGGGGGCATGCTGTGGGCACTCTACATTGAAGGGGGCACGCTGTGGTCAATCTACATTGAAGGGGGCACACTGTGGTCACTCTATATTGAAGGGGGCATGCTGTGGGCACTCTACATTGAAGGGGGCACACCGTGGGCACTCTACATTGAAGGGGGCACGCCGTGGGCACTCTACATTGAAGGGGGCACGCTGTGGTCAATCTACATTAAAGGGGGCACACCGTGGGCACTCTACATTGAAGGGGGCACGCTGTGGGCACTCTACATTGAAGGGGGCACGCTGTGGTCAATCTACATTGAAGGGGGCACACTGTGGTCACTCTATATTGAAGGGGGCATGCTGTGGGCACTCTACATTGAAGGGGGCACACCATGGGCACTCTACATTGAAGGGGGCACGCCATGGGCACTCTACATTGAAGGGGGCACGCTGTGGTCAATCTACATTAAAGGGGGCACTCCGTGGGCACTCTACATTGAAGGGGGCACGCTGTGGGCACTCTACATTGAAGAGGCAAGCTGTGGTCACTTTACATTAAAGGAGGCACGCTGTGGGCACTCTACATTAAAGGGGGCACACTGTGGGCACTCTACATTAAAGGGGGCACGCTGTGGGTACTCTACATTAAACGGGGCATGCTGTGGGCACTCTAAATTGAAGGGGGCACGCTGTGGGCACTCTAAATTGAAGGGGGCACGCTGTGGGCACTCTACATTGAAGGGGGCACACTGTGGGCACTCTACATTGAAGGGGGCACGCTGTGGGCACTCTACATTAAAGGGGGCATGCTGTGGGCACTCTAAATTGAAGGGGGCACGCTGTGGGCAATCTACATTGAAGGGGGCACGCTGTGGTCACTCTACATTGAAGGGGGCACGCTGTGGTCACTCTACATTGAAGGGGGCACGCTGTGGGCACTCTACATTGAAGGGGGCACGCTGTGGTCAATCTACATTGAAGGGGGCACGCTGTGGTCAGTCTACATTGAAGGGGGCACGCTGTGGTCACTCTACATTGAAGGGGGCACGCTGTGGGCACTCTACATTGAAGGGGGCACGCTGTGGTCACTCTACATTGAAGGGGGCACGCTGTGGTCACTTTACATTAAAGGAGGCACGCTGTGGGCACTCTACATTAAAGGGGGCACACTGTGGGCACTCTACATTAAAGGGGGCACGCTGTGGGTACTCTACATTAAACGGGGCATGCTGTGGGCACTCTAAATTGAAGGGGGCACGCTGTGGGCACTCTAAATTGAAGGGGGCACGCTGTGGGCACTCTACATTGAAGGGGGCACACTGTGGGCACTCTACATTGAAGGGGGCACGCTGTGGGCACTCTACATTAAAGGGGGCACGCTGTGGGCACTCTAAATTGAGGGGGGCACGCTGTGGGCACTCTACATTGAAGGGGGCACGCTGTGGGCACTCTACATTAAAGGGGGCACGCTGTGGGCACTCTACATTAAAGGGGCATGCTGTGGGCACTCTACATTAAAGGGGGCATGCTGTGGGCACTCTACATTGAAGGGGGCACGCTGTGGGCACTCTACATTGAAGGGGGCACGCTGTGGTCACTCTACATTGAAGGGGGCACGCTGTGGTTACTCTACATTGAAGGGGGCACGCTGTGGGCACTCTACATTGAAGGGGGCACGCTGTGGGCACTCTACATTGAAGGGGGCACTGCTCACTGGTCACACTGCATTGAAGGGGGCACGCTGTGGTCAATCTACATTGAAGGGGGCACTGCTCACTGGTCACACTGCATTGATGGCGGCACACTGTACCTTGATTACTGAAGGCCCCTTTCACACTTGTGTAACCTCAAAGTCACGCTAATTTTTACCGCGTTTTTTTGCCGCGAAGCAATGCATTTTTCTGTTTGCGCCCCCCCAAAAATTTTGAGCACCAGCCGCCACTGGTCACTATTCATCCCACTGACACCAACTGCAGGGCTGTATTCTTGCTACTGACACCATTGATGGGGCACTAGTCCTTGCCCTGATACCAACAATGGGGCAATATTCCTCCCACTAATACCAATGATGGGGCATTCTTTACTCACATTGACCCCAGGACATTTTCTACTCACACTGGCACAGTCCAGCCCCCTCAAAGTCTGAAGGACAGTAAACTGGCCCTTTGTTCAGAAAATATGGAGACCCCTGCTCAAGTACTTTGATAGATTCAAAAAGGAAGTGGTTGCAACTTTTTCTCTTGATATCAGTAGGTTTTTGTCCATCACTAACACCTATCCAGAATAAAGTGTGGTTAAGATGTAAATGTTTTCTGCTATGAGATTCCACCCTCCTCACTGCAGAATAGAGAAGATGAGTAATGTATGACCAAACTTCCTATACATGAATAAGTGGATGGTTTATTGTCCTAGGCTCTGTTGTTGGTGGCTTTATCATTTCAATTTTGAAGTGCCATGGCAACATCCACACAAACGGAAATAGAATATTCACTACCTGATTTGGTATGAGGCGTCTTGTTAATTATTGTATCTTTCGTCTTGATTGGCTGCTAGACAAACAATAAACAGCAGGGATTAAAAATGAGGCCGATATAAAGACTTCATTCAACAAACCAAAGAGCCAGGTTATGTAATTCTGAGTAACAAGTTAGCATTCATCCTCCACATCACTATCCACCATTGATGTTTCGAAAAGAGGGTGTGGGTTACATAGTTACATAGGCTGAAAAAAGACACAAATGCATCTAGTTCAACCAATAGAGGAGAAAAAAAAAATAATTATTTTAATTAATTAAAATGTATTTAATTTAATGTATTTAATTAATAATTATATTTTATATATATATATATATCAAAAAAATTAAAGGAACACTTTTTATTCAGGGTAAAGCATTAAGCCAATTA
The DNA here is from genome assembly GCF_965119305.1 of Pelophylax lessonae. Lineage (NCBI taxonomy): Eukaryota > Metazoa > Chordata > Amphibia > Anura > Ranidae > Pelophylax > Pelophylax lessonae. Next base: position 191,170,126 of record NC_138773.1, read on the forward strand.
AACGCACGGGATATTGATCTGGTCAGTAAAGTAGCAGAGGGGGTTGTTAATCAGTTTTAGCTGCTATGGTGTTAATTAGTGATGGGCCGAACACCCCCCTGTGCGGTTCGCACCAGTACACCTCGAGCAGGGAAAAAGTTCAAGCGAACATGCCAACTCTATTAATCACTTGCCGACTGCTCGCTGCATATGTACTGCGGCAGGCTGGCTCGGCTACGTGAAGCGCCGTATATGTACGGCGATCCGCTGGAGCACTCCTGGGGCGCGAGCGCGCTCCACTAGGTAGCAGGGATGCCGATCGACAGGACAGGCAGCACCGATTGCCGTCGGGCACCCACGATCGCTCCCTGCTGAGAGAGAACACCGGTCAGCTGTTGTAAACACAGCCGACTGTTGTTCTCTCTGAAATGATCACAGAGCGCCTCTGATCCTTCTATATAGGATCAAAGGTCTCTGTGGTCATTTCACAAGCCCATTCCCCATATAGTTAGTAAACACTCCCCTAGGCTCACAATTAACCCTTCGATCACCCCCAGGCTAACCCCTTCCCTGCCAGTGTCATTATTACAGTAACAGTGCATATTTTTAGCACAGATTACTGTAGTAATAACACTGGACCCCCCAAAAGTGTCAAAAATGTCAGTTAGGTGTCCGATCTGTCTGCCGCAATGTCGCAGTCCCGCTAGAAATCGAACATTCGTGCCATTACTAGTAAACAAATAAAAAAATAAAAATTACATAAATCTTTCCCCTAGTTTGTAGACGCGAAAACTTTTGCGCAAACCAATCAAAATATGCTTATTGCAATTTTTTTTTACCAAAAATATGTAGCAGAATACAAATTGGCCTAAGAGGATGAAAAAAAATGATTTTTAATTTTTTTGGGGGGGAATTTAATATAGCACAAAGTGAAAAATATTGTTTTGTTTTTTTCACAATTGTCCCTGTTTTTTTGTTTATAGCGCAAAAAATAAATATTGCACAGGTGATCAAATACCACCAAAAGAAAGCTCTATTAGTGGGAAAAAAAGGACATCAGATTTTTTTAGGCACAGTGTCGCACGACCATGCAATTGTCCGTTAAAGTAACGCAGTGCCGAATCGCAAAATATGGCCTGGTCATTAACCTTCCTAGCGGTATTCCTGAGTGTGGCTCGGGGTTACATTTCAGTGCCAAAAGCGGTAGCCCCGAGCCACACTCGGGGTACCGCCAGAAGCATCGCTGGATCCTGGTAGAGGGGTTACTTACCTTGTCACCGGGATGCAGCGATGTATCCCGGCGGTGTGCGGCAGCGGATCTTCCTCCCGATGCTCTGTGCCCCGGCTTCCGTCTCCTGCGACGTGACGCTCGCAGGGGGGTGGAACCGGCGGCAAATTCAAAAGTAAAACACACTGATACATTACAAAATAAAATAAATTCAAATAAGATTGCCCCCCAATGCCCTTTCCTGAAGTTTTACTGTACTTTTTATGTATATATATATATATATATATATATATATATATATATATATATATATATATATATATATATATATATACATAAATATATATATACATACATACTTTAACTTATTTATAGTCATTTATTATATTATAATTTATGATTTTGTGTTTCAAACTTTATCATACCCGTGATGTTATAAAGAAGAACGCACAGTAAAAAAAAAATCATATGGTAAATAGTTGGTTTGGGCTGCTCATTCTTAAGAATTACATGCAAAATAATGGTACCGCTGTCAGCACCTAAAATCGGAAAGAATATACCGCCAGGGAGGTTAAGGGAGCAAATCCTTCCGGTCCAGAACTGGTTAAAGTCGAACATGAAAAATCAAAAGTCTTAATTTTAAAGGCTTTTATGCAAGTTATTGGCACAAAAAGTGTGTTGGGGTCCGGGAACTGCCCTGAGGCACATGTATCAATGCAAAATTTTTTTCTAAAATGATCGTTTTTTACAGGAGCAGTGATTTTGTTGATGCTTAAAGTGAAACAATAAAAATGAAAAATTCCTTTAACTATAATGCTTGGGGGGGGGGGGGGGGTCCTCTTAGTCTGTCTGTAAAGTACCACCTCTGTACAATGTATGGAACCTGTTGCAGGAATACTGACATTTCCAATGGAAAACATTTAAACTTGCTTGTGGCTGTAATGCATTGTCGGCTCCCAGTAATACAGATATTAACCCTCCTGAACCATACCAGGCCACATGCCCTCAACTTGGGGGGGTGGCTGCTTTGGGTCAGGGGGGGGGGGCTCTTGTCCCAATGTCTTCCTGTCAACCCTGGGCTGTGGTTGTCGGGGTCTGCAGGTAGGGGCTTATCGGGAAACTGGCCCCCAGATCCCGGCCCCCCCCCTAAGTGAATGGGTATCAGGTACATCATCATGTGACCTCAGAAGGGGGCGGTGCACCGGGTGATGTAAGTGCCCCGCATCTTGCCTATAAAAGAACTAAAAGAGAAGTGTTTTTGAATGTTTTTCTATTTTACGGGTCCTGCGTGCGGTGTTTTTAATAAAGGAATTGTCAAAAACTGAGTTCTGTGGTTTTTACTTTTTATACTGTTTTGGTGAATGGGTAGGGGTACTGTACCCGATACCTATTCACATGGGGGGCGGGCCGGGATCTGGGGGCTTCCAGATTCTGATAAGCTCCCCTACCCACAGACCCCCCACAACCCCAGCCCAGGGTTGTCGTGAAGAGGCCCTTGTCCCCATCAACGTCGGGACAAGGTGCTTTGGGGGGCACCCCAAAGCACCCTCCCTATGTTGAGGGCAAACAGCCTGATTTGGTTCAGGAGGGGGGGCACTCACTCATCCTCCCCCTTTCCTGGCCTGCCGGCTGCATGCTTGGATCATTTTTTTTAATTTTGGCATGGAATTCCCCTTAAAATCTGTACCAGACGCGAAGGGCCTGGTATAAATTTTGGGGGGACCCCATGCTCTTTTTTTTTTTTATTCTGTCATAGGGTTCCCCTTAGCCACTTAAATACAGGGCACTTTCACCCCGTCCTGCCCAGATCAATTTTCAGCTTTCAGTGCTCATTGGCATCTATGGGAAATATTGGACAGCTTGGCATGGCAATGCTCCCTGTCTTTAACATTGGCGTCTATGGGAAATCTTGGACAACTTGGCATGGCACTTCTCACAAACTATAGATGACGGGGAGAGCACCAAAAGGGGACCCAGCACTACAACATTTCTATACATTTTAAAAGTGGAATATGCCTGTACACTATCCTGACTGCACTAAACTGACTGAACTCACTATCCACTGACTACCCGCCTAATCTCTATTGTCACACACTATACACGGCTGCCGTGTAAGCAGCAGCCTTATATAGTGTGGGGCGTGGTTTTAGCTCCTGAGCCATGATTGGCCAAAGGCACCCTGCCTTTGGCCAATCATGGCTCTGACAGGACATTGTGCTGTGATTGACCAAAGCATACAGGTCAGGTGCATACTTTGCCAATCATCAGCAATCAATGCACTGCAACAGTGCATTGCATTATGGGACGCTCATCGGCAGGCAAACTTCCCGCTGAGCGCCCCATTTGTTTGTGTGTTCGCAGATGATGTTTGACTTGAACACAGAGCCCATCCTTAGTGTTAATGAAACTAACCAGTGCACTAGATGGGTAACAATGAGACGACCCCAAAACAGGAAAGGTTTTACAGGTGGAGCCAGTGATATTTTTTTGCCCCTGCTCATCTTTTCTGACTGTTTTTCACTAGTTTTGCATTTGGCTACGGTCAGTGTCACTACTGGTAGCATGAAGTCATACCTGGACCCTATAGAGGTTGCACAGGCAGTCCATTTCCTCCAGGATTGCACATCAATATGTGCCATTGCCAGAAGGTTTGCTGTGTCTCCCAGCACAGTCTCAAGAGCATGGAGGAGATTCCAGGAGACAGGCAGTTACTCTTGGAGAGTTGGATAGGGCCGTAGAAGGTCCTTATTCATCAGCAGGACCAGTATCTGCTCCTTTGTGCAAGGAAGAACAGGATGAGCACTGCCAGATCCCTACAAAATGACCTCCAGCAGGCCACTGGTATGGTTTTTTTCTGACCAAAAAATCAGAAACAGACTTCATGAGAGTGGCCTTAGGGCCCGACATCCTCTAGTGGGCCCTGTGCTCACTCCCCAGCACCATGGAGCTTAATTGGCATTTGCCATTGAACACCATAATTGGCAGGTCTGTCAATGGCACCCTGTGCTTTTCACAGATGAGAGCAGATTCACCCTGAGCAAATGTGCCAGATGTAAAAGGGTTTGGAGAAGCCGTGAAGAATTTTATGCTGCCTGTAACACCGTTCAGCATGACCGGTTTGGTGGTGGGTCAGTGATGGTCTGGGGAGGCATATCCATGGAGAGACGCACAGACCTCTACAGGCTAGACAATAACGCCCTTAATGCCATTAGGTATCAGGATGAAATCATTGGACACATTGTCAGACCCTATGCTGGTGCAGTGGGTGCTAGGTTCCTCCTGGTGCACGATAATGCCCGGTCTCATGTGGTGAGAGTATGCAGCCAGTTCTTGAAGGGTGAAGGAATTGATACCATTGAATTGCCCCCATGCTCACCTGACCTAAATCCAATAGAACCCCTTTGGGACATTATGTTTCAGTCCATCTGATGCCACAAGATTGCACCTCAGTTTGTTCAGAAGCTCAGTGATGCCCTGGTCCAGATCTGGGAGGAAATTCCCCAGGCCAGGACACTATCCATTGTCTCATTAGGAGCATGCCCTGACGTTGTCAGGCATGCATACAAGCATGTGGGGGCCATACAAACTACTGAGTACCATTTTGAGTTGCTGCAATGAAATTTCAGCAAAATAGACTAGTCTGCTGCATCATTTTTTCACTTTGATTTTCGGGGTGTCTTTGAATTCAGCCCTTTCTAGGTTAATCATTTTAATTTCCATACAACAATGTGGCATCCTTTCATTCCTAACACATTACCCAGTCCATATCAGTATAGATATCCAGCGTGATATTTTTCCCCATCGATATCTGATGTGTTTTCAACGTGTTCCTTTAATTTTTTTGAGCAATATATATATATATATATATATATTTTATTTTTTTATTTATTTTTTTTTAAGAGAGATGATTATTTACAAATTACCTTTTTGACCTTTCCGATGTTTAAAGTAAAAAGTTGCATTTAAAAAATTTAAAACTTTGTCTTTATTCTTTCCGAAATGTCTAGTTCAAAGTTAAGTCAACAGAGCAGCTCCAAGGAATCCAAATGAATGTAAAGATTACAGCATTGAAATTGAAACATGAGAAACATCTAAGTACTTTTTTAACATCAGGATTTCTATGTCTGAGAGGCAGCAAGAAAAATGTTCCATCGTCACAAGTAGGTGTGGTGCAGGATCACAAGATTTCAGACAGAAAGGACTTGGGTGGACTGATTCAGTATTACAATGTCTAGATGAAAACCTGAACTACAGTAGTTAGGCTGCGCTCTCTATGTGCATCTTAACCTCCCTGGTTATGTCCAGATTTCTGTGCTAAAAGCAGTACATTATTTTGCATTAAAGTATCTGTTGTTTTACATTTTAAAACTCACCTTCCCCTGCAATCTCCCGCCGTCCTCCCCCGCCGTCCTCCCACTGTGTGCTCGGCCGATGCCAGCACCTGTCTTCCGGTTCCCTTCCTTGCGAGCGTTGCGACGCAGGGGGGTGAAACTGGCGGCAATTTAAAAAATGTAAATACAAAAAAATGACATGATACACAGCTCTGATCCTAACAGATTACACTGTATCATGCCTTTTCACCACAGCATTGCACCTGGTGACTTTTCCAGTGCCCTGCCTGTGCTTTTCCAGTTCTTTGTCCCTGGAAAATTGAGAACGACTATGGTGTCTAAAAAGTGTTCTTTTTGCGCAAAAGTGCTTTTAGACAAACTGGAAAACAGCGACAGCGAAAAGGAGTTACTTGAAGAACTGAGCGATAGCGCTTCATGGGAAAATTCGTCATCAGGTACGGAAAGTGACGACAGTGATGATTCTGATGTCTCTTGGTTACACTCAGTGGCGTAGCGTGGGGGGTGCAGGGGGGGCCGGCCGCACCGGGCGCAACATTTGGGGGGGGCGCGCTCGCACCCGCACCTCTGCCCTGCCTGGCTCACTTATTCTCTCACACTGCAGTGCTGGCTGTGGCGGCGGCGCTGTGCGAATCCGATCCGAGCCACCGGGTCGCCGCCCACTGTGGAGGGAGGGGGGGGGGGGCTGCCAGGCGTGCGGAGAGCGAGGGACAATCTGGGGGAGGGACAGTGCACTGCAGCGGCCGCCCAGCGCAGCGCTGAGCGCGGGAGCCACACCAGACCAGCCCAGGCAGCAGCAAGAAGAAGCTGGCAGCGGCGGCAGGTGACACAGGCCAGAGAGGAGAGAGCCAGTGGCGACAGACGCAGGAGGAAAACCTAGGAGCCAGAGGACCTGGAGGAGAAGAGAAGACATAGCCTGCTGTGATCGGGTGCACCTGCAAAAAAAAGGTAGGAGTCACGAGTGACACAGGACAGGAGTCAGGACTGAGTATAGACCCCCCCTTACAGCAGGCCAGGGTGAGGTTAGATCTGGGGTCCCCCATATAGAGCCCCCCCTTACAGTAGGCCAGGGTCCGGACCTCACCTCACCCTGGCCTGCTGTAAGGGGGGATCTATATGGGGGACCAGGTCCCCATGTAGATCCCCCCTTACAGCAGGCCAGGGTGAGGTGAGGTCCCCCATATAGATCCCCCCTTACAGCAGGCCAGGATGAGGTGAGGTCCCCAATATAGATCCCCCTTACAGCAGGCCAGGGTGAGGTGAGGTAAGGTCCCCCATATAGATCCCCCCTTACAGCAGGCCAGGGTGAGGTGAGGTCCGGGGTCCCCCATATAGATCCCCCTCACCCTGGCCTACTGTAAAGGGGGTGATCTATATGGGGGACGGGACCTCACCTCACCCTGGCCTGCTGTAAGGGGGGATCTATATGGGGGACCTGGGATCTATATGGGGGACCTTACCCTGGCCTGCTGTAAGGGGGGATCTATATGGGTTCCCGTCCCCCATGTAGATCCCCCCTTACAGCAGGCCAGGGTGAGGTGAGGTCCCGTCCCCCATATAGATCCCCCCTTACAGCAGGCCAGGGTGAGGTGAGTTCCCGTCCCCCATATAGATCCCCCCTTACAGCAGGCTAGGGTGAGATGAGGTCCCCAATATAGATCCCCTTACAGCAGGCCAGGGTGAGGAGAGGTCCGGGGTCCCCCATATAGATCCCCCTCACCCTGGCCTACTGTAAAGGGGGTGATCTATATGGGGGACGGGACCTCACCTCACCCTGGCCTGCTGTAAGGGGGGATCTATATGGGGGACCTCACCCTGGCCTGCTGTAAGGGGAGATCTATATGGGGGACCTCACCCTGGCCTGCTGTAAGGGGGGATATATATGGGGGACCTCACCCTGGCCTGCTGTAAGGGGGGATCTATATGGGGGACCTCACCTCACCCTGGCCTGCTGTAAAGGAGGATCTATAGGGGACCTGCCCAGGCCTGCTCTAAAGGGGGATCTATAGGGACCCTGCTCTAAAGGGGATCTATGTCATAGATCCCCCCTTTAGAGCAGGATCCCCATAGATCCCCTTTAGAGCAGGCCAGGGTCCCCATAGATCCCCTTTAGAGCAGGCCAGGGTCCCCATAGATCCCCTTTTAGAGCAGGGTCCCCATAGATTCCCCACTTTAGAGAAATGTCCCCATAGATTATATGGGGACCATTCTCTAAAGGGGGATCTATGGGGACCCTGCTCTAAAAGGTGATCTGTGGGGACACTGGCCTGCTCTAAAGTGCTTAGGGGGTAAGGGTTTCTTTAACGAATCTAGTGGAAGAGACTCAAGTGCTAAAATCCCGCAGGTTAGGGGGCGCAAATTACTAGCCTTGCCCCGGGTGCTGACAACCCACGCTACGCCACTGGTTACACTGATCACTTGGACAGACATGGTCAATCACAGCTCTTCTGTACCATGTGATTAGCTTTGATCACTTCCCCAGAGTAGTACAATCTTACTATGGTAACATTATATTGCTCTGGTCACAAAAAAAAAAATTGTGAAAAAAATGTAATATAAAATTTGATAAGCATGTAAAAAGACTAAAAAAATGTATCACATTTTGTTTTCTTCTTACTGCCACCAGTCTTTGTCCCTGATCACCGCCACACCAGTTATATGATGATGCTGTACTGCACTGGTGACAGTAGGAATAAAAAAATTGTGAAAATATATATTTTAATTTCTTCATTTTCCAAAAAATTATGACAAATTATTTACAACCTCGAAAAAACTTGCCATGCCTCATACTAAACACCTTGGAGTGTCTACTGTCCAAAAAGGGGTAATTTGGGAGATATCTGTACTGTCCTGATATTTTTGGGCCTCAAGAAATGAGGATTGATCGATTTTCAGATACACTGTACTTACCATAGTTTGTGGAACTCCCCCTACTGACTAATGAATAAACACTAAGTTGAACTATTTTCACCAAAGAAATGTAGCAGAATACATTTTGGCCTAAATTTATGAAGAACAATTATTTATTTGCAGAAACAAAGAAAATGTTTTTTTTTTTAAATTTTCCTGTCTAATTTCCTTTATTTAGCAAAAAAAAAAACACCAAAAGAAAGTTCTACCTGTGACCCCTGATGACATCAGACACCTCTGACGAAACACGTGGGGTAACGTGACACGTCACTTCCGCCAGTTTGAGCGCAGGTGGAACGCAATCGGCCTCCCTGCTATTTGATTAGAGCTCTGAACTCGTATACATTGTAAGTGTATTTTAATCTTATGCTCTTTTAAGCAAAAAAAACTAAATTACTACACAATAGAAGTTTTTCTGCTTTGTTCTCTTTCATATGGTTTGTCGCTTTTGGTTTTTTTGGTCGGAGTGAATTGTACCAAGGGGTCCCTTTATATGAGGTTTTCCCTCACAAACATTTATACAAGATCCAAGCTTGCCTCTGGTGAGTAGGTATTTTACCTATTGGTGGTGGACAAGAGCACAAAAATCATGAAAAATCTTGTGGAGGATCCAGAGGAGATTCCTGCAAACTTAAAACTGCATGATTTGGAGCACTTTGGTGTTAATGGACATTTCTATACACTTATAATTGGTTTACAGTTAATTAATTTGTTTATTGTTATGGCACTTTATGTAGCATTTGATGCAAATCTTTATGCACCTTATTAAGGCATATATTGTAAATATGTAATGGTTATACACTGCAACTAAGGAGCGCAGTTTGTCATGAAAATACACAATTTTTTTCTGATATTGCACACAATCTTAAAATACAGTCAATTATAGTACTTATGATATTGCATGTAAGTTACAAAAAAAGTACATTTAGGAGCAATATACTGTATATCAGGTTCTATACCTCGGTGGAGACTTCCGCCGCTTCCTTGACTGGTGTATGTCTTCCAGTAGTGTCTGTGGATATCTGCTGAAATAATAGTTTGTTGGTGTAATATAGTTTAATAAATTACCGAACTAATTTCTCCTATTTCAGCTTTGAACACCTAAAGCGGAGATCCACTCATTTTTGTGTTTATTAAAAGTCAGCAGCTACAAAAAGTGTTGACTGCTGACTTATAATAAACACACACTCCTGTCCCACTATCCAGCGATGCAGCCGTCCGAGGCCTCGCTCCACTTCCTCTCCTCTCGGCAGCGTCGGCATCACTAGTGTGGGCACCCGGCTCTAATAGCTTGCGCATGCAGGAGTCACGCTGCATTAATGGCCGGGCAATCTTCTGGGACCTCTGACCTGTCCCAGAAGATTACAGGGAAGAAGTGGGAGAGGAGAACTTCAGCTGTCAAAACCAGGTACATGCTCCCCCCCCAAAAAAAATGACATGCCAAATGTGGCATGTTGGGGGACATGAGTACTTAAAGCAGAGGTTAAACTTTTGGGTGGAACTCTGCTTTAAAGAAAAAAATTCTCACACATCAGACTAGATCAGGGGTCCCATGGGCTGGATGTGGCCCTTTGCTTGCCTTTCTCTGGCCCTTGGGGAACTATTCCTTCCACTGACACCAAAGATGTTGCACTATTCCTCCCACTGACACCAACAATGCAGCACTATTCCTCAAACTGACACCAATGATGTATTTTTTTACTGACCACCAAGCCTATGGCATTGTTTTTTTCCACTGATGCTGGGCATTTTCTACTCCCACTGGCGACAGTCCGGTCCTCCTAAAGTTTGAAGGGCAATAAACTGGCCCTTTGTTTCGAACGCCTAGAGCAGGGATCCTCAAACTACGGCCCTCCAGCTGTTGAGGAACTACACGCCCCATGAGGCACTGTAAAACTCTGACATTCACAGACATGACTAGTCATGATGGGAATTGTAGTTCCTGAACAACTGGAGGGCCATAGTTTGAAGACCCCCTGGTCTAGAGACCCCTGGCCATTCTATAATGGGAGAGACTGATACAATGCAGTAAATGTTGCTAGATTTTCAAACATGTTCATACTGGATGTATTGCCATAGATTTTACTACACTTTCCAGCATAGGCCAAATTCCTGGTCCTACTAGACAGATATCTAGTACCATTTTATCACACTAAAGGCAGCCATACATTAAAATTTGTCCAGTTCAGCAGGGACCAACCGAATTTAGTTCCACTTATGCCCAATTCATATATACAGCACTCAATTGTATCCACTGTATACACATAAGGTGCTTAATACCATTCAGTTATATATATAAATGCGTTTTTGCAATAAATACATAAATTCATATACCCCTTCAATTCATACAAGGAAAAATTGCTAATATAAAGTGCTTTGTATTCAAGTAAATCAATGAAGAATCAAATGTCTAATATTTCACAAAAAATGTTTTCAAGTCCTCTACTGCACACTGAACTTCAGTGCGTTGTGCTCCAAATCTTCATCCAATCACCACGTGATAACCTCCACCTTCACAATCCTATCACCAGATTTAAAGACCCACTGGGGGAGATTTACTAAAACTGGGGCACTCAGAATCTGCTGCAGCTGTGCATGGTAGGGCAGAGATTGGTGTCAGTATTTTTTTTTTTTATATATATATTTTTTTATTATTATTTTATATTTTTTTACAATATTTATTTTACAATCATTTTTATTATTGTTTTTTATTATTTTTTTACAAGCCCCATTGGAGGCTTTAGTGAAATATCAGGGGTCTAAACAGACCCCTGATGTCTTACATTTGAGATAGAGAAAAGGACTGTAGACAGATATTCCCCAGTCCCTTTCTCTGCAGCCAAGCAGTGGGGTAAATCTGCCCAGTACAGGTTCATTAGGGTGTGCCCAGGCACGCCTGGCACACCCCGCGCAAACGCCTATGGCTTTGACAATAAAACCTGGGTCAATACATGCTCAATGTTAACAGGGGGTTACACCACTCCTCTGCTCAGTAATACCAGGGGTTTCCACCACTCCTCTGTTCAGTCTCCCCAGGACAAATTCACCATTCCACTGCTTCTTCCCTCCCCAGATGGTCCAATACTACACTCATACAGGTGCCAGCAATATGAGAGAACCTAACAGAATTGACATAGTGCAAAACACTTTATAATTCATGCTGCTGCAAGCTCAGTTTGTGTGCAGGATAACGTCATGTAATTATGCCCCAATGCGTTTTGTCTATCTGACCTCTTCAGGTGGTAGCACTCACTGAAGAGCTTAGATAAACCAAATGTGTCGGGCGGAGTTAGGTGATGTCATCTGCACACGAACCGAGCTTGCAGAAAATTTACCATGGGATGTTGTGTTGACAGGCGGCAGCGCCTGTCAAACAAAAATATTCAAGTCAATGGGGCCATGCTGCAACTGCGAGCCAAATGTTAAATTTGTCCCATTGTAAATTACCATTCGGTAAAGAAAAAAAAAAATCCAGGTATTTAGCAGGCAGCTTCTGAAAAGCTAACAGTGGCTGCTTAACCTCACTCTGAGAAGCGATCCACTATAGATCACATTTCAGAGAATAAGTTAATGTGAACTTAGCGTTAAGGTGCTCCATGCTTCACAAATCTTTTCTTGCTAAGAGTGTCTCTAAAAAAGTCTGCTCAGACTGTAAAATTATTTTGGAAGCATGCTCAGTGTAATTCAGCCTTTTTTTCTGTCTTTTTTTATAATATAATATTATTAATCATAATAAAATTTTTTTTTATAAAAATGGTATTGTAAATTGCCAGTTGTAAACATAAGCTTCAGTACATACCAGACTTTCATTTAGCGATGCTGCAACCTCTTGTAAACTTACAGAACCTTTAGGTGATGACTGAGGAGATCTCTGTGAATATTGTTCAAAACACAGCATGTGAAAATTAGTTTACAGTGACTTAATGAGGTTCAAGCAAATAACAGAAAGGAGGTGAGAACAGGGAGGAGAAAAGAGAACTAGATTAGCACAGGGCACAAAAAGAAAGCATTATAAAAAATCTAATGTAGGTCAAGCTCAAAGTTCCAGTGCCTTGAAAAAGTATTCATACCCCTTGAAATTTTCCACATTTTGTCATGTTACAACCAAAAACGTAAATGTATTTTATTGGGATTTTATGTGATAGACCAACACAAAGTGGCACATAATTGTGAAGTGGAAGGAAAATGATAAATGGTTTTCAAATGTTTTACAAATAAATATCTGAAAAGTAAGGCGTGCATTTGCATTCAGCGCCCTTTACTCTGATACCCCTAACTAAAATCTAGTGGAACCAATTGCCTTCAGAAGTCACCTAATTCATAAATAATGTCCACCTGTGTGTAAGTCAAAGTGGATGTAAACCCGATTTATGAAATTTGACCTGGGCCCATATATCTTCTGTAGTGTTTATTATCTCTCTCCAAAGCACTAAGTCCAGTGATTTTCTGCTGCTCCGTTCCTCTGTTATCAGCATGATAACTTCTGACAAGTTCTCTGACACAGGAGACAAAAGCAGCTAAACATTTTTATCGGTGTGGGTGCTATAAATAGATTAGCTGAGAGATAGTCTATTCACAGCACAGCTCTGCAAATATCTTCATTGTTCTGCCTATGTGGAGGGGGGTGCCCTTTCCTCAATCAGCTGTCGCACAGTGTATGCCAGGATTCCACTCCCACAGCTGAAACAGGAAGAACAAATTCTAACACATTGTTCACTTTCGAAAGAATATAGCAAGCTGAAGACAGCAGATATACATAAAAAACGTATGTAGGGAGATTTGTTTCATCCCTGTGTATCATCTGAGGCTGTTCGCTTCACTGGGTATATGTGAGGGTTTAAATCCACTTTAATCTCAGCATACAGTTGTATTCAAAATTATTCAACCCCCCCAATGCTGTAAAGGGTTTTAGGGAATTTAGTGTACATTTGTAATTGTATTCAGAATGAAATCCTACAAGGACTTCTTAAAGAACTCTATGCAACTAAAATGACATCAATTGGTTTTGTAATACAGTAGTAAATGTTTCTTTTGTGAATTCTTCATTGACACAATTATTCAACCCCTTAAAGACTACCACTCTGAAGAACAGAAGTTCATTGAAGTGTTTTCAATCGGGTATTAAAAACACCTGTGGATGTCAGGGAGCAGCAATAAAGCCTAATAAGCACCAATTAGGAAGCTTTAAAATGACTGTGCTACTCAGCTCCTTCTAGACATTTACTGGTGTGGTTACAAACATGGTGAAGTCAAGAGAATGGTCCAGGAAGACAAGAGAAGAGGTGATTACTCTTCACAGAAAGGGCAATGGCTATAAGAAGATTGCAAAGATGTTAAACATACCAAGAAACACCATAGGAAACATCATTCGCAAATTCAAGGCAAAGGGCACTGTTGAAACGCTACCTGGTCGTGGCAGAAAGAAGATGCTGACTTCGACTGCTGTGCGCTACCTGAAGCGTAGAGTGAAGAAAAGTCCCCGTGTGACTGCTGAGGAACTGAGAAAAGATTTGTCAGATGTGGGTACTGAAGTTTCTGCTCAGACAATACAGCGCACACTGCGTAATGAAGGCCTCCATGCCAGAACTCCCAGGCGCACCCCCTTGCTGTCTCCAAAGAATAAGAAGAGTCGACTGAAGTATGCCAAAAGTCATGTGGACAAACCACAGAAGTTTTGGGATAGTTTTCTGCGGACTGATGAAACAAAATTAGAACTGTTTGGGCCCATGGATAAACGCTATGTTTGGAGGAGGAAGAACAAGGCCTATGAAGAAAAGAACACCTTGCCTACTGTGAAGCATGGCAGGGGGTCAATCATGCTTTGGGGCTGTTTTGCTTCTGCAGGTACAGGGAAGCTTCAGCATGTGCCGTGAAGTGGCTCTGCAGCTTTCACATGCGTTTGCAAATGTGTGTCAACTAAACCCCTGTTCTTTGTACCAAGAGACAGGTCTATTTGGTTAGTGACAGACTGGAGGGTGAGTACATCAGACTGGGGGCTGGCTGACTTTCATGCACCTCTTACAATCCTTCAGCCTCATTTTTTTTTTCTTGTTATAGGGATGGAGACGCCGGGCAACACCAGCTTGGGTCTCATTTAAAGTCCCACCTAGTCCAATATGTTTAAGCAACCAGGGATGGAGACGCCTTGCTTACAGCTTGGTGCCTCATATAAAGTCCCACCGTGCGATTTTCGTGCGTTATTGGTGGATGCAGTTTTGATTTGACCTTAGTGTTTTCCGTATACAGGGATGGAGACCAATAGCATGACCTGCTTGTCTCACACAAAGTCCCAAATAGGAAATTAGGGATTTCAAAGGCAATGTGCTTTACAGGCCATGCCCCATACATAAAATCCCTTCCTATCTTTATACTGCATCCACCAAGGGGATGGAGGTGTAATGCTTTTCAACTGGTCTCTTCCAGTTTGTACCATCGTTATAACCTAATTATTTGAGTCTTTGAGACAACAGCAAGTCATGGATGAGGATGGGTTGGGGGAGGCTGGGCTGTCTCCCTCTCACCTGTCCCCCATCCATCCATTAGCAGCCATGTGCCTCCAGTGTGAGGACACTAAATTAACAGTGTAGGACTGCAGATATAACAGGGTGCCGTGAAGTGGCTCTGCAGCTTTCACATGCGTTTGCAAATGTGTGTCAACTAAACCCCCTGTTCTTTGTACCAAAGACAGGTCTATTTTGTTAGTGACAGACTGGAGGGTGAGTACATCAGACTGGGGGCTGGCTGACTTTCATGCACCTCTTACAATCCTTCAACCTCATTTTTTTTTCTTGTTATAGGGATGGAGACGCCGGGCAACACCAGCTTGGGTCTCACTTAAAGTCCCACCTAGTCCAATATGTTTAAGGTACCATGAATTCTCTTCAGTACCAGGAGATATTGGATGACAATGTGATGCAGTCCGTCACAAACCTGAGGCTTGGGAGACATTGGACCTTTCAACAGGACAATGATCCCAAGCATACCTCCAAGTCCACTAGAGCATGGTTGCAGATTAAAGGCTGGAACATTTTGGAGTGGCCATCACAGTCACCAGACTTAAATCTGATTGAGAACCTTTGGTGGGACTTAAAGAAAGCAGTTGCAGTGCACAAGCCTAAGAATGTGACTGAACTGGAGGCTTTTGCCCATGACGAATGGGCGAAGATACCCACAGATCGCTGCAAGACACTTGTGTCCAGCTATGCTTCACGTTTAAAAGCTGTTATAACTGTAAAAGGATGTTGTACTAAGTACTAAGATTGAATGTCACTTGGGGTTGAATAAAACTGATAATGATGTAAGCACAGAAAAGACATTTGTGGTTATTTCATTATAAATGTTATGTTATATTTGTCTGACCTACACGTGCCTCTTTGATTTAATTGTAAGCAGGATGACTGAATGATCAAAATCAATGTCAAACTGGCCAAAACAATCAATTTCAGTGGGGGTTGAATAATTTTGAATAGAACTGTAAATGCAGCTGTTCTGTGAAGCCCTCAGAGGTTTGTTAGAGAACCTTAGTGAATAAACAGCATCATGAAGGCCAAGGAACACACCAAACAGGTCAGGGATAAAGTCGTGGAGAAGTTTAGAGCAGAGTTAGGTTATAAAGAAATATCCCACGCTTTGAACATTTCACGGAGCACTGTTCAATCCATCATCTGAAAATGGAAAGAGAATGGCACAACCGCAAACCTACCAAGGCATGGCAGTCCACTTAAACTGACAGCCTGGTCAAGAAGAGCATTATTCAGAGAAGCAGCAAAGAGGCCCATGGTAATTCTGGAGGAGCTGCAGGGATCCACAGATCAGGTGGGAGAATCTGTCCACAGGACAACTATTAGTTGTGCATTCCAAAAATCTGGCCTTTATGGAAGAGTGGCAAAAAGAAAGCCATTGTTGGAGGAAAGCCAGAAGAAGTCCCGTTTGCAGTTTGTGAGAAGCCATGTGAGTAACACAGCCATAAGGTGGAAGAATGTGCTCTGGTCAGATAAGACCAACATTGAACTTTTTGGCCTAAAAGCAAAATGCTATGTGTGGTGAAAAACGAACACTGTACATCACCCCGAACACACCATCCCCACCGAGAAACATGGCGGTGGCAGCATCATGTTGTGGGGTTGCTTTTCTTTAGCAGGGACAGAGAAGCTGGTCAGAGTTGATGGGAAGATGGATGGAGCCAAATACAGGACAATCTTAGAATAAACCTGTTAGAGTCTGCAAAAGACTTGAGACTGGGGTGGAGGTTCACCTTCCAGCAGGACAATGACCCTAAATAGAATAAGAATAGGCAAAAACGTCACTCTCTAGATGTGCAAAGCTGGGAGAGACATACCCGAAAAGACTCGCAGCTGTATTAGCAGCGAAAGGCATCTACTGACAAATACTAACCTTTTTTCACTCTACCTAAATTAGTTTTAAGTTTTGGTGGAAGTTCCATATTAAGGCCAGGTTCACATCCATCCACGTCTGATTTATTAGTGCATTTTTTAAATATGATCTTTAGCGCATTTACATCCATTTTAATTATTCTATGGGGTATCACAGCGCATGAGAATGCACAAAAATAGGATATGCTTCATTTTTCAAACTGAAGTTTAATGTGCTACAGAGCTCTCATCAACCTCATTGAATAACATTGCTTTTTATGATATGTGTTGCTTTGCTTTATATGCATTTACAATGCATGTGTTAAAACATAAAGGTGTGAACAGGTCCTGCATGCTTCCTATAGCTGTAAACCTGACATGCACATCTATAAACTTTATATAGTAAACATGATGAAAAAAACCCCATAAAATTAAAGACTTTATAAACTTAAAAAAATGTAAAAAAAAAGACATGATGTTTAAACTTAAGAGTTGAACCAAGGATGAAAACGTATATAAAAAATATATTCCTTAATAGCCACAAAGGATATTAATCACTTTGTGTGCACCAAATGCCTTTGCAAGCCCAGATATTACCTTGCATGATACCAGTGCCATCATCACTGTGCTATACATAGCCTATGCAGGGAGCAGAGCTGTGGGGGGGGGGGGGACCCAGTGGGCCCACCCACTACAGGCTGCCTACAGAAATCTACAGGAGGCCGAGACAAGACCAGTCATCCTGTACAAGGAGAGAAAGCAGCAATGACTGGTCTTTATTACAGGAAGGCCTAGGCAAAGACAAATTTAAATTTCTGGATAACTGTGCAGTTCTGGAAGAAATACACACAGCATTCCAAAATTCAAGAAAGAATATGCATGTACTTCTACTTAAACAATATCTGCTTATCCTGGAGTTCAGCTTTAAGGCACAGGGCTTGCATCCCTCGTTCTCCATTACATGAAAAAAAATCACCATACAAATTATAGGCTTTATATCTTCCTTTAGGGAAGCTTTGAAATGGCATGAGCATACACTTTATTATCAAAAGTATTGGGACACCTGCCTTTACATGCACATGAACTTTAATGGCATCCCAGTCTTAGTCCATAGGATTCAAAATTGAGTTGAACATTACAGCTATAACAGCTTTAACTCCTATGGGAAGGCTGTCCACAAGGTTTAGGAGTTTGTCTATGGGAATGCTTAACCATTTTTCCAGAAGCGCATTTGTGAGGTCAGGCACTAATGTGGACGAGAAGGCCTGGCTCGCAGTCTTTGCTCTATTTCATCCTAAAGGTGTTCTATCGGGTTGAGGTAAGGACTCTGTGCAGGCCAGTCATGTTCCTCCACCCTAAACTCGCTCATCCATGTCTTTATGGACCTTGCTTTGTGCACTGGTGCACAGTCATGTTGGAACAGGAAGGGACCATCCCCAAACTGTTTCCACAAAGTTGGGAGCATGAAATTGTCCAAAATGTCTTGGTATGCTGATGCCTTAAGAGTTTCCTTCACTGGAACTAAGGGGCCAAACCCAACCCCTGAAAAACAACCCCAAACCATAACCCCCCCTTCACCAAATGATTTGGACCAGTGCACAAAGCAAGGTCCATAAAGACATGGATGAGTTTGGGGTGGAGGAACTTGACTGGCCTGCATCTCAGCCCGATAGAACACCTTTGGGATAAATTTCTAGATTGGTGAAACCTTGTGCACAGCCTTCCCAGAATGGTCGAAGCTGTTATAGCTGCAAAGGGTAGCCCAACTCAATATTGAACCCTATGGACTAAGACTGGGATGCCAGTAAAGTTAATGTGCGTGTCAAGGCAAGCGTCCCAATACTTTTGGTAATATAGTGTGTATAAAGCCAGCTTATAACTTACAAAAACATACCTGCACCAGACGTGGAGACTGATTGATTGCTCCATTATTTTGTAAATCGCTTTCTTCAGTGACGGCATCAATATCTTGAAGAATAAATGCAGCATTGTTGTTTAAGCTTTCCTGTAATAATATATAACCTGGTATGTTAGACTGAATAATAAAATCTTTGTCTTGCATATGCTATCTGTAAGAAAAAAACAAGATAATAAAAGATAGTGTAGCGGGGTTAAACATGCCTAAAGACACTGTTTGATATGTGGGAAGGAACTAGGCTCCCTCTAGTGGTAGCTGCATGGAATTTCCCGGGCTGTGACTTCCTTTTCACAAGATGAAGAAACTACATCTCCCAGGCTGCTTTGCAAGATCCAGGAACTAGGCTCCCTCTAGTGGTAGCTGCATGGAATTTCCCGGGCTGTGACTTCCTTTTCACAAGATGAAGAAACTACATCTCCCAGGCTGCTTTGCAAGATCCAGGGTGCACGGCTGCACCGCACGGCACTATGGGGGAGGTTATTTAAAGGAAGAGAGAAGCGCGCGAAGGGGGGGCCTTTCTGCGCTGGACTCTGAGGAACCAGCGAGCGAGAGTGAAGGACTGACACTGGATATTGGGCCAGAGCCTTTTAGCCTGGAGGGACGACGTGGAACCGTCCCATCTCAAGCACGAGGCACATTCCTGGAGGTCATACTGCTGTTTGCCGAGACCGGAAGTCATCCGCCAGAAGGACCCCGCGCGGCTGGCATATAGCCAAAGGACTGAGACCGCAGTGGAAGCGCGCGAAGGAGAAACTTCTGTTGGTGAGAGGGCACATGCCCAATAACTGACTTTATCTGCTGAAGAGACAGTTTTATCTACAGATAGCGGTAGCGCAGCAGGAGGTGATAAAACCCCGGGGTTTATCACCATACTCTCTCAGGAGACTCATAGACAAACAATAAGGTCTGTAAAGGAGTTGCCAGAGGCTTATCTCTCTCGCAGAAGTTATTGCTCAGTTACGCAGACACCCTGCGGTGACAACTAACAGCTCGTTGTTTTCTCTCTCTTGATCTTTATTCCTAATCTGGATTACAAATGAGCTCTATTCAATAACCTTGCTAGCGAAGATCAACAAGAAAGAAGAGAACTCTGGGGGAGGGACTCAGATAGGCCCACCTACCTGGTACTGTGTCTAGCCTTAATGCAGGAGGAGTGTGGGGGTATTCTTTTACCTTTTTAAAGCTGTTTTAAATAACCTTTTATGGACTTGTATTGTATTGTATTGTATCTCCCCTATTCAATTTGATATATAGTAAACTAAGTTTGGTTAATTACAATCTTGTGCGTTGTTCCATTGTGTCACCCAGAAGGACTACTATTCAAGAAGGTAACAAGGTATTGTTGCATAGTGAAGTATTGTATTCCAACCTGTGTATCTATTTGATAGTCCAGTCCTATTCTGGGTCAGTTGTGCCTGAGGAGGGATCGAGCCAATTTGATTGGGTTGTTAGGCAGGGTGTAGACCCAATAATATAATCAGCAGCTCCTGCGGGGGTGGTGCTACAATAGTAACACGGCAGGCAGGTATTTTATATTTATGTGGAAAGGAGCACAAATCAAACTAATAATAACCTCAGTTCATATTTCATCATTGCAATTGTGTGACACCAGGCATGAATTTCCCTTCTAATAACAAGCTTAAATAATAAGAACAATGACAAAGAAAATAAACATAACAATAGGTAGCCTCAGCAACATTCGATTCATGTTCCTTGCCTGAAAGTAAACATAAATCGTATTGGTTATTACGTATACCTATAATTTAAACACAATCATTTACTATATGACCAAATGCACACTGGATGTTATCACTGGACGTGTCAGTAGAAAGCTGTAGCTGTAGAAGGATTTTTTCAGCTGTTTTGCAGTAGCGTTTTTTTAGCATTTTTTTGCGTATTTTTTAGTTTTTTTCCGCTGTAGCGTTTTTTAGCTTTTTTTTTTTTTTTTTTAGCAAAACTGAACTCCCACGAAAGTTCATGACTCAAAAACGTTTATAAATGCAGAATAGCTGCGTTTTTAGGCTTCATGCACACTGAACGTTTTCAAAACATCAGCAGAAAGCTGTAGCTGTAGAAGGATTTTTTCACCTGTTTTGCAGTAGCGTTTTTTAGCATTTTTTAGCATTTTTTTTTTAGCTTTTTTTTTCAGCTGTAGCATTTTTTTTTTTATAGCAAAACTATACTCCCGCAAAAATTCATGACTCAAAAACGTTTATGAATGCAGAATAGCTGCGTTTTTAGGCTTCATGCACACTGAACGTTTTCAAAACATCAGTAGAAAGCTGTAGCTGTAGAAAGCTTTTTCTAGCTTTTTTGCAGTAGCGTTTTTCAGCGCTTTTTTCAGCTGTAGCATTTTTTAGCTTTTTGTTTTTTAAGCAAAACTATATTCCCACAAAAGCTCATGACTCATAAACTTTGATAAATGCGGAATAGCCGTGTTTTTCAGCGTTTTTAGGCCTCATGCACACTGGACAATATCAAAATGTGAGTAGAAAGCTGTAGCTGTAGAAGGCTTTTTTCAGCTTTTTTGCAGTAGCGTTTTTTTATTTTTTTTTCAGCTGTAGCGTTTTTTAGCTTTTTTTTTAGCAAAACTATAGTCCCACAAAAGCTTATGGATCAAAAACGTTGATAAATGCCAAATAGCTGAGTTTTTTGGCGTTTTTCAGAGTTTTTAACCGTTTGCCGACCGCCGCAAGTACATATACTGCGGTGGTCAGCCCCGTGCAGGCAAAGTGACGTACCGGTACGTCACTCGTCTGTGAGCCAACAGGGGGCGAGCGCGCGCCGCCGGAGGCGCGCTCCCGCCCCGCTCGTTCACGGACACCTCTGCGCGAGAGTCACTCGCGATCGTCAGTTACAGAGGGAGAAAGGCAGGCGGCTAATGTAAACAAAGCCGTCTGTCATTCTCCCCTGAGTAACAGCAGAGATCATACGGTCCTGCTATGTAGGACCGTAGATCTCTGCTGTTACATGAAAAGCCACATCCAATCACAGTTAGAATCACGCCCCTAGGGACACACTTAACCCCTCCTTCTCAAATAAAGTTAACCCCTTCCCTACCAGTGTCATTTTTACAGTAACAGTGCATATGTATAGCACTGATTACTGTAGTAATGTCACTGGTACCCCCAAAAGTGTCAAAAATGTCAGTCAGGGGTCCGATCTGTCTGCTGCAATGTCGCAGTCCCGCAAAAAAAATCGCAGATCGCCGCCATCACTCGTTAAAAAAAAAAAAACAACAAAAATGACAAAAATCTTTCCCTTAGTTAGTAAACGCAATAACTTTTGCGCAAACCAATCAAAATACGCTTTTTGCTATTTTTTTTTTTACCAAACATATGTAGCAGAAAACAAATTGGCCTAAAATGTTAAAAAATTTTGATTTTTAAATTTTTATTTGGGGAATTTCATATAAAAAAAATGTGAAAAATATTGTTATTTTTGCAAAATTGTTGCTCTTTTTTTGTTTATAGCGCATGATCAAAAAATCGCACAGGTGATCAAATACCACCAAAAGAAAGCTCTGTTTGTGGGAAAAGAAGGACGTCAAATTAGTTTGGGTACAGCGTCGCACGACTGTGCAATTGTCCGTTAAATTCACGCAGTGCCGAATCGCAAAATAGGCCCTGGTCAGGAAGGGGGTAAAATCTTCC
Source organism: Pelophylax lessonae (assembly GCF_965119305.1). NCBI lineage: Eukaryota > Metazoa > Chordata > Amphibia > Anura > Ranidae > Pelophylax > Pelophylax lessonae. Next base: position 191,192,535 of record NC_138773.1, read on the forward strand.
GGGGCTTAAGTTGTTAATACTAATTATTTTATTCTCTTACACAAAGACCTTTAAAAAAGGGCCAGCTGTTAGATGTGAAACTCTACAGTGCTGTTAGTCTAACACTGGGAACTTGCTTAGAGGAGGGAACAGGGTACAGGGATGACTATTATGTGTGTTGTTGCTCCTTTCTCATCAAGTCTGCAGGCGGGGGCCTTGGGAGATCACCAAACTGTATTTATTTGTAATGGAGAAAAGTAATGCTGCCCTTACACTTTTAGGGGGCAGTTGTTAATGCATGTTCTGTTTGCCCACAGGGAAAGCCATCTGTTAAATACTCCATAACCCTGTAATGTCTGCTCTCTGAAGCCGGGAACATGGGGCCAGAGGGTGCAATACCTAACTTGGACCCTCTTTCTTACCGGTCCAATCATTCTCATGTCTTCTTTCCAAAAAGTGGTTGGACAGTAAGGTCAGTCCGACCCAAAGACATTTGGAAACAGTCAGATCAACAACAATCCACTCCTATGGGTATCCTAAACAGCAATTTCAGGTAACCAATGAATTATATCAGTAATCTATTAATACTGTACATCAAAGATTATAACACCAAGTTTATGAAGTTTACTCGGTTTACTTTAATTAGATACCATTGGTTGTATGTATATAAAATATGCGTCTATGTGGAACTGCTCATCTGTGCTGAAAGTATGCTCACTGTGTGTCCCAGCACGGTGACCAAACTGTCACAGAACCCTCCTGGTCTTTGTTAATATTGGGAGTTTCCCGTCATGTGACCACGATGACAGCCAACCACAGCAGTCATATGGTTGGGAAGACCGGCTCCCAGCGATAGGAGCCTCACTGCATGTGTCTTCTGTAACAAAGAACCTCCTTGCTCACAGTTTTGTTATTTAGACTGTAGTTGTACTTTAAGGTTACTCACCTGGCTGTTCATTGTAGCAGAAGTGTCTGTAGACCTGGCCTCCAAATTTCTGAATTCTCCCCTGGTCCCAGTAATAGATTCTGTTTTCTCATCACTCTGCACCTCTTTCTTGTTTTCTTCACCTTCTTCTCTTTTCTCATTGTTCTTCTCATGAATCTCTTCAGTGACAGACTGCTGATAAGACACCTAGAAAAAAAAAGAATTGTAGATATTTCAGGTTCATAGCTTATAGAAGTATAGAATGAAGAAATTAGGGTAAAATACCATGTAGTGTATACTATCATGCCTATATGCAGGGCCAGGACAAGGGGTTGGCAGGAGGGACGGCTGCCTTGGGCATTGTGGTATTATATGAGGTGGGGGTGGGGGGGCACCACAAGGAGATTGGGGGGGGGGATTTGTGTTGGAAGGGGTAATTTTGGATGCAGCAGGGGGTAAGTATTGTTCCAGGAGAGGAAATTTGGGGGGATGCTAAGAGTGGTGATTTAGAGGGATTTGTGTTGGGAGGGGGATGGGGAGAAGAAAATTTGTGCTAGCAGGGAAATTTGTGCTGGGGGGGGAGGGTTTGAAGTGTGGGGGGGAGTTGTATTTTAATAGGGGAAGTTTCAGGGGTAGATGATTTGTGCTAGGAGGGATAATTTTTTTTCTTGGGAGGGGGAAAAGATTTGTGCTCAGTAGGGGGGGAATTTCAGCAGGGAGGCAGATTTACACTGGGAGGAGGGGGAGTTTATGTTTAGGGTGTAGGCATACAGATTCGTGCTCAGTATTTTGTTTTTTTTGGGGGGGGGGTTGCTGACACATAATGCTTATACATCTTGCGGGGCGGTGGCGGGGTGCAGTATGGCATGTTCGCCCTGGGATCTAGGTGACCTTGTCCCTGGCACTGCCTATACACATGGCCAACACATTTCAACAGAGGTACAAAGACAACATTATTAATGAACTGGGCCACACATACTTTCAGGCCCCGTTCACACTGGGGCGATCCGACTTCCCGGGGCGACCTCCGAGGTCGTGGTGCGAGCAGCGCGCCGTGACCTCGGAGCGGCCGCCACGGACTTCATAACATTGAAGTCTATGACGGTCGCTCCGGGTCGCCCCAAAGAAGCTCCGGACCCTTTTTCTAAGTCAGAGCGACTTGTGTCGCTCCTATTAGAACGGGTCCGCAGCTTCACTATGGAAGGCGACCTACAGCGACCTGTGAGGCGACCAGGTCGCCTCACAGGTCGCCCCAGTGTGAACGGGGACTTAGATCATTCAGTGGACTGTCTTTGCTCAGCTATATATATAAATAAATACACTATAAAATGTAATATTTAACTATCGACATTTTTCCTATACTGTTGTTAAAGGGTATGTGCACTTTTAGTTTACTTACCCTAGGTGAGTGCCATAACCACCACCCAGTGTGCATGAGAAGAAGGACCTAAACATATGTACTATTTAACTAGCAAAATGGTTATACAGCTCTACCTCTTCCATCCCTATAACTCTATAATATAGCATTTGTTTTTTTTTAAAAGATAGTTTAAAGGGAAAAGTAGTGGTGTAACTAGAAGGATAGCATGGTCACATCCTTTGCCTACAAAATTTGTCCCTCTTTCTCATCTCAGAAAGTTGGGAGGTATGTACAAGTTGTAAATAAATACATACAGTACTAACATAGCAAGCACAGTATTTATCAATTTTTGTAAATTTAATATAGGTAATTATACAGCAGCTTAGATTTATTTCATTTTATGTATTTAAAGAACAGTGTAGAATTGATCTTTTTTTGTTTGACCTTTAGGCATGCACAAGAGTGGTTGGCAATGTCCATGCTGCATCAAAGACATTCGTTTTGATTTCTACTATACTCTAGAATCATAATCTGGTTCTTACAGGCAGAATAATGTTTTAAATAAAGGCCATTGATTTTAGGTGATTTCTTTTTTTTACTGATATTGACCATAGTAGCTGTTTGTAGGAACACATGATCTATTCATAGTGTTTTTTCATTTATGATATGACTGGGGCATAGCAACATTGAAGTTGCAAGAAGATGTTCCCTCCTTGCCATCCCAGAAAGTTGAAAGGTTTGCTAGCTTGATGATTACAGTAGTTGTAGACTGTAAATCTTGCCAAGTAACATATTCGGAGGGAGGGCAAATCCCACAGCTGTTGCCCTTACTGTACATCTAAGACAGAACCAGGCCTAGGGGCAGCACTTCTCAAAGGGCAGAAGGTTAATAGCTTGTATTCTTTTCCCAGCAAAAAGGTTAGCACCTGGAAAGATCTTGTTATCTGCTGCAATCAATCAGAAATCCCATAATATTTTTTAAATTATCATTTAGAAAATAGAAATAAATATTTCATAGTTTCATTCACTTTACATAAGCTTTTTGTGCATACATTTTATTTAAGTGTCTTAGGGCTTCTTTACACAGCTTTATTTAGCCATGTCAAACTAAGTAGATTCCCTTTAACCTCAATTGTTCAGTGTGGAACAAAGCTCTTTCATACAGGCTTTCCGATCAGGTCCGCCTGTCAGTTTTTCAGGCGGACCTGATCGGATGCTCCATGCACCCCTATGGGGCAGCAGATGTCAGCGGTGACATCTCCGCAGACACCCACTGCTCTCCGATCTGATCCTGTCCGTGAAATCCAGACAGATGAAAACCCTATTTTCCATCCTTCTGGCGGATCGGATAGGATGAAAACGGAGAGGCAGTCTGTTTTCATCCGATCTCCCATAGAGGAGAGTGAGGATCTGACAGCTCCATCTCTGCAAAGTAAGGGCTCTTTCACACGGGCGATCCGATCAGATCCGCCTGTCAGTTTTTTAGGCGGATCTGATCGGATCCTCCATGCAGCTCTATGGGGCAGCGGATGTCAGCGGAGAAACCTCCGCTGACACCCGCTGCCATCCGTATCCGATCCTGTCCGTGAAATCTGGACGGATGGAAACCCTATTTTTCCATCCGTTCAGGTATCGGATCGGATGAAAGCAGACAGCCGGGCCGAAATCCCATGTGAAAGGACTCTAAGGCTATGACTAATCTACTTTGTGTTGGGTTTTTGTTGAGGATGCAGCGTGGCTTATTGTAGATGCCCTTGAAATGAAGGAAAAGCAGCCATGTTGCATTGAAAACTAAAAGCTAGCATTTAACAGCAATTAAAATTTTAGTCAAAATTTTAAATTATTAGTTGGGTAAATGTAACATTTGTTTTTGCAGTGACAAGAGAATTTGAAGTAGTTAATGTGTTTTTTTGTTTGATAAAGCCTATTCCTTACAGAATTGAATCTTAAAAGGCAACAAATTTTTGAAGTACTTTGGAATGTCATATGTCAAGTCATCAGATGTACTGAGAATACACTTTTTTTGTACAAATGTTCATACGAACTTTCATTTGAAAACCTTCTAGTGTATGGCCAGCAGTGGCAATGGATGGCTAAGGAGAAAACTGTCATATGGTGAGTTTTTGAAAAAAAAAGGGTGTGCAAGGGGTGTGCCGGATGTGCCCTGTGCACACCCTAATCACCCCATGCGCATTAGCATTATCGCTGTGTGCTGGTGGGGAGATGGGAAATATCTCCCTCTAACCAGTTCTGTCATTAATTGCTACTGTACTTCTTTCACTGTACCATCTCTGCCAACAGAATGTGTGTGTATACACTCATGCAGGTGTGTTTGCGCTATAGGGTGCACACCTGTCAGGAAAGGAATCAGCATTCAGCAACAATAGAATGCTGGATGCAGAGCAGGTGTGTCACCACGCCCATCTCCCCAGCCCTGGCCCTATATAAGACACTCTCTGGCTGTGCTTCAGTGCTGGTTTATCATCAGCTCCTGTACCCGTGACCTGTTCGATTGCCTGTTGTTCCTGTTTATCCCGGCTAGCTCCTTTGACTTACCTGCATCTCTCCTTCGTTTGACCTCGGCTTGCCTGACCACCCCTTACTCTAAAAGACACCTCTGCTGGATCTCCTGTGTACCGACCTTGGCTTGGATCCCACGGACTCTCTCTCTTGTGCGGCCCTCTGTACCTTCATCTCCTCGGACTGATTATCTGTGTATGACCCTCGGCCTGGCATTAACCTTTGTCTCTTTTCTCTGAGCATCTATAGATCTCCTGGAAGCGGTCCTGAATCACCATCCATCCATCCATCCGGGATCCATCCGCATCCAGTGCTCCTTGGGACGTGTCATCTCCTGTTTCACCACCAGGGGTGATCCGCACCGAGCTGCAAGGGAAGCCCTCTCAGCACTTCGGCCTCCACCAAGGTAACTGACAGCATAAACCAGCCATGTCAGAGGCCGACAGAGGTGCTTCCCCGCTCGAGGCTCTGTGCCAACAGGTTTCAGCCCTGACCCAGGCCGTACAAAGACTACAAGATGGTTACTTCCAGCTGGAAGGTCGGGTACTTAACCTAGCCGGCTCCTCCTCCCCGACGGACCCTACTCAGCCTGCCACTAGCTCGCTACCGGCTCCGTCCCAACCGGATCAAACTAGCTCTGCCCATTCAGTTTCAGCTCCGCCACCAGAGCCACGGGTGCCCACGCCAGACGCTTCCGTGGGGAGCGAAGGAAGTTCAGGGCCTTCAAGAATGCCTGTTTGTTATATCTGGCTCTCCAGCCCAGGACCTTCTCCTCTGAATCCGTTAAAGTAGGGTTTATAATTTCCCTATTGGCTGACGAACCTCAGACTTGGGCACACAACCTCCTGGAACAGAAGAGCCCGATCCTAAATTCCGTAAGCTCCTTCTTTGAGGCTATGGCCCAATTATATGAAGATCCCCAGCGCACGGTCACCGCAGAGTCTGCCTTACATGCCCTACAACAGAACAAACGCCCGGCCGAGGACTACACTGTAGATTTCCGTAGGTGGGCAGCCGACACGGACTGGAATGAGGCAGCATTGAAGTATCAGTACCGACATGGCCTCTCTGAAGCTCTAAAGGACGAGCTTGCTCGAGTAGAGACACCAGCATCCTTGGAAGATTTAATCTCCCTTGCCATCCAGATGGACAGGCGTCTCCGGGAAAGACGCTCAGAATGCCTCCAGGGGGCTCGAGCTACTTGGGTCATGCCTAAGGTTCCATTTGCTGCCTCTCCTCTTCCTGGACCAGCTGTCAATGCCTCTGCAGATTGTGAACCCATGCAGATTGGGCTAATTTGTTCCTCCCTAACCCCCGAAGAGCGACAACGTCGCCACCAGGCGAACCTCTGCCTATACTGTGGAGCTCCTGGCCATTTTCTCCGCAACTGTCCTGTGAGGCCTAGTAAGTGCTATTCACGGTCTGTTCTGAACTGTCAGGTCTCTGAGCCGTCCCCTGCTCACCTTACCCTTCCTGTCTCCCTACAGGTAGCCGAAGAGAGGATCCAGCTGACGGCAATTATTGACTCCGGAGCTTGTAGTTGTTTCCTGGACTGCACTCTAGCTAAGAAACTAGGAGTCCCCCTGCAAGTTAAGGAGCAACGGCTTCAAGTCTTTCTGGCCGACGGGTCCTTGCCTAGCTCCGGACCCGTGACCAAAGAGACCTATCCGGTTCTTACTATCACAACCCCGGGCCATCAAGAGTTCATCCGCTTCGATGTCTTGTCCTCTCCCTTATTCCCGGTAATCCTAGGCCTACCTTGGCTCCAGGCTCACAATCCCCAAATTGATTGGGTAAAGAAGAAGATCTCCTTCTCATCCAAATACTGCCAGGATCACTGCTTCCCTCCTGGACCCAATGCCCCTGCCGCTTGTCTAGCCGTCCAGCCGGGCCCAGACCCCCTTGAAGACCTTCCTGAAGCTTATCGGGACTTTAGGGATGTATTTGACAAGAAAAAGGCTGATGTTTTACCCCCTCACAGGCCCTACGACTGCCCTATTGAACTTCTCCCAGGGGCAGAGATCCCTTTCGGAAGAATATTTCCCCTGTCTGAGAAGGAATTGGAAACTCTTCGAACCTATGTCAATGAAAACTTGGAAAAGGGGTTCATCAGGCCCTCATCCTCTCCAGCGGGTGCTGGAATCTTCTTTGTTGAGAAGAAAGATGGCACATTAAGACCCTGCGTTGATTACCGGGAGCTCAACAAGGTGACCATCAAGAACCGCTATCCTCTCCCTTTGATTCCAGAGTTGTTTCAGCGCTTCCGGACTGCCCGGGTCTTTACTAAATTAGACCTCCGAGGGGCATACAACCTTATCCGCATCCGAGAGGGGGACGAGTGGAAAACAGCATTCAGGACCCGGTTTGGCCACTTTGAATATATGGTCATGCCCTTCGGGCTGTGTAACGCCCCGGCCACTTTTCAACATTTGGTGAATGACATTTTTCGAGAGTTTCTGGACAACTTCCTAATTGTGTACCTAGATGACATCCTGGTCTTTTCTTCCACTCTGGAACTCCACCGGATCCACGTTAAGAAAGTACTAGCCACCCTGAGGAAACATGGGCTCTATGTGAAACTGGAGAAGTGTGAATTTGAGAGAGAGTCCATCCAGTTCCTAGGGCTCATTATCTCAACAGGGGGTGTATCTATGGATCCGCAGAAGGTGAAAGCAATTCTGGAGTGGCCAGCCCCCACAGACAAAAAAGGAGTTCAGCGATTTGTGGGTTTCGCTAACTTTTACAGAAGGTTTGTGAAGGGGTTTTCAACAATTATTACACCCATCACCCAACTTACGCGCCAGCAGATCCGCTTCCGCTGGTCACCGGAGGCTCAGTCAGCCTTCAATGAGTTAAAGAACCTGTTCGTGACCGCACCTATTCTCCAACATCCGGACCCAGCTTTACCCTACATCCTCAAAGTGGATGCCTCGGAAGTAGCCACAGGGGCTATCCTGTCCCAGCGACAAGGCCCAAAGGCCTTACTACATCCGGTAGCGTTCTTCTCTCGAAAAATGTCACCCCCAGAGAGGAATTACGATGTGGGGGACCGGGAACTCCTGGCCATTAAATGTGCCTTAGAAGAATGGAGGTACCTGCTGGAAGGTGCAATGCACCCTATTATGATATTCACGGATCACAAAAATCTAGAATATCTCAGGGCCGCTAGACGCCTAAGACCTCGGCAAGCCCGGTGGGCTTTATTTTTCTCACGCTTCAATTTCCATATCACCTACAGGCCAGGGTCGAAGAATGGAAAAGCGGATGCCCGGTCCCAGATGTTTCCAGACTCTCCCAGCACAACGGAGCCCAATACCATCTTGTCAGCTCAAAACTTTTTCCTGATCCACGCTGACCTACAAACCTCAATTCAACAAGCCTCTACCCAATGTACAGGACTTGAAGCCGAGTCTCTAAAGAAACGGAATGGACTCCTCTGGTACCAGGAAAAAATTTTTGTTCCCGCACAAGTGAGATTGATGGTCCTCAAAACCTTTCATGACCACAAACTTGCCGGACATTTTGGGGTGAGAAAAACCTACGAACTTATTCAACGCCGCTTTTGGTGGCCTCAACTGCACCAGGACTGCAGAATGTATGTGAATTCCTGCATTACGTGCCAACGGAGCAAAGGGGCAAAAGTCAAGTCATGGGGCCTGTTGAGGCCATTACCGATTCCTGAGCAGCCCTGGAAAGGTTTATCTATGGACTTTATAGTTGAGCTACCACCCTCAGAAGGGTTTACCACCATCCTAGTAGTCGTAGATCGACTTTCAAAAATGGCTCATTTCCTGCCCATGGTGGGCACTCCTTCTGCCTTGGAAACAGCCAACGCATTCATCAAAGAGGTGGTCAGGTTACATGGACTTCCGAATAATATAGTATCAGACCGAGGCGTTCAATTTACCTCTAGATTTTGGAAGGAGCTCTGCAAGGCCTTGGCGGTTGGAGTGTCCCTGTCCTCTGCCTACCATCCACAAAGCAACGGGCAGACGGAAAGAACAAATCAAACTCTAGAACAGTACCTCCGATGCTTTTGCACCAGCTCTCAGGACAACTGGGTCTCCCTGCTCCCATGCGCAGAATTCGCTTACAATAATTCTGTACACTCCGCAACCAACCAAACCCCGTTTTGGGCTAATTATGGCTTCCATCCTTCTTTCTTGCCCAACTTGGACCAGGAAATCACGGTTCCCGCAGTCCTGGATCATCTGGCTGCCATTAAAGCTAATTTTCAGTTACTACAGGACAATATTCAGAAAGCCCAACAGGATTATAAGAAATTCTTTGACCTCAAACGGAAGGTGAACCCTGCACACAAGGTGGGAGATAAGGTCTGGCTCTCGTCAACTAATTTAAAACTTTCTTGCCCATCCAAGAAGTTGGGGCCAAGATTCATTGGTCCTTTCGAGGTCAAGAGAGTGGTGAACCCTGTGGCCTTTGAATTAGTCTTGCCCGGTTCTTTCAAAATTCACCCGGTGTTTCATGCCTCGCTACTGAAGCCCGCAATACCGAGCCCATACCCGGGGAGAGAAGAGGTACCACCTCCTCCAGTTGCAGTGGAAGGCGAGCCTGAATTTGAGATTGAGACTATCTTAGATTGCCGACGGAGAGGCAATCGCACTCAATACTTAATTAAATGGAAAGGATACCCCCCGGAGGACAATTCCTGGGAACCATTGGATAATATCCATGCTCCTAAGCTTCTGAGAGAATTTCATAGCAAATTTCCGGAAAAACATGGTCAGAGGGCATCCAGAGGCTGCCCCTCGGGGGGGGGGCACTGTCAGGAAAGGAATCAGCATTCAGCAACAATAGAATGCTGGATGCAGAGCAGGTGTGTCACCACGCCCATCTCCCCAGCCCTGGCCCTATATAAGACACTCTCTGGCTGTGCTTCAGTGCTGGTTTATCATCAGCTCCTGTACCCGTGACCTGTTCGATTGCCTGTTGTTCCTGTTTATCCCGGCTAGCTCCTTTGACTTACCTGCATCTCTCCTTCGTTTGACCTCGGCTTGCCTGACCACCCCTTACTCTAAAAGACACCTCTGCTGGATCTCCTGTGTACCGACCTTGGCTTGGATCCCACGGACTCTCTCTCTTGTGCGGCCCTCTGTACCTTCATCTCCTCGGACTGATTATCTGTGTATGACCCTCGGCCTGGCATTAACCTTTGTCTCTTTTCTCTGAGCATCTATAGATCTCCTGGAAGCGGTCCTGAATCACCATCCATCCATCCATCCGGGATCCATCCGCATCCAGTGCTCCTTGGGACGTGTCATCTCCTGTTTCACCACCAGGGGTGATCCGCACCGAGCTGCAAGGGAAGCCCTCTCAGCACTTCGGCCTCCACCAAGGTAACTGACAACACCCTAATGCAATAGGCTGTGCACACCTAGGTGTTGAAGCACTGGGACGTGGCACAGTGGGGTTAATTTACTTATACTTAGTGACAAAATCTGGTGCAGCTCTGCTTAGAATAGAAACCAATCAACGTCCAAGTTTTTTGTCAAAGTTTAGCTGAACAAGCTGAAATTAGAAAATGATTGGCTGCCATGCACAGCTGCACCAGGTTTTGCACTCTCCAGTTATAGTAAATCAACTCCAGTGCTTGCTTGCTAGTAACAGACTTTTTTTCTTCATACATTTTATTTGTTTCCCTTAACCACTTGCCTACTGGGCAATTAAACCCTCTTCCAATTTTCAGCTTTTAGCGTTGTCGCACTTTGAATGACAATTGCTCGGTCATGCAATGATGCGCCCAAATTACATTGTTATAATTTTTTTCACACAAATAGAGCTTTCTTTTGGTGGTATTTAATCACTACTAGGGTTTTATTTTTTGCTGAACAAACAATAAAAGACCGGAAAAAAACAAAAAAACAAAAACAGTTTTTATAGTTTGCTATAAAATAATTTTGTAATTAGGTAATTTTTCTATTTCATTGATGGGCTCTGATGAGGTAGCACTGATGGGCACTGATAGGCTGCACTGATGGGCAGTGATAGGCTGCACTGATAAGGCGGCACTGATAAGGTGACACTGGTGGGCACTGATTGGTGGCACTGATGGGCGGCACTGGGGGATGACACTGATAGGCAGCACTGATGATGAGGCACTGATTGGCAGGACTGGTGGGCATTGATAGGTGGCACTGATAGGTGGCACTGGTGGGAACAGATGATGTGGCAGTGGCTCTCCCTCTTCAGGATCAATGTCCCTCTGACAGCAGCTGATGATCGGCTTTTTTTTCTCCTCACGCTGTCAGCGTGAAAAAAAATAGCTGATTACTGCCTCTGTCATTGGCTGACAGCTGATCACATGATAACTTGGCTTGGACCGGCCCCTTATTTCGATCTGTGATCAGCTGAGTCCAATTGAGTCCAGTATATATGTATATGCTTTGTACTCTTTATATGATAGGTGACTGGAGAGGCGACACGGCTGTGGCGGAGGCTGAATGAGTAAATTCGAGTATACTGTTAAAAGTCTATACCCACAAAGAGGTAAACTACTGAACGAGGATTAGACAGTTATGATATTATTCTATATCTTAATTCCGATGGGTGATTTCCTGCATGATGGTAGTGAGTAGGAGTATATCCATATCTGTGACGCTGACCCACCAGGGGGAGCCCGCCGCAAGAGTGTCATGTCTAAGATCAGATGATATCTGATTACAGAAGGAGATCTGAGAGGGCGGGGACTAGTAAAGCAATGACAGGTCTTTAGTCATCGCTTCCGGCGCGGCCTCGTCACGGCCGGAAATGACACGATGAGACAACGCCACAGTCCACCAACGAGTCCGTCTATAATACCAAGGTCGTCACTTCCGGTGTGACGTTGTCGCAGCCGGAAGCGACGCGAGGAGGTAATATTACCACTGATTGGAACCCCAGCGAGGAAGTGTACTATCCCGGACTCCGGAATGACCGGAAGTGATGTGGCCACATCGCGCCACCACCGACCACAATCACAAACAATTAACCATCACTTGTAAAATATGTTTGAGCGCCAAAACGAACAAAGAGGGTGGATCCCCCCCCCCTCCTTCCTCCTATATATACTCCGGACAAAACACACAACAGGTAGGCAGGTGGTAACACGTACGGTGATACAGAGGTAAGTGACAGGGGCTCCATACCAATAGAAGGGATTATTGGTCATCTGTTTGGACATTTCAAACAAGAATATCATGACTAATTCTACGCTCCTTATCCACATTTTGTAGGGCGTGGACAGCCCAGGACCCTGGGTCCATTTAACTGAAATATATGTTTATATAGGCCATATTTCCCTGCCTGGAGCACCCTTTAGTTTGAGGAGAGGTAGGTATAAGGATACTCCTCCCCTCCCCCTTCCCTTTCCCCCCCCCCCCTTCTCCCCCCCCTTTTTTTCCCCTTCCCCCCCTTGTTTCCTCCCTCCCCTTTTCCTCCCCTTTGTCCCCCCCTCTTCCCCCCCCCTTTCCCCCCCCCCCTCTTTTCTCCCCCTTTTTCTCTCTCTGTCTCCCCTTCCCATCTCTCTTTTTTTCTTTTTTCCCCCTCCCTTTCTTTTCCCCCCTCTTTTCCCTCCCCTCCTCCCTTCCTTCCAATATGTAATATATGTCCTCACAGATCTTGACTCTTTACCATAGTTATAACAATAACCCCTTATGTACCCCACCCCTCTCTGGGTCAACCCTACTGCCACCTAGGACAAGTAGATTGGGGATATTTTCCCTACAAACTGCATAGAGGTCTCTAAAAACCTGGCTCAAACGAGTGCAATAGTGACACCAAGTGAGTATTTATACGCTTTGTTTTAATCTCCTGATATAACTAGCAACTAGTCCTCTAGTATCCCCTCTACTTATCCAGATATGACTCTCGGAATATTCCCCATTATCCAATGATTAACTCATGGAATGGAGATCTTATGATTGTTATATGTGGCCAATAATACATAACATATATACTCACATTTCTAGATGGAATGTACCTGAGGGTCATTGCATATATGGATAAACAATCCAGGAAGAGGACAACTATCTGCTAAGATTGGAGTTATTTATGGCAGGTTGGTTATAAAATTAATAAATAGAGATTATATTAAAACCACTGGCGTCAGTATTGCAGACTTGGATGTATACCTATTGGCTCTCTTATTCACAGCCTTGACCTTGATGATACAACTACAATTCAACACATCGGATATATATACAAAAGTGTTTTACGTGACACCTATATAAATTCTGTATGGTAAATATGGAGATATTATCTTCCGAACATTATATGTACCGCCACAGCCCTGCCGCCCACACAAGTCACTGTTGAAAAGGGTCAGTATAAATATTAGAACCAAATATATATAAAGATTAGTTATACATCCTGTATTATCAAATGTATAAATTATTGTATATTCACTTATATTTATGTTACTTATAGAAACATCGGTCTGTTAGGGTCTCTCAGGCCCTGAGGAAGCCTTAAGCGAAACGCGTCGGCTTGCTGGGGACCTATCGTGACCGAATCCAGCTTGAGACCTACCCTCCACCTATACAGGCTTTGTTTTCTGCCTCTAAACCCTTATGGGATATGTTTCTATAATCACAGTGACATTATATTTTAATCATTGTATGTTGTAATTGTTCGTTAATATACACGCATGGTCATCCATGCTTGTTTTTTATATACTTTGATAAACTAATAAAATGTAATTTTGATTTTACTACTGGTTCTATTTTCTGATCCTTCCACTCCCACAGGCCCGTAAAGCCCCGTCTTTCTCTGTCCCAAAATCTGTTTTTTGAACCCTCAATAGGGGTAAGGGCCAATTTGGCACGGTAACTTTTTGTCTACAAATTGTAATCTGGGTGGATAATACACCTTTCTCTCCTCTTTCCTCCGTGTATACATGGGAGTGGTACGATCATATTATAATATTGTTATGTTGTTTAATTGAGTTTTGTGTATTCTGTTAGGTAAAACATTACTTGCATTTAGTATAATAGTAAGGAATATCGAATAGTCCCGACAATTCAAACGTCTAGGTGTTTCACCTACACGTTTACATATTAGCTGTCCCCCTTGTGTGTATGTAGGTGGAATTTACCATTAGGGATATGGCTGAATTTCTGGGGGAAGATTGGGAAGGTTATATGATCAAAATACAACAGGAATGCTCTGATACAACGAATAATGATGTTGAAATAGAGGTGGTTATTCAAAAATTACAGCGTGCACTAGAACGCAGAGCTAGCCTCTTCTGGCACATAAAATATTTTCAGAAATATATTTTGGAAGAATTAAACCCTAAAGGACTACGGATCCAGGTGTTTCCTAACATCTGGCAGATTAGTCCAGAATTTAAAATTCTATGGGAAAGTAATCTAAAAGCTTGTTCACGTAAAATGATGGAACTATTAATAGGATACTATCAAGATGAACAGACAACCATCAATGAGGAAATAAAAGCTATGCAACTAGAATACAAAGATATCTTTGCAAGAGCCACCTTTAAAGAAAAGGAAAAAGAGACGAAGGAACAGTTAGATACATTTACGAAGGAGTTAATTCAAAAAAAAGAACAAAAGTTTTCTAGAGATAAACTAGCCTTCGGGGCAGGGACAGCCTATGCATGGCCACAACATAGAAATAACTTTACAAAAAATTGGAGAGGACAGAGAAATAATAATAGAAGGAGAAATTATAATGACAGTGAATCTGACTCTAATATTTCACAATTTTCTATTTCCTCACGCACTTCGGAACACGCACGACCAAGGAATCGCACTTTAAGGAAGAGATCTAAGGCATCTGAAGAACACGGTGGTGTTGAAAAGAGAAGACTTGTGGAGGACACCACAGTCTCTCATTCTCTCTATAATCTTGGTGATGGTTCTGTTCACTCTTCTTCTACTATCTCACCTCTACTCCCCCAACCTACACCCATGGAAACAGGTAATATGAAACTTCGTGCAAGAACACAAGGAACAAATGACGGCACCATAGGTACACAACAAGCATTAATAACATCCTACGCAGGAGCTACAAATAACACCAATTTGGGTGCCACACCCAAACACACAAAAAGACAATGACTTGAAAAAGGAATACATTCACAGACACCTGATATAGAATCCACTGCCGAGTCAGCCTTCTCTATTATTAACCTGTCCTCTTATACCCCCACCCAGGACGAACTTGAGGTCCTACGTCGGGGTCTCAGTTTTTGCCCCGATAGTAACACAACACACTTTGACATTGTCAAGGATGTACAATTGTTCGCTAGAAAATTAACTTATCGTTATATTTTTGATAAAGAAAGACAGCAACTTAAAAAAGACAAAGAATTATCGGATCTATGGAAAGATTTCTCAGTTAAAGATTTTAGAGCATTAAAGGATCTTATCCAACTACTAGACGAGAATGATCCCTTCACTCCTTCAGACACAGAGGGAACCACAGTCGAAATAGAGTATGACGATATAGAGATAGAAGGGATACAAACACCTACTTATCAACATATGGATATGATCCAGACCCCTTCAATAAAGAAAAAATCTAATAGGTTTCCCCCTTTACAGACCAACTCAAACATATTAGCCTTCGTGAATAAGACCACAGCAGATATTAATCGTTTAAAAATTCGCAATTTTGGGAGAGATAATCTAAATGAGCATCTCCAACAAGCTCTTGAGTCACTCAGAAAAAATCCCCAGATTATAATAAAGCCCTCCGACAAGGGGGGCAATATTGTAATTATGGATCATTTACAATATCGCAATATGTGCTGGGACATCCTGAAAAATAGGGAGTGGTATAGGCCCATCAATGAGGAAAAGATGCTGTCTGCCCAAAACAAATATAGAGTATTGATTTGTGAAGCATATAATAATGGCGTAATTAACAAGGACACATACGAAGCAATAAAAATTAATTCACCTCGAGTGCCCACATTTTATGCACTGCCAAAAACACATAAAAATCAGCTAAATCCTCCAGGACGCCCAATAATATCGGGAATTGGGTCCTATACGGAACCCTTGAGTAAAATAGTGGATCAGTACCTCAAACCCCATGTAACTAGTTTGCCTTCTTTTATCCAGGATACACCAGACTTGTTAAGGGTGTTATATGATCAGGTAATGCCCCCAGGATGTATCATGATTGCATTGGATATCGAGGCTCTGTATTCCTCGATTCCACATGCACTCGGTCTACAGACAATTCAAAAGTTCTTAAATGAACGGGGTCCCCAAGCAAAAAGGTACAATCAATTCATTCTGGATGGGTTGGCACATATTTTGGAAAACAATGTTTTCACTTTTGACGGTTCCCATTTCATCCAGGTGCAGGGCGTGGCTATGGGCACATGTTGTGCCCCGGCCTACGCTAACCTGCACCTGGGTGGATGGGAACGAAACATTTTCAGTGATGAGGCCCTCTCTATGTACCTGAGCCACGTAGTTACGTGGCTCAGGTACATAGATGATGTCCTCATCATTTGGGATGGGGAGCTCGAACTTTTTGAAAACTTTTTTAAAAGGTTGCAAATTAACTCCTTTAATCTAAAATTCACTATGTCCTGGAGCAGACAGCAAATTGACTTCCTTGATACCACCCTCTATTTCGAAGAGGATGGAAGCATCGGATCAACGTTATTTCGCAAACCGACAGCAGGGAACACAATACTACATAATGATAGCTCTCACCCTAAAACCCTCATCAAAAGTATTCCCTACTCCCAATACCTCAGATTGAGGCGAAATTGTTCTAAAGATATGAATTTCAAAAGGGAGGCAGATAAATTAAAAATAAGACTGTTACAGAGAGGTTATAGTGCAACAACACTGAGAAAAGCATACAACAAAGCCAAAGCTAACACTAGGCATGACCTACTCTTCAAGGGAAAAAATGATAAAAAAACAAATGACAAGGTCAGATTGATCTCCACATACTCTAGGCAGCACAATGAAGTTCGTAGTATCTTACAAAAAAACTGGGAGATCCTGACGAGTGACCCAATCTTGAAAAAATACTTGGACGATTATCCCAACATTACGTATAAAAGAGCCAAATCCATAAGAGATGGTTTAGTTACTAGTCACTATCGGAGACCAACTGAAATGTCACGGAGCAAAGGTCTTTATAAATGCGGGTCATGTGATTTTTGCCCATACATCTTGGAAGGTGAATCCTTTGTGATGCCCAATGGTCATAAAAGATACATCAATCAGACAGTCACCTGCCAAACAAAGGCAGTAGTATATATTATGTTATGCCCATGTGGGGCGTTCTACGTGGGCAAAACAATAAGACCCCTGTGGAAAAGAATCTCAGATCATATTTCGTACATCAATAATGGCCAAATCAACACCCCCATAGGTGGCCATATTGGATTAAAACACAAATATGATTGTAGTATCGTCAAATTTACTGTATTAGATGTTATCCCCGAAGATACAAGGGGAGGTGACATTGACAAAAAAGTTCTGGCACGTGAGGCCAGATGGATATACGATTTAAGAGCGACTGTATACCCAGGTCTGAACGATGTGATTAGTTACAAACCTTTTTTATAGGAGACCTATTGCTTGGAACGCCCCCTCCCAAGCAATAACAATGGAAAACTGTATCTCCTCTTTCCCCGGCTTTCCCTTATCCCTACAGAACATTCCCCTAATGCACCAGAATGGGTTAATTAAATAATTACATGTGAAATAGGGACGACAATCTAAAAACAGACTATAAAACAATAGAGTCTATTTATTTATCTTTATTTTTATATGGTTTTTGCTATTTAAACACAAAATGTTCAAAAAAATGTGATTTTGCTTCTATGCAAAATATAGTATATATGTATATGCTTTGTACTCTTTATATGATAGGTGACTGGAGAGGCGACACGGCTGTGGCGGAGGCTGAATGAGTAAATTCGAGTATACTGTTAAAAGTCTATACCCATAAAGAGGTAAACTACTGAACGAGGATTAGACAGTTATGATATTATTCTATATCTTAATTCCGATGGGTGATTTCCTGCATGATGGTAGTGAGTAGGAGTATATCCATATCTGTGACGCTGACCCACCAGGGGGAGCCCGCCGCAAGAGTGTCATGTCTAAGATCAGATGATATCTGATTACAGAAGGAGATCTGAGAGGGCGGGGACTAGTAAAGCAATGACAGGTCTTTAGTCATCGCTTCCGGCGCGGCCTCGTCACGGCCGGAAATGACACGATGAGACAACGCCACAGTCCACCAACGAGTCCGTCTATAATACCAAGGTCGTCACTTCCGGTGCGACGTTGTCGCAGCCGGAAGCGACGCGAGGAGGTAATATTACCACTGATTGGAACCCCAGCGAGGAAGTGTACTATCCCGGACTCCGGAATGACCGGAAGTGATGTGGCCACATCGCGCCACCACCGACCACAATCACAAACAATTAACCATCACTTGTAAAATATGTTTGAGCGCCAAAACGAACAAAGAGGGTGGATCCCCCCCCCCTCCTTCCTCCTATATATACTCCGGACAAAACACACAACAGGTAGGCAGGTGGTAACACGTACGGTGATACAGAGGTAAGTGACAGGGGCTCCATACCAATAGAAGGGATTATTGGTCATCTGTTTGGACATTTCAAACAAGAATATCATGACTAATTCTACGCTCCTTATCCACATTTTGTAGGGCGTGGACAGCCCAGGACCCTGGGTCCATTTAACTGAAATATATGTTTATATAGGCCATATTTCCCTGCCTGGAGCACCCTTTAGTTTGAGGAGAGGTAGGTATAAGGATACTCCTCCCCTCCCCCTTCCCTTTTCCCCCCCCCCTTCTCCCCCCCCCTTTTTTTCCCCTTCCCCCCCTTGTTTCCTCCCTCCCCTTTTCCTCCCCTTTGTCCCCCCCTCTTCCCCCCCCCCTTTCCCCCCCCCCCTCTTTTCTCCCCCTTTTTCTCTCTCTGTCTCCCCTTCCCATCTCTCTTTTTTTCTTTTTTCCCCCTCCCTTTCTTTTCCCCCCTCTTTTCCCTCCCCTCCTCCCTTCCTTCCAATATGTAATATATGTCCTCACAGATCTTGACTCTTTACCATAGTTATAACAATAACCCCTTATGTACCCCACCCCTCTCTAGGTCAACCCTACTGCCACCTAGGACAAGTAGATTGGGGATATTTTCCCTACAAACTGCATAGAGGTCTCTAAAAACCTGGCTCAAACGAGTGCAATAGTGACACCAAGTGAGTATTTATACGCTTTGTTTTAATCTCCTGATATAACTAGCAACTAGTCCTCTAGTATCCCCTCTACTTATCCAGATATGACTCTCGGAATATTCCCCATTATCCAATGATTAACTCATGGAATGGAGATCTTATGATTGTTATATGTGGCCAATAATACATAACATATATACTCACATTTCTAGATGGAATGTACCTGAGGGTCATTGCATATATGGATAAACAATCCAGGAAGAGGACAACTATCTGCTAAGATTGGAGTTATTTATGGCAGGTTGGTTATAAAATTAATAAATAGAGATTATATTAAAACCACTGGCGTCAGTATTGCAGACTTGGATGTATACCTATTGGCTCTCTTATTCACAGCCTTGACCTTGATGATACAACTACAATTCAACACATCGGATATATATACAAAAGTGTTTTACGTGACACCTATATAAATTCTGTATGGTAAATATGGAGATATTATCTTCCGAACATTATATGTACCGCCACAGCCCTGCCGCCCACACAAGTCACTGTTGAAAAGGGTCAGTATAAATATTAGAACCAAATATATATAAAGATTAGTTATACATCCTGTATTATCAAATGTATAAATTATTGTATATTCACTTATATTTATGTTACTTATAGAAACATCGGTCTGTTAGGGTCTCTCAGGCCCTGAGGAAGCCTTAAGCGAAACGCGTCGGCTTGCTGGGGACCTATCGTGACCGAATCCAGCTTGAGACCTACCCTCCACCTATACAGGCTTTGTTTTCTGCCTCTAAACCCTTATGGGATATGTTTCTATAATCACAGTGACATTATATTTTAATCATTGTATGTTGTAATTGTTCGTTAATATACACGCATGGTCATCCATGCTTGTTTTTTATATACTTTGATAAACTAATAAAATGTAATTTTGATTTTACTACTGGTTCTATTTTCTGATCCTTCCACTCCCACAGGCCCGTAAAGCCCCGTCTTTCTCTGTCCCAAAATCTGTTTTCTGAGTCCAATTGACTCGCTGATCACAGTGCGAGCCGCATGGGCCCTGCAGGGAGCGTGCAGGCAGCTCATGCATAGGAGGATGTAAATAGACGCCCTCCCGGCAATTTAGGCCCCACGCTGTATCCATCTTTCAGCTATAGCGTGGGCATTAAGAGGTTAAAGAAGGGGTAGGATGAGGATTTGGAAGAGGCTGGTGACCTACATGACTGCCATTGAGGGCCTTTCCCTTTATTTAGTCCCCATGAAAAAACACATGGGGGTTGGTTTATTAAAATGCAAAATCTGGTGCAGCTGTGCATGTTAGCCAATCAGCTTGTAACTTCAGCTTGTTCAATTAAGCTTTGACAAAAACCCTGGAAGCTGATGTAGAGCTGCACCAGATTTTGCACTCTCCAGTTTTAGTAATCCAACCCCATTGTGTTATCTGCTATCCACTATACATAGGCCCCCTAACAAGTGATGAAGTTTGCGTTTGCCACTACCATAGGTTTGAGGTTAATTCTGGAGGTTTAATATTTGCGGTCCCAGTGAATTTATGGGAAAATTGTTTTAAACCTTTACCTTTGACCCTTGAACTATGGCCAGCAGGTTTCGATGGACCAGTAAAGGTGCTTTTGGATAAGCCAGTCCCTTACTATAAAAGGGGACACAGAGCAGCTACAATGTATTGGAAGCTGTTGTAGGGAAAGAATAGTAAAACTGACATACTTTATAAGGAGTGATTAGGGTCAGTTAGGAAACTTTACCTTAATTCTGATTGTTAGTTCTTTGTACAAGCAACCCCTTTGATGACTTTTGATCATAATATTGGGAGCTTTTTCATTTTTAACTTTATTTTGTGATTGATTTGAGGTCATCAGGTCGCTTTTAGCATTTAACTGTTTTTGGTTTTGCTGCAATTTTGAAAAAAAAAGAAAACTGAAAAACAAATGGGCTTTGATTTCAGTAGATCAGCTGCATCTGCTGATCTGTGCATTCTGACAACGGCAAGTTCCATTGTCAGAATACAATGTCCCGATAGGAGGGGGATTCCTCTATCTACCTCATTTGTGTGGATTAAGGAATCATTTTCTTTTTGTTTTGTTTTTTCCATTCAGTTCAATGGCTGAAAGAAAGAAACACACTATCTGTCAATGGCCAGCTTTAGAGGGACCTTGTGGACATGAAGTGATCTTCTTCTGTTACATGCATGACGATTTGGCAGCATGGGGCTGCTTGGCTGCAGCAGGCACCCTTATGCCTCGTACATGCGTTCAGATAATCGGACGACTTATCGTTCGCATTTTTTTGCATGATACTAATATCGAATTCAACAATGCATATAAACGTAGGATTTTCTTCGTACAATTCCGGAAAAGCTTCCTGGTTGCTTAGTTACGTATCAGATGGTGCAAAACAAAAACAATGGCAGCCAGGCTTTTTCTGTGCTACTTTAGTGTTTCTGATCATGCGCGGTCTTTGTTGATCGATTTTTAGCGGACACACACTGTACTGATTAAACAATTGTCGTTCACTAGGCTATCGTACGACAGAGGTTTTCGTGTTTGTCGTTTCGGATTTTGTTGGACGAACTGTCGTGATCGGCTGTCGAAAGCTGTGTACCAACAATCAGATTATCGTGCGATCAAGTCAAAATCTATTATTTTCGTACGATTATCTGAACGTGTGTACGTGGCATTAGGGAAGGCTTGTTGAGAGAAAAGGCCGATTACCATATTGTGCTATCTTGGACAATGATCTACTAGACACCTGGATCAGTTCACACCTGGATCGCACAGGGACAAGGTTATATATTTATATACACAGTGTATAATAAATACATAAATAAATAAATATATATAAATATATATATATATATATATATATATATACACACACACATATATATGTATATATACACTGCTCAAAAAAAATTAAAGGAACACTTTTAAATCAGCGCATAGCATCAAGTCAATGAAACTCCTGGGATATTGATCTGGTCAGTTAAGCAGCAGAGGGGGTTGTTAATCAGTTTCAGCTGCTTTGGTGTTATAGAAATTAACAACAGGTGCACTAGATGGGCAACAATGAGTTTCCCTGCAAAACAGGAATGGTTTTACAGGTGGAGGCCACTGGCATTTTTTTCCCTACTCATCTTTTCTGATTGTTTTTCACTACTTTTACATTTGGCTAGGGTCAGTGTCACTACTGGTAGCATGAGGCGATACCTGGACCCTATAGAGGTTGCACAGACAGTCCAACTCCTCCAGGATGGCATATCAATATGTGTCAGTCAGTGCCAAAAGGTTTGTTGTGTCTCCCAGTACAGTCTCAAGAGCATTGCAGAGATTCCAGGAGACAGGCAGTTACTCTAAGAGAGCTGGACAGGGCCGTAGAAGGTCCTTAACCCATCAGCAGGACCAGTATCTGCTCCTTTGTGCACGGAGGAACTGGATGAGCACTGCCAGAGCCCTACAAAATTACCTCCAGCACGCCACTGGTGTGAATGTCTCTGACCAAACAATCAGAAACAGATTGCATAAGGGTGACCTGAGGGCCTGAAGTCCTCTAGTGGGCCCTGTGCTCACTGCCCGGCACCGTGGAGCTCAATTGACATTTGCCATTAAACACCAAATTTGGCAGGTCCACCACTAGAGCCCTGTGCATTTCACAGATGAGAGCAGGTTCACCAACAGACATGAAAGGGTCTGGAGAAGCTGTGGAGAACATCATGCTGCCTGTAACATTGTTCAGCATGACCGGTTTGGTTTTGGGTCAGTGATGGTCTGGGGAGGCATATCCATGGAGGGACATACAGACCTCTACAGGCTAGAAAATGGCACCCTGACTGCTATTAGGTATCGAGACGAAATCATTGAACCAATTGTCAGACCCTATGCTGGCGCAGTGGGTCCTGGATTTTTCCTGGTGTACGACAATGCCCCCCCTTATGTGGCAAGAGTATGCAGCCAGTTCCTGGAGGATGAAGGAATTGATACCACTGAATGGCCCCAACGCTCGCCTGACCTAAACCCAACAGAACACCTCTGGGACATTATGTTTCAGTCGGTCCGACGCCACCAGGTTGCACCTCAGTCTGTTCAGAAGCTCAGTGATGCCCTGGTCCAGATCTTGGAGGAAATACCCCAGGACACCATCCATCGTCTCATTAGGAGCATGCCATGACATTGTCGTTGCATGTGGGGGCCATACCAACTACTGAGTACCATTTTGATTTGCTGCAATGAAATTTCAGCAAAATGGACTAACCTGCTCCATCATTTTTTCACTTTGATTTTTGAGGTGTCTTTGAATTCAGCCCTTTGTAGGGTGATAATTTTCATTACCATGAAACGATGTGGCATCCTTTCATTCCTAACACATTACCAAGTCCATATCAGTATAGATATCCAGCATGATATTTTTCCCCATTGAGATCTGATATGTTTTCAAAGTGTTCCTTTAATTTTTTTTGAGCAGTATATATATATATATATATATATATATATATATATATATATATATATATATATATATATATATATATATATATACTGTATATATATGTCTTTGCCTAGAGTTAAGCTTTTAAATTTTGTTGCAACATTTTGATTTTGTTTTGTTAAGGACATTGCTTCCTGGAAACATGTTGTGTTTACAGAGTGAATATATTTTATTTTAGACAACAGATGTGAATTTTCACACGCTGCATCCCATTTAATATGTTGTATAAACCATGTCAAGAATTATTAACAGGCCCAAATTCTGCTTAGTACCAGATGGGATAATTTTCCACTGTTTGACACAGGCTTCTGGAGTGAAGAGACACTCAGCACCTATTTCACAACTAAACCAAACAACATGAAATCTAGGGACTTCAAGGCTTGAATAGTTTGCAAGGTAGTAAATATTCAGAGAGTGCATTCATAAATAGTGCATGGTCTCCCGGCAGGGTGCCGGATCATACAGTAGATGAGAGACGATCTCACAGCTCAGAGGTGTCTGCCTGGCTCTTCCGTATGCTCTTTCATCCATAACTTCATACTACTTATTCTACTGCATTGGTCAAAGTGTCAGAAATGGGGAATACAACAGAAGAACTGTGATTTAGACAGAAGCTGAAAAAAAGCAAAACTCTTTAAAAGTTTTTATATCTTATTAATCAAGCCTAATTTCTACGGAAACTTTATATTTGGCAAGATTAGTCTATAATACACCTTATATTATATTTAAAAGATTCATGTAATGGTATGATAAATGACTAGAAAGAATTGATAAGGTATGGACATGACATATGTTAGAACTAAAAACAATATATACGGGACAAAGGAAGACAAACTATAACATAAAAACTAGTGACAGTAACTGACTTTGCATTTTGATCACTGCATAATAAACAGATTTATAGTGTTTTTGGAATTTTATTTCTTCTTTATATTTATCAGGAATAAAAATAAAAAAGTCAAATATATTGTAGGCAAATATTAAAATTGTATACATTTCATATTTGAATTTTAAAACAGCAGATGGCAGTCTAGGATTTTTTCTATGTTTATCAGGCTAACCTTAGCCACTTTGCTGAAAAAAAGCCTGCTTACAGAGCTTAAATATGCCAGAGGACTGAGATTTGAGCACATGACTAGTGTAATAGGGTCAGTGGCATTCTTGTTTGGCCCCATGGCTTCCTGGGCTTTGTGCATTTAAATGTTCTGACTTCTGAATCCCCTGTTGATATGATCCAGTATGAACATGCATATATTTGCAGACTCTAACTTGAATTCCAGAAAAAACTCTTTTATGCTGAACACTGAACTGGAGAAAAAAAAAAAAACCTTGCAGTGGGGTTCCCCCCTATTGCAAGGGTTAAATACTCCTTATTTCTAGGAGGTAGAGGAAGAGGCTCTATTTTTTACTCTATTCCCAATCCAGCAGGTGTGGTCCTCTTCTCCTGAAAGCTTAAGTCTGTTGACAGTTCCTCAGCATCACGATGTCAAAAGCATGCCTATTAACCATGCATTCCACGTGGAAGGGGTGAACGTGCGACCTTGAGAGGTGGTAGCAATGGACCAGTCGCACAGATAGAGTAAGCTTGCTGAAGCACGGAATAAGATAAGTATTTCTCCTTCATCTAGCACTCTAGTCATAAAAAGAATTTATTCCTTACCAAAGCAGTAGTATTTTTCCCAGCCTGGAGTTCAGCTTTAACCACTTGTCTACAGGGGCAATGTTTTAAAACGTTTGCACACATGTTAAAATCTTCATTTTTAAATAGAAATTACTTTAAAATTGACCCCCAAACAATTATATGGTGTGAGTTGCAAATTTTTATATTGCACGATATTTGCAGTTATTTATCAAATGCACACTTTCAGGAAAAATACCCTAAACAAATATTAGTGCAAACAAACACAATAATACATCCAATTTTTTGGGAAAAAGTAAAAGATGGGGGTCACGTCAAGTAAATGAATACTAAAAAAATGTCAAGCCTTAAAATAGTTTGGCTGTGAAAATTGCAAAAAACTATGCTTCCCAAAATTGTCCATAGGCGACACCTTTTACACTTTTTTTTCTCTATTAACTTTAACAGAGGTACTAACAAGCCCCTTATGTTATAGCATTGGCAGGTCTTCTTTATGAAGAAATCTGGGGTCTATTAGACCCTCAATGTCTCTCCTACCCTCCATCTAATCAAGCACAGACCGGGGAATGACAGCTGTGAACCAAAAAGCGATGTCATACACGATGCTTTTGGCTTGATTAGTTGTAGGAGGGATTGGGATGTTTCCTGATCACCTTCTGCTCCTAAAGGTACAGCCATTTACCATGGTCCTGGGCTCCCCAGAGGAACAAGAGAGCCTCGGAACCATTGCTGGTGCTGCTGGCAGGTTGGGGCACAACCTTACAGCCCTGACAAATGATTAGGTAGCTCTACAGCCACCTGGATCACCCTTATCTGAAAGCCCTTCACTGGCTCTAAAATTCTATGTCAAGCTCATGGCTACAGTAGCTTTTGAATACCAGGAGGTTAAACATATAAAACATAAACATATCTTGGCAGACAAGGCGGTAAACAAGTTTTTATTGCTTCAGAACAGGATAGGAAGAGTGGGACGTTCTAGGTGCTTAATTAGATAATGACACAAAAATTCCTTAAAAGCTTAAATATTTATTTATTCAAATACAAATCAGCTAAAATAATTTGTACACCCATATGTTTACCATTCCCCAAATACGGGGAACATTCTCTTTGTCAATGTTCCCCGTGTTCATGGAATGGTCAACATATGGGTGTACAAATGCTTTTAGCTGATTTGTATTTGAATAAATAAATGTTTACGCTTTTAAGGAATTTTTGTGTCATTATCTAATTGGGGCACCTAAAAAGTCCCGTACTTTCTATCTTGTTCCGAATCTCTATAGATGTTGGTGCTAGTATCCCTGGTCTAGTATCCCGGGGATGTTGGTGCTAGTATCTTTGTTTGACTTGGTCATGCCCACAGAATCTCCAAAATTTTGCAAGTTTAGATGCCCTGTTTTTTAAGCAATACTTCCCCTCATTTCCCATCTTGCTGACAAATATCACTGGAACAGGAATTTAGAAGAAATCTCCCTGCAAACAGCCATACCCCGACAAATATTTTAACCCTTCTACCTTTGTTTGGAGGACCTTTGCTTCCTGTTCTAAAAATCTCCCCAACATGGACACAAACAGAAATAGAAAAACCCGATACACATCGTAGAGCTCCTACTATGTATCCAAAACACACAAAACCACATTTTAGATTAGAGTTACACTTCAAATAGTGAAATACGAGTTAAAATATGAGTCATACTAGAATGGAAGACGTTAGTCTATTCCTAATTCAATTCTACCGCCAACCCTGTTACTTATTATAGTGAATACTTGCTTCAATGTCAAAAGATTTCTAGGCTGACAATTGATATAGATTGCTGAAGGCTGGATTTGATGAGGTAAGGGAAGCATACATATTACAAATATTGATTATCAGAACCATTCAAGGGAAAAGAGAGAGGTTTGTGAATACACGGTGAAATATTAATATCTGGGGAGTATCACTACTACAAGCTCACATGCCATTAATATTTATTTCTGTGATTTTCTTCTAGACATGCAGGACAGTTATATGGAAAACACTTCATCTATTGGAAGATTGACACATTATGTACCGACTGCTTACATCATCAGCATCTTCTTTTATGTCCGTCTGACGGGCAGAAATTTTCCTCTGTCTATTCTGAAATAATAAAACACAGGTACTTCTTAGACATACACGTTGGAAAAAGATTTTGTTTTTACAAGCCAGCAAAAGCCAAATACCTAAATAAAGCCATGCGTTCTGATCTAGTAAAGCTGAATTCCAGGTATGGATTTTTTTGGCATAAATACATTGGTCCAGCTTGGACCAATATAAGTATGCATATTTCACACCTAACCAATCCTTGTGAAAGAGGAGAATCACTGTAGTAATAGCTGCTAGTACAGTGATCCATACTTTCTTCTGGATCATGTGGCGAGTGGCTGCCCTGCTGCACAGTAATTGGACTAGGTGGAGAGACAGGACGGTGATGTCACAATCTCTAACTCATCCAATCACACATCGCCTTGCATTTATTGAGAACAATGCAAGGTGTTCCTTGAATGTCACCTATGTCGAGACAGTGAAGCCCTGTGGTTAAAGTGGTTGTATACCCTTATATATCCAGTGAAGTGACTGGTCTCAGGTGATACGCAGAGATGAAACAAGTCATTCTATATAAGTTGTATCGGTTTATCTACAGCTGTCTCTCCCCTGCATGCATTCAAAGTGCAGAATTTACACAGGATCACATGCCTGATGAAGGGGTCCTGCGTGACTCTGAAAGGTTGCACCTATCCTGATGTGATTCTTTTGCAATAAAAAGTTTCTTCGGACTGCTGTGCAAGATCCTTGGTGTGCTGGAGAATATGTATGTATCTGTGAAAGATCCAGTGTCCAGCTGGTGATCGCTGCAGCACCCACAACCGTGGTGTATATATCCAGGAATGTGTGTGATGGGAATATGAACTATTTTACACAGGATCTCTCAGCTCTGAAAGGCAGGGGGTAGAGAGCTGAAGTTACATCAGTGAGGAGAGCTGATTCAAGGAAAGGGACGCACCCCCTTCACCCAGCACACAGGAACAGAGATGAGGCTGTCAATCACAGTCTGTGCCCTCCCTGTCACTATTTATCTCTTGGTGTCAGGAAAAACGTATTTGAAGTGACTCATGTATGTAGCAGAGGAAGGAAGCAGCAGACAGAAATGACACTTAGTGCTCTTAACTGAGTCAAGTACACATTATAGAATGGGTATGCTTTGTTCATTTTGCATGTCTGAGGTTTACAACCACTTTAATATGCAGCGGGGCAGCTACTCGGAAGACAGTAAGGAACACTGTAGTAGCGGTGACTAATACAGTGACTGTTCCGCATCCAGAGGGATTGTTCAGGTATAGAACATGTATATGTAGCACTACTACCATGGGAGCTGCTGGTTACAGATTCCCCTGGGTTACCCATAGCAACAACTTGGCAATGCGGTGTATTCTAAGTGCTTGGCTCAGTAATAAAACAGTCCAGGGGATTTGGTTTTTGTTGTTTTTTTTTTTGAGAACTGGGATAGGAGAAGGGATGAGTGGGATAATTCAACTGAACAAACTATGCACAATTGCTGGGACTTCTGATTATAGCTGAATGCGGTAAGGCCCCTGCTTCCCTTTGCCACTATAGTGAAGTAGAAACTAAGCAAACTGTACTGTGAATCACTCTGCGGGGCCCTACTTGGCACCCCCTTTTTCCTACTCTTCAGGGTTTTACACGGCACCCCATTTACTCTGACACACTGTGTGAGCTGACCCTTTATCCTCTGACTTCACTGGAGTGGTCCCCCTTCCTGGGCAGACCCTTTGGCAAGTCCCCTGGTACTCACGGACACTGTTTTTCCCGGAAGACTCTGCCAGCAACTCCACTGTCAGCTCTACAGGATCCTTTGTAGCTCAACTCCACACCTGGTTTACTAGGCCGACCGCTTATGACCACTTTCCTCACACAACAGGAGGAGAGACAGCCCTCAGCCTCCTCCTGGGATTCTGCTTCTCGCCAAAGACGCCCTGTCACATGTCCCCCCAGCTTTTATGAGCAATCCCAGGATGCACTGCAAGAGTGCCCTCCCACTGGTACACTCACAAAAGCCTATGTGTCACTGGCTGGGTGTCCTCCACTGTCCAACAGGCTCCCCTATTGGATTCAGTGGGGACACTCCCTCAGACCCAGTGAATCACATCTGGGAACATGCAACAGGCAAACTAATAGATCAGGCTCCCCTGATAAGCAGCAGGAGCATACAATGCTTTTTGAACCTAGCACCATCACCATCTTACAGGTTACCTGTACTGGTAGACTGCCTCTATCTATCTCTAGGTATAAAGGGGAAACTTGTCATGAATAAAATATCTAAGATGTCTTTTTTTAGTCATGCTGATACTTTGGCTTCAGTACTTTGACTCCCTGACCCAAAACAAGTACAGAGATAAGAAATGTTATGTGTTCTTTGACTGTCATTTGCTGTATGCTTGCCCAGGATTAGGGATGCATTAAGGATCAGACCAAACTCCACACCCTGCCCCACCTGTGGGGAACTGTCAACTGATAGCAGGCTGCTGGCCTAATCAGCTGTATTGGCAGAGCTCCACACCTCACAGACGTTGGAAATAAAGGGGGGGGGGGGGGTTGCTGGTGACATTACTGACTTCATATGGTCACATTGTCCTGTTAGGAAAAAGTAATTGACCAAATATAGACAAGTGGTCATATTAAAGTAGAATTTAAACCTGCACCCACGCCCATTCTATGCCCTCTAATAACTATTCTGTAAAGGAAAGATGTGTATACTTACCTAATCTAAGGGCGCTCCAGTTTAGTCACGTGATCAGCTCCCAGTGTTGGCTTCAGGGAAAGAAGGGACAGCAGAAAATGGATGCTCCATAGTAAGTCTATGGTTGACGTCACTGTAGTCTTTGACCCTGCTCTCCTCTCTGAAGCCGGCCGCTGGGGAGATCACATGACCAGATTGGAGCACCCTTAGATTAGGTAAGTATACACATCTTTCCTCTACAGATTAGCTAGTATAGTGCTTAGAATGGGGATGGGAGCAGGTCTTAGCTTAGATAGTATTACCCAGGAGTTCTACTTTAGGCCAAAAATGTTACCATTATTTCTGCTTCTTTGTTAGGTGCAGCAGGGAATTCCACGGCCACAGCTTATTGGGCCAGCAGCTTGCTATCACATGAAAAATTCATGTGGGTTCAAGATGAAATGAGTTTGTACTGAAGCCTTATCTCATTGTTACTACAGATTAGTGCCTTTTAACCACTTAAGCCCCGGAGGATTTGGCTGCTAAACGACCAGGGGGTATTTTGCGATTCGGCACTGCGTGACTTTAACGGACAATTGCGCGGTCGTGCGACGCTGTACCTAAACTAATTTGGCGTCCTTTTTTTCCCACAAACAGAGCTTTCTTTTGGTGGTATTTGATCACCTGTGCGATTTTTTGATCATGCGCTATAAACAAAAAAAAGCGTCAATTTTGCAAAAATAGCAATATTTTTCACATTTTTTTATATGAAATTCCCCCCAAAAAAAATGTAAAAATCAAAATTTTTTAACATTTTCAGCCAATTTGTTTTATGCTACCTATGTTTGGTAAAAAAAATCACAAAAAGCGTATTTTGATTGGTTTGCGCAAAAGTTATCGCGTTTACTAACAAAGGGAAAGATTTTTGTCATTTTTGTTGTTTTTTTTTTTTAACGCGTAATGACGGCGATCTGCGATTTTTTTTGCGGTACTGTGACATTGGGGCGGACAGATCGGACCCTTGACTGACATTTTTGACACTTTTGGGGTTACCAGTGACATTTCTACAGTAATCAGTGCTATACATATGCACTGTTACTGTAAAAATACACTGGTAGTGAAGGGGTTAACTTTATTTGGGAGGGAGGGGCTGTGTGTGTCCCTAGGGGCGTGCTTTCTACTGTGATTGGCTGTGGCTTGAGCTGTAAGGACACTG
Organism: Pelophylax lessonae; assembly: GCF_965119305.1. Taxonomy (NCBI): domain Eukaryota; kingdom Metazoa; phylum Chordata; class Amphibia; order Anura; family Ranidae; genus Pelophylax; species Pelophylax lessonae. Next base: position 191,223,644 of record NC_138773.1, read on the forward strand.
ATCAACGGATCTACATAGTAGATCCGTGTGATCAGTGTCTTTACACCGAGGAGAATGACAGGCAGCTTGTTTACACAAGCTGCCTGACTTTCTCCCTCTCCCCCGCCGATCGCAGAGTGGCCGGCGGACATCGAGTCCGCCGGTCACACGCGCGGGGGGGTCCGTGACCACGCGGGAGCAGAAGCGCGCCTCTGGGGGCGCGCGCTCGCTCCCTAGACCCTCACAAGCAAGCGACGTAGACCTACGTCAGTTTGCCTGTGAGAGGCTGACCGCCGACGTAGATAGTCGTGCGGCGGACGGCAAGTGGTTAAAGTACTAAATTCAGAATAGAGTTAGGCAACTAGCATTTCCCGAAAGAGGTCACCAGTGGCAACCTATATACTATGACAGGGGTATTTTAAAACTATTTGATTTTTCCATCACTAATAATTCAGTGATTTACTAATGGTAACTGTGGAACTAATTCTAAATGATAAGCAGTTTCAATGAATACCTTTGCTTTGTTCTTTGGTGGTTCATTGCTGTTCTTAGGTGAAGTCATTCTTTCTTCTAAATTTGTTGGAATTTGAAGAGATGAGGAGTCAGAACCATCTATTTCTGAAATTTCTGAAAAGAAAATATTGAATATTCACTACTAAGCGACAAACCTTCATTAAAACCAAACCCAGCCAATTATTTTTCTACTTTTGTACATAGTTGGAACTTTCTTCAGGTTGGTATTGCTGTCTATGTACTGAGGTGACCCTGTCACGCAAGGTGTGACACACTTGCCTATTGATTGAATGTATCTTTGTAATAACTTTGAACTGTAAAAATTACACATACACACAAATGGAAAGCATGCATGATTAATTTCTATGTACATGTAAACAATGTGTTGTAAGGTGCTCTCTGCCTATAGGTGTCCAATATTTGTTGGAGAGATTTCTCCTTATTTCCTGCTATGGGTATAGGGCACAGGAAGTAAAGTCAAATCTCTCCAAAAGGGGTACAGACAGAAATAAAAACCTTATAGGGGTTCTAGCCATCTAAAACTAAACAAAGTTTTGGCTGAAATTTGGCGTTAATACAGAAAAAAAAAAAAAAAAAACGCATAATATTCTTATAAGTAGCATCTTATTAGAGGTAATAATACAGATCTATAACTAGCAGATTATCACATGCCACCCTGAAATTATCATACAAACCATCTCTACTTTATGTAGAAATAAAGTTGTGTTATTTCACATATTTTCATTTTATGAAACTCTATAAATAACAGTAATACATATAAATAGTAATACATATGAAAACGTATTGATTTAATCAGGGTTGTAACTACAGGGGTTGCAGGGGTTGCAATCGCTACCGGGCCCCATGCTCCAGGGGGCCCGGTAGCAAACCAGTGGGTGAACTTCCAGGATCGCAAAGGTCACACTTGCAACCGGACCCTGGCATTGCACCACTGTGGGGAGGCCCCAAGATTGCAGGAAGGGGGCTCACTGCAGAACTTGTGAAAGAATCCTGCTGCGGGACCGTAATAAAAGGCCATGCAATGAGAGTAAAGAGCCCCAGGATTAGTGGGAAGAGCCCTGGGCTTGAAGGTAAGGGCCCCGACCAGGGGTCTGGGGGGCCCTTCATGGTTTCTTGCATCAGGGCCCTGAAGGTTCTAGTTACGCCTCTGGATTTAATACTTATTCCGGATTCTGAAAAACCAACAAAAAAAAAATGTCCTTACTGCCCATAGCAGCCAGTTTTACGTTGGCCTCAAATCCAGTGCAGATTAGAAAATGAAACAGGGAAGATTTCAAAGAGCAACTAACTTGTTGCCGCAATTGTTTATAAGTCGCATTGGGGCATCTAGTACTGTATAATGTTCCAAGTATTTAAAATGAACATTTAGGCCATGTACTTGGTATATTGTTTCCGTGCTCTGAAAGGTTTCCCATTAATGCTGTTTTGCCCCCCAACCTAACAGCATGCTAAAAATCTGTTCTCTGTCCACACCAGCTACATTATTATGTAAATTATGAAACATCCACAAATATATAATGAATTAGAACCCCGCTAAAATGAGCTTACAAGGGAAAGGTTTGGTATACATTGTTGCTTGAATCACTATAACAGAAACTGCATACAGCCGTTTCAGGCTCATTGTAGAAGTCATGATTTCCATACACTGCACTGATGATAGCCAAAAAGTCTGAAACAGCTGTGTTCAGTTTAAATTAATTAATGGCCCTACAATATTAGGCTTCAAATGCATTATACACTAGCAGTTCTGGATGTACACCTGGATAATGGGGCATAAAGCAATGATTTGCATCATTCGGCTCACTCTCCTGAAATGAGTAATAGTTCTCCTATTTTTCAGAAATGTGATGGAATGAGATATTATTATTATTATTATTATGATCATACAGGATTTATATAGCACCAGCAGTTTGCACAGTACCTTATAAAATGAAGGCAGATAGTACAGTTACAATACAATTAAATACAAGAGGAATCAGAGGGCCCTGCTTGTTAGAGCTTACAATCTAAGAGGGAGGGTCAAATAATACAAAAAGGTAATAACTGTTGGGGATGAACTGATGGAGAAAGTAAAAAGACAGTTTATTAGTTAGAAGCAAAATAGACTTTAGGTTTTCAGGGATCGCCTTAAGGTGGGTAGAATAGGAGATAGTCGGACAGACACGTGGGTATAATAGGATGGTGTATATGGAGGTTTCCTATTTTTCGTTTTTTGTTTTACTCTGTTGGTTGAACTAGATGTTTTTTTTTCAACCTAACAATGTAACTATGTGAATACCTTCTGTTTTAAGCTCTATGCACACTAGTGTAGCACACTTCCCAGCCATTTTGCTGGATATGGGTCCGCCTGGGTTACCGCTAGCAACAACAGCACATTTAAGCATGTTCTCCAAGTGTGAGCACTGAGACAATGACCAGTCCAGTATCTTTGGGTTTTTGAATTTATTTTGTAACTTGGATGGGAGAAGGGATGAGTGGGATACTCCTTTGGCTCAACTATGCACAAATTGCTAGGGACAATTGAAAAATGCCGATTGGTGCTGACTTGACGCTGGCTGGATGCAAGTCAACGCCGATTAACACTGGCCTGCTGCCTAACGCTGAACTGACTCCTGACTGCTTTCCTGAATACAGAAGTCCTCTTTTGGCTCCCTTAAGCACTCCTTGCTGAGGTAGCTACTGGTATACTCTGCTGCACTGCTGAACACTTCAGGGCCCACACCGGCGCCCCCTTTCACTCACTTATCTTCAGGGCGTAGACTCTGGAACCCCCTTTCTAAGCCTTATTTACTGGTTAGCTGGCTCCTGGATCCCTTTGACCATCTGGAGTGGTTCCCTCTCCCAGGCAGAACTCTGGGCAGTTTCAAGTACTCACAACACTGTTTTTCCTGGAAACTTCTGCCCAGCAGCTCCACTCGGTCCACAACACTCTGGATCCCTCTCTGCAGCCCAGCTCAACCTCCGGTCCTCTAGGCCGACTGCCCAGGACACCTTCTCTAGCTCTGACAGGAGGAGAGACAGCCGTCAGCCTCCTCCTGGGACTCTGCTTCCCATCAAAGACGCTCTGTCATGAGCTCCCCTCAGACTTATACCCCATCCCAGGATGCATTGCGGCAGACTCTGCCCACTGAGATAGATATAAGCCCCAGGGCGCTATTGGCCAGGTTTCCTCCACTGCCCAACAAGAGCCCTCATTGGACACAGTGGGGAGACTCAACAGACACCCCTGGAAACACATGACAGCCTAGCGGAATGATCAGGCCCCCCTGATAAGCAGACAGGGCCATATAAATGCTTTTTCCTAGCACCTACCTAGGAGGGTGCTACACTAGCATAAAAAAAGCTCCTAGCAGTAGCTTTTGAGTGTTTGTTAACTGCTGCTAAAACACTGCTAAAAGCTGGCACAAAAAAAGCTGTTATGAGCATTTTTTATCCAGTGTTTTTCTGGAATTCTTTTTAGCTTATAGTGTGCGTGGAGCCTTAAGAAGGCTTTACAGTGCAGCTCATGCCAGAAAGTAATTTAATGTATATATATACTGTAGTATTCACTTTAAGCCACTAGAGGGAGTCATCACACTGCATAGCAGATTTCACACTCTATTTACAGTGGCTTCCAACTTCACTAGTTATGTATAATGAGAGTTGTCCAGTGACAGGGTATTGCCACGTTTCCAATAACAAAGTGTTTTTTTTTTTATTAACACTAATGGTAATAAAAAAATATTTATCTTCAATAATAACATTAGATTGTATGCTTCTTTAGGTGGTGATGACTTTGAATGGTTCCATATTCCATGGAATGAGCATGTAGGTTGGACAGAAATACAGCACATAATAAAGCAATTTAACAAATGTTCTTGCTTAGCACAGAAGGTATTCGCATGTCTCATTCACATATTCAAATTTTGGGTTATTATTCAGAACTGTCCAAATCATTACTTTATGCCACATCAGCCAGATGAACATCCAGAACCACTGGTGTATAGCGCAAATATAGCCTAAAATTATAGAGCCAAAGAGCCTGTGGGGTGGCCGCAAAAGGGTCATTGGTTCAAATCCCAACCACAACACTACCTGCCTGGAGCCTGCCTGCTCTCCCCGTGCCCGCGTGGGCCTCCCCCAGGCACCCCCCCCCCACCCAAAGACATGCCAACAGGCCAATTGGCTCCTGTCCAAATTGGCCCCAGTATGTGTATGTTATTAGATTGTAAGCTCCTTGAGGGTAGGCACTGATGCAAATGTACACGTAAAGGGCTGCATAGATTGACAGCACTATATAAGTACCTGAAATAAATAAATCATTTTAAACTGCAGACAGCTGTTTCAGGCCTTTTGGTTATCATCAGCGCAGTGCATGTTAACCATTTTGTCAACAGAGTAGGGCTTGGGACCCAATAAGGAATGAGACACGTAAATACCTTTTGTCCTAAGAAGGCTTTACTATGCTACGCAGCAATTCGGTTGGAGGACTTTTTTGGATGCTTTAGTCCGGGGATCCTCAAACTACGGCCCTCCAGCTGTTAAGGAACTACACATCCCATGAGGCATAGAAAAACTTTGACATTCACAGACAAGACTAGGCATGATGGGAATTGAGGAACTACACATCCCACGAGGCATTAAAACACTCTGACATTCACAGACAAGACTAGGCATGATGGGAATTGAGGAACTACACATCCCATGAGGCATTGAAACACTCTGACATTCACAGACAAGACTAGGCATGATGAGAATTGAGGAACTACACATCCCATGAGGCATTGAAACACTCTGACATTCACAGACAAGACTAGGCATGATGGGAATTGAGGAACTACACATCCCATGAGGCATTGAAACACTCTGACATTCACAGACAAGACTAGGCATGATGGGAATTGAGGAACTACACATCCCATGAGGCATTGAAACACTCTGACATTCACAGACAAGACTAGGCATGATGAGAATTGAGGAACTACACATTCCATGAGGCATTGAAACACTCTGACATTCACAGACAAGATTAGGCATGATGGGAATTGAGGAACTACACATCCCATGAGGCATTGAAACACTCTGACATTCACAGACAAGATTAGGCATGATGGGAATTGAGGAACTACACATCCCATGAGGCATTGAAACACTCTTACATTCACAGACAAGATTAGGCATGATGGGAATTGAGGAACTACACATTCCATGAGGCATTGAAACACTCTGACATTCACAGACAAGATTAGGCATGATGGGAATTGAGGAACTACACATCCCATGAGGCATTGAAACACTCTGACATTCACAGACAAGATTAGGCATGATGGGAATTGAGGAACTACACATCCCATGAGGCATTGAAACACTCTGACATTCACAGACAAGATTAGGCATGATGGGAGTTGAGGAACTACACATCCCATGAGGCATTAAAACACTCTGACATTCACAGACAAGATTAGGCATGATGGCAATTGAGGACGTACACATCCCATGAGCCATTAAAACACTCTGACATTCACAGACAAGATTAGGCATGATGGGAATTGTAGTTCCGGAACAACTGGAGGGCCATAGTTTGAAGACTCTTGACTTTAGTCGCTTCCCACTATAATCTTTATAGTTATACAGTCTGTGAAAGTTCTTGAAAAGAGATTATCTCTCTGCAGTTACTCCTAAGGAAACACCAATATTATGTGCCTTCGTTCAAGTTATGCTGAGACAAAGCTTGGGGATTTAATGAGCCCTTTTTGGTTGATTTATTGCTATTCCGTATTATTTTAGCTTTGTAAGGGGTTAGTTGATTACTAACCCTTGTGGGAGCACAGTGGTTTAGAACATCAAAGCTCGGTTTTAAATGCTGTCTGAAAAATTCAGTGCTGTCAGTGCTGTGTGGAGGTTGCAGTGAAGACAGCACTATGACAGAGAGGCTTATAACTAGAGAGGCAGCTTCGTGATGAGAGGCAGCTGTCTCTCTCTGAGACTCTTGACAAAGCACAGGCAGGTCCCAAAACCCAAAAAAGAAAAAAAAATAGCAATTCTGCACTGACACCGAGGTCACATAGCTTGTCAGACACAAGATGCCATTACTCTATTATCTTTGAAGTGGGATGGCACGTGCTGCCAGCTTACTTTTATATAACGTCCTCATAGTCAAAGGACTAAACCAGAAAACGATTTAAAGTGTTTCTCCAGGCAAAAATGAAAATCGCAATGACATTCGTTTCTCATAATAGCAATACAATCCTAATATGCTCATAATTTTAAAGCCTAAGTTTAGGTAAAATTAAAAAAAACAATAATTTCATGAGCAGTGTCCCTTGTACTGGTGCTGGCCGTCCCACTTAAAATCCAAAGTCCTCTACCCTCCCATACCCATGCATTCGTAATCCTCCGGTCCTGCAGGTGGTAATACAGTTGCTGGACCTGTCCCAGGCACTTGTCAAGAGTGGGATGCCTGCTCTTTCTGCTCCCCTCCTCCATTCATATAAGCTGTACTAGAGCTTCCATCAATGAAAAGCGAATGGAGGAGGTGGACCTTTTAGGCTCCATTCACACCTGAGCGTATTGTTTTCATGCGTTTCTTTGGGCTTTTTCAGGTGTTTCTTTGGGCTTTTCTCGGGCGTTATTTTGGGCTTTTTTCAGGTGTTTTTCAGGCGTTTTTTGCAGGTGTTTGGAAGCAGGCATTGAGATCTAACAAAAACGCTTGTAATCTGCCAAAAAAGAAGCTCATATACTATCATCCCTAGTCTTTGGTCGATAGGAGGTTGGCAGCTAGAAGGTTGTAATGGTATATAATGAAAACCTGTGTCTTTGTGTAACTAAAAGGCAGGTTTGATCCACCCACCAGCTTGTATACAAATGTAGGACAAATTTTAGGCATTTTGCCAAGGTACCATTGAAGAAACCTCAAGGCACCCCAGGGTGCCTGGTCACCCTGGTTGAAAAAGGCTGCGCTAGGAGTCTGCCCTGACTCCATGTAATCCACAGAACAAGTAGAGATTAGGTGGGGCGAAACATGTCAGAGGGCGTGGCCTGGATGGAGGTATGCTGAGACTGCTATCACCTATTACATGCTTGGCTTGAATGGTGTGCAGTGGTTTAGACTTTTTTCTACTTGTCCTTAGGCTTTTTATTGCTTTCTTATTATACAGCAATTGCCTGGAACTGCCAGTTGTCTGTTTAGTAATGATGTTTCGATACCAGGCCAACAACACTATGTAGCCACTTTTCAAATGAATAATCCTCCAGCACTGTCGGAACTTGGAAGCTTCCCCAACTCATTAGGTATACATACAGACTGAGCATGTGTTCCTCTGAGGCACATGAGCATTTTTGGGAGGTAGCATTGACCATGCTCAGTCCTAATCATGCCTTACAGATCCTTCCCTCTGTCCTGGCTTACTTTAGCTTGAAGTGCCATGGGGACATTGGTTGAATGTTCCCTTCCCTTCTGCGTTATAGTAGAACTCAAGGCAACAGTTTTTTTTTTCATTCTGGAAAGAGTAAGGGAGGGTTATAAGCCCTGGCAGTTTTTATTTTTGCCACCTATGTCCTACTGGGGAGCTTTCTCTTCACTTCTTCTCTTACAATCAAAAGAAGAAGTGAAAATAAATGCATGTATGTAAATGAATGTATATACAGTATCTCACAAAAGTGAGTACACCCCTCACATTTTTGTAAATATTTTATTCCATCTTTATAGAGTGTGACAACACTGAAGAAATGACACTTTGCTACAATGTAAAGTAGTGAGTTTCCAGCTTGTATAACAGTGTAAATTTGCTGTTCCCTCAAAATAACTCAACACACAGTCATTAATGTCTAAACCACTTGCAACAAAAATGAGTACACCGTAAGTTAAAATGTCCAAATTGGGCCCAAATAGCCATTTTCCCTCCCTGATGTCACGTAATTCGTTAGTGTTACAAGGTCACAGGTGTGAATGGGGAGCAGGTGTGTTAAATTTGGTGTTATCGCTCTAACTCTCTCATACTGATCACTGGAAGTTCAATAGCGCACCTCATGGCAAAGAACCCTCTGAGGATTTGAAAAAAGGAATTGTTGCTCTACATAAAGATGGCCTAGGCTATAAGAAGATTGCCAAGAAAGCTGCAGCACTGTGGCCAAGACCATACAACAGTTTAACAGGACAGATTCCACCCAGAACAGGCCTCGCCATGGTTGACCAAAGACGTTGACTGCACATGCTCAGCGTCATATCCAGAGGTTGTCTTTGGGAATTAGACGTATGAGTGCTGCCAGCATTGCTGCAGAGGTTGAAGGGGTGGGGGGTCAGCCTGTTAGTGCTCAGACCATATGCTGCACATTGCATCAAATTGGTTTGCATGGCTGTTGTCCCAGAAGGAAGCCTCTTCTAAAGATGATGCACAAGAAAGCCCACAAACAGTTTGCTGAAGACAAGCAGACTAAGGACATGGATTACTGGAACCATGTCCTGTGGTCTGATGAGACCAAGATAAATTTATTTGGTTTAGATGGTGTCAAGCGTGTGTGGCGGCAACCAGGTTAGAAGTACAAAGACAAGTATGTCTTGCCTACAGTCAAGCATGGTGGTGGGAGTGTCATGGTCTGGGGCTGCATGATTGCTACTGGCACTGGGGAGCAACAGTTCATTGCGGGAACCATGAATGCCAACACTGTGACATTCTGAAACAGAGCATGATCCCATCCCTTTGGAGACTGGGCCGCAGGGCAGTATTCCAACATGTTAACGACCCCAAACACACCTCCAAGACAACCACTGCCTTGCTAAAGAAGCTGAGGGTAAAGGTGATGGACTGGCCAAGCATGTCTCCCGACCTAAACCTTATTGAGAATCTGTGGGTAATCCTCAAACGGAAGGTGGAGGAGCGCAAGATCTCTAACATCCACCAGCTCTGTGATGTCGTTATGAAGGAGTGGAAGAGGACTCCAGTGGCAACCTGTGATGCTCTGGTGAACTCCATGCCCAAGAGGGTTTAGGCAGTGCTGGAAAATAATGGTGCCCACACAAAATATTGACACTATGGGCCCAATTTAGACATTTTCACATAGGGGTGTAATTTTGTTGCCAGTGGTTTAGACATTAATAGCTGTGTGTTGAGTTATTTTGAGGGGACAGCAAATTTACACTTTTATACAAGCTGTACACTCACTACTTTACATTGTAGCAAAGTGTCACTTCTTCAGTGTTGTCACATTAAAATATTTACAAAAATGTGAGGGGTGTACTCACCTTTGTGAGATACTGTGTGTATATATATATATATATATATATATACATATACAGTAAAACCTTGGTTTGAGAGTAACTTGGTTTAAGAGCGCTTTGCAAGACAAGCAAAATTTTCAAATAAATTTTGACTTGATATACAAGCGATGTCTTGATACCAAGTAGCCTCAAGTCACAGCTGAGTGTAAAAGAGAAGAGAGGCGCCTCTAAGTGTAGCAATATGGTTAAATTTAATGAAGGTACAACATTTAGCAACTCACATGGTTGATGATTGGAACAGGCACATCTAAGGATGCAGGCATCCGGGGTAAAGCTGTCCACATAGAGCATCCTCCGCACCGACATCTACGTCATCCCTTCCATGCTGCCCCTCGCTTTTAGATCACTTTACTGCAGGGTGGTCTTCACGGTCAGGATTACAGGCTGGCAGCCGGCGGTGCAGAAGATAGTCTATGTGGACAGCTTTACCCTGGATGCCTGCATACTTAGATGTGCCTGTTTTATTCATCAACCATGTGAGTTGCTAAATGTTGTACCTTCATTAAATGGAACCATATTGCTACACTTAGAGGCGCCTCTCTTCTCTTTGATACTCTGTAGCTCCTGCTGGATTTTACTTCTAATCCCCTTATGGAAGCGGCTATTTGTGGATGGACATTTTATGCAACCTTATCGCAATGCTATAATCTTTTTTATATGGAATATAAACTGAAGGACTTAAGAATAAATGGTTGTGGAACGAATCATCTGAGTTTCCATTATTTCTTATGGGGAAATTCGCTTTGATATAAGAGTGCTTTGGATTACAAGTATGGTTCCGGAACGAATTATGCTTGCAATCCAAGGTTTTACTGATATATATAGATATAGATATATATATAGATGAATCTATATATTTAATTGTGAAAATAAACCTTTTAACCTTATCCACCCAACTAGGATTAATTTAGTGCTGAATTAAGGGAAAATAAAATCCGTGTTAGCCTAAAAAGCCCACTGGTCTAGTCTTTTGTATGTCAGTTAACTGTGCAAACTTCAGTGGATCAATAATTTATTGATTTTACTACAACACTAAGCTAACTATTACAACCCTGTGTGTTTTTTTCTTTTTAATATCTAATTAAAACTTTGTTGTCTATCTTTGAGAAGCCAATGGACACTAGCTCCAGAACAAAATCCTTGGCTTTGATACACCACATTGGCTCATTCACACTAGTGATGGGCTCAAATACATACGGGCTGGTTTCTGTTGTATAGCGGTGCTTTGTATTTCTACAACACAGGGCACTGTTTAACTTTTTTTCTTTTAACTTTATTGAAGTATCTTAACCTTACTACTTCATTCAAGTCTATGCACTACAGCAAGCTGTAACACGTTATAGTGATTTGTGCTGCATTTAAACATGCTTTGGACAAAAATAGATCTATAAAAAAAAGTTAACGGAAAAAACAAAAACAAATACAATACAAAACAAATAAAAAATGGGCAGCCTTGGTGTTACTTGGTCTTTTTTCTGCTGTGACTTTTCTATATTTCTAAATAAATGCAGCATATCTGCATTTTTATGCAGCACACTGCAACCCACCTCAACACAGCATTGTGGTGTGAATGGGGTGGAAACAAAACAATTGATTTCTATGTGCCCTTGTGTTGATCTATTCTATGCAGATCAAAACAGCTCAATGGAGATGTTGTAAACACAGAAGACACCCATAGACATCAAAGAGGTAGATAATAATAGGTAGATACTAATGAACTATGTATGAACACATTTGTTTAATTGTAGGAAAGTTTTGGTTAAATGAATGACTATTCCCCATGAAGAAAACAAACATGACAAACATGACCTGAAAAATTGTGATTTTTAGTTTCGGGTTAAAGCAGTTGTAAACCTCAGATACGAAATATGAATAAAGGATATGCCTCTATACCAGGGGTCTCCAAACTTTCTTAACAAAGGGCCAGTTTACTGTCCTTCAGACTTTAGGAGGGCCGGACTGTGCCCATTGGGAGCAGAAACGGTCCCGACATCAGTGGGAAAAACAATAATGCCCCATTTGTTTGTTTGAGTGAGAGTAATTGTGCCCCATTATTGGTGTAAGTGGGACGAATTGTGCCCCATCGTTAATGTCATTGGGCACCATCTTTGGTGTTATTGAGAGGAATTGTGCCCCATTATTGATGTCAATGGGCCCCATTGTTGGTGGTATTGTGAGGAATTGTGTCCCATTGTTGGTGTAAGTGGGACGAATTTTGTCCCATCGTTGAGGTCTTTGGGCACCATTGTTGGTGTCATTGAGAGGAATTGTGCCCCTTTATTAATGTCCTTGGGCCCCATTGTTGGTATCAGTGGGAGGAATTTTGCCCCATCGTTGCTGTCACTGGGAGGAAATGGGCCCCCTTCATTGGTGTCAGTGGAGGAATTATGCCCCATTGTTGGTATCAGTGGATGAAATAGTGCCCCAAGGGCCAGATAAAAGCAAGAAAAAGGCTGCGTCTGGCCCCTGGGCAGCAGTTTTGAGACCACTGCTCTATACTGCGTGCTTGTCTCAATCCAGAGCACTAAGTATCATTTCTGTCTGCTGACTCGTTTGTCTGCTACAAGGGACGTTCAAGTCAAACCAGGACTTTTAGTTTTACAGGTATAAAAAGGGATGCTAGTGTGGTGGTACTACATGCAGTAGTAAGTGGCAAGTATCTCCTATTACTGATAGGCGGCACACATGTCGCAGCCCAGTCCAGAGACTGTTAATCAAGATGGCAGACAACAGCCTTAGTGCGTTTATGGAACAGCGTGTGGTGATAACGTTTCTTGTGAGCGAAGGGGAAAAACCCAGGGATTTCTACAGAAGACTTCAAGCACAGCACAGTGATGAGATGCTCAGCTGCAGTAACACATTTGAATTGTGTAAATGTTTCAAAGATGGCCGTATGTCCGTCAGTGACAATCCTGGCTGTGGTGGTTACCAGCCCACAGCCATCATTCCTGTGAACATTCAGCGTCTGGAACGTCTGATCCTGGATAATCATTGTGAAATGCACAATATTCAAATCTTTCTGTGGGAATGGTGAACACAATCATTCATGAACATTTGCACTTTCGAAAAAGCTAGCAAGCGCTGGATACCAAGACAGCTTTACTGCTTTAGACCGGCATAGAAGAGTTGAAGTTTGCACTGCATTGAAGGAGCGTTTTGGCAGAGAAGGCCAGGATTTTTTGGATTGCATCATTACATGTGACGAAACCTGAGTACATCATTTTACTCCGGATTTAAAATGAGCATCAAAGCAAGGGAAGCATGTGGACTTACTGCAAACCAAAAATTCGGAACTATTGCATTTGCAGGTAAAGTGATGACAAGTGTTTTCTGGTAATACAAAGAAACGAGCAATACCGCTCGTGCTCAATCAGCTGTGCTCTGCAATCCAGCTGGGTGCTCACCTCGGCTCACCACCGTGGAAGAATTTGTAGGAAAAGAAAAAGGTCGCACTCCGTCATGGAATGAATTTGCTTGAATTTATTGAAGTATCATCATGCCAAACAGACAGGAACTGTTAACGTTTCACATGGGTCTCCATGCTTGTTCACAACCTTTTTTCTGGGACAAGCGTAGCGTTATTCTTGTTTCTCCAGGACAACGCTTGAGCTCATACTGCTCTCCGCACTACATGCACGTTAGTAACTTGGCTGGGAAAAATTGCCACCTTCCCCCTACAGCCCGGACCTCGAGCAGAGTGATTTCCATCTGATTGGACCCCTAAAAGAGTTCCTCGGACATACGCATTTTAGCACTGAAGATGAAGTAAAGCAGGCTGTCCTAGGATGGTACTGACAAATCTTCCTATGCCGAAGCTTTCCAGACATTAGTTAAACGCTGGGATAAGTATATAAATGTAGCACGGGAATATGGTTGAAAAATAAATGCAGTTTCCACTCCTTAAAATTTGCTCCAATATTATATAAACTCAAAAGTTCCAGTTTGATTTGAACGCCCTTCGTATAAGCATGATTGACTTCTGATGAGTTTTCCTGACACCAATAAAAAAATGGTGACAGGGGAAGGCACAGCCGGCGATTGACAGCCTCAGCTCTGTTTCTGTGTGCTGTGTGAAGGAGTTGTGTGCCCCTTCCCTCCAATCAACTCTAAGAGCTCTCCTCACTGATGTAACTTCAGCTCCCCCCCCTGCTTTTTTTAGAGCTGAGAGATCATGTGTAAATTGTGCACTTTGAATGGATATAGGGGAAAGATGGCCATAGATAAACATGTACAACTCATGCAGGTGAATTTGTTACATCTCTGTCCAGTCACTTTACTGGGTATATGTGAGGGTTTACAACCACTTTATCATTCTCTTTAAATATGCAAATAAACTACCTAATGCCAATGCTATAGGCTTTAGTGGTACAGAGGACATTTCGTTTTAGTTTGAGGTCTCTTTACTTTTCCTAATTTGAAAGTCAGTTCCATTTTCCTGCTACCTGGGTTGAAGTACGTCCCTTTTTTTTAAGCTTGTTTTTAAGCAGCCGCATAATAATATGGAGCAGATGGAGACAATTTTGAGAGCAAACCACAAAATATGCCAAGTTATTATGTTTTGTAATCCCCCGCCCCCTCAGCATGAAGCTGGTTCCTTTGATAATAGAAGAGTTAAAATTTTATCTGTTTTTTGTCAATTCACAAGAGCCAAGGAGCAAAACAAAGGGCTGGTTTGAACAGCTGGAGAAGCCTGAATATGTTACGGAATTGAGTTACCCCCAAAGACACAACAAGAATCAGACACTTGGTAGAAGTCAGACACGCAGAGGAAGCCCACTAACTTGTGTTTCTTTACCTAAGACCCAAGAATGTGACCTGTATTAACTCTGTTTCTTGTTCTACCAGATACTAATGGATTTGGACAAGGTGCGTGGGAAACATCAAAGGGCACAACTGTGCATATTTCTAATATTCATGGCAAGACAGAGGAAAGGCAGACAAAGACAGATAGGGAGTAAAGTGGCTATATGGGAAAATAAACCCAAAACAAAAGCAAAATAGTAAAATTTGGAGGTAAAAAGTAGAATGATATAAAAAAAAAAAAAAAGAAAGATGATGCTAGAAAAAAAGAAAGGGGAAACATGACAGATAAAAGATTACATTATGTTTTCTAACCATCAAAATAATACACAAAGTAAAAAAAAATATATACCATTTTATATAAAAATTAATTGTGATTTTTCCTACTTTGGAATTCCGGATCTAGATACCTGTGAAATAGCTGTGAAAGATAGAAATCACTCTAGTATGCATCACTACTAATGATCTCCACTAATTTCAGGGTCCCATGCTGAGAGTTTGCCCTGCTGCTTTCTAAGCAGTTAGACGAGGTTACTCGCGCGGCACGGGTACTACTCAGAAAACCAGTAAAGTAAAAATTACCCCTGCGTTACCCAATAATAACTAAATTAACTCAAATATATATAAGGGGCTGTCCGGGCATTAACAAACCTGCCCTGGATAAACAGATTTTTTTACATAGAAAGCTAAAGGTGCTTTCCTACTCAAAACGGTAAAAAAACTGAAAGAAGCAATGTCTTTAACCTGGAAGGTTTTACCCCCTTAATGACCAGGCCATTTTTTGTAGTACAGCACTGAGTTACTTTAACCAGTTCTGGACCGGAAGGATTTTCCCCCTTAATGACCAGGCCCTCTTTTTGCGATTCGGCACTGCATTATTTTAACGTAAAATTGCATGGTCGTGCAACACTGTACCCAAATAAAACTAATGTCCTTTTTTTCCCCACAAATAGAGCTCTTTTGGTGGTATTTGATCACCTCTAAGATTTTTATTTTTTGTGCTATAAACAAAAACAGAGCAATTTTGAAAAAACAAACAAACAATATTTTCTACTTTCTGCTATATAACATTCCCAATAAAAAAAAAATAATGTAAAAATACATTTTTTTTTCATCATTTTAGGCAAATTTTTATTCTGCTACATATTTTTGGTAAAAAAAAATCCAATAAGTGTATATTGAATGGTTTGCGCAAAAGTTATCGTGTCTACAAACTAGGAGAAAGATTTATGTCATTTCTATTTAACTTTTTCTTTTTTCACTAGTAATGGCGGCGATAAGCGATTTTTTATGTGACTGCGATATTTCGGCAGACAGATCGGACACCTAATTGACATTTTTGACACTTTTGGGGGCACCAGTGACATTACTACAGTATTCAGCGATAAAAATTTGCCCTGTTACTGTACTAATGACACTGGCAGGGAAGGGGTTAACACCAGGGGTGAACAACGGGTTCAATTTGTCCCTAGGGGGTGTTTTCTAACTGTGAGGGGGATAGGCTTATGGAATCAACACAGGGACCTGTGTTCCAAAATAGGAGGAACACAGGAACCCTGTGTTGATTGCGGACAGAACAATGGTCTGCTGTGTTTATAATGGCAGACCGCCGTTCTGTCTTCCCGGGGAGTGATCACTGGTGCCCGACAGCAATCGCAGCCACCGACCCCGCAGATCAGCTACCCTTCTTGAGAATGGCAGCGCGCGCGCACGCTTGCTCCTGAGAAACAACGTATGGGTAAGGTGATTCACGCAGTATATCTACGGCGGGTGGTTGGCAAGAGGTTAACCACTTAACCTCCGGAAGGTTAACCCTCCTTCATGACCAGGCCATTTTTTTGCAACGCGGCACTGTGTTACTTTAACTGAAAATTACGTTGTCGTGCAACACTGTACCCAAATAAAATTTGTCATTTTTTTCCCCACAAATAGAGCTCTTTTGGTGGTATTTGATCACCACTGTGTTATTTTTTTTTTTTTGATATAAACAAAAAAAAGTCAGATAATTTTGAAAAGAAAAAAAATTTCTGCTATAAAACCTATCCAATAAAAAATCTAATTTCTTCATAAATTTAGGCCATTAAGTATTCTGCTACATGTTTTTGGTAAAAAAAAATCCCAATAAGCATATATTGATTGGTTTATTTAAAAAAAAGGGGGGCCTAATGTGCTACCAATGGAGTATATGGAAAAAAAAAATGAGAGTGTAATTGAAGTGGGGTACATGTAGAAAAGGGGGATAGGGCGAAAAAATCCACAGCCACACAATGGTGGTGATGAATAAAGCTGCCAATACCGGTAGTGTCACCACATACGATTCAAGAATAAGTATTAAATAGAATTGGCGCTCAATTAAAAGTGGATAGATAAATAAATAAATACATGGATTCAGCACATAAGTGAATAAAAAGTATACAAAAATATATGAAAATATGCACAAATATGAGAATCTAAATAAAGTGCAAAATATGACAAAAATAATACAGTATTTCAATTAATAAATAGTGCAAAGGGAATCAGCTACAATAATGCAAATAATCAATAAAGTGCTGATAGTGCAATATAAACTGAGCCGTGTACTGCTTAGATGCCAAAATATACTATATCCATAAAGTGCTGGTAAAAAAATGGGTGAGATTATAATAAATCACAATTAATCCAAGCATGAAAATAAATAATAAATTATGTCCGTGAAGTGCTGGCGTGAATATTCATATGAAGCAATCACAAAAAGTTCATAATCAAGTTCATGTGCAAATAGTGCCAATGCAGCAATAAATAACAGTGATATGAATAGATGTGACGTGTGGTCGATTCCAAACGTGTCACCGATGTGAGCAATTTCCGCAGTGAATCCGACACTGATTGAAATGGCTGCTCACCTCTAAAAAGATGGTAATAAACGTGGTAAAGAGACACTGTCTCCAATGTAGCTCCACTCCACTCCAAAATCGCTGAAATGTGGATAGATGGTGGCTCCTATTACATCAGGGGTTCGCCTGTAACTCTCCCTTAAAGGTGATGGTATTAGGAAGTGGCTCCAATCCAAGAGGCAGGGAAATGGCTCCTAATATTTCAGTGGTCCGCCTGTAACTCTCCCTCATGAAGATATAAGAAGGGGCCTCATAGTATTAGTATTATGTAGTATTATCAAAGCAATTTTATTGAAAAAAATATAAACTTACACTTTAAAGTTGATAGTTCAGCTCCGCAAAGTAGTGGTGGCAAATAAAAGATGTACTTCCGGTCACGGCCATAGACCGGAAGTGACATCACCCGGCTCCTCCTTATAGCAGGACTGTGATATTGCGGCGGATATTACGACACTAACACATTTGACACTTTGCCTGGAACCAGTGACACTAATACAGTGATCAAAAATATGCACTGTCACTGTACTAATGACACTGGCTGGGGAAGGGTTAACATATAGAGCAACCAAGGGGTCAACTGTGTGCCTAGCCAGTGTTTGTGTGTTAACTGTGTGCTGTTTTTACTAGGAGAAGTAATGAATTCTAGTCCAGGAACACATAATCCAATCCCTTCCCCCATAGGCAGATCCCCGTTCTGTGTTGTTTATAGATGATCGGCGGGTGCCTGAGGACATCGAGTGCCTGGCACCCGCAGATCAACTTCTGCTGTGAATTATCACAGCAGAAGCGGCCTGCCAGGGGTGCATGCGTGCCCCCTGCAGGCAGAAGTCCGGAATTATTTATATACTGTATATATATCTATATCTCTCTCTCTCTCTCTCTCTCTCTCTCTCTCTCTATATATATATATATATATATATATATATATATATATATATATATATATAAATACAGTGGTGATCGAAAGTTTGGGGACCCCAGGTAAAAATTTGTATTAATGTGCATAAAGAAGCCAAGGAAAGATGGAAAAATCTCCAAAAAGCATCAAATTACAGATTAGACATTCTTATAATATGTCAACAAAAGTTAGATTTTATTTCCATCATTTACACTTCCAAAATAACAGAAAACAAACCAATGGCGTCTGCAAAAGTTTGGGCATCCTGCAGAGTTAATATCTTGTACTGCCCCCTTTGGCAAGTATCACAGCTTGAAAACGCTTTTTGTAGCCAGCCAAGAGTCTTTCAATTCTTGTTTGAGGTATCTTTGCCCATTCTTCCTTACAAAAGTCTTCCAGTCCTTTGAGATTTCTGGGCAGTCTGTCACGCACTGCTTAAGGTCTATCCACAGATTTTCAATTATGTTGAGGTCAGGAGATTGTGAAGGCCATGGCAAAACCTTCAGTTTACGCCTCTTGATGTAATCCCCCGTGGATTTCGAGGTGTGTTTAGGATCATTATCCATTTTTAGAAGCCATCCTCTCTTTAACTTCAGCTTTTTCACAGATGGCATCAAGTTACCATCCAAAAATTGCTGAAATTTTATTGAATCCATTTTTCCTCCTACTCGTGAGATGTTCCCTGTGCCACTGGCTGCAATACAACCCCAAAGCATGATTGATCCACCCCCATTCTTAACAGTTGGACAGAGGTTCTTTTCATTAAATTCTGTGCCCCTTCTTCTCCAAACGTACCTTTGCTCATTACGGCCAAAAAGTTAAATTTTAACCTCATCAGTCCACAGAACTTGTTTCCAAAATGCATCAGGCTTGTCTAAATGTTCATTTGCAAAGTTCAAACGCTGATTTTTGTGGTGAGGACGTAGAAGAGGTTTTCTTCTGATGACTCTTCCATGAAGACCATATTTGTACAAGTATCTCTTTATAGTGGAATAGTGTACCACAACTCCAGTGTCTGCCAGATCTTTCTGGAGGGATTGTGCAGTCAAACGTGGGTTTTGAATTATTTTTCTCACAATCCTGCAAGCTGTTCTGTCTGATATTTTTCTTAGTCTTCCAGATCTTGCTTTAACTTCCACTGTTCCCGAAGACTTCCATTTCTTAATTACATTCCGAAACAGAGGATATTGACATCTGAAAACGCTTTGCTATCTTCTTATAGCCTTCTCCAGCTTTGTGAGCGTCAACTATTTTCAGTTTCAGTTTTCTAGACAACTGCTTAGAAGATCCCATTGTGCTGATTGTTGGGGCAAGGTCAGATGAGTCTGGGCATTTAAAACCTTTGAGATTGACATCACCTGGTCTTCCCAGACGATGATTGAGAACAATCCATGACACTGGCAGGTCTCAGCCTTGCAAAGGGGGCAGTGCATGCTATAAATTCTGCAGGGTGCCCACACTTTTGCAGAAGCCATTTTTTTGTTTTCTGTAATTTTGAAAGTGTCAATGATGGAAATAAAATCTAACTTTTGTTGACATAGTATAAGAATGTCTAATCTGTAATTTTGATGCCTTTTGGAGATGTTTCCATCTTTCCTTGGCTTCTTTATGCACATTAAGACAAATTTTTACCTGGGGTGCCCAAACTTTCGATCACCGCTGTATATGTGACCTGGCGCACAGCTGCCACCCTGTAGTAGTAAAACTGCTATGGGGCAGATGGCAAGAGGTTAAAAGAAGAGGCAATACACTTATCTTTCCAGTGGACCATGTATTAAAAGGCAGGAAAAGTTAAGTATATCGCCTCTTCTTTCAGTTTGCACCCTTTAGTAATAGGGTCATTTAATGGGGCTTAATAATGCTGACACTTGTCCTATTGATTAACGTGAAGTGTTCAATTTAATGCAAGACCCAGCTTACAGTGACACTAAACAACATTATTCTCCAAAAACAATCCATACACATCCATTACTTTATGGCTTTGTAATCTATTTTGCCTGAAATGTATTACTGTGTTTTTCTTTTTACTTGTAATGCCCTTCATGATCTGGGAACCTCTCCATTTCACCCTTACTTTCATTTGTCTAGAACATGCTGTGCAAGTTAGTTGCAGTCATATGCATTGCTCTAAGCACATTGCAAAGCCCCCAGCCCATAGTCCCTAGTCCATCTTGGGAGCGAGCAAGAGAGGTTCCTACATACAGTGGGACCATGAAGAATAAATGGAGCCACCTTCTAACAGGAAATAGGATCAAAGCAGAAACCAGAGTTTAGTATCACTTTAATGCAAGCATTTACATTTTCAGTAAATGGTCCTAAAATAAATGAAGGCATTACATTATCTGTGTACTCTCCATCAAACGGAAGTCAGCACTGTAATGAAAACCAACATCTAATTCATCTTGACAACAACAAAAAAGACTTTAATAGTTATGTAGGTACACCATATTTCACCAAATCATTAACAAATGAGAGGCAAGGTCTACAGCTAAGAAATAAAGTGACAGTCTGAACCCTGGGAAGTTACAAAAGGAAGAATTCCAGGATACAAATGGCCTCATGTATCATATTGTCAGTACAAAGGGCTGATGGTATGTCCACACAACCACCACATTCAAACCTTTAGATTCGAATTGTCATTTTTCAGGGCAGGTTTGGATTTGATCAGAAGTTACAGCTAAATAATGTCAGTTTTAGGCACAGAAACTCCCGATACACGGGGCCCAATGAGTTAAACATGCCAGTTCCAAGGAATGCAGTAAATCCACCTCTGAGCCCAAGTGACAGAGTGGAGGATGTATTGAGCTGAATGCAGTTTTATTTAAACAAATGCACAAGGCCCAATTAGTTATTGCTGGAAAGCAAACTATAATCACTTCAGCATGGGGGAAACGCTGTCCTGAAATCACAGGGAAGAAACACTGATCCATGATGTCAGGATGACCATCTGCCTTATTGTTTCCAGACATGCAGTGGAATTTGAAGTTCTCCTAATTTAGTTATACACTGTTATGACCACAGGGCACCATAGCAATATTCTTGATTTGGGTTTGTTGTAAGATTGGATAGAATGAATAAAGCAATGTCTTCCCTGTAAAGTGTCATGTGACAAGAAAAAAAAAAGCAGACTACAAGATACACAACACAAAACAGACATCAGCACCAATTATGCAGAATGCTGGGTAACAAACATTCAATCATTTAATAAACTGAGATCTCATCTCAATACATGTATACTCCAGTTGACTGCAGAAGATTTGGAGATAAGTTACACCTACAGTACATTTATTTAGAGGAATAGCTACAGGGATCACAGGGGTCGCAAATTGCAACCCAGCCCCATGCTGCAGGGGGCCTGTACTGCCCCCCCCCCTAGTATGCAGAGCTGGCACCAACATTAAGCAGCATAGGTAGCTGGGTGGGTGGTGGTTAGCAGCCTGGGTAGCTGGAGGACGGTGGTGGATATCAAAGCTCCCTTCCCTTCCACACTGGCTGTTATTCAGTCTCACATTCCCCACCAGTGTACTTGGCCGGCCTCTCTTTCCTGGCCCATAGAGCACTGCTCAGTCCAGTGTACCCCCAACCCAAACTCCCAGGCCACCCTGAGTCACCTCCATCCCTTCCTTTGTACAGAGCCCAGGCAGAGCCCTCCGGTGCACATTTCTCCCAGAGAAACGGACTTCCAGCACACAGGTGCGGCCCTATGTGAGCCGCCTCATCAGAGTATTAATGAATTTATGCACATCTTTGAGTTTTAAACACTCAAGTACAACTAAATGTTCCTATATGACAGGCAAAACAAGTACCAAATCCAGTTAATATGTGATGCTCAAACCTCATAAAATGAACAAGAAATTTGCTTTATCTTCCTTGACTGAGCCAAATCCTTCTTCATTTGTGTCTCACGTGCTTCCCCTCCGAGACACTGCAGCTCACAGAGGGAGAGCTTTAGCAACAGAGGTAGTGCTGTCAATCGAGAAAGCAGTGGGCAGGACTAGGAGTGACAAGGTGCTGACTGTCAGGGCTTTTAAATCAGCAATGACAATGTTGATAGCCACTTGTCCTCCAAAAATTTTTCAACTATAGGGCCAGCAAGCAAAGCCTACATGAGAGTGATAACTCTGCTCTGAATTTGGGAGCAATGCAGCATTGTTGCCACCCCATCACAGAACGTTGTATATGGTGAACTTCACTGGCAGTGCCAGCACGCAGTCAAGGAATACCTGCTAGGCACGACCCTTGCCCATCCATAATGGACACAGAATCAGTATTTATACTGATATGATTGGGTTATAGTGACAGCATCAGAAGGAAATGGACACTGGCATACAAAGAAGCCAGGTATAACCCTTCACACTCTTAGAAGGTTTTTTTTTTTTTTTTGCTATTGTCATAGGAGGATGGAAGTCTTATGCAGGTGGTTGTTTCCTGTCACTGAAAATACAAAGAGCTCTCTGGCGGAAGTGTAGGTCTGCAGAACAGCAATGCATAAAATGCTTGCTGTGCATGCTTTTTGATGGTGAATGTTTTTTTTTTTTTTGAGCTTTGCTGGATAATTTCATTAAGCACGTTACTGACAGTATATGTACTCATTTACCAAAGGCGAAGAAGCCTAAGCTTCAAATTCAGATCTATTCTGCCTCTGAACCTAAAAAGAGTTCCTTTCATTTCACCTAGGCTTCTCACCCAAAACCAAGCCTAAGGAAGCAGTAAATAATATCCCTGCAAACCTCGGGCCTTCTAAATCCTTCAAGCCAGTAGAGAAGTCCTCTTCAGTAGGTAGGGACAGCCCCACTTATCAAAGTGGGGGGATGTCTGTTTGGCCTTTGGGGACACCAGGTCAGAAAGCATCTTGGATGCCTGGCTAGGGAAACTGCTTCTGTCCAAATTAATTTCTTACTCCAAGCTTTTCACAGTTCCAAAACCAAAAGTGGGTATTTGCTCAATCCTAGACCTGACCTAGACCTGAAGGTTCTACATGTCTTCATTTGAACTCAAAAGCTCCACATTGAATCCACCAAGACTGCACAGACCCGTCCATCAAAGAGATTTGTTGCCTTTATGGAAATCAAAGATGCATACTTGCATGTCTTCATTTTACCAGTGCATCAACACTACCATTGTTTTTCTGTGGGCACTCAGCACTATCAGTTTGTACCATCTGACTATGCTACACTCACCGAGATTTCCCATTGCGGGATAACTAGATGATTTCCTATTGTCAGAACAGTTGGCCAAACCTCTGACTAAGCGTGTCAAGGTAATGCTAACAGTCCAGTCCTGGAAATGTTTTAGCGGATCTGGATCCTCCAGAAATCAGCACTGAAACCAACACATTGCTTGCAGTATTTGCTTAGTTCCACTTCAAAGCCCTTAAATATATTCTGACTGTTATCATGGGCGAAATCGGTTCAATCCATTGACAAACCACTCAACCGAAATGAGAATGTCCCTCACCCGGTAGCTTAGGAATCCTAGATCTGGCGCTAGGAAAATCCTTCCTCCCACTGTCACTGTAATGGTTGCCAGTCTGTATGGCTGAGGAGTTCTAGACATTTTGTTGGTGTTATTTTAATTTTATATATTTTGGGTACTTTTATAGCACCGTTAATTTACACAGTGCTTTACATATACATTGTATATTTAGATCAGTCCCTGCCCTCAAGGAGCTTACAATCTAATGTCCCTAACGCACATTCCTACATACACATACTAGGGCCAATTTAGACAGGATCCAATTAACCTACCAGCATGTCTTTGGAGTGTGGGAGGAAACCCATGCAGGCACAAGTAGAACATTCAAACTCCAGGTAGGTAGTGTTATGGTTGGGATTGGAACCAGCGACCCTTTTTTGCTGCTAGACGAAAGTGCTAACCACTACACCACTGTGCTGCCCAGACTTGGTCACTAGAGGTAACTAATCTCCCAAAATAAAGTATGGCACTACAAACAAATTGGCTGTATCTAGGACATTTTATCTGGAGAGTTATCTGATCCGGAACCAGTCAGCCAACGCCATAGCAGTGGAGTACATCAACTATTAGGAAGGAAACAGTCTGACGGTGGCAATTGACTGTGGGGATTCTAATCTGGGGAGAAATGCGCATTCCAGCCTTGTCCATTGTTCACATTTTAAGTGTGGACAACTGACAGGCCGAGTACCTCTGTCAACAGTGGACGAACCTGGGGTAGTGGTCCCTTCATGCAGAGGTGTTTTAGGACATGTGTCACAGGTGGGGGTGCCAAATATGTATCTCCTGGCCTCCAGATTTAATAACAACCTGAACAGATTTGTCTCCAGATGCAGATATGCCTGGTGGCAGCAGTGGATGCTCTAGTAGCTCTGAAGGATAAGTACAGTCTGATCAATGATTTTCCTCTTCTAAGACACTGTCCGCATCTACTCTGCAGGATCGAGAATGTGGACAGTCCATTAATACCTGTGGTACTCCGACCTGATTAAGCTGCTGCTTCACAGTTGCTGACTTTGATCGCATGGCTGTTGAAGCCCAAGTCTTGTAAGACAGGGGTCTCTATGATCCAGTAATTCCTATCCTTTAAAATCTACCTCCTGTAAGGCCTACCATCACATTTAGAAGAATTACTTGGTGCAAGCAAAGAAAAGATCACTCCAGGTAATACTTCGTGGAACGAATCCTGACTTTTTTGCAATCAAGACTGCATTGGCATTTGGCCTTGAGTACTATCAAGTGACAAGTCTTTGCCCTTATGATCTTATTCCAAAGACCATTATCTTCCCATTCTTTGGTCAAGACTTTTGTACTGGGTGTCTCTCATGTGGCTCCTCCTGTACAAACCTCCTGTGTCTCTGTGGGATCTGAATTTGGTTCTATTGGCTCGTCAGAAGGCCAACTTTTGAACCTATTAAAGATATTTTATGCATTAAGATAAAAAAACCTTCTGTGTGATGCAGCTCCCTTCAGCCCCTCCCCCTAATACTTACTTGACCCTGTCTTTATCCAGCAATGTTTTTTTTTTGGAAACTAATTTTTATTAATCTTTTTCTGACATAGAAATCTATACACACAATAAAAACACAGTACTACCCGATAGTAAACTTATGAGGTAGTAAGCCTAACTAACATGATTTATCTAGCGATGTTGCAGGAGTTTCTAAGCTGACTGGGACTCCCCTCCTCATTGGCTGAGACAGCAGCACAGTGCCATTGGCTCCTGCAGCTGCCAATCAAACTCATTTAGCCAATCAGGAGAGAGAGGGGCGGGGTCGGCTCACGGCTCCATGTCTAAATGGACACAGGGAGCTGTGAATCGGCCCGGGTGTCCGCATAGCAAGCTGCTTGCTGTTGGGGCACTTAAGAAGAGGGAGGGGCTAGGAGCACAAAAGAGGGACCCGGAAAGAGGAGGATCCAGGCTGCTCTGTGCAAAACTGCATAGAGCAGGTAAGAATGACAAAAAAAAAGAAAAAAAAGGAGACTTTAAAATCACTTTAGGAAAGGGTTACATCATGTACACCAAACAGAGAGACAAATCATATTCAGCAGGAAGAACATGTTGTAAATCGTGTTGGTATTACAAGTTATGAAATCGTTTGATTAAAAAAACACTAAAAGTGGTCTTAGTTGTCACAATGCTATTTAAAGCTCCAAAAAAATTGCTGAAAAAAAACAAAAACTGTTTTTAAAGTTTGTTATAAAATTTTGCAAACAGATAATTTTTCTCCTTCATTAATGTGCGTTGATGAGGTGGCACTGATGGGCCCTGATAGGCACTGATAGGCTACACTGATGGGCACTGATAAGGCGGTACTGGTGGGCACTGATGGGTGGCACTGATGGCCACTAATGGGCAGCACTAAAGGGCACTGGTAGGTGGCACAGAAGAGCACTAATAGGTGGCACTGATGGGCACTGATAGGTGGCACTGATGGGCAATTATAGGCACTGGTAGGTGACACTGATAGGCAGCACTGATGATGGGGCACTGATTGGCACTAATAGGTGGCACTGGTGGGCATTGATAGGTGGCACTGGTGGTCACTGAGAGGGGGCACTGGTGGGATCTAATAGGTGGCACTAGTAGGCACTGATAGGTGGCACTGGTGGGCACTGGAAGGTGGCACTGACCTGCAGTGGTAGGTGGCGCTGGTGGGCACTGGTAGGTGGCACTGATAGGCACAGTTGCTTTTCCTCTTCTGGGCCGATGTCCCTCTGACAGCAGCCCGCAATCAGCTTTTTTTTCTCCTCCCGCTGACAGTGTCTCATGGACTCGCTGATCACACGCAGCTCATGCACGGGAGGATGTAAATTCCCGGCAAAAAGGATATTCTTTTTTCACTTTCACTTCCTAGGTTGTTTCCATATTGCCATCAGAACTGCAAAATGTGTCTGAGCTGGCAGCCTTGTCCTGTGAAGAACTCTTTTGGTCTTACACAAAAATAAGGTAATATTGAGGCTGTGTAGTGAAGGGAAATGTTGTTCTTATTACCTGGACCTGGACACATAGACTGTTCTTCTGTCCACTACACTTTCACTACACATGTATGTAGTTTGTACAGTAGGTGTTTGCCTCAGCCATTGCTTCCATTAGAACCTTGGACTCTCTGTTTACCATTCATGATGGTCCACGTAAGGGGCTCCAGCTTCCCATTTCACCATCTTTCGGTGTCTTAGCCAGGTCATTAAAAAACATTATGGTTTTAAGGAGCTGGTTCCACCTTTTCCTTTCAAGGTGCACCTTACTAGGCCAGTGATTGCTCCTTGGGCTTTTAGACATTGGGCAAATGTACAAGACTGGCACCTGGTCTTCTGTTCACACCTACTCCCAGCTGGATTTTCAGGCCTCATCTCCTGTCAGCTTTGGGCATAAGGGTCTGCAGCCAGCACTTTAAACTGCAAACTGTCCTTTGTTTTATTCTGTTTTGCCTGTTCTTATTTTCTTATTTATTCTTTTAATGAATTGTAAAGAAAGCAGGACTTTTGCACTTAACATATAATCTGTTTGTGATGTTCGTTAAAACTACATTCAAATGGGCGCACATGGGCAGCAAGGGCATCCACTGCCATGAATCAGTAGATTCTTGCCATCAGATATACACACTGCATGCACACAGTATGTGGTTATTATTGCCTCCCATAGGCATGCACACAGGGTGTGCCAGCTGTGCCTGGGCACACCCTAATCACCCCATGTGCATTAACATTATCACTTTTTGTGCCACCAGGAAGATGGGAAAGATCTCTCTCTTAATGGCTCTGCCATAAGAGAAGTCTTTATGCACTTCCCTTTCAATGTGCCAGCAGGGAGATAAATGTGCTGGGGTCATATATATGAAGACACACACAAACAAATGTGTTTGAGCTTTAGGGTGCACACCCTAATTAAATAGACTCCGCATACCTATGCTGCCTCAATTGACACCAATGTTGGGAGCTATTATTGCATCCACTGACACTGATTCTATAAGGTATTATAGTGCTCACTGCAACCAATGTTGGGAGCTATTATTGCATCCACTGACACTGATTCTATAAGGTATTATAGTGCTCACTGCCACCAATGTTGGGAGCTATTATTGCATCCACTGACACTAATGTTGGATGTTATTATTGCATGCACTGACACCAATGCTGGGGATTATTATTCAGTGTGCATTATGATACGCTGCAAAAAAATGCAGCAAGACCAAAATCTTTTGGCATTAAAGTGCAAACATTTGCTGCTATTGTGCAGCCCTCTGGAAACGTTGAGGGCTAAACTTGAGGTCTTTAGAATTTTCTAGTTGACCACCACTGCTGTAGTTCTGCACTTCATTTTACTTCAGTAAATTAATTTTAGCTTTAGACTTCTTTTCAAAAGATGATCAGCAGTGACAAATGTTGAATTGCTCTCAATAAAGGTTTTCTTTAAAGTGATCATAAGAGATACATATGTATCTTACTGTACCAAGAAGCATTTACTATTATCCGTCACCATCTTATGAGTTATATGAGTATACCCCTGAATAAGACCTAGTTCAAAATGTTAACACTACTCATCAAATCTCACAAAAATATTTTACAAGTCCATGTCAGAAGCACAATATTATCCTGTTAAACTGGGTTGGGGGGACTCATGAAGTGAAAGCCTGCATACAATAAATCCACGACAGGCACTGCTAGTATGAAAAAACAGTAGAAGTGGGCAAGAAGGGTATATGCCACATATCCATTTCCATTGTACATTTTTTCAAGATTGATGTATATGTTAAGGCAGAATTTTGGGTATTGGGTAGAGCACTAGAATTTGACTCAGATTCACATATCTTCTCTCTATATTAGCTTAGTTCAGTGCCTTGAAAAAGTATTCATACCCCTTGAAATTTTCCACATTTTGTCATGTTACAACCAAAAACGTAAATATATTTTATTGGTATTTGATGTAATAGACCACCATAAAGTGGCACATAATTGTGAAGTGGAAGGAAATTGATAAACGGTTTTCAAATTTTTTTACAAATAAATACCTGAAAAATGTGGTGTGCATTTGTATTCAGCCCCTCTGAGTCAATACTTTGTAGAACCATCTATCTCTTCAATTACAGCTGAAAGTCTTTTTGGGGATGTCTCTACCAGCTTTGCACATCTAGAGAATTACATTTTTGCCCATTCTTCTTTGCAAAATAGCTCAAGCTCTGTCAGATTGGATGGAGAGCGTCTATGAACAGCAAATTTCAAGTTTTGCCACAGATTCTCGATTGGATTTAGGTCTGGACTTTGACTAGGCCATTCTAACACATGGATATGCTTTGATCCAAACCATTCCATTGTAGCTCTGGCTGTATATTTAGGGTGGTTGTCCTGCTGGAACGTGAACCTCCGCCCCAGTCTCAAGTCTTTTGCAGACTTTAACAGGTTTTTTCTAAGATTGCCCTGTATTTGGCTCCATCCATCTTCCCATCAACTTTGACCAGCTTCCCTGTCACTGCTGAAGAAAAGCATCCCCACAACATGATGCTGCCACCACCATGTTTCACGGTAGGGATTGTGTGTTCAGCGTGATGTGCAGTGTTAGTTTTCCGCCACACATAGCATTTTGCTTTTAAGCCAAAATAGGTAAATTTTGGTCTCATCTGACTAGAGCACCTTCTTCCACATGTTTGCTGTCCCCTCCACATGCCTATTCCCAACCTCCAAACAAGACTTCCTATGGCTTTCATTCAACAATGGCTTTCTTCTTGCCACTCTTCCATAAAAGCCAGATTTGTGGAGTGCACAACTAATATTTGTTCTGTGGACAGATTCTCCCACCTGAGCTGTGGATCTCTGCAGCTCCTCTGTAGTTACTATGGGCGTCTTGGCTGTTTCTCTGATTAATGCTCTCCTTGTCTGTCAGTTTAGGTAGATGGCCATGTCTTGGTAGGTTTGCAGTTGTGCCATACGCTTTCCATTTTCGGATGATGGATTAAACAGTGCTCCATTCAAGAGATGTTCAAAGCTTGGGATATGTTTTTATAACCTAACCCTACTTTAAACTTTTACACAACTTTATCCCTGGCCTGTCTGGTATGTTCCTTGGGCTTCATTATGCTGTTTGTTCACTAAGGTTCTCTAACAAACCTCTCAGGGCTTCACAAAACAGCTGTATTTATACTGAGATAAAATTACACACAGGTAGACTCTATTTAATAATTTAGTGACTTCTAAAAGCAATTGGTTCAACTAGATTTTAGGTAGGGGTATCAGAGTAAAAGGGGGCTAAATACAAATGCACCTTACATTTTTCAGATATTTATTTTTGTATAAAAATTTGAAAACCATTTCTCAATTTCCTTCCACATCACAATTATGTGCTACTTTGTGTTGGTCTATCATATAAAATCCCAACAAAATACATTGACGTTTTTGGTTGAAACATGACAAAATGTGGAACATTTCAAGGGGTATGAATACTTTTTCAAGGCACTGTAACTTTACAGCTTTGTTGCATTCAAATAGGACCTTACATATCACTGGGAAAACAGCAGAACTAAACAAAGAAATTGGAAACATTTAGTATCTACAAAACTCAAGCCAAAACCAGTTTGAGTCTGGCACAATACAAAATGACTCTCAAATTAGATATCACTAGATGAAGAAATACTGTACAGAACTTGAAAGCACGAGCCACTGCAAATCTGTGCTATATATTTTTATTATCTGCCACTTCACACTTTAAACAGTAACCAAGTCATTGACTTAATAGCAATTACACAATTGAGTAGATTGACGGCATTACAATTCACAAATGTGTTATCAAACAGTAGTGCACCCATAAACAATGTGTCATTGTGTCAGCTCCACCAGTTATCAATGGTTGAAACCACTTTCCTGATACCCAGTTACCTTTTTCTGAATCCCTTTGGCTGCCAGACCATTGTTCTTTCTGACCTGCAGATTCCACTGGGAGGCAATCTAGAAGGCACACAGATAAGATGTGTTTTAATGGAAAAATGTCTAAATTAAACTCACACTGAACTGACATCATTCATATAACACTGATTACGCATTTTGAACAATTAATGCTCAGTGCACATAAGGTCTGGCCTCCCGAGCTTCCATGAGGCTCCGCTGTGCTGGGTTAGATGAATGAAAACAGAATGTTCAAAGCTGACCATATGTGGGTCATTGTTTTTTCTGAACAAATCATTGTACCTCTGTGAAATCGTGTCAATAAACAGTTCCTATACACATAGTCAGATTGTTTTCTTTCAATCATTTTCAGATATAAATTGCAGCTATACATCTGTTGAAAGAGAGATTTTCCTTCATCTGCTGACAACATTTTTACATAGAATTTTAAAAAGCAATTTAAAAATGAAATCTTCTGATTGCAGCAATGCAATACTGGGAAATCAGATTGCATTTTGAATGAAAAATTAGTTTTATGGGCAAAGCAGGCCACCAAAATGGTCGGAATATTTACTCATTTATACAATTTGATTGTGGAGGTTACAACAGATGTAATTTTATAAGTATTGCATAGACATACTGATGTGACCATTGCACAACAATATCATCCATCCTGACTGGTAGATTTCCAAGCAGATATTTCTCCGCTTTGAATTCTAGTGCACCATAAGCCCTGGTTCACACATATGTGGTGCGGGAAACGCCAAGATCCCTGTGTGGTGCAGGAAACGCCACTATCCCTGTGCGGTGCGGGAAACGCCGCAATCCCTGTGCGTTTCCTGTATCACAATGCAATTATTTTGCTTTTGCAATTTGATGCCGGTTTCAATACAAAGTTAATGACATCCCAAATGGATTACAAACCCAGTGGGATTTGCCTTCACCAGATCGCATGGTACAAAATAACCATGCTATCCGGTTGCAGTGCAGCTCCAAAAGGTGCCTGCACGACTTTGGTGCGATGCGGTGAGATTTGAGCCCCTTGGGGGGGTCAAATTACACCCCACTGAATCGCATGTGAATTGCACAGGAATGCAATGTGGTTATAATGTGGTTAACACATACGGGTTATAGTGTAACTTTGGGCTAAATGGTCTGATCATTTTCAGGGTTAAATTACTTGATCTGCCTTGAAACTGTAACCATTTTTCAAACCTGCCTCTTCTGTGCTCCATTTTGTTTAGTTTCACTTTGTTACCAGGACATGATTTTCCATGATTTCATGGCTAACAACTGGCCAACAAGACAGCCGTCTATGAGAGCGGAAGGTATTTCTGTTTCAATAATTTTTATAAGGTTATTGTAGTACAAACAGAAAATGCAAAACCAACGTAACGTACAGTGGTTGAAGAGCAAGCTAACAAGGACATATTACAGTGCCTGAAGGAGGAGTTGGGGGAACCCAGTTTTATCAGTATTGGAAAGAGGCTTCTGGAAATTGTCTGGTCCCTTCCTGCCAGTGTCAGCAATACAATTTGGGCTTGTCTTGACCCGTAGGGGTCTGTACAGTCGGTAAGAGTACCCTATTATCTTGCTTGGTGGTGGTCTTTCCTGCTTCACATTTCTCCATCGTAACAGTGGATGTGGACCCTGCCAACACTTTTGGGATTTACTCTTATATATCTGTCTGTTTATCAGCATTGTTGGATATGGACTAGCGCGACACCATTTTACAACATCTTTTTGAAGATATATGTTCTCTATCTTTTTGTGTCAGCTGCTTTCCTGAGATTGATTTTTAATGTACTGATTTTACTTATTAGTGTAGATTTTTGATATGATTTTAGCGCAGAAATTTTAACATTTATACAACAAGACAGTAAAGCCTGGTACACACTATGATCTGGTCTTAGCCACTGTACCAACAATCAGACGTTAGTACAGTGATCTCCAACGCTGAGTTGTTGTGTTCTGACAGGGGGATGGCCACCCCGCCAGAACACTCTGATTAGCGCTTTCAGCCCTTGTCTGATAGCACTGCTTGGGAGTCACTCAGTTGCTGGTTGCTCGTTCGACAGAAGCTGGCCAAGTGACCGGCTTATGTCGTTCAAACGACTGGCTTATGTCGGACCCACTGCCAGACACAACAGGCCAAACACACGGGCCCTGGGTGTGTGGGGCTTAAGGATACTGTCACTGGATAGAAAGATGGTGGTTGGTGGAGCTTAGCCATGAAGTCAGGGACAACCAGATCTCAGTTATAAAGTGATACAGTACTTTTGACTTACTCAAATGTAATACAGGATCCATGTAATCATTACATGTATGGGCACGTTTAGGTGAGCAAGAAGAGTGCAGAATTGTGTTAATCATTTCATCAATAACAGTGTATATTTTAATTGTTTGGTGATTATTAGGGCTTACATTAGTAATTATCCACCCAATACCTCTTCAGTTCCTTTTCTAGTAAAACTAATTGGATGTTACATAACAAAGGTGTAATTAAAAATTAAGAAAAAAAATTGAGTAAAAAGTAATTCTGCACTCCAGCACAGCATTGCAACTAGAAGTCTTATTGTGTACGTGGTAAATAAAGACTTGTTAGATAGCACAATGGTGCCAAGTGACAAGTGCCATAAAATAAATTTGAGTTTATTACATCTCACAGTTATCAGTCATTTGCAAATTAGCCTATTACCATAAAAGCTTTTTACGAGCCTTCTCCTTCTTTACCGACTGACATACATTCTATTATCTTACAAGCCATCCTTGACACTACAGGTAGTGAACATGTCAGTTCCATCAACTGCTTCAAGCTATAGGTTGTTGGGGAATGTGGTGGTTTGTAGTGTCAGCTATAGCTCTAACCCAAGTTCTTACCCAAACCTGTCAAGGCTTCATATAATTGACTAGAAGATGTAATAAGAAGTTGTACAAAAGATAAAAAAAAAACGATAAAAAAATGTGTTGGAAAGTAACACAAATATGCTCTGAGGGTCTTCATATCTTTTCAGCATTCTAGAGAGTTTATATAACCAACAAGTCAATCCCTATTGTTACATGTACATGTGAAATGTACAGCTTTGTATAGCAAACCCAGGTTGTTTCATGCGCTTGCACCACAAGCAGGTTTGGGATTTTACATTGTATGCGTGCTTGGTTTTATGTACAGTACTATTGTAATATACACCAGTCAGCCATAACTTTATAACCCCTGACAGGTTAAGTGAATAACATTGATTGTCTCATTAAAATAGCATCTGAAAGTCAATGGGATTTAGACAGCAAATAAACATGTTGTTCCTAAAGTTGATATGTTGAAAGCAGAAAAAATGGGCATCGCAGTTTGTTGTATATGGGGCTGTGAAGCCGGGTCAGGGTGCCCATGCTGGCTTGTGTCCACAGCCGAAAGCATCTACAATGGGCACGTGAGCATCAGAACTGGACTGTTGATGTCCGGGTATTTGTGCATCACTTACACGGGGAATACACGACACTAGGAGGCAGTATAGGAAGAATGCGAGCCAGTGGAGGAAGTGTGATGCTTTGGGCAATGTTCTTCTTGGAAACCTTGTGTTCTGTCATTCATGTGGATGTTACTTGATATGTACCACCTACCTTAACCTTGTTTCTGACCAAGTACACCTCTACAGAAAACAGTATTCTTTGAAAGCAGTGGTCTCTTTCAGCAGGATAATGCACCCTGCCACACTGCAAAAATGGTTCAAGAATGCTTTGAGAAAAACAACAAGTTTGAGATGTTGATTTTACCTCCAATTTTGCCAGATCTCCTTCCAATTGAGCATATGTGGGATGTGCTGGAAAAACAAGTCCAATCCATCTTGCAACTTATAGGACTTAAAGGATCCCCTACTGATGGCTTGGTACCAGATACCACAGCATACCTTCAGTGGTCTCGTGGCATCCATGCCTCAATGGGCAAAAGAGAGACCTACTCAATATTAGGTGGGTCTACATAAAGTTATAACTGATTGGTGTATGTTCTATTGTTAGTCTTTTCATTAATTAAAGTTAGATTGCACAAGATGCCTTAACATAGTGTATAGCTTCCTTATGTACTGTATCTGTAAATACATGCAACTCAGACCTCTTAAAACTAGAAATTGATTAGACATGCTCTCCATCTGGACGGCTGAGTGCTAGGAATTTTGTGTTGTATGTGTCATTAATAGGCTTTCTGATCAAGTGTGCACTTTCACAAATGAAAAACAACCTTTTCATGCAGGGGACCCCTGATGAAGTCACATGAACAGTGACGATACGTATGGGGAGGGGCCAGGTGATGTCAGAGTCCGGATAACGGAAGTGCGGCTGGGCGCTTAGTGCACTCTCCCGAGAGACTGTCTTTTACATATTATTTTATTATTATTATATTACAATTTTATTTTAACACGTGAGTGCAATTTTATTAAACTTTATAGTGATTATGAATTAATACATTATGGTGGCTTTCATGTGGCTTTGAGTTCATCCCGCAGAGTATCAACAGCGTTCCAGTGGACTTTTAAAGAGATAGGCGCCCTATGTGAGCAGTGGATGAGAAGAGGGACCCAGAACCATTAAGAGGCCATTATTATCATCCCCAGGAAATGGGGGAAGCACTTACTGACCTATAACTTATAGGTCAATACCCTAAGGTGAGATTCCATCGTGAATCATGTTTGAAGTGATGCACATTGATTTATAGGAAGTCTTACAGCACTGGGATTGTGGGTTCATATTGTGGATGCACACATTTTCAAAAGACTGAAGTGGAAGCATTTGGGGACTCTTTTTCACTATTGAAAGACTAGATGTTTTTGTGCTTATATGAATTTTGGAATTTCTATGTATTTAACTTATGTATTTATTTGTATTTTGAGTTGTAAGTACCTATGACACAGTGACACATATCATTTAATTCAGCAGTGCAGCATTTCTTTGTTTAAGCTTTCAGTTTGTGATAAAGCCCTCGTTCACATTGAACATGGCTTTGAAATCATGCAACGTCATCTAAAAATCACACAATTTCAAAGCCCCGACTTCGGCTGTGACTTGAAAGACATCTGGGTGGCTTCATGCACAGATGTCTATTAAAGTCACACCTGAAATCGGCAAAAGTAGTACAGGAACTACTTTTGCAAATCGGTGCGGCGTTGCAAAGTCGGTGCCACACCGATTGGAATGGTGCCAATGCCGGCAATAGGCTGCGACTTGTCATGCGATTTGACTTGTCAAATCGCATGACAAATTGCTTTGGGCGGCACAGTGGTGTAGTGGCTAGCACATTCACCTAGCAGCAAGAGGTTCACTGGTTCGAATCCCAACCATGACACTACCTGCCTGGAGTTTACATGTTCTCCCTGTGCCTGCGTGGGTTTCCTCCAGGTACTCCGGTTTCCTCCCACACTCCAAAGACATGCTGGTAGGCTAATTGGATCCTGTATAAAAAATTGTCCCTACTGTGTATGCATGTGAGTTAGGGACCTTAGATTGTAAGCTCCTTGAGGGCAGTGTAGTATAAGGTAAAGTAAGGAGCCTTGATTTCAACTGCTATAAATGTCCCTGTATTTCAATAATACATGCCCGACCTAACCACAACAAGCATATAGAAAGGTGTTCTGTACAGTAGTCAGAACTATAGACGGTTAGATGGTCTAGACAAATTTAGGGACTCAAATGTAAAAGTTTAAATAATAATAGCAATTTATTTTGGATAATTCATGTATAATCATACAGATATTGTCATAAATGGTGTACCAGTATAAACAAATAACAAGACATACAACATTGAACAAAAAACAATTAACAGAGTACCGGCCGGTGCATTGTAATAGTATTCACAGGGCTAAATTGTCAAAAATCATACAGATGGTAAATACCACTCATATATCTTTCCTGTGATACTTGTCTGTGGACAAGCGGGGTCCAATAAATTAATCAGTCATTAAAATTCAATTAAGTTGAATATATGGGCGTCTCAGATAGCAAGTATGTTGGGATGGCTCTTTCTCCAATTATCATCATTGGAAAAATTCCCGGGGTTGTGACATTATAATCCAGAGTCTGTATAATAATTATTAACTCCGGTGGCAATTGCCGTTATTCATCCTTTTCCCCTCTTTATTATGATGTAAGCGGGGTACCAGGTTTTCCAGCGGTTTTGGTATAAGGGTAAAGTTTAGTGAGGTTTCCTCTTTAAACTTCAGATTGCTGGTTTACAGCAGGGTATAGGGATTTAATCCCCTTGTAGACCGCGACGTCCAGACGAAGCTACGCAACTCAGAAGCGAGACTATACAGATTATACAGACTCTGGATTATAATGTCACACCCCCGGGAATTTTTCCAATGATGATAATTGGAGAAAGAGCCATCCCAACATACTTGCTATCTGAGACGCCCATATATTCAACTTAATTGAATTTTAATGACTGATTAATTTATTGGACCCCGCTTGTCCACAGACAAGTATCACAGGAAAGATATATGAGTGGTATTTACCATCTGTATGATTTTTGACAATTTAGCCCTGTGAATACTATTACAATGCACCGGCCGGTACTCTGTTAATTGTTTTTTGTTCAATGTTGTATGTCTTGTTATTTGTTTATACTGGTACACCATTTATGACAATATATGTATGATTATACATGAATTATCCAAAATAAATTGCTATTATTATTTAAACTTTTACATTTGAGTCCCTAAATTTGTCTAGACCATCTAACCGTCTATAGTTCTGACTACTGTACAGAACACCTTTCTATATCCTTGAGGGCAGTGACTGATGTGAATGTACAATGTATATGTAAAGCGCTGCGTAAATTGACAGCACTATATAAGTACCTGAAATAATAAATAATAATAATGTGAACGAATAATGTGAACGAGGATGAACACACATATGTGGTGATTAATTACAGCAGGTGGATAGATTATTGTTATCAGTTCACGTTGCATATTGTTGGCAGCGCACAAATATTTTTGGGTTATATATCTGAAATATGTCTATTGGTTGGGCTGATCTTTTAACTTATGTAAGACAATTTTAGGGGTGTGTGTACACAGAGAGCTTTCTTGTGGAGAATAAAGTACTGGCATGGCATGGCACAACAGCACTTGAAATACTTGCTTGTCCTTCTCTAGACTGCAGTCCTGCCAACTTCAATTGAAAAATTTCTCTCTAATTGGTCTGACATTTAGATGTGGCACACAGCCCATAAGGGGAGCAAATGCTGGTTCCAGGGATTTCACAGGATGTGAAATCCCTCTTTATTAATGATAAATAGCATCTCCAATGCTTATAGAAGCTTACCGAGAAGTAACAGCATGCACTGCCTGGTTAAAACAAATGATGCCTACATCTGTTGCATCAATTGCTACAATCGGCCATGCATGACCACTATGGCTTAAATCACTGGCAGGATACAAAAATGATTGTATTATTCAGAAAAACTCTTCAATACTTTTATTTTTTTATTTCCTTGTCAACAGCACTGGACATCTGTTTGACATCCACCTTGTCTTGTATTCTTTGCACTCTGCTGAGACCTTTGTCAGCGAGGTTTGTTTTTCTTCCTGACAATCACGGTGTGCTGGAGTCAAGTCTGTGAGTGCGGACTATTGATTTAGTCTGGAGCCGATGAGTAGATGAAATAAACTGGGGCTTGGTGGGAATTTGTGGGGAAGGAGGGGCTGCCTGTCTATTCAATTTCTCATTGAAAATATGAGGACAGTTTTAAATAATGTCCCCTGTGGTTCACAGTAATTAGTATTAATAACTCACAGCACAACAGCCCTTTAGTGTCTATGGGACTTTATTTTCTAACCCTTTCTTTTTTCTTGACTCTAAGTGCCAGAGGAAGTCTTGCTTAATAATATTTCAGTTTCCAGTTGGTTGTCAAAATCTGTCTAGACTGCGCACAATGCTGTATATGAATAGAGATGCGTTGCGGTTGTTGAGAAAAGCCAAGACAAAATGGCTTCTGTTTGGCTCACATGATGTATTGCTTTTGCATTGGTTGTATTTGTAGGTAAACTTAAATGTGCAAATAGTACAACTACATGTATAATGAAAGAGTTAATTCCGTTAGACTAGAAGAAGCAGCATTGGCCCACCCAATGAGTGGAAGTTCTATAAATGGATCACACATGTTTCTACATCTGTACTTGTCAGCAGCTCCCCCAAATCCGCCTCTCTCCTCTTAACCCCTCTACTGTCACAAGGGTCAGGAGCATATTGGATAGGCCACAGGTTTTAGAGGATTGACATATAAATAATTAATACATTTCACTTCCTTGTGACTGTTAATAACAGGAGGCCTCTGTTATTGTGTTTTGATTTAATACCGCATGAAACAGACAGATGTTTCATGTGAGAGCTATTATGTCATATGTAAATGCTTTTCATCATCTATCAGGATCTTGTAAGACAAAATACTAAAGTAAAAGCCTTGCAGTAAAAAAAATGCTTTCTACCAGATGTTGGACATGCTGTATCTAAGGTTGTTCCTATACCAGTAGATCCAGCTGTTTCTTGGCTTTTGATCTGGACTAGATCTTTGGGTTGACAGAACATGATGTGAAATAGCCACACCTTCTATGGTCATTTTTAAACCTCTTAATGTTCAAGATAAAGATCTATAAGCTTAAGAGAGTATTATATGTGGCTGCATAATGATTGCAAAGCTTCATACAGTAAATGCACTCTTAATGTGCCTAGATTTTTCATTGGGACAGTTTGTTCAGAGCCACAAACTGTTGGCTATCCCCACAGCTTAACACCTATTTAAATGTCATCTAAATGTTTTGTACCATTTTCATGTAGTATTAATATCCTTTTAGCCTCCCTTATGCAACTTTGCAGCCTCCAAGCTTCCACTGTGCTGTCCCCATTCCTGTTTGAAACCAACGTCTTCTTTTCAGGGAGCTAACAAGGGACTTTCGCAGTAAGAAGGGAAGTTACAGCATCAAGTCAGCGTTAACCGGCATCCGGCCAGCGTTAACCAGCATCAAGCCAGCACTAATCAGCGTTAAGAAGCATTTATTCAGAGTCCCAATCAAGTTGTATATAGTTCAGTTGCAGGAGTATCCCACTCATCCCTTCTGCCATCCAAGTTCCTAAATAAACCAAAAAAAAAACCCCAAAGATACTGGACTGGTCCTTGACTCCTGGTCCTGGACTGGAGAAACATGTTCAAAGGTACTTTTGTGGCAAATGGTGACCCAGGGGGACCCACAGTCAGCACCTATGCTGGGAATTGTGCCACACACATGATTGGGTACTCTCTGCAAAGTGAAGCCTTATCTCATATACTAAATCTCTGGAGCAACTGCACTTTAAGAGGGCAACTGCACTTTGCAAAGCGCACAGTCTATTTGCCTTTAGTAAATCAACCCCACTTATTTTCACAGGCCTCCTCCAAAGAAGGTTCAATGCAAATTTTTACTTTTTTTTTTTGCTCCTATTTCATCATCATCCTCAGTCTAATTTAGCAGTTCTGGTCAAAGCCATTAGAGCTTTGTGCTGCAGAATTAATAATTGGCTGTAACAAAAGGCAGTTTGTTCCCTGAAGACCTGGAGAGTGGTACAAGTATGAGTGCATGCAGGTTGTGAAGCATGGTGGAGGTTCCTTGCAGGTCTGTGGTTGCATTTCTGCAGAAGGAATTTAGTTTCAGGAAAAAAATAAATGGTCTCTTCAATGCTGAAAAGTATGGGCAGATACTTATTCATCATGCAACATCAACACAGAGATGTCTGACTGGTCCCAGATTCATTGTGCACCATGACATTTACTCCAAACCTACACCTGAAGTCATACAAAACTATCTTCAGCAAAAAGAAGAACAAGGAGTCCTGGATAAGATGGTTTTTCCCCCATAGAGCCCTGATTTAAACATAACTGAGTATTTCTGGGTTTACAACTAGAGACAGAAGCAACTGAGACAGCCTACGACTGGCTGAGATTCGAACCATTAATTATCAGGCTGAATGTACCAAGTTGATCAATCAACTTGGGTACAACCAGCCTGCCGGATTCGCTTGCGATTATTGCAAGTGGCTGCTATAGCCACTAGTGATATTGACTGTCTTCTGGTGGGGACAGCTTCCCTCACCTGCTCTCACTTCCCTGTCGGGAGCAGACAATTGCTCGGTAGGAGGGTTACCACTGTCAGCACTGTCTGTGTTGATGCGGAAATCATGCAAATTTCTTTCCTGCAATCCGTTGCTGCAGGAAAGAAATACACACCCTATATGGCAAGCCTTAATCTGCAGAGTTGTGGTTAGTTATCCCCAGTCTATGTAACAACCTAACTGCTGAGTTCCCTTAAAGAATTGTGTATATGTATACCAAGGAGTATTGATGCTGTTTTAAACTAAAAGGAATGACACACCAAATATTGAACTGATTTAGTTTGTTTTTTGTTTAGTGCCATTAAAGCTGTAGTAAACCACACTTCTTTATTTTTCAAACCCTTTAAGACAATTGCATAATGTGCCAGTATGCATTATGAAATACTTACCTTAGAATGAAGCCCTCCAGCGGCGCACTGTCACCGCTGAGAGGGCTGACATCTTCACCCGGTCTTACTTCCAGGTTCGTGTCCTCCAGCCCTCTGGGAGTCTCGGACCGTGGCACGGAGCACTGAAGAGATGGCATGGGAATGCTATCCCTTCAGAGCGCATGTGCTGGTGACATCACTGGCTGTATGCAGTGTGAAAATATTCACTGTACCTACTGTAGCCTTATTATAGGCTTGTAGGTACAAGTAAAAAAAGGGTTTATTCCTACTTTAACTGATAAAATGTTAATTGTATTATTTTTTAAAGCATCCTGAAACATTTGCACAGTACTGTATAATTGTGTCGTCTGTCATATTTGCTCATTATGTTTAGAGCATATTATTCTTCCTTCAACATACTCTGTACTCTGTTTTGTGCTAAGGAGTGCAGCACCGTGACTGTACTTTACTACTTCTTTAGCTCAGTGTAAAGCAAGGTATACACGGACCAAAAATTGGTAGACTTTCGGTCTGTGTATACTGTGTCTGTTCTGTCGAACAGTCATGATGGAAAACCAGCATTCGACCAGCGTTTGCAGCCAATGTATACCCAGTGTAAGTGAATGAACAGAGTTTTGTCAATTCATCCTCCAGGTAGCTAGCATATTCTCATAATGTTCTTGCAGCACCCATTGAGCAAAAATGCTGACCATATTATCTGAAATAGAGATACTGTAGTTTCATGAGAAGGAGCCAATAACATTTGTGTATGACAAATCATCAGGATATTAAACATCATGCAAAGTAAGCAATGCAGTGGAAAAACATCCTTACAGGATGTCCACAACTTACAAGCTGACCTGAATGCACTGTTTATTTGGGCGACTATGTGGCAAATGAGATTTAATGTTGATGAATGTAAAGTTATGCACTCGGAGGCTAAGACTATGCATGCATCATACATACTAGGGGGAGTTCAACAGGGGGGAATCAATGGTGGAGAAGGATCTGAGGTTTTTCGTAGATCATAAGCCTAATAATGGCATGCAATGCCAAGCTGCGGTTTCCAAAGTGAGCAAAGTCCTTTCTTGTATCAAGTGGTATTGACTCCAGATATATATATATATATATATATATATATATATATATATATATATATATATATATATATATATATATATATAGTTTTGCCCCTGTATAAATTATTAGTAAGATCTCATCAGAAATATGCAGTTCAGTTTTGGGCACCAGTTCTCAAAAAGGATATCAGGAACTGGAGAAAGTGCAGAGAAGGGCAACCACACTGATAAGAAACATGGAGGAGCTCAGCTATGAGGAAAGATTAGAGGAACTGATTTTATTCTCTCATGAAAAGAGGAGATTAAGCGGGGATATGATCGATATGTACAAATACATAAGGGGTCCATATAGTAAACTTGGTGTTGAGTTATTCACTTTAAGGTAATCACAGAGGACAAGGGGGTACTCTTTACATCTAGAGGAAAAGAGATTTATTCTCTAAATATGGAAAGGTATCTTCACAGTAAGAGCTGTGAAAATGTGGAATAGACTCGCTCCAGAGGTGGTTCTGGCCAGCTCAGTAGATTGCTTTAAAAAAGGCCTGGATATATAACTGGGTACTAACATTTATAGTTAAACTTGATCCAAGGAATATCCAATTGCCTCTTGGTGTCAGGGTTCCAGGAAACCAGACCACACGGGGATGCAGGTAAAATAAAGCAGTTTATTGGAGAAAACAACAATAATCGCACAGCAAGAGTGAGGAAGTAAAAAATTGGGGGAGCATACCCTGAACATGTATATCTAAAGCCGGAGCAGCTATGAACCAAGCGACATGTATATTAAAAAAGGATAGCGCAGTGAGGAAGTGAGAGCAGGAACAAGTTGGGGTCAAGTCCAGAAGCGGGTAGTCATCCGAACTGGGGTCGGGTCCAGAAGTGGGTAGTCTGCAAATGCCGGGTCGAGAGCCAGGAGAGTCTTTAGCCAAACCAGGTCATACACGAAGGAACACAGAGAACATAAGCCTGCTAGCAGAGATGCACCTTGGAGCGCAAACACAAGGGCAAGGATTGCTACCCAACAAGTGAAAGATATAGTTAGGTGTGCAGCATCATCAATGTGCGACGCCAGGCAGCAGGAAGTGATGATGCAATCTGAGTCTATAAGAGGCAGCAGTCTGCACATGTCCAAGATGGCTGCCAACAGGAGGGAAAGGTAAGACCTTGACACTTGGGGAATCACATTAGAATTTTTTTCTCTACTGGAGCAATTAGGATCAGGCTTTTCTGGGGTTTTTCGCCTTCCTCTGGATCAATTGGGAGTATAGGATTGTGTATATTGGATTGTATGGTTGTTTTTTTTTTTTTTTTATTGTTTGAACTAGATGGACTTTTTTTTTACCTGACTAACTATGTAACTATGTAGGTACATGCATTGAAACCTTCAGTCACTGCTGAGGACATTGAAAACCATATTGGTGACCAGTTTGTCTATATAGATGAAGAACAAATTGCTTGCTTCTAGATTTTATGTGGTTAGCAAAGTGCTAAAGTACTGTATACCTGATTTTGACCAAATTCATTGTAGTTAGTCAAACAGATTTGCTGTTGTTTGATATTTTTCAATCATCAATCATTCATTTCAACTGATTTTATGAAACTAGGTAGATAACAGTACGTATTTAGGAAAGAAGAAGCAATCAAGACACCAGCCTAAACACACATTTTAAGTCATTGTGCCAAGCTGCCCGTATTTGCTGTGTATAATTTAAAAAATGTTAGCGTTATCATGTAATAAAGTATTCAACAAATTATTAAAATGCAAATAATGTATGAAAATCACATTCTATAACAACAGTTTACCTTCTACATCTTCTTCAGGAATGAAGTCAAATCGAATGGGAATATCTGTATCTCGTGTTGCCCCCATTAGGGAGAGGCAGACAATTTCCCCATTAGGACTCATTATTAGACTGCCCACAGAGCCACCTTTACAGCACTCTAAAGAAAAGAATATGATGGTATTATATGATAACATTTTTGTCAAATATGTTGAGAATTAAAAAAATCAAAATTGATGTAGCTTTTGTCACACAAGTATAATCACAAATTATAGGTTTTTTAATGATGTTTGTACCAAGTATATGTAGTCCTCTCTTGTTATAGATAGTAAAACCTGCATACACATCTACACCACATATATTTATATGTAATCTTGGGAACATGATTCAAATTCCAGTTTATAGTATACTGCATTTGCATTGTGCAGTGTTAATAAGATGATGTAACAGTTTTCAAATTTGTGGTTGAAAGTATTCCACGCCACTTACTTACAAAACAGTGGTTCAAACTGAGTGAAATAGATCTTTATTCTATTTATTGAAGGGTGTGCCTATTTCAATTTAGGACAAAAATCTTTACTATGTAATTGGATAATTAGGTTACTGTTACTAGGTATTTAGCATTAGAGTAACAACTGCAACTTACAGCATGTTGTACCAGAAAATGGAGATATGAATAATTTTAAACAGTCAA
Organism: Pelophylax lessonae; assembly: GCF_965119305.1. Taxonomy (NCBI): domain Eukaryota; kingdom Metazoa; phylum Chordata; class Amphibia; order Anura; family Ranidae; genus Pelophylax; species Pelophylax lessonae. The sequence goes on from NC_138773.1 coordinate 191,268,391, forward strand.
ATGGAAGCTTTTATCAAATGGAAAACAGCTTGTCCCTCTTTCTGCAATGTGCTACTTATTTTCAGACTCTTGCACTGTATGCCCTTTGTACACTCAACCCTCATGCTCTCTGCATTACATACTCCTAACTCTTGAGCTTTGTATTTTACATACTCCTGACCCCTGCGCCCTATGTGTTATTTACTCATAACCACTGAACTCTGTGTGTTACATATTGCTGACCCATGCACTATGTGTGTTACTTATGCCTGATCCCTGGGCTCTGTGCATTACTTACTGCTGACCTCTGCACTCTGTATTACATACTCCTGACTGCTGTACATTACATACATATCACTCCTGTGCCATATGTGTTAAGTATGTCTAACCCCTGCACTCTGTGCATTATATACTTCTGACCTCTAGGCTCTATGGGTTACATAGTACTGACCCCTGCCCACAGTGTATTTCATACTCCTAACCCCTGCACTGTGTGCATTACACACTTTTGGCCAGTGCATTAGATACACTATGTTGTATATTACATGCTCCTGACCTGTGTGCTCTTTTTATGATATTGTACAATACATTGACAATACTCCTGAATGAAGTGTTGACTGTCTCAACAGTTGCGGGTCCCTGACTATTTCAATCGAGTTCCTCTTTTAGGGAGGTTCAGAAAAAGTGTTAGCTCTGTGTCCATATTCTATGTGAAATAAAGTAATTTAAATTTAAAATATTGTGCTGATGTTTATATATGTGTCTGCGTTGCTTGTGGCACAGTAAATAAAGCACATTTTTTGGGTACAAGATCTGTGGCATGTGGGCGCCATGTATACAGTGAGTAGGCACAAGTTTTATTTAACCACACCCCTTTAAGCTCCTCCCACTGTTAGCACTATTTGGTCACACCCACCATTTGAAGCAGTGCATTAAATAATTGTTCTGCTCAGGGTGCCCCAGGGCTTTCACAATTCTAGCAATGCCCCTGAATCTCCCCATCCCTCACGCAATGGAGATGTCAAAAGCAGACATATTTGTAGTCTAGTCTGGGTAACAACTATGGCTCCCTCCATAGATGCAATGAAGGAGTGACTGTACTGCCCAGGGACAGGAAGTGTGTTATTTGCAGAATTACCAGGTAAAAATAAAAGGATAAAAGCCTGAAAAAAACATAAAACAAATGCAGCCACCACATCTGAGGCCTGGTAAGTTGTAGTATATTACATTTTTGTTGTTTTTGGGTTTGGATAAATTTTTTTTCTAACAGTCAAAAATACACTCTAATTAGAACTAGACAAATACCTGAAACTTGGATTTGCTGCTTCGATCTCTGTACAATGCCTTTAAATTATGTGAATTGCAGGGACTATTTTTAACCAATATAAATAGTATATTTTTTGCATAACCATATTACCAGTTTGTAAATACTTCAAATTGTTCTTCACTGCACTCTGATATCTAATGTGTCCTATTTGCTTCCTAGTGCCATAGTAGTCTGACACTGTGTCACCTCAGAGTCAGTGGGTCAGGTAGATAATCATTAATCTGGTCAGAGTGTCTTAATCCTTCTATTTATGTATCAGTCACATAAAGGTCAGGGGAATCTCCATCCTTATCTCACAGGAAAAAAAAACAGGCCCTAGGGAAGATAAGCGCTGCAGAATGCAGAATCCTTATGTCATAATAGTAGGAACTTTTTAAATGTAGAGTACAAAACCAAGTGAATGAGTTTAGTTTAGTGTAGAACACATTCAAGTTGGCTATTTACTAGTAGAGGAATTTTTGTTTCCTGGCAGAAGGGCCTGCCATGGCATTGCACTATGGTACTATTGCACTTCTCCACTTCCCCTTCCCCTTCCCCACTTTTATTTGTGTGTTTTGTCACTTAGCACTATGCACTCACCACGATTAGTAGGATATCGGTCCTCTGGCCTTCCATGAAAGACTTGGGAGAGGGTGAACATGGCCTTTTGGCTTGGTTCGCCCTCTCTCATGGGGTCTCCCTTCGGGGGAGCCCCATTTAGTACTTGGGGTTGGTCTGTTTTGGCAAACCTCTCAGAGAATGGGTGGTTTTGGTTAGATGGGCTAGTGAGTACCTCAGTCCCTGCCAGGACCCTTGCGCCCGGGGAATCAGGGTAAGGGTCAATCCTCTTCGGAGGAGGTCCATGTGTACATCCTGTGCACTTTTTTTTGTTACTCTCTTTTTGTGTGTGCATTTATTTTTTGCACTGGGTGTAAGTTTGAGTGAAAAAAAAAATTACTAGTAGAGTTTCAAACAAATGTTCACATGAATATTCATACAAAAATTCCGTGCGCATTTGATGATTGGATGAAGGTTGTTCAAAAATATGTCAAAATTATGTTTGCTTTTAAAATTTAATTTTGGAATAAATGTAATTTCCCGAATGAAACCACAATCTCTGTTAGAAATTAATTTGTTTCAGAAAAAAATTCCATCCTACTCCTTTGAATTTGTCTTGTCATTTTGGTCGAAAATGAAGGTCGATTTGACCTCACTAACCATTTTAAAATCTAACAAACGTTCCTAAATGAAAAACTTGGAATTAAATGTTTATAGTGTATAGCCAGCGTTAGAACTGTATTTCTTTAAACTAAGCCAGTAACCTCACAATCCACTCAACAAAACACCCTTCTGCTCAGATTGACTTTTTCTCAGAACATTTTTTTGTGTTACTGGTCTTAGAAACATGTAATAATATGTGAATGGATGAATTTGAGATTTTCTGTGCTTAAAGCCCCTCTATGGGCAAAAACTATTTTTTCATGCACCTACACCCCCCCCCTCCATTCCCCCAACCCCCTCCCCTAACCAATACTGGTGGCCTTTTCTCTTCCTTACTTGTCCTTTGTCCAAGTCCCTCCTTGCCACCAGTTCCAGTGTAGGATACCACTGATCCAGCAGAGGAACATTTTTATCTTGGAGAGGGAAACGTAGAACTAGAGGAAAAAAGTTCCGTATGCTGGGCCCAGCTTAGTTACCTCTAATTCCTGCCATACTGCAGGTCCAAAGAGTTACTGTGAATTCTCAAAATATTTTTGTATTAAAGCGGAGTTCCGGCCACAAAAATTTTTTTTCAATAAAAATACCCCCGGGACAGTCAGGGCTAGTACATTCCACAATGGATAGCCTCTGTACTGTCCCGGGACGCACTTACCTGCAAGAAGAAATACTTACCTTTAAAATTTCTTCTCCAGCGCTGCCATCTCGGATGTGGGCAGCTGAAGCCAGCGCGATCCTCTTCTGCGTCCTCTTCCATGTCCTCTTCTCCCAGAATGCGCCGGCACCAGGCCCCGCTCGTACCTTCCGGTGCGGCGCCGCATTCCTCCACAGCTTCTGGGCATGCCCAGAAGCTGTTTAGCAGGGAATGCGGCGCCGCACCGGAAGTGACGAGCGGGGCCGGTGCCGGCGCATTGATTCCTGGGAGCGATGACGTTCAGCTTCCAGGAATCATTGCAAACCGGAAGTGACGGCGTAGGCCGCGGCCGCCGAGGGAGGATGTGGAAGAAAGGTGAGTATATTTTTCTACAATAACAAGGTAAGTAAAAAAAAAAAAAAATCGTAACTATCCATTTCTTTTTCAGGTGACAAATAGGAAGCGGATGGCCACAAAATCGACTATGTCGATTTTGTGGCCGGAACTCCGCTTTAAGCCACATATCACTGTTGGCTTTGATCTTGTGGTTTAGCTGCTGTAAGTTTGGCTGCTCATACGGTAATGATAGGGTGTTTCTTGCTCTTCAACTCCTCTATTTCAGAAAATACTTTGCGTTCTTTTCACAGACTACAAGGCTTTCTTTGAATGCATGGGGTAGAGATCTTGACAGTCATCCTCCCCTCCTCTTGTCCAGTCAGAAAAAGCCTTTCAGTATTCAATAAAAAGAATACAAGATGTTTGTTGAATAGAGGTGAGGAGTGAGCAGCTCCCTAACATCACCGTAAGAGCAGAGGAACTTGTTAGCAGGTGTTGGCCTTCCTCTCCATGGCCACAGCAGCAGCTGGCCCCAAAATTAAAGATTACCTTTCTCAGGCATGCCAGCCCTTGTTCTGTCTCTCTCGATGCGTAGTTGGGCAGTGATCAGATCTTCTGCCCACTCTCCTGGCTGCGTGGCTATACACCCTCACTCCCAGGGGTTTTAGGACACTGGCCCACATCTCCCAGGACTCAACAGCCAGGTGGCATCACTTTAACTGTACTCACTCACTTCATCTGCTGCATTATCTGAAGAACTCACACAGAGACTGCATAAAGATAAACTTCTTCTTTACTAAAGATTTTCAATGAGTAACGGTCAATCAGGCCTTGGGTCAAACACAGTTCAAACTAAATATTCTCTAAAAAAAAGGCACTAATCTCACCTGGCTGATGAGGTATTCCTTGTGCCCATCTTCAGGGGAAGAGGGGATAAAGTCTCTGTTCCTAGATGTTGTTCCCCATTATGGCACTCCTTCCGGTGGTCAGCAACCTACTCCTCTCAGCTAACTCCTCCCACGCTCTAGAAAAGATCCTGCCAGGCAGGAAGTGAAATCTCCTTCCTGGAAGGATTTAAAAGGGTAACACTCTTAAGTGGGCCACCTAGTGGGTCCCACTTTAACCTGCCTACAAACTTACAGTAGCTGAGGCACAGTGTTAATTTCATCGACTAAAATATTTTCGTCTTACTATATTAACACTATTTTAGTCGCCTAAAATACGACTAAAACGAAAACAATTCAGAAGACTAAAATACGACTAAAACTAAAATGACATTTTAGTCAAAAGGCTATGACTAAAACTAAATTGAAAATTGACATCAAAATTAACACTACTCTGCTGGCCATTTCTAAATCGGCAGCACAATTCCATCCAGAGCCTGTAATAATAGCACACTAAAGTTTAAACATGTATTGCACTACTTCATATGCATAAGTATGGGACATCTACTAAAGTGCTGAAAGAGAAGAAAAATTAAGAAAAAGGCTTTTCTGATATTTTTTCTTAATATTTAATGCTGTACATATATTCAGGTAAGATGTGTAATGACATTACAGCCAATAGAGATTACAGTTTTTTGTTTTTTTTTTGTATTTTAAAGTTGCATTTTTGTTTGTCAAAAAGCAATATTTTTGTTTGTATATGAAACTTGGTTTTATTTATAAAGACGTTATATATCACTAAGAGTCAGTTCACACTAAGGCGACACGACTCCTTACTACTTCAGGGGCGACTTGTGCATTACCATGCACCACGACTTCGGAGCGACTTCACATAATGGAAGTCTATGCAAGTCACTCCGAGGTCGCCCCGAAGTAGTACAGGACCCTTTTTCTAAGTCGGAGCGACTTGTGTCGCTCCTATTAGAACGGGTCCTGTAGCGGTCAATGGACCGCGAGGGAGCGTGACTTGTCAAACTGACAAGTCGCGCTAGTGTGGACCGGCTCTAAATCTGCGTCTGCAGTGCATGTTTAAACCTTAATACCAGAAATAATAACATATTCGATTTTTACTCCAGGAGTATATAATTAATTTGGAAATCCTAGAGAAATATTAATAAATTAAACATTACAATAATCTGAATCCCATTCGATTTGTAGTTGACTAAAATGTATGAGATTTTAGTTGACTAAAATGTACTGGAGATTTTAGTCGACTAAAATATGACTAAAACAATTCAGTTGACTAAAATACAAACAAAATTAAAATAGCATTTTAGTCAAAAGACTAAAAGACGACTAAAACTAAAATGCCATTTTAGTCAAAAGACTATAACTAAAACTAAATCTAAATTTGCTGCCAAAATTAACACTGCTGAGGCGGACAGTGGCATGTGTCATACAACAATGAGGATTTTTAGCATTCACAGCAACCAACTGGATATAGTATACCGAAAACTGGAGGTAACTAAGCTAAAGCCAGCACACAGCAAAAAACACGTTTTCCTGAAAGGGGTTGTAAAGTCAGAAGGTTTTTTATCTTAATGCATTCTATGCAAGACTACGCCCTCCAGCCATTCCGTTTCCCACAGCTGAATATTAAACACAAATGTGATGACTGTAATGCTACTACTGCATCAAGATCAAAAGCCTTACGTGTGTAGCAGCCCCCCTTAACCCCCCTAATACATGAACTTTCTCTCTATCCAGCGATGTCCATGAGTGCCCCAGCCATCCTGGAATCTCTCTCCTGATTAGCTGAGACAACATTGGCTCCCACTACTGTCAATCAAACTCAGCCAATCAGGAAAGAGAAGGGGCAGGGCCGAATGGCAGCTCCGTGTTTGAATAGACACATGAAGCTGCAGCTCGGCTCAGGTGCCCCCATAGAAGGCTGCTTGCTGTGGTGGCACTTGGCAGGAGGGAGGGGCCAGGAGAGCTGAAGAGTGACCCGAGAAGAGGAGGATCTGAGCTGCCCTGTGCAAAACCAACTGCACAGAAGGGGTAAGTACAATATGATTGTTATTTTATTTGCAGCGAATCTGTCATCACAGGGTCCTCTTTACTCACAAAACCCCCTGTAATAGAGGAAGTAATATACTTACCTTTCCAGAGGCCCATTTATTCAAAAGTCACCATATCTCTGACCCCTAGCAGCTACCATTATTCCACCACTGAATAAATCAAATACTTGCTTCCCTCACCGGTTTGCTGTGGTTTTAGCTGCTGGCTCCTATAGTGAGGTACAAGCTGATAAATGGAACCACATTGCTGCTGGGGAAGCTGATTTTCTACATTTCTACATTTTCAAAGTGTTGAATAAATGCAGCAGCTAAGAAGGGGATGAGCAGAGGTGTTTGAAAGGAAAGAAACTTTTATTTTTTACAAGTGATGCTATGAGCATAAATGCTGTGACCTTATGGATCACTTTAAAGTGATCTAAACCTTAAAAGGATGACATTTAGTTTGTAAATGCATTGTATACAATAAACATTTGTCATGTTTATTTTTTAGTATTTTCTCCCACCTCTTTGCAGTTACTTTCTGTCTACATGCATGTGCTTCATAGGCAGCTGCATGTCACTGCCCAGAGTAGGCATACTGATGATGACAATGGCAAACCATGCCTATGCAATGAGCACTCCAATGGCCTATTGTAGTCTTCACAGTAAGTGCATGTGACAAAGCAAGAGAACAATTGGGCACGTAACATTGTCACCCCCTAAAGAACCTTCATGGCAGGATCACCAGGTATTATTTTATTGAAGCTTCAAAATTAAAGAGATTGAAAATTACTTATACAGTTATATAAATATGTTGAAAATTATATGACATTGATTGATAGCAATTGGGTTCAGATCTACTTTAACCACTTGCCGACCTCTCACTGAGCTGGTACTGCGGCAAAGTGGCTTGTTATCGTCCAGCGACGTAGACCTACGTCGCTGGACAATGCTCCCTCTCAGCGGCGTGCGCGCACCGCCGGAGGCTCGCTCCCGCTGTATTCAGACACAGCAGGAGTCGGGCCAGGGGAGGAGAGGCAGTGATCACCGCCGCTCTTTCCTGATCATCTGGGATCGAGTGTGGAAATCCGCCCACTTGTGTAAATAAAGCGGGCGGATCTCCTCTGTGACAGACAGTCACACATTACAGGATTCAGCATAGCTGAACCTGCGATCTGTGTCTGTGTCATACAATCCCCTCCCCCCACCCATGTCAGTAAGCATGAGGCATACATTTATCCCCTTGATCACCAATAAAGTTAACCCCTTCCCTGCCAGTGTCATTATTCCAGTAACAGTGCATATTTATAGCACTGATTACTGTAGTAATGTCACTGGTACCCCCAAAAGTGTCAAAAATGTCAGTTAGGGGTCCGATCTGTCCGCCGCAATGTCGTAGTCCCGCAAAAAAATTGCAGATCACCGTCATTACTAGTAAAAAAAAATAAACAATAAAAATGACAAATCTTTCCCGTAGTTAGTAAACACAATAACTTTTGCGCAAACCAATCAAAATATGCTTATTATAATTTTTTTTACCAAAAATATGTAGCAGAAAACAAATTGGCCTAAAATGTTAAAACATTTTGATTTTAACATTTTTTTTTAGGAATGTTATATATCAGAATGTAAAAAATTTTGTTTTTTTTTTTCAAAATTGTCACTCTTTTTTTAAAAAATTTAAAATCGCACAGGTGATCAAATACCACCAAAAGAAAGCTCTATTTGTGGGAAAAAAAGGACATAAATTTAATTTGAGTACAGCGTCGCATGACTGCGCAATTGTCCATTAAAGTAACGCAGTGCCGAATTGCAAAATATAGCCTGGTCAGGAATGGGGTAAAATCTTCCGGTCTTAAAGCGGTTAAAAATACACTCATTTAGGATTTTTTTGTCAAAGACATGTAGCTAAATACATTTTGGCCTAAATATATGACAAAAATTGAGTATATTGGATATTTTTTAACTGTCAAAGTAAAAAATGTAAATTTTTTCGCAGAAATTTCACTCTTTTTTTATTAATATCGCAAAAAATTAAAAGCGCAGAGGTGATCAAATACCAACAAAAGAAAGCTCTGTTTGTGGAAAAAAAAGGACGCAAATTTCATTTGGATACAGCGTTGCATGACCGCGCAATTGTCAGTTAAAATCGCGCAGTGCCAAGTTGCAAAAAGTGGCCTGGACGTAAAGCAGGAAAATCCTCCGGTGGTAAAGTGGTTAACCTTATAAAGCAGGGTGGAGGAAGTACATATTTGGTTCTGATTTATCAAGCAGAAAACAAAGGCAATCAAATAAATAACCACTCTGGTGCTATTTTCCCCAACCAGCTCTAGCTGGCAGTTCCTGCAGGTGCCCCATAGACATTAGAGTGTCACCTAAAAACATCTGGACTGGGCGACATCTGATATCTAGGGGCACCTTAACTGAATGTTACTTTGTCGGATGCCTTGAAAGTGGTATGAATAAATTTAGTTCCCACTGTAAACAAACATGGATTATAATTGCTTGGAATTAGATGCATAACAGGTGCGTGCCTTTCCTTGAGCAGCATGTTATCCCATAAACAAAGAAAAGTACAGCACATGATTTATTTCATTCATCAACTCATAAAGACTGTGCCCTCCGGCCATTCCGTTTCCCATAGCTGAATATTAAACACAAATGTGATGACTGTAATGCTATTACTTCTATTTGATAATGCATGGCACAATTATTTCTATCAAATTTTATGTTATTACCTTTGAGCTCTTCAGGTAGTGATCCGCGAATAATGCCAGTGGGTAGACTTTGACCTTTGGAGCTTAATGTGCTGTTGTTGGTGCCATTGGTTGCCTTTAAATTTGCCATACTGCTTTGGTTTCCAGGTCCCTTCTTCCCATTTATAGGGGGTAGTAAACTCATTGGAGGGGCATCTGGCATTGGTAGAAAGTCACCATCTTGGAAGAGAGAACACAAAAAGCTTACTTGTGATGCATGTGGTTTTAGTGATATTTGTGCAGCTCATTCTACTGGACATATGCACATATGTTATAGTTCATATTCCTATCGCACACCTTCCTGGTTTGAAGGCACTTGTGTACTGGGTGCTGAAGCGATCACCAGCTGGCCACTGGATCAGTTACAAGTAGATGCATATTCGCCAGCACACCAAGGATCTTGCAAAAGCAGTCCAAAATCTTTATTCCAAAGAAGATCACATCAAAAAAATATATAGTGCAACGTTTTGGAGCCGCGCAGGACCCCTTCGTCAGGCATGTGATGGCTCCGAAAAGTAGCACTATATATATTTTTTTGATGTGATCTTCTTTGGAATAAAGTTTTTTTTGCCAGATCCTTGGTGTGCTGGTTAATATATGTATCTATATGCACATATGTGTCACTGGGCGGCCGATGTTGTGCTGATAGAAGACTCACTACGAGTAGCTCCCTGCTCCCAACACAGAGACAAAGCTGTCAAAGACAGCTCTCGGTACCCATTAACAACCAGTAGCTGGCAGGACTGGCTCCTGATCATGTGATTACTGTGACAGCCAATTATAGTGGTCACACATCAGCCCCCTGGGTGTTTAGAACATTTTCGAAGGGATTCCAGGGTGAATGGGAAGGTACAACCTTGTATTAAATAAAAAAATATGTGTTCCAGGTCTATTAATGTATTGAAGCCTTTCGATCAACAGAGCAGCCAAGGGATTTTAAAATGGAAAGTCAAAGGGATTGTAAAGGCAGAAGGTTTTTTATCTTAATGTGTTCTATACATTAAGATAAAAAAGCCTTCTGTGTGCAGCATCACCCCCCTCAGCCCCCCTAATGCTTACCTGAGCCCCCATCTTGATCCAGCGATGTTGCAGCAGTGTTTCGGCTGCCTGGGACTCCCCTCCTGATTGGCTGAGACAGCGGCATGGCACCATTGGTTCGGTCAGCCAATGAGGAGAGAAAGAGGGTGGCTCAATGTCTGGATGGACACAGGAAGCTGTGGCTCGGCTCAGGTGCCCTCATAGCAAGCTGCTTGATGTGGGGGCACTCGTCAGGAAGGAGGGGCCAGAGGCGCCGAAGAGGGACCCAAGAAGAGGAGGATCCGGGCTGCTCTGTGCAAAATCACTTCACAGAGGAGGTAAGTTTAACACGTTTATTATTTTTAACTATAAAAAAAAAACTAGCCTTTAGTATTACTTTAAGTAATGACAGCATATTTTGTTAGGTTTCCTTTAATCATACAAACACACATAAGTACATACTTTTATAGAACAACTATTTTCAACAAGGGCTCTTCCAGAGGTTGGTAGGTGTTCCTTGAGCAGTGGCTGATTGACCTCTCTTTTGATGGCGTCTGCATAGTTCCAGAGTCAATGCCACTTTTCAGAGCCAGCGGCATGACATCAATGATCTTTTTATCTTTTTGTAATGGTGGTATTCTGACCATCAATGTAAGGGACATTTTCTAACTGATCCCTGATGACTTGCAGGAATTTTCAGAGATCTGAGATTCATTACATGAGTTGGGTTCCTCTTGGGTATAGAAGTTGAGAATAACTGGTATAGAAACAGGAACACGCAAATCCATTGGTATTTTAGTGTGCATGTAAGCATTACATGTGCTTTAACCCATAACAATCAGCTTTATTTTATGCTCAGTGATTGCTCAGATGCTCAGCTTCTCCTTCACATTGGGGCACCTCTGCTGACACTACTTTCTCATCTTTTGGGGCTCATAAACCTTTTACTTTAGCAAACTTATTGCATTTTACTGTACTTTGTGCTTCTTTGCTCTTTGAACTGCCTCACCAAATAAACTCAAAAGTTACTCGGTACTGAATTCTCCCTGTGCATACAACTGGAATTTGAGAACACATTTGTCCCATATGGAAAGGATTGCTGAACACTGATAAGGGTCTCACTAGGTGTATAGGATTTCACTTTTGTTGATTGGGTTATACAACCTTATCAGACTGTGAACAAAAGGATATTTTGCTGCAACTCACTAGTGACTGAGAAAGTAGCAAGGGCACTTTATTTAAAGGAGCAGTAAATCATTAATTCTAAATAAAAATTAACTTAAAATAGCTACTAACTATACATTTATACATACTCTATAATGTTAAGCCAGGTGCAGTGTACACTCATATGACCAACGTCTCAAAAAAGACTGACTATCTCCAGTAAAGATTATTCTGAATGTGTTTGAGGGCAGAATTATCAAAGGCAGCTTGTGTTGCTCCTCAGAAACCAATCAGATTCCTCTTTTCATTCCTCCATACAGCAAAAAAGAATATGATTAATTACTGTGGGAAAACAGAATGTCTGGGACATTTGTTCTGTTTTTTATTTGAAATAGTACAATGTATATTTTTCTCGTGTTTCTATGGGTTTTCTCAGGACGTTCTGTTTTTTTTTTCTCCAGTGGTACTGGTAGGGTACTTAACTTCCAGACAAAATTGCCCCTAGAGTGTTTATATGACTGTGGCAGTACCTTTAGATTGTAAGGAGTGATGGTCTGGGTCTATGTACTATGTAAAATTATGTCAGAGGTTAATAAAATGAATATGGTTTGTTGAGACTACTGCAAAGGAAAAAAAACCCTCATATGCACAAAAATTGATTTGATTTGAAAGATTATCTACTCTATATTGTGGGATATACACATTTAGTATACAGCTAAAGGAAAAAAAATAAACATATTCCCCCACATTCCCACAAGCGAGGTGGATGGAGGAATCCTCCTCACTGGGCATTGTATTCTGACAGTGGGACTCCGCTGTCAGAGTACACTGATCAGTGGCTGCAGCCAATTTTTTTCAGCATGACCATTCCACAGAAGTCATTCTAACTATTGACTTCTGTTGAACAGGGAGGGCCACACACAGATTTAAATTTGGCCTCTCCCTGCTGAACCAGCTGAATTTTGATCTGTCTGTACCCACCTTTAGGCCAGCCATACACAGATTGATTTCTCTCATTCAGCTTCTTAAACAGCATGAATGTAGGAAACTCCACTGTGGCTATTATAATGAGACAGCCGAATCACTTACAGTTGGTTGAATACCCTAACAGTGACTGCCTCCAACAGGAGGCAGTCACTGTTTGGCAGATCATTTTCCACCTGGATCTGCCGATTTTTTCTTTGAAAATGATTGTTATTGAATATTTAAAAGTTGGTTCAGTCAATTTTTAAATTTACTTTTGTCGAGCAGGTTGGTGCCATCTGGGCCACCTGTGGCTTGAAAATCAGCCAGTTTAGTAATTATCAGCCCCAAATTTGAGCCATGTATGGCTAGCTTTACTAACAAGTAACTAACCTTGGAAGTAGGGTCCTGGGGTTGAGGAATCTCTGCTCAGGGTCCCAGAAACCTGTGACCAAGTTGTTAGATAGTCAGACTTGACAAATCAGAAAAATACCATTGGGGGGAAGGGGGCTTAGGCAAATAAAATGTTATATGAATAAAGCCGGCACACGAAAAGGCTTCTTCCAAGTAAAATTCTTTATTCCAACATGGATAGCGGTGACAACATGATAAATGCCAACGCGTTTTGGCTTTACGCCTTCCTTCCTTCCTTTACACCTTGAGGAAGGCGTAAAGCTGAAACGTGTCAGCATTTGTCATGTTGTCACCGCTATCCATGTTGGAATAAAGAATTTTACTTGAAAGAAGCCTTTTCGTGTGCTTTATTCATATAACATTTGGTTTGGACGTTCAGCCTGAGCACCGACACTTAGCTCTTTATCTTCCCACAGTGCGGTGGAGCTAGGGTGAGTTATTGTTTAGGCAGATAAAACATTCAACTTTTTTTTGTTTAACCAGCAATCCTATTTCCCCATCCACACATTTGAGCTTAATGGGGGAATCACTCCTGCTGGGATGGTGGGGAACCTTCCCGACCATCAGAATATGATAATCAGTGCTGCCGGCTATAGATCAATCTGGAAAAAACCTGACAGGCTGGTTGTATAGAAGTCGAATGGTAGATTGGCAAGGATTGAAGGATTGAAGTTTGGCTGGTCCCTGCTGAACCAGCCAAATGTCAATCCACGCATGGCTGGCTTTAGTCTAGTGACATACTCCCCATGACTAAATCCCCGTACACACGAGCCGAATGCCAGGCGGCGGTTGTTTGGCCAGCTTCTGTCATACGAACATGCTGGAAAACCAGCAGCCAATCGGCTCCAGATCAGTGCTCTCAACCAATGGCTGAGAGCGCTGATCGGAGTGTTCTGGTGTGGGGGGCTGCCCCCCTGTCAGAACACAACAGTTAAGCGGAGGAGATCGATGTACTAAGGTCAGATTGTTAGTACAGCAGCTCCGACCGGAGCTGACAGTTTTTTTTTTTTGAACGGAAAAAAACTCATAGAGTGAACCAGGCTATAAAAAAAATCTTCCTAGGCTCTGTAGCACACCTTTTTTCTGTATGACATGCTTGTTTGACAAATGTAGCATAAAGCTGGCCATATACTGCTAAAAGCCAGTTGGATCCAGGAGATGTCCTCCCAAGCCTAGGAGCATGTGGAGCAGACAGGACAATTTTAAAACTTTGATGAGCCTTGTCTGTTTTTATCGTTTGAATGTAGATATATGCTTATTTTTACTATAAATAGTTATTGGGATAATGCGCTAGGCTGGTGTGCCCTCTATTTATTGTGTTTCTTCCAGTATACTGTTAACATTTTGGCAGGTTCCTGATGAAGCAGGCACAATTGATTTAGTGGGTGGCCCCGACTACTCCTTCTCACCCAACATCTTTTGATTAAAAAATCAGAGAAGCTGGGTGGAATGTTGTTGGCCAAACAATGACTGCAGCCAATCAGATGCAGCTGCTGTTTGGATATTCTTACAACCGCTGGTACCAGCTGCCAGAATACAATGAGCATAGCAGGAAACGTATCCATCTATGATGTATAGTATGAATGGAGCTGTTAAGCTTGCTATACACCAGTGGATTTTTGAACAAATGTTTGTATGAATATTTGTTTGAACAATCGAATGAAAACTATTTGTACATTCGATAACCGCATGAATGTTGTTTGCAAGTACCTACATTTCTTTGGTTTTAACATTTGATTTTGGAATAAATGTAATTTCCTGAACGAAAACATTCAGTGTCAAAAAAATGTTCATTTAAGGAAAAAAATTTAAATTCTGCTCCTTTAAATAATCTTGACACTGCTGTCAAAAACAAATGTCGATTGGACCACACTAATAAATAGAAAATCAAAAAAAAAGTTCTTAAAATTCAAATTAAATTCTACTAGTGGATAGCTAGCTTTTAGCAGCCCATAGATGATTGGATTTTGGATGGATCCACTTGCGTACAATCAGCCTGCCCATAGATGAATCGAATCTCAGCCAGTCCCTGCTGAACTGGCTGAATTTCGATCCATGTAAGGCCGGCTTTTGATTTGTTTTTGTTCAGCCCTCAGGCAAGTATGACTCTTCTCTTTAGGAGACAAAAAAGTTGGGAGGGGGAGAGAAGCGCAACAACCATAGCATGTAAAGTGTAATTTTAATAGAAAATATAATTTAAAAAAAAAAAAAAAAGTACTCGTGAAGCTAAAATAGAGCTGAGCATGACAGTCAGGTAGCCTCTGGGACAGAAATCAGACACGCAACCAGGATGCCTTGCTTTGGCCACCGGCAAGGGAGCAGAGGTGGATAAGAAGCAGGGAACCCCTGTCACTGGAAAGCCAAAATCATAGATGGAACGCAGGGAGCAGAGGTGGATTGGAAGCAGGGAACCCCTGTCAGTGGAAAGCCAAAGTCATAGATGGAACGCAGGGAGCAGAGGTGGATTGGAAGCAGGGAACCCCTGTCACTGGAAAGCCGAAGTCATAGATGGAATGCAGGGCCAAAGGTATTTGGCCACCCTATGTAGTAGTAGGAAAAAGCTGGAGCTGGAACCGGAATGCGTTTCAAAGCAACCTTACTTCTTCTTTAAAGGCTTTCTATTAAAATTACACTTTACATGCTACACTATGTTTGTTGTGCTTCTCACCCCCTCACAATTTTTTGTCTCCTAAAGCCACACAGCACACCCATGCTGGAAGCAGCACTCCCAAAGTTATATTAGTAGTGTGTTGTATAGCGCTCTGGGCAACCCAAAGCATCTAGCTTACATAAGCTTCATCTGTCATTTGGTTTTACATTGTATTATGCAGTTTTATATTGTTTTACATTGTTTTACATTGCTTCACACTGCAAACTTGCATCTAGCTCATCAGGGCACCCATTTAAGACCAGCACATCTGTGTATAGGGGTGGTTTTGGGCGTTCCTACCTTTGATCTTTTTTCGCTTAACACTTCTCTTTAGACTGCATTCACCTGACTTTCAGGCGTTTTTTATTTGAGAGTTTTTGAGCATTTTTAGAAGTGTACTTCAAGTGTTTTAGAAGTGTATTACAAGTGTTTTACAGCTTCAGGCATTTTTGTTTAGCCAATAGAAAGCACTAGGGGAGAGGAGAAGTGGAAGAAATAAGGGGAGGAGAGATGCTGTTTGAGCAGAAAATGCACAGCAAAACGCTTGAAAAACACTTATGTCGCACATTTTCGGCCTTTCCCATTGAAGTCTATGGGGCCTAAACTGCCTCCAATCTGCCAAAAAGAAGCTCATGTACTTTTTTAAGAGACAGGTGTTTTGCTACAAGCTCAGAAATGTGAAGAGGGGCCAGATGTGAACAGGGGCCATTGATATGAATGGGATTTGGCTTGTTGAGTGTTTTAGAGCTACAAGCTTCAAGCAGAAAATCGCTCAGGTGTGAACGGAGCCTTATTCTTCTCAAAGAAAAGAGGAAAGATTCAGCCAGGTCACACTGACCTTAGCAAGTTGGAAGATCTGATTAAACCTCAAAGCTAAATATGCTCCATCCAAATGTTTCCTGATTGGATAGAGTATAAAAGGATTAAAACCCCTCTTTGGGCTTCTCTTTCACACGAGAGTAAAAAATGTTGCGTTTTTTTACTGACTTGAAATGAGATGCATTGTTGTCTATGAAATGATCAGTAATACAGCGTTGAGTACAGAGCCCTAAAACAAAAATATAAAATTTTACATTAGAGCGCAGTAATTTACTCGCATATGCATATTTACTTGTTTACTATGTTTACGTGAGTATTTTACAACATTGGCAATGAAGAAGAATTTCACTTGTTTATATGCTTACGCACCTTTACATGGCTATACTCATCATTACTCTTTACACACAGTTTTTGTACTCGCTGACTTTCTGTCAACAAGTTCCTGAGAAAACATCAGTTAATTATTACGCCCGTGTGCAACTGGCCTAATGGTGACAACTGTTTCACCGGGCAGGAAGTAACAAACAATTTGCAACAGAAATTTAAACAGCGATAAAAAGCTGAATTTGTTTAGGAAAAAATGGCGCCTTCTGTACTTTTAAATTCTTAATTAGAGTGCAGCTGCCATCATTTTTGGAATGACCAAGATAAGTAAATAAATGAGTAGTGTAAATTTGAGGCGCTATTTTGAATAGTGATATGTGTTCATATACGTGCATATAACATGGTGAACTTATACAACTAACAACAATCTATATTTAAATATATATATATATATATATATATATATATATATATATATATATATATAGCGTCATCAGGAAGTCTTGATGACTTCCTGATGATGCCTTTTTACGGTTAAATGCATTGAGGTCCGTAGAGGTAATACTTCTGGGTTCGCAATTTCCGATGTCAGTGGAATGCAGGTGACACGCACGGCGATCCGGAGAGCGGACAGCGTTAATCGCTCCATACTAAACAAATCACAGTGGGTGCCGCTTGGAGACACATTTTAATGTGAGTCTGTTACCTACTATTTTGATTATATCCTACATGCTTTATTTTGGGGATCTTTATGGGTGACCTGGAGCCTCATTTGATATAAACGTAAAGCACACAAAATTGTCAAGATCGAGGATACTTTGTGATATGCAACTTGTTCCGAGGATGGGAGATTGAAATTGAGATGAAAAATCTAATAAAGCGGTGAGGGTCCTGGTGGCCCAAATCCATCTGGTGAGTTGTCCCTTAGATGAAGGTGGAGGAGCACATATAAGGACGTGGTTTGAAAGAAATATAAATATGGGCACTTTTTGATAAAGTTATTTATATATTTAAATATAAATTGTTGTTGATTGTTTGTGGTATAAATTCACCTTGTTATATGCACATATATGAACACATATCACAAAGTAGCACCTAAAATTTAAACTATTAATTTATTTACTTTAGCGATAAAAAGCTGACAAGGTTTCTAGTCTTTCCCTACAACTGAGGTACTAATGCTTACATACTTTAGCCAAAAAAACCTTTTGGCTGGACATACAGTTTATCAAGCCCTTCCAAAAGTATTATTCTTCTGCGGTGTTGACCTAAAGATCTCGATCCTCACTCAAGAGTTTTATTGGCCATTGGATCTGGGATAGGATGGAACCATTTATGGCCAAACTGGGCTTTTAACATGTTACATACCCTGCTAAGTATAACATTTTAAAGACTATTTAAACATTTTCTGTGAATATTGCTGTCAGAAAAGGTTTTATCATAAAAGAAGAGAAGACATTTGCCAATTATTTAGAGGTCTCTGGCAGCATCACCAACTAAATGAATATTTCAGGTAGTTTTAACAAGCATAGCTTTTTCTGACTGCAGTGAGAGTACAGTACATCGCCTAAGGTTTTCTCACCTAAGTATGAAGGAGATAATTAGATAAGTACAGTAATGATCTGAGTTCTCTTACCAGACATTGCTAAAATTTAATTTAAAGGGAATTGATAATGCGTATTCGTGTTACTTTTAACCATTGGATAAAGGCTTAAGCATTTAGGCAGAACTCCAGGCAAACAGCCAACTACACAACTGAAACAAATATATCTGAACTGTTTTTCCTGCCGAAGGATTCGTTCAACCACATTTGCTATTCACAGACTGTCAAACTGTAGAGCTGGTAAGGGGACAACCCTTTTAGGCTAACAATATTTTTAGTAAGTACAGAAAATACCTCTTGATTTTGCCAGAAATGCATTGTCCTGTAAACTTCCCATGAGATGAACTGGAACCATAAAACAATGTTATATTCCTCCTTTAACCTACTAAACTCTGCATGCCTGTTGTAATGGCGATGATCCAAGGAAGACATGTTTATAGTCCAGCCTGGGTGATAATTGTAGCTCCCATTATAGATGCAGTGGAGGAGTAAACATAGCCACCTAAGGACAGGAAGTGTGTTCTTTGCAGGATTCTCACATTAAAAAATGAAAAATAAAAACCTAAAAAAATAAAACTAATGGAGACACTATGGGATTGATTTACTAAAGGCAAATAGACTGTGCACTTTTCAAAGTGCACTTGCACTCTACAGGTGCAGTTGCTCCAGAGCTTAGTAAATGAGGTAAATCTTCGCTTTGAAAAGAACACCCAATCACATGCAAGGAAAAAAAAAAAAAGCTGCATTTTTGCTTGTACATGATCGGATGATGGATAGTCAGCTTCTGCTCATTTTCTAAGCTCTGGAGCAACTGCAGTTGAAGAGTTCCACTGCACTTTGCAAAGTGCACAATTGATTTTCACATCCTATTTTTTACATGCACATTTGAGCATTGCTTAAGTGGAAGGATGTTTAAGAACAAAACATATAGTATACTGTATAATGATTTTCACTGTGCCCCTGTTTTTAGCTATATCCCAATTCGCAAAGTGGTCTGCAAGTTCTTCTCCTTGCGGCCCATTCTGCATGTGCTGCAATCATTTGAATGGGAAGTCTTCTGAGATACACTAGTATAGGCAAATTCTTATATTTGGGCTTTCAAATAATGGCAAATCCTTGAATTTGGCACTGGGAATTAATAAATGCAGAACTCAGCTTCACATCACCCAAAAACATCTGCCTTATCCATAATATACTTTGTTGGTAAAAGTGTTTGATGTAAATTGTTTCATTCATTCATAATATTTTTAAAACAGTTAAGGCCAAACCGCGAAATGGCTTTTAATAATTTTGTTGGTTGACTGTAAGATATTTGTTTTATGAAGATTTACATAATTATTTATTTGTATCATCAGTGTAATGAAAGCCCGAAATAAAAAAAAAAAGTCTAACAGGATGTAAATATTTAGATAAGTCTTAAAAGTTCAGACATGCTAATCATAGCCATGCTTTGCTTCCCGATCATCTGCCAAGAATCATACAGGAATTATAACTGATGTGTATATATATTTATATCTATATCTATATATGTATATATGTATACAGTATCTCACAAAGGTAAGTACACCCTCACATTTTTGCAAATATTTTACTATATCTTTCCATGTGACAACACTGAAGAATTTAGACTTTGCTACAATGTAAAGTAGTGAGTGTACAGCTTGTATAACAGTGTAAATTTGCTGTCCCCTCAAAATAACTCAACACACAACCATTAATGTGTAAACCTCTGGCAACAAAAGTGTGTACACCTCTAAGTGAAAATGTCCAAATTGGGCCCAATTAGCCATTTTCACTCCCCGGTGTCATGTGACTCATTAGTGTTAAAAGGTCTCAGGTGTAAATGGGAAGTAGGTGTCTTAAATTTGGTGTTATCGCTCTCACTCTCTCATACTGGTCACTTGAAATTCAACATGGCCCCTAGTGGCACAGAAATCTCTGAGGATCTGAAAAATTGTTTGAATTTGAGAATTGTTGCTCTACATAAAGATGGCCTGGGCTATAAGAAGATTGCCAAGACCCTGAAACTGAGCTGCAGCATGATGACCAAGACCATACAGCGGTTTAACAGGACAGGTTCCACTTGGAACAGGCCTCGCCGTGGTTGACCAAAGAAGATGAGTGCATGTGCTCAGCGTCATATCCAGAGGTTGTCTTTGGGAAATAGACGTATGAGTGCTGCCAGCATTGCTGCAGAGGTTGAAGGGGTGGGGAGTCCATCTGTCAGTGCTCAGACCATATGCTGCACACTGCATCAAATTGGTCTGCATGGCTGTCGTCCCAGAAGGAAGCCTCTTCTAAAGATGATGAACAAGCAAGTCTGCAAACGGTTTTCTGAAGACAAGCAGACTAAGGACATGGATTACTGGAACCATGTCCTGTGGTTTGATGAGACCAAGATAAACTTATTTGGTTCAGATGGTGTCAAGCGTGCGTGGCGGCAACCAGGTAAGGAGTACAAAGACAATTGTGTCTTGCCTGCAGTCAAGCATGGTGGTGGGAGTGTCATGGTCCGGGGCTGCATGAGTGCTGCCGGCACTGGGGAGCTACAGTTCATTGAGGGAACCATGAATGCCAACATGTACTGTGACATACTGAAGCAGAGCATGATCCCCTCCCTTCGTAGACTGGGACGCAGGCAATATTCCAACATGATAACGACCCGAAACACACTTTCAAGACGGCCAGTGCCTTGCTAAAGAAGCTGAGGGTAAAGGGGATGGACTGGCCAAGCATGTCTCCAGACCTAAGCCCTACTGAGCATCTGTGAGGCATCCTCAAATGGAAGGTGGAGAAGCACAAGGTCTCTAACATCCACCAGCTACGTGCTGTTGTCATGGAGGAGTGGAAGAGGACTCCAGTGGCAACCTGTAAAGCTCCAGTGAACTCCATGCCACACAAAATATTGACACTTTGGTTCCAATTTGGACATTTTCACTTAGGGGTGTACACTCACTACTTTACATTGTAGCAAAATGTAATTTCTTCAGTGTTGTCACATGAAAAGATATAATAAAATGTTTACAAAAATGTGAGGGGTGTACCCACTTTTGTGAGATATTGTATCTCTCTCTCTCTATATACTGTATATATATATATATATATATACATATATATATATATATATATATATATATAGCTATATTTAGATATATATATACAGTATCTCACAAAAGAATTGGCAGGTCTGCCATTGGCGCCCTGTGCTTTTCACAGATGAGAACAGATTCACCCCGAGCATGGTTTCGGTCCATCCAACACCACCAGGTTGCACCTCAGTCTGTTCAGGAGCTCAATAATGCCCTGGTCCAGATCTGGGAGGAAATACCCCAGGACACCATCCATTGTCACATTGGGAGCATGCCCCAACGTTGTCAGACATGTATACAAGCATGTGGGGGCCATACAAACTACTGAGTACCATTTTGAGTTGCTGCAATGAAATTTCAGCAAAATGGACTAACCTGCTGCATCATTCTTTCACTTTGATTTTCGGGGTTCCTTGAATTCAGCCCTCTATAGGTTGATAATTTTCAATTCCATCAAAGGATGTGGCATCGTTTCGTGCCCATCACATTACCCAGTCAATGTCAGTATAGATATTTTTGCCCATTGAGATTGTAAATATTTTATTATATCTTTTCATGTGACAACATTGAAGAGATGACACTTTGCTACAATGTAAAGTAGTGAGTGTACAGCTTGTATAACAGTGTAAATTTTCTGTCCCCTCAAAATAACTTAACACACAGCTATTAATGTCTAAACCGCTGGCAACAAAAGTTAGTACACCCCCAATTGACAAAAAAAAGCGGAGTTCCAGTGGTTTTTACGTTTATTAAAAGTCAGCAGGTACAAAAATTGTAGCTGCTGCACTCACCTGTCCCACGATCCAGCGATGCGGCTGCTCGAAGCCTCCCTCCTCTCTCTCACCACTCCCCTGTGCCGGCATCACAAGTGTGGGCACCCGGCTGTGACAGCTTTCAGCTTCACAGCCAGGTGCGCACCGTGCATGTGCTAGTTGTGCTGTGCCTCCACAGTGGCCTGGCAATCTTCTGGGATCTGTGACGTGTCTCAGAAGATTGCAGGGAGGGAGGGGGAGAGGAGAACTTCCGCTCGAGTCGCCAATGCGGCCCGAGCGGAAGTGGGAGCAGGTACCTGTCAAAACTAGGTACCCCCCCCCCCCAAAAAAAAAATGACATGCAAAGTGTGGCATGTAAGGGGGTGAGGATTGCTTAAAGTGGAAGTTCCACTTTTGGGTGGAATTCCACTTTAAGCTGGTTATACATGGCTTGTTTTTTTTTTTTTTTCAGCCAACAGATTTCTCCATCTAAACAAGTGAGGTGAATGGAGGGATTCCCCCCTGCCGGAACATTGTGATCTGACAGCAACTCCTGCTGTCAAAATACTCTGATCAGTGGCTGCTGCCTATTAATTGTAGCTGCTTACTAAGAAAGGTTTTCCAACTTTTTCGTTCAACAAAAGTCCAGTCCCTGCTGAACTGGCCAAATTTCGATCTGTCTGTAGCTGGCCATACATTATCTAATTTTCTTTTTTAATTTACTTTAGATTTACCTTCAACTATGTAGTACAAGAGCCTGCCTGATTGCATAGAAATATAAAGTGTATAGGTTTAACCTCATATTATATCTGTTTGGTAAATCTAAAGGAAAATTGTACACGAAAATTGTATAATGTATAGCCAGTCTATGGCTAGCTTTACTTATGCGTTACTGATGCCTGACTGCATCAGAATAATAAAAGATAATGGTTCAATTGCTGGAGTTGGGCTTTAATGCAGTGTCATAGCCTGTGGCCCTGGACTAAACTTATATGGCATATGCTACATTCAAAGTTTTCCTACTGCTTAAGGTCTGTACTGCTTGGACCTAAGAAGAAGGGGGGTAGACCCAGAAATCTTGTCCTGGAAATGTAACTGTTAACGCAAATAAAAGAAAAAGTATCACAGACAGTACTCAACTGTGCTGAAGCATTCTTCCTGTAATCCTTGCCTTTAGAAAGGGAACCTGCCCCACTATAGAACGTACCTATATTTGGATCGATATTCCAATCAATATCCATCTGTAATGTTTTGAGTTTGCTCTCTGCTCCTGCAGTTGGGATCTCCTTCACCAGTGTGGATCCTGCTGGCTCCTCTTTATATGCCTCTTGGCTCTGCAGTTTATTATTCATATAATCTGTAATCGAGGAGATAACTGATAAGTAACATTCCACAAGGTATACATTTTTTTTACTGGTGTGTATGGTATTTGACATAAACAACTGCTCAATTTCCAGGACCTTGTTTAGGCATCATACTAAGCTAGTCATTTATAACGATTATGCGCTTTTCTGCAAGCTCCCCTTATTGTGTCATGTAATTATTTTGGTAAAAACTACCGTTGGAAACTAGTGCTAGTATGCCTAAAAGATCTAGTAATGAGAATCTGGACCTGTGCAGAAGTGTTTTTACATTGAAAAACAAAGTGTTAATGAAACAAACGCAGATACAGTATAAAAATACAGATTGCAAAACAACCATACATTACACACTTCTGATTGGAAAAGCACAACAGGACACAATAAAAGTAGACTGATGAGGTGAACAAGATATTGAAGGGATGGGACTCAAGAATAAACATATACATACTAGGCACATATAATCCAGCAAAATCCATTACAAATGTAATTTCCCTGACATTACACATTCATGCAATATAAGAAATAATAAGGCCAATGTGCAACCATAGTGCTGTCCCAGAGAGCCAGTAGTCACTCTTAGTTATGGGTGGAGCAGCGTATTGTAGGAAAACTCCAGAATGGAGGTTTAAGCTGGCCATACATTATAAAATCTTCTTGTTCATTTTGCTTTAGATTTACCTTCAACTATGTATTGCAAGGGCCTGCCTGATTGCAAACAAATTGAAAGTGTTTATTTTTGACCTCATATTATATGGGTTTGATAAATCTAAAGGAAAATTGTACAATGGGCGGCACAGTGGTGTAGTGGTTAGCACTTTCACCTAGCAGCAAGAGGGTCACTGGTTCAAATCCCAACCACGACACTACCTGCCTGGAGTTTGCATGTTCTCCCTGTGCCTGCGTGGGTTTACTCCGGTTCCTCCCACACTCGAAAGACATGCTGGTAGGTTAATTGAATCCAGGGTTAGAAAGGCTGGATTCATCTCTTTTTCATGGATAGTGTAGGACCCACTGATAATGGGGTACTTTGACGCAGTAGTGGGCTTGAGCACGATATGGCAATATGGTGGGACCAAACCCCCATTTTTATTTATGGATTGTCTTCAGATTTGGTAGCTATTTCTTTTGCATTTGCGCGCTATTCTTTTTTAATATACATGTCTTTTGGTTCATAGCTGCAGCAGCTTTAGAAATACATGGGTATGCTCCCCCAAATTTTTTGCCTGTTTATTATGTATTCGGTCTGACCAGACTATCGAGGTTGAGCAACCCTCCCCACCCCCCCACACACACCTGTACTCAATCAGTGTCCACCATCAAGTGGATATAGGAGGAGTCCCCTGTAGTGCATTTGCACATCCTTCCCAGCAAGGAGTATTATCTCCAAGGGTTAGAAAGGCTGGATTCATCTCTTTTTCATGGATAGTGTAGGACCCACTGATAATGGGGTACTTTGACGCAGTAGTGGGCTTGAGCACGATATGGCCATATGGTGGGACCAAACCCCCATTTTTATTTATGGATTGTCTTCAGATTTGGTAGTTATTTCTTTTGCATTTGCGCGCTATTCTTTTTTAATATACATGTTCTCCCTGTGCCTGCGTGGGTTTCCTCCGGATACTCCGGTTCCTCCCACACTCGAAAGACATGCTGGTAGGTTAATTGAATCCTGTAAGCTCCTTGAGGGCAGGGACTGATGTGAATGTACAATGTATATGTAAAGCGCTGTGTAAATTGACAGCGCTATATAAGTACCTGAAATAAATAAATAATACAAGAGAATTGTATAATGTATGGCAAGCCTTACAGCATATATAAACTAGCTGTCATTCACAAATGCTAGGCTGTGCCATCCAGCAGTCCCAGATTTTATTGTGTTTGGAGGGACAAACTCTATGTACATAAATTCTTACATGGGAGGGTAGCAGTCACATTCCCCAACCATAACTGGAAGGTAGATGGGAGTGCCCGCATCCAGTTTTACTCGATTTATTCGCACTAAGGAGTGTCTCATGTGAGAGAGTAGTCAGATATTTATCAGTGTCTGGGTCCAGGAGGAGACCAAGCAGACATTGTTTAGGGTCCAAAAATAATGGAGAGCCCATGTGATCATTACGAAATTGTACCACTTGGACCTAAAATGTTTTTTATTAGTGGACATGTCCATATCAAATGATAGGTAATAAAGGTACATAGTGTGGTAGAGCAAAGTGGGCACAGAGGGCTGCAGGAGGGGCAGTACCTAGTTATTTGGACCAAGGTTAGATACGCTCTATGCTAGACATATAGTTGCATTAACCAATTCGAGATTTTAGGAGAAACCAGCTTGTAGTTCTCTAAAAATTTCCTCCCAATCTGTGTCATCTATTGCACCTAGGTTTGTTTCCCATCTAGTCTTCATTCAGTATGCCAACTTGGTGGCAGAGTGCAGAATTACTTTTAATCATACACACAAGAGATGGAAAAAGGGTGCAAACAAAATAAGGAAGCTCCAATGATGGGTATATTTGGAGGCTTGATTCTTCCTCCAGTAATTCTGTGGTTTACTTTTAGGTACTATCGACCCCTACTGAGGAAGTCAACGCCTGTGGTTGGGCTTCGACGTCACGCGTATAGGGGACAGAGCCTGCGTGCTGGAAGCTAGATACCGTTTATGCTGACTGCTATGCGCTTTGGAAGCGCCACCTTTGTGAGTACCATTCCTTTTACTCAATAAAGCGGTTTACTGCAACCATACAGAGAGCACTAGATCTCTTCCTTTGTTCCCCTTTCATGTCTATCGGTGAGAATCCCTCTGGAGGTAATAGGTTATCCATAGCCTTTACTATCTGAAGGTCCCTGTGTATATACAAAGCGGTGATTGACCCAGCAGTGGGTCTATAGTGGAGGTGAGAGACCAATTCACCTGGTGGTGGGATTGCACTAATCACGAAAGCACTAATTACGTTTTGCACAAGATTCTTTTGGACATGTGGATTCACCGTTTATTTGATTGATTGTATGGACATTGGAACATGTATGGACACTGATTTTGAGTTTTATTACACTATGTGTGCACATGACTGGCGCAACACTACTTTTTGGTTTATTTACTATCCTACAAGTGCCTTGTAGTATACATAAATACCTAATTTCTTGCAAATATCTAGGTTTTTAATTCATTACTTGGATATCAGTGATTAACTACATTTTAGTTTACTACCTGTACAATATAGTGCTATATATAATGAGAACCCAGAGGTGATAGCAATTAAAGGTTTAAAACACTTGTGTCACACCTGTGCCCTAAACAAATGATCTAAAAGAAGAAAAAAAAGGATGAGAGGTATTAGAAGAACAATAACACAAAAAGAGATGTTTGCCCACCTTGGATCAAAACCATCAGGAATACTTTGAATATATGTTTACTTAGGGCACTTTAAACGTTTTCAGGCCATAATCCACCACACATCAGCTAAGGATTATAATTGTGCCATCTTTAGAAGTTCTTTGTTATGAATTCAAAGCACTAATATAAAGCTATTCCAGTGGAGCAATGCCATGTTTAGAAAAGGCTTGCACAGTTTCATTTATGTTTTGTGAGAAAAAAAAGCATCCAAGTTCACCAGCTACTAATGGTTATTTGCTTGGCTAATAATCAACAGAAATTAATGTTTTCTTAGGATGCAAAAGCTAGAACACAAAGCTTTGAGGGCTGACAGAGCGCCTCATCACTAAACGTTGTTCTGGCCACAAAAATGTTTGAGGTTTGACAGTATTTACAGTCTGTAGCGAAATGAGCAAATAACTTAAATGACTTTACGCATTGGAATGATTGTGTTTTGATCATCTTTTTGATCAGAATCCAGAACTAGAAATCTAGTGGAATTTGTACAAATGTTTTTTAAAAAGTGTTATTACAGCAAAAATTCAACAGGCACAATACTTCCCACTGAAAAGAACCATATCCCCAAAAGAAGACCACACGACTTCTTCCCAGACACCATGGGCCCTATGTATAAATGTGAACTTACCAGGCGTATTTTTTTTTTTTTTTTTAATGTAGCAGGTTTATAATCAAAATCACAAATTGGGCTATTTTCCTCAGGACCCAGAGATTTAAAACTTGAGCCTATGAACTGAATACAGGGTTCAGAAGTATGTAATGTACAGAGTGCAGGTGTTAGGAGTGTGTAATGTAATATACCCCATCCCAGCATTGATGTCAGATGCAGTTACTATACCCCCCCCCCCCCAACCAGTATTGTAATCAAGTGGATTTAATATCTCCCACTCAGCATTGGTGTTAGGATTTATTATACCCCCCTCCAACAGTTGTGTAATCCCTACCCAGTATTGGGAACAGTGGGATTTAATATGCCCCCACCCTGCGTTGGTGCTAGTGGGATTTATTATACCTCCCACCCAGCCTTGGTGCTAGTGGGAGCTTAGCCCTTACCCTCCCTTAAAAGACAGTCTCACAATGCTTCCCAGCTCTGACTAATAACATCACTGCAACTATGAAAGTACTGTTAGGAAGGAGATATCTGACAGTAATTGCATAGAGCCTCTGATGAGTGTTGGAATGAGTCCCAGCACCCAGTGTCAGGACATGTCTTGGACCTCTGGGACACTGGGCTTTTTTTAAAATACTGGGACAGTCCGGGACAGTTGGGATGAATGGATACTGGTATAATGCCAATGTGTGTAGTGAGTGCCCATGCCCCATGTGCACTGCATCAAATAAAGATGTGCCACTGAACCTTGGTAAGCATTGGAGTTCAGTGACATTCTAAGGAGAGTGTAGGGAGCAGTGGCGTGCTAATGGGGGTGCGGGGTGCAGTCTGTACTGGGTGAGGACGTTGCTGGGGGTATTGCTGTCATATGAAATTTCTCTTTTGAGTTGCACTGTTCTGCCCTGCTATCTCTTCCACCGTAGTGCTGTTCAAGTCAAATAAAGAAATGTCAGCTGGCCACAGCCCCTCCACAAACTGTGAGCTCCCACCTCATTTGGTGAGTGAGTTTTGGGAGGGGGGAGATATTTATTTGGGAGGTGTTTCTGTACTAAAGATTCTGTATGGAATGGAAGAAAGGTGTCTGGATTGAGGATTCTTAATGGTACAGGGTGGTGTCTGTACTGAGGAGATGGGGGAAAGGTGTCTGTACTGAGGATTCTGTACTGAATAGGGGAGGGAGGTATGGGGGGGAGGTGTCTATATGGATGGTTTTTATGGTATATGGGGGATGTCTGTCCTGAGGATTCTGTATAGGATTCAGGGGAAGTGTATGTCCTGAGGATACAATACGGAGGTGGGGTGTATGGGAGGGGGGGTGTCTGTACTGAAAATTATTTATGGTATTGGGGGGGGGGGTGTATCTGTGCTAAGGATTCTGTGTGGGACTGGGGGGTTTGGGGGTATCTGTACTGAGGATTATGTATGGAATTAAAGGGGGGATTATAGGGTTGTGTCTGTACTTAGGATTCTGTATGGGATGGGGGGTATGGGGGAGTGCCTGTACTGAGGATCCTGTATGGGGGGGGGGGGGAAATAGTCTGTACTAAGGATTCTGTATGCGAGGGGGGAAAACGTCTGTACTCAGGAATCTGTATGGGATAGGGAAGCATAAGAGGGTCTGCACTGTGGATTCTGTATGGGATGGGGGGGGGGGGGTGTTGTACTGGGAATTCTGTTCTTGGGAGAAGGGGGAATAAGGAGTGCATGTACTGGGACAAACTAAAAAAATTCAACCCACGCTCAACTGGTCTATCTCCGGATAGATTGCTGAGGGCCGCTGCTCATGGCTGGAGTGTGTGCTCCCAAGACATCAATCCATAAAGAATGTTAGCCACCAACCCGGTGCATTTTAAATTCCAAATCCTTTGTTAGGCTACATATACAAATGGCACAGTACAGCTAACATGTTTTGGCCATAACAGCCTTCTTCAAAGCATGAAGGAGGCCATCGTGGCTTGCCTGTACTGAGGATTCTGTACTTGGATGGGGGGTTGGGGGGGTCCTGAACTGAGAGTTTTGTACATAGAGTATGGAGGATGTCTGCACTGAGTGTTCTGTAGTGGAAAGGGAGGCTATGCCATAGAAGGGGGCAGGTGTCTAAAAGACAAATGCTCCCTTCCAGCCCAGCCCTCTTAACTACAAGGAAGGTTTACCCATAATCCCATGGTTTTCTCACACAGTTAAGAGGAACAATCTGTTGCTGCTGAAAAGGTACTTTTTTAATCAAACATGGTAATATATTATTATGTTACTTGTTATATGATATGTGGGAGTCGCGCGGCGCATCCTGGATTGGTGGATGCAGTCTTCTGGGACCTGTGTCCCAGAAGACTGCAGGGGGGTGGGAGGGAATACGACCTTTCGTTTCCTGAGCGCCGCAGCGCTCGGAACGGAACTAGGAGCAGGTACCTGTCAAAATTTGATACCTCTTCCCCCCCCCCCTCCTCAAAAGTGCCAATTTTGCAAGAGGGGCGAGGGACGAGTCCTTAAAGCCGAACTTCCCCATTTGGTTGGAGTTAAGCCAGGGGGGGACTGGGCCTGGGGACAAGGGGGGCAATTGCCCCCTGGGCCATTCTAATGCTCCGTAAAAAGGCTGCACTGCTTCTGAAGAGAAGTAAAAAGTAACCACTGCTGACCTACTGAATGTGGGATGAAGACAAGGACAGAGCACAGACCTCCCCCCCAGCATAGATGGTGTAAATTGTGTCTGAGCAGAGACCAGTTCCATGCCCCACTGGAGACTCTTCTCCCCCAGGCAGCCCCGACTGAGATTTCCTAGCTCCCCCCAATTGCCCCCTGCTGACCAGGTCAGGAACCCGGATTCAGCCGGTGAGTAGAGAGTACATGGAGAAAAGCTTCAGCCTGGAATGGGGGTCAGGAGGAGGCCGGGAAGAGGGGGAGTGGGAGTAGGACCGAGTCACTGCACCATGGGCCTCTGGTTTGTACTTGCCTCCTGGGCCGAAAGTTGCCAGTCAGCCCCTGAGTTACGCTTTCAGTAATTTGTCCGTTAAGCCACCTGCTTGAGTACAGTTTTTTTTAAATATAGTAAATTACTTTAAAAACAATATATAATAATTATTTGTATATTACTTACTTATGATAACCACTTTCCCCCCAGGCCAATTCTGATAATTCTCTCCTACATGTAAAAATCATCATTTTTTTTTTGCTAGAAAATTACTCAGAACCTCCAAACTATACATTTTTAGTTGGACTTTTTTTTTTTACTGTTTTACCATTTTTTTAAAATTCTCCTGCATTTCACCTTTTTGTAAATATCCCTGAACCCTTTATCATTTACTTGTTTATTGCTGAATATTACTATTATATTTCTGGCTTCAGAATATTAAGAGACGTTTTATTTTTTTTACAATCTTTATTGTCATTTTTGCTAGTAATATTGTTTCCAGCATTAACAAAAAGGGTGACTGAAAAATATCTTAAAGGGACAGCGTTTGTGAATATTTTTGTTAAATGAGTATAACTAGGTTACTAGTAGAACTAGTGGAACTGCAATTGCCTACATAATGAGAATTGAATATGTAACTTATGAATATGTAACCTGTGTATATCTGGCTCTGATACTAGCCAGTGCCTCACCAGCCCCTGACCTCACCGCACGTCCCTGGTTTTGAGGAGTCTGTGCTCTAGGGGAAGAGGGGGGGGGTCATTCTGTGCTAAAGGGTTTGCTGGGGGAGAGCTGTACTGAGGGAGTCAGCTGAGAGGAGAGATTCAAGGATGTTAGGAGAGATCTTTACTGTGGGAGACCATGATTTGTACTGGGAAGGGGGGTAATGTTGGCTGTACTCTGTAAAGTGGCCTGTGCATTCTGCAATCCTCTGCACGCCTCTGCACTACTGACCCCTACACTAGAGGTACAGTGTTTTACATAGCATACTCCTAACTACTGCACTCTAATTACAGAACTCCTAAAGTTCTTCTTGAATCACTTTGGGACCAGAAGGATTTACCCCTTTAATGACCAGGCCATTTTTTGTGATACAGCACTGCGTTACTTTAACTGACGATGCTGTACCCAAAAAAATTGATGTTTTTTTTTTCCCAACAAATAGAGCTTTCTTTTGGTGGTATTTGTTCACCTCTGCGATTTTTATTTTTTGCACCATAAACAAAAAAAGAGCGACAATTCTGAAAAAAAAAAATAATATATATATATATATATATATATATATATATATATATTTTACTTTCTGCTATATAAAATTTCCAATAAAAAAAAAAAAAATTAAATCCAATTTTTTCGTCATTTTAGGCCAATACGTATTCTGCTACATATTTTTGGTAAAAGAAAATCCCACTGAGTGTATATTGATTGGTTTGCTCAAACATTTAAAGGTGAATGGTGTAGCGCTTAAATAAATATAAAATGAACTCCACAGTCCATATACAGATATATTAAATCCTTGGATGGAAAACGAGTCTGTTCAGAAAGACGTGCTCCCAAAAGTGTAGCCAATTACTTCACACTCCAACAGATCTGTGCAGAGAGACCACCACCAAGAGAAAAGATGGCCCCTTACCGCAATGTATAGATCCCCACTACAGAGATCAGATCCAGCTCAATTCACACATCAGTAAGATCCTTGCAGACAGTACCCGGCTCGTAGCGATATATCCAAATCAGCTCCACTCAATAAAGGCACAGGTATGGGTGCATGTGTGAAAAAAGAGGGACAACTCCCATAGCGAAGTACAGCAGTGAATGTGTTTATTGATGCACTAGTATAAAAATTGGCAACTCACATTTCGTAGCAGATCAAACAGCATGTCTCTCTCTGATATCGCCTTTAGGACCTGGTTTCCAACCAAGAAAATGGCCGCCGCATCCCCTCGTGTATCCCAGCGTAGCGTGTTGCAGGCTCCTCCTACGCGTTTCGTCAGTAAATGACATCGTCAGGGGGCGTCATTTACTGACGAAACGCGTAGGAGGAGCCTGTGGCACGCCACGCTGGGATACACGAGGGGACGCAGCGGCCTATTTTCTTGGTTGGAAACCAGGTCCTAAAGGCGATATCAGAGAGAGACATGCTGTTTGATCTGCTACGAAATGTGAGTTGCCAATTTTTATACTAGTGCATCAATAAACACATTCGCTACTCTACTTCGCTATGGGAGTTGTCCCTCTTTTTTCACACATGCACCCATACCTGTGCCTTTATTGAGTGGAGCTGATTTGGATACATCGCTACGAGCCGGGTACTGTCTGCAAGGATCTTACTGATGTGTGAATTGAGCTGGATCTGATCTCTGTAGTGGGGATCCATACATTGCGGTAAGGGGCCATCTTTTCTCTTGGTGGTGGTCTCTCTGCACAGATCTGTTGGAGTGTGAAGTAATTGGCTACACTTTTGGGAGCACGTCTTTCTGAACAGACTCGTTTTCCATCCAAGGATTTAATATATCTGTATATGGACTGTGGAGTTCATTTTATATTTATTTAAGCGCTACACCATTCACCTTTATATTTTTTCCATGATCTGTTTTCTCTAATTCATGATCAGGTGTTGGCAGCTTTACTCAGAGATTTTGAGCTTTTATCTATTGTGAAGTGTATATGTATTATTTAATACTTTTTTAATGTCATGTTTTAGTGCAGCAATACCCCCATTTTTTGCTCAAACATTATCGCTTCTACAAACTAGGGGAAAGATTTATGTCATTTTTATAATGGCAGTGATAAGCGATTTTTAGCAGGACTGCAACATTGCGGCGGACAGATTGGACACCTAACTGACATTTTTGACACTTTTGGGGGGACCACTGACATTACTACAGTAATCAGTGCTATATATGCACTGTTAGTGTACTAATAACACTGGCAGGGAAGGGGTTAAATGTGTTCTTAGGGGGTGCTTTCTAACTGGGGGGGGGGGCTTGCTGCAAGAACACAGACACCTGTGTTCCTAAATAAGAGGAACACAGGATCCCTGTGTTCATAACTGACAGAACAGCAGTCTGCCGTGTTTAAAATGGCAGACCGCCATTCTGTCCTCACAGGGAGCGACCTCGGGTGCCCGGCGGCAATGGCAGCCCCTGGACCCGCTGATTAGCTTCCTCTGTGGCGACAAGTATGTTGTTTTGCGGGACAGAGGCGACCCGCAGTAAAATTTTGGCGGCTGGTTGGCAAGCGGGTAAAGTAGGCTGTGTGTAGAAAAGAATATGTAATGGAACCGTTTCATTTTATTAAAATGACAGTGGACATTAAAAACAGAACTTCACTTTCTCAATCAACATTGACTATTTTTAATCCTTATGCTGCTAGGATTGCTGTTCTGAAGTTTGTTCATGTCTTTTAGTCTCTTTCTTGTGGCACAGTCATTAAAGTATATTTTGTGGTTGAAAGAAAGAAAATGGCTTGATTCCCCCATCAACACAGTCCATGTTGATGGGGGAACCTCTCCTGCAGAGCTATTGTATTCTGACAGCAGGGGGTTTACCAGCCATCAGAACACAATGATCACTGCTGGCAGCTATAGCTGCTGGCAGTGATCGCACAAAAATCCCTGACAGGCTTTTCTTAAAGTTAAGTAGATTTTCTACAAGTACAGAAAAATACCTATTGTTCCTAAAAGAGAAATCCGTTATTCTTGTAACGGCCTGTGCACTAAACTCATATATTAAACAATGTTATCAGCTTCCCCAGCTATCTTCTGTGAAAGACAGGATGTCTAGGACATCTAGGAAGGAAGAAAAGAAAATGAGCGTTGTCACTATAGGAAAGGAAATGTGTTACTGGCAGGATTATCAGGTGAAACCAATCTGCATTTGAGCACCACAAA
This sequence comes from Pelophylax lessonae, assembly GCF_965119305.1. NCBI lineage: Eukaryota > Metazoa > Chordata > Amphibia > Anura > Ranidae > Pelophylax > Pelophylax lessonae. The sequence goes on from NC_138773.1 coordinate 191,302,515, forward strand.
CTTAAACACTATATAATTCATATTTAATATTTGAAAGCAAACTCCCCCATCCATCCATGTCTCCATGCTTTATTTTACTGTAAAATCCCTTTGAAAAACACCTAGCATTTCTGTTGCGGCTATCCTGAGTAAGGGCAGATAATTCATGTAGCATTTATTTCCTGGAATCCATCTGCCTTTAGCTCAAACAGACAGGTAAGAGGGTGTGCGTAGCTGAGAAAACCCTCCTCCCCTCCTGAAGACTCCTGGGATGTATGACATAATTTTGGCCTAGGCTTGGAAAGCAGGAAGTGATTGATGAAATGTAAAAAAAAGTTTAAAAGAAGTAAATATGATACATTTTCCTATAAATTTACTAATGCAAGCAGAAAATAGTCAATGTTGATTGAGAGAGTGAAGTTCTGTTTTTAATGGCCACTGTCTAGACAGGTATAAAGCAAACCTTGTAATGTACACCTAAAATTATATATATATATATATATATATATATATATTTTTATTATATATATATATTTAATGATTGAGATCAGCATATAATAAACACCTTAACAATATGCTTACTGGCAGGTTAGGATAGGCCAATATCCAACATTTTAGCTTGTAAGTCAAAATATGGCTTGTTTAGTCAGAACCCGGTTATTGAAGTGACCAAAGAACAAAAAGCATTACAAATGCCTTTTTTAGAATCAATATTAGTAAAAATGATAAATGAAGTGGGTATAGGACATTCCAAGTAGATAAAAGGAAAATGCCATCCAAATGGATAGTTAAGTAGATGCTAGATCTGAAGAAGACTGATTGAATTGAAGAGGATGTAAATGAAATACAGAAGATAACAAATGACAGAGATCAATAGACACATGGGTCAATTTAGGGGCAGTAGTGGCAGGAAGTGGTTTGAGTAGGTGGAAGGGAATAGGGTCGAAAGATTAGGTGATGGAGAAGAGGAAAGAAACCAAGTAGCCTTTTCCTGTAATAATAGAGAGAAATCAGTGTGGCCTGAATGGGGATCAGAACTGGAGGATTAGGGATTTTGAAATGGAGAAAATTATAAGTAAATATTGTATTCAATTAAATATTGCTCAGAATTGCTTACCATCAACAAACCGATATATCCTTTGATTTAGGAAGGATGTGTGGTGTATAGCAATAGCCTGGTTGGCATTAGCAAAGACCATTCTCTAAACACTCCAAAATAGAAGATTTCTATTCACATGAATTTTTACAATCTTGTAAATTACTCTTACCCGAAACACATTTTGTAGTGCTATATTTCTCAGTGAGACATTCATAGGTCTAAAAAGAAACCACAAAAGTCTACAGAAAGTCTCTGATTTGGTAAAAAAAGTTGGAATCTTTGGATCTCTCATTGTTTCTCAGGAAATTAAAGGACTCTTTATGGGCAATTTAACCCTCTATGGTACCATGGGTTGATGCATTAGCTTGTGCAGAGACGTCCACAATGGCCCAACTCCAATGCCTTTTCCTGATTGCTGTCCTTCCCTACCTCCCCTCTTCTATAATTCCTGTAGTCTGTTTTCTGCAATCCTTTTCCCTCAGCTCTTTTATTTTATCTTTGTCTTTGTGGGATACTTATTTACCTATAGGCAAAACTGTGAGGTAAGCCCCTGACAAGGGTTTCCCCAACAGCAGCTCTATGGTTTCTTCAGTGGTGCTCCAACTTAGTTGTCAACAGTCCCCGAATGTAGATTGTACTATAAGGCAGTGGTCCTCAACTCCTGTCCTCAGGGCCCACTAACAGGCCAGATTTTAAGTATTACCTTGGGGAGATGCAGACTAGAGTACTGCAATCACTGAGCAGCAAATTATATCACCTGGGATGTATTTCAGTTATCTTGCAAATCTACCCTGTTAGTGGGCCCTGTAGGCCAGGGTTGAGGACCACTGCTATAAGGTTTCCCCTCCCGGTAGCTACTACCTTCACCTATGCTGTGATTGGGGAATTTACACTCACACCACGCTTAGCACCTTGATGCGCTTGCATTTGGATATTGGTTATGTATCCTATGCTATGATGTGTACTTCTATATGTAAGAAGTTTATCTATGTTTCTGCGCATTGTTATTGTAAAACTCTTTCAAGAAAAATGTATTGAAACACTGGATTTTGGAAAAATTACTAAGAGAGGTGGATAAGTAGCAGCTAGAGAGTATTAGAAGATAATTATTCAGTTGTGTAGATGATCATTTAATTGCCCACTACTATATACAGTATTTATTTTTTAAGTCACTTTTCATTTATTATGTTTGGGTACTAAGATAGAATCACACAACTGTGGTTACTAAGATAGGCTGAGGCCTTCTGATGACCAGAGAACACATTATGAGAGAAACCCAATTTTACTAGGTTCATAACTTGCTGGAATAAAGTGTGTACATCATAGTGGAAACATAGTTATTAACATCTTTTTTTCAGTAGTAATGGATTTTTATACATTTGCACAGACTGATTTAGTCACATAATATGAATAATGGAATGGTGACGTAGCACCCTACTAGTCAGGGGCTAGGTAGAGAGTATAGTTTTGGCTCTGTCTGCCTGTCAGAGGAGTAGCAGGCAAAATCTATATTGTTCTCTGCTTAAGAGAGAGCAGGATCTGTGAGTCAGGTCTGCTCAGCGTGCCCAGTGTGTGATTCATATGGGTTGAGGGAGTGTCCCCACTGTGTCCAATGGGGAGGCACATTGGACAGTGGAGGAAACCTGGCCAATGACACACAGGCTTTGTTACAGCCCCAGGGAATGGCACAGACAGTTGTCTCTGTGCATTGTGGGGCAGAGTATATAAAGCCACGGGCACATGAGGTAGAGGTCTTTGGGCGGGAAGCCAGGTCCCAGGAGGAGGGTGACGGCTGTCTCTCCTCCTGTTTTCTGAGGAAGATGGTTACAGGGGGTCGGCCTTGTGAACCAGTGGTGTGACTGAATCCAGAGGTCCAGTAAAACTTACTGTGGAGGTGAAGGCAGAGCAACTCTGGAAAAACAGTATCCATGAGTACAGGGGAGCTTGCCAAAGGGTCTGCCCAGGAATGGAACCACTCCAGTGACTAGAGTCAGTGGACAGGTGTCAGCACACAGGCAGTGATAGTAAAGGGGGTGCAAAGTTGTTAACCCTAAAGAAAATATTCAAGCAGGAACAATCTATTTAAATTTACTTATGTGGCAAGTTAAAGCAGCGACCTTGCCGCATACACATTACAGTCAGTTGTCCTCAGAATTTGTGCATAGTTCTAGTTGGAGTATCCCACTCATCCCTTCTCCCATCCCAATTTCAAATAAAACAGAAAAAAACAAATCCCCTGGACTGTTCATTGACTGAGCCAAGGACTTAAAGTGATAAGTTTAACAGACTGTTGCTATTGGTAAACCAGGGGAATCCAATCTCATCAGCTCCCTAGGGGGCAGTGCTACAGTTACATTAAACTTTAGAAATTCAAAATTTTTAGCTCCATGCATCTAGTCTTAAACTAATAGATAATAACCTACAGTATAACAAGGTCTATGGCCATGTTCCCAAATACGCTTAGTAAATGTCACTGTACTGTACCTTCATCATTGTTCACAGGCACAGCTTTTGTGCTCCCATCTGTGTTTGTCTTTTCGCCTTGGGTTACTTTTTGATTTTCAAAGTGAACAAGCAGTGGTATGACTAAAAGTTCCTTTGGTGGATCTGCAGCTTTGCGCCTCCTTTTTCTTTGTAGGAATCTGGGGGGCTCTTCCATAATTGGGGGTAACTTTAATGGTTCCTGTATGTAAAGAAAAACATCAAGCTTTTAGATTGTAAACTCTAACGAGCAGCGCTCTCTGATTCCCCCCGTACTGAATTGTATTGTAACTGTACTGTTTGCCCTAACATTGTAAAGAGCTCCACTATATAAACACTGTATAATAATAATCAGCAACAATGGTCCAACATTGCACCTAAATTATATTACTCATCAAACCAAACCATTTAATGTTATTTTTGGTATAGAAGGATGGCCCTCCAAGTTTAAATCTACCATCTTTGAGTGGAGCTCGATCAATTTACAAATCCATCTAGGCAGGAGCCTGAGGGATATCCAGGGGCCCCAACTACAACCTTTGTGCGCCTGCAGTAAACCAGGGGGATGGTACAATTGGTTTGTTGTAGGCATTTGGTGTCTGCTGGGTTGGGCCAAGCCAGTAGAGCAATGCAAATAGGGCAGTTTTCTGCTGTCTGTTACAAATCTTATCAATGTCAATCAAAAGGATGGGTGGGACATGAGGCTAAAATTATGATTAATGCTTTGCCAACACAATAATGGTCCTCCCTGGTGTAGATGATAGGCACCTGTTACTTAGAAGAAACCTATACTGAGATAACATGAAGGATGCCTTTGCTGACAGGGTCCTATTTTGTGGATCATGCTGTGTTGTTGCTAGGTGGGGATGCCAGATGATTTTGGTAGGAGTATGTCTGTATTATTGAATATACATGTTAGGAGTAAATGTGCTACCCTTGTTTTTTTTCAGGGAGAAAGGGATTTTGGCATCCACTTCCCAGTTTTAGCTTCTATGTTTTGGCTCTCCCTAAACTTTGATACTTGGTTAAAGATTTCTACATTACATCATTTTACTTTGCTCTTATGGTACCATCTGCACCTGCAAAGTATTGGTTCTTCATTTAGATCTTCTGCCATATCTAAAGGTCATACGAGAAAGTGAATTCTGAGGAAGCAAGATTGAAGATTGAGAGTAGTTGTGGGGGTTTGCTATAGGCCACCTAACCAAGGGGAGGAGGTAGAGCTGGAATTTTTAGCACTAATAGGTAAAGCGGCAAAACTAGGATCAGTCATCATATTGGGGGACTTCAATTATCCCGACATTGACTGGGAAGAGGGGACTGCACACTCGCATAAGGCCCGGCTATTCACGGAAACCTTACAGGATAACTACATGTCGCAGTTGGTGGATTCCCCTACTAGAGAGAATGCTATCCTGGATCTATTGATCACTAATGACCCAGACATAATCTCGGAGGTAGGAGTCCAGGACAACCTGGGCTCTAGCGATCACAGGATGATCACATTTAGTATAAATAACAATATAAAAAGGCAAGTGGGGAACATAAGAACCCTAAACTTCAGAAGGGCAGACTTTCCAAAATTGTACTCATTGATGGAAAGGGTAAACTGGGACCAAACCCTGGGATCACTGACCACAGAGGAAAAATGGGAATGCTTTAGAACAATATTAAGCAAAGGCATCTTGCAGTGCATTCCTATGGGGAATAAATTTAGAAGAGACAAAGCCAAACCTGGCTGGCTAAACCGTAGCGTTAAAAAACTTATTAGGGGAAAAAAATTGGCCTTCAAGAAATATAAATCAGAGGGCACCGTATCGGCCTTCCAGCAATACAAGGAGGAAAATAAGAAGTGTAAACACGAAATCAAGATGGCTAAAATCAACTTTGAGAGACAAATAGCGGAGGATAGTAAAAAAAACCCAAAGAAATTCTTTAAATATATCAACAGCAAAAAAACTAGGGCAGAGCATATTGCACACATAATTAGCGATGATGGGAGGATGGTTACAGAGGACACTGAAAAAGCAGCCGTGCTGAATTCTTTTTTCTCGTCAGTCTTTACGCAGGAAAAGGAAGGGTACACTGACCATGACTGTATGGTTAGTAGTAATACACAGGACTTGCCACTATGGCTAACAGAGGGGGAAATCAGGGAAAGACTGGATAAACTTAACACAAACAAATCACCAGGCCCGGATGGCGTACATCCGAGAGTGCTCAAGGAACTCAGTATGGTTATATCTAGACCACTGTTCCTGATCTTTGCTGACAGTATTAGGACAGGAGATGTACCAGGGGATTGGAGGAAGGCTAACGTGATTCCGATATTCAAAAAGGGCCAGAGACATATCCCGGGAAATTATAGGCCTGTCAGTCTGACATCAATAATATGTAAACTTTTGGAGGGGATGATAAGGGACTATATCGTAGAGTATGCTAAAGACAACAACATCATCAGTAGTAACCAGCACGGGTTTACAAATGGGCGATCTTGTCAAACCAATCTCTTAGCATTCTACGAGGAAGTGAGCTGTGAGCTAGATAGGGGGAGACCAGTGGATGTGGTGTACTTGGATTTCGCTAAGGCGTTTGATACAGTTCCCCACAAGCGCTTAATTTATAAAATAAGGTCTGCAGGTATCGACAGCAGGGTTTGCTCTTGGATACGGAATTGGCTAAAAGGCCGTGTCCAAAGGGTAGTAATAAACAGCGCATACTCAGACTGGTCTGAGGTAGTAAGTGGGGTGCCCCAGGGCTCAGTCCTGGGACCAACCTTGTTCAATTTATTCATAAACAGCATTGAGGAAGGGATCAGTAGTTCGTTATCAGTTTTTGCAGATGACACAAAATTGGCCAGGGCAATAACTGCACAGCATGAAGCAGATATCCTACAGAATGACCTGGACAAAATTACGGAGTGGGCAACGACATGGCAAATGAGGTTTAATGTGGAGAAGTGTAAGGTTTTGCACTTGGGGACCAAAAACATAAAAACACAATACACGTTAGGAGGGGAACCCTTGGGGGAATCAAAAATGGAGAAAGATCTGGGAGTCTTAGTTGATGATAGATTAGGCAACAGCATGCAATGCCAAGCGGCAGCTTCCAAAGCCAACAGAATATTAGCATGCATAAAGAAAGGGATGTATTCCAGAGATAAGACTATAATCCTTCCACTTTATAAAACTCTGGTCCGAACGCATCTGGAGTATTCTGTCCAGTTCTGGTCGCCAGTCCTCAGGAGGGATGTGTTGGAGCTGGAGAAAGTCCAGAGAAGGGCAACTAAACTGATTAGGGGGTTGGAGGACCTTACCTATGAAGAGCGGCTGCAATCGCTCGATTTATTTTCCCTGGAGAAAAGACGTCTGAGAGGGGACATGATAGCAATTTATAAATATCTTAATGGGGATCTCAGCTTAGAAGAAAAGCTGTTCATTCGAAGGAATTGCATGAGGACTCGAGGACATACAATGCGATTAGAGGAGAAGCGTTTTAACCTCAGGCAACGTGGGGGGTTCTTTACTGTTAGGGCTACAAGATTGTGGAATTGTCTACCACAAGAGGTGGTTTCTGCGGGTAGTATGGTGACTTTCAAAAGACTCTTAGACTTACATCTCAAGGATCAGGAGATTGAGGGCTATGTTAGATGATTACAGTCACACACACCTACACAGGTTGAACTGGATGGACTATTGTCTTTATTCAACCTCACCTACTATGTAACTATGTAACTATGTAACTATGTAACTATGAATGAGAAACTTTTTCATCCACCTAATTCTATATAATATACATTGTACATTTGCTATGGCGACTGTATAGTTGGAATGCAAATATGCAGCCTCAGCTTCAAGGGGTTTTATCAGGGTGATGCTTGCAGCTAGTCATTACCCCGATACAGTTTTTTAGAGCCGACAGTCGGCTTTCTTGTAATAACAACTGATGCGGCTAATCAGCTGCTCAGCTGTTATTACAAGCAGCGGGAGGGGGCGTCCCCCCCTCCTGCCACCTTCGGCGGCTCGTTCTGGTCTCTCCTCCCAATGGGAGATCTGATCGACCAGCCGGCATGTCCGCCGGCTGGCCGAAGACCTGAACAAAGCCAGATTCAGCTTTGATCGGGTCTCCGATGTAGAAACCCTGAAGTGACGTCATGATATCACTTCCGGTTACTGGAGCCTTAACCACTTGCCGACCGCCGCACGACTATTTACTGCGGCGGTCAGCCCCTCACAGGCAGAGTGATGTAGTACTACGTCGCTAGCCTGTGAGGGTCTAGGGAGCGAGCGCGCTTCCCCGGAGGCGCGCTCCCGCTCCCGAGTGGTCACGGACCCCCCGTGCGTGTGACCGGCGGACCCGATCGTCCACCGGTCACTCGCGATCGTCGGTGGAGAGGGAGAAAGTCAGGCGGCTAGTGTAAACAAGCTGCCTGTCATTCTCCCCGGTGTATGAATGGTGATCATGCGGTTCTACTATGTAGAACCGTTGATCACTGTTCATACATCTCAAGCCACAGCCAATCACAGTTAGAATCACGCCCCTAGGGACACACATAGCCCCTCCCTCTCAAAAAAAGTTAACCCCTTCACTGCCAGTGTAATTTTACAGTAACAGTGCATATGTATAGCACTGATTACTGTAGAAATGTCACTGGTAGCCCCAAAAGTGCCAGTCAAGGGTCCGATCTGTCCGCCGCAATGTCGCAGTGCCGCAAAAAAAAAAACGCAGATCGCCGCCATTACGCGTTAAAAAAAAAAACAACAAAAATGACAAAAATCTTTCCCTTTGTTAGTAAACTCGATAACTTTTGCGCAAACCAATCAAAATACACTTTTTGGGATTTTTTTTACCAAACATATGTAGCATAAAACAAATTGGCCGAAAATGTTAAAAAATTTTGATTTTTACATTTTTTTGGGGAATTTCATATAAAAAAATGTGAAAAATATTGTTATTTTTGCAAAATTGACGCTCTTTTTTTGTTTATAGTGCATGATCAAAAAATCGCACAGGGTGATCAAATACCACCAAAAGAAAGCTCTGTTTGTGGGAAAAAAAAGGACGTCAAATTCGTTTGGGTACAGCGTCGCACGACCGCGCAATTGTCCATTAAAGTCACGCAGTGCCGAATCGCAAAATAGGCCCTGGTCAGGAAGGGGGTAGAATCTTCCGGGGCTTAAGTGGTTAAAGGCGCCAGATTTTAAAAAAATGGCAGTATTCAACACAGCCAAACTTGCCGATTTAAATGTTTTTAAGTGCAAAGGAGGGATTTGGTGTCTTTTAGACCCCAGATCTCTCCATAAAGAGTACCTGTCACTGCCTATTACTGTCACAAGGGATGTTTTACATTCCTTATGACAGAAATAAAAGTTATCAAAACATTTTTTTTAAAGGGACAGTGTGAAAAAAAAAATAAGAAAAAAAAAAGTAGAGCACCCTGCCCCTCCGTGCTTGCGTGCAGAAGTGAATGCATACGTAAATTGCTCCCGCATATGTAAACTGTGCCCATACCCCCCATGTGAGGTATCCCCGCTATTGTTAGAGTGAGAGCAATAATGCTAGCACAGGACCTCTAAACAGGTATTAGTTAAAAAAGTTTAAAGCGTCGCCTCTGGAGATTTTTAAGTACCGTAGTTTTTCACCATTTCACAAGTTTGCGCAGTTTTAAAGCATGACATGTTAGGTATTTATTTACTCCACATAAGATCATCTTTCCCATTATACAAAAAAATTGGGCTAACTTTACTGTTTTTTTTTTTAATTCATGAAAATATATTTCTTTAAAAAAAAATTGCATTTGAAAGACCACTGCACAAATACCAAGTGACATAAAATATTGCAATGATCGCCATTTTATTCTCTAGGGTCTCTCCTAAAAAAATTAAAATAAATAAATAAATAAATTTGAGGTTCTGCCAACCTCTGACTTAGTAACATGCATATGTGCTTTGGGTAAGTACCTTGAACATTTTTTGAAGCTAGTGACAGCCAGGAAAGTAGTATTGTAAAATATTGTTAGGTGGAATGGCAATACCAGCATTTATTCTGCTATTACTATTACTAAATGCTGGCAATGGATAAATCACATACAAAGCTTTTTCTTTGTACACAAATCAGTCCAATACAAATGTTATCAATATCAAGTTAATCAGCTGAAGAACTGTATAATCATCAGATCTCTGTAAAACTATTTTATCTAAAATCATTGCAACTGATTTGACTAAATTGATTTGCTGACACTAGCTAGTGTAATAGTATTCTTCTCTGCTATAAAGTCTACCACACAATGAGGCCTCGTTGATATCGGCACTCCTGCTTTTAGCTTTTCTAAATGCTGGCAAAGTCAGCTGGGAAGTTTAAATGACTTTTTTGCCCCCCAGATTACTTTATCCTGTGTTTAAATGTTCCTGCTTTAAAGTAGGTTTAGTCACATTTAGGTGTGTTTACATGAACTCAGCCACATTTAGTATGTCAAAACCTTCTAACTGCGGTGCCCCCACCGTAATACTTACCCGAGCCAGATCTCAATCCAGCGCTGTGCATGAGAGCAGCAGCCCTCTCTCCGCTCTCTCTCTCCTTGTAGACTCAGAAACGCTATGTGTGTCAATGTACACAGAACGCACAGCTTAGGAGCGAGCCTGTACAAGTGCCCCTGTAGCAAGCGGCTTGCTATGGTGGACACTCAGCAAATGGGAGGAGCCAGGAGGGCTGGCATGGAACCTAAGCACAGAGAAGGTAAGTATGACATGTTTGTTACTTAAAGCAGTTGTAAACAATGGGTGTTGCAAAAAAAAAAAAAAAACCTGCAAGGCAATGGCATAATGTGCTAGTATGCATACCATATTAGCACATTATGAAATACTTACCTTGGAACGATGCCCTCCAGCACTGTAAAGTCACCGCTGAGAGGGCTGACATGTTCCCCCTATCTTTCTTATGGGTTCGCGCGCTCCAGCTATGTGATTGGCCAGAGTCACCATGACGTCACTCAGTCCCAGCATGAAGCTCTGAAACTCTGGCAAGGTATGCGCCATCACAGTGATGTCACTGGATGCATGCAGGGTTAATATCTCCTAAATGGTTTACCTACAGTTAAGCCTTATTATAGACTTACCTGTAGGTAAAAATGACCAAGAAAGATTTACACCGCTTTAAAAAAAATTAGGGTCTACAGTTACTAAAAAACAAACAAAAACACTTTTAGGACAATTAAACTACAAGTCTTTGAACTGTAACACAGTGCATGTGTGCATTTGGCCCAGAAGTAAGAAGGATGCAGAAGCAACTTTGAAATGGCCAGACCGCTACATCAGTTAGCACGGGCAGGGAAAGATAATCATCCTAATAGGTAAATGCTGCAGGGACCAGGGGTATAGATCACAAGTTGTAAGTTATTTCACCTTTTCATATTTTGTGAAAAGCACTGCCACCATCAGCCACAGTGTAGAATGAGTATGGTAAGTCAGTACCAAGGAAAGTATCATCTGGAGGGAGCCCATTGGCAATATTGGTGACCAGTCCTTTTACCTCCACCTGCCTTTTTTGGGTACAGATTCCACAGTTCAGGTCTTTATAAACGTGTGGCACATATAGGGCTAACTTCTTACTCTACCTTTAATCATGTCTGCTTGTCTAAGCCAGAGCCCAATGATATCTCCATTGCTGGGCTGCCTGAGCACCACAACTCAACTACAGAGTAATTAAAATAATAGTGAGATCACTCACTATTGCTACTTGATGTGAGCAAAAGGGACTAAGGCTGGCCATATAAACTAGAATTTAAGCTGATTCCTGCTGAAATGGACTAAATTGAAGCTGATAGGGGCCCTGTTGGCAACATCCGGCTTGACAAACTTTTGACTGAAAAATCGAAAGAGCGGAGTGGAAATTTGCCGGCCGAACGATGACTGTATCTTATCAGATGCAGTCACTGCTGGGGTATTCAAACAATAGCCAGCAGCGGAGATTGCTAAAAAAAAAAAAAAAAAAAACATAGCGCTGCCCCCGTAGGAGCTGCTTAAAGTGGATTCCCCTGGGTTACCCCCATAGCAACAATCTCTAAAATTTTCCTCACTTTACACTCGGCTCAGTCAATGAACAGTCCAGGGGATTTGGTTTTTTGTGTTTTTATTTTATAGTGGGATGGGAGATGGGATGAGTGGGATACTCCAACTAGCAACTATGCACAGATTAAGGACATCTATCTGAGGTGTGTGCGGCAAGGCCGCTGCTTCACTTTGCCACTGAGGTGAAGATTTAACCGATGAACTGTACTTTAGCTTCTCTTCAGGGTCTAACTTGGCACCCCCTTTCTGACTCACTGTGTGTGCTGATTCTTGTCCACTGACTTTCCCTGGAGTGGTCCCCTTCTTGGGCAGACCCCTGGCAAGCTCCCTGGTACTCACAGACACTGTTTTTCACAGGGACCTCTGCCACTGCTCCACCTCACAGTTCAGCTCCACACTCTGGTCCACCAGGCCGACCGCCTGTGACGACTTTCCAACCTGACAGGAGGAGAGACAGCCATCACCCTCCTCCTGGGACCAGGCTTCTCGCCCAAAGACGCCCTGTCACATGTGTCCCTGGCTTTTATGGTCAATCCCAGGATGCACCACTGTTCTGCCCTCCCACTGGGACTGCCACAAAAGCCTGTGTGTCATTGGCTGGGTTTCCTCCACTGTCCAACAGGCTCCCCTATTGGACACAGTGGGGACACTCTCTCAGACCAAGTGAATCACACCTGGACACATGTAGCAGGCCTAACTAGAAATCCAGCTCCATGATAAGCAGGAAAGCAATTTGATGCTTTTACCTAGCACCTGACTAGGAAGGTGCTACAAAAAAAAAAAAAAAAAATAGCAATTAATAATTTTCTAAATATCATAGATGTAGAAATAAATTCATGTATGGCTAGCCTAAGGTGAGTGCTGGAACACATTGCAGTACTTCTGGGTTATATGCATATGTGTACCCCTTTTCAAAATGAGCCAGCGACAGCGAGTCACCTGTTTTCCTGTGTCTCTGTCAGTAAACAGCCAAGACTGCAAAAAATAATATATCTACCTGTGTTTTTTGTAATTGCCAAGGCTGTAAGTTATTATTAAAATATAAAGATTCTATTTTACTGAAATGATTCTTGCGCTGTCGTGGGGACGTTATATACAATTCTACCCCTGATGCTGCTCGTACGGTAACTGGTACTAACAGTTTAGTTAGACAATGGTGAGGGGGAGTGCTGTGATTCAAGGGTGGTAATTGTGACTTATAATCTTAGGGTATAACCCCCTATTCAAAAACTCTTAAATATTCAGAAATTGTTCAATAATGAATATGTGCACTATTGGATCTTAAATATACAAAAAATCAATAAATAATCAATAATAATGAATAATAAATATGTGCACTATTAGATCTTAACTGTAACTAAATATGACAATTGATAATGTGCAATTATAGGTAAAACAATAATTAATAGAATAAATAAGGCCCCGTTCACATTGCCGCGATCCGACTTGGGGGGGCGACCTCCGAGGTCGCGGTGCGAGCAGCGCGCCGCGACCTCGGAGCGGCCACCACGGACTTCATAACATTGAAGTCTTTGGCGGTCGCCTCCGGGTCGCCCCAAAGAAGCTCCGGACCCTTTTTCTAAGTCGGACCTATATTATTCAAATATAGGTTTTTATATAGCACTGACAATTAATGCAGTGCTTTACATTATATTGTACATTCACATTAGTCCCTTCCCTCGGGGAGATTACAATTTAAGCTCCCTAATTTACATTCATACACACACATACAATTTAGACAGGAGCCAGATAACCTATAAGAACGTCTTTGGAGTATGGGAGGAAACAGCAGTACCCAGAGGAAACCCACGCAAGCACATGAAAACTCTGGGCAAGTAGTGGCATGGTTGGGATTTAAACTGATGACCCTGGACTGGACACTGGAGGAGCTCTTTGTGATTGTTGTCAAGGATGATAAAATTACTCTGATTGCTCTTTTTTTGGTAAAGATAGGAAGGTTAGAAAAAAAAGTTGCCCATGGCGACTTGTTAGATTTTTTAAAATTTGTTTTTGTATATATATATATATATATATATATATATATATATATATATATATATATAAAACTAAAGAGAAATATGATTGCTTACCATGGGCAACATTGCTTCTCACAATATATTTTTGTATAAATACCCAACAATTCAATTGTCACCTATATTTTGTGTACATTTTTACCTTAGTATCTTTCATGACTTCAGACTCTGGGCCAACAGGTTGAGAAATAGGTGGCAAGAAAGACCCCTCTGGTAGATGTTCCATATTTTCATTGTACAGTCTCATTGGCTCCTGTTTACCTGCATAGCAAAATTTTAGACAGCAAACGATGAGTATCAATTGCTTGGGAATACTTTCAGCTGCTAAGTAAATGGGGAGATATGGTGCTTACCTTAGTTGCAGGTTTGAGTGGTGTAGGGGGTATATAGGAGGGGTTACAAGACTGTAGGAGACCAACCTGTGCTCTGTGGAGGAGTGCAGCACCAGGCTAACTTTCCCACTCACCAGCTACCTGATGATAGTACATCTTTTCCAGAAAGTAGTGTAGTATTTATTTAAATATTATTGTTTGCATCTATTATTTTGTCACTGTAGTTGGTTAGGTCTTTTTGCTTTTGCAGGCTGGAATTTTAACCAGGTTTAATGTAGATAGGACAGCCACTCCAGGTATGGTGTCTCTTAGCTACATTGGAAATTGGTGTTAGGATGATATCTGCAAAGACAGGGGTGTGGATAATGGGGGGTCCAAATCCCCCTCCCCCTTTCCCCAGAGTGCCAGTCCACAATGCAGGAGCTAGGCTAAGGTAACCTCTCAGCTGCGGGAGCCACACAACCACAAAACAGCCCATCTCCTCCACGGGCTAATAGGACAGTGCAAGAGGGGAGCACCATTTTTTTGACAGCCAAATGGGCTTTTCGAATGGAAATACCATGCTGCTTAGGTGGGTGGATAATTTCATGATTTTTGTCTCAGCCAGAGGATGTCTTGTATTCGTTGATAAAACGTTTCCCGTGAATGACTGAGCAGCGCTCAGCCCTATTTGATTTTTTTCTGGCAGCAGACTGGAAGTCCTTGTTCCTCTCCCTAAACACAGCACTGTATACTGTATGTAGCTGAGGCTACATACAGTGTATACAATGTTGACAGCAGGAACATCCATTGTCCAAGGAAATCATTTCTTTTGGCCCGGCTTGGCCCAAATGAACTATTTAAAGACACCATAAACATGGAGTTAGGCTTTAACCCCTCCACTGTGCTATATGAATTGTGTGGCCATATAACCTAGAGGATTGGCTATCAGAGGAATACATGGACACCAAATTTAAGAGGCAGGTCCAGAGCATTGCTGACTACCTCTTACCTAGTTAGGACAAAGTATGTGAGATTGATTGCCATTAGGAGTCCAGCTGCAGCTTTAATGTGGTGAGAGGCCTTCAGCTACTGTTTTTTGTTTCATACTTGCTTGCTGTCACAAGGATTTTCCGCCGCCAGTAGAGTTCTACCTAAAGGGGACTGCATATGCTAGACTGGATATGACATATACCTAACCCCTGCACTATTTAAGCTCTATTATACAACAGATGCTGGTTGCTCAGTGGTCACTGGTAATTAAGTTCTTTTCATACAGGAAGTTTCCTGTGAATGGCTGAGCTGCACTAAGCAAGATTTGATTTTGTCCTGGCAGTTCTTTCGTGTGGCCTGCTATTGCACTGCCACCCAGCCTACAGGGTTGGCTAGACTAGACTGTATATGAAATACACCTGACCTCTGCACTATTTATGCTATACATTGTATCGTACAGCAGATGCTGGTTGCTTAGTAGTCACTGTTAACAAAGTTCTTCTTCTAGGTAGGTTGTTTGCAGAAAAGCATTATATTTTACAAATCCAGCATTCTGGGTGTTGTACATGTCTGTTAGACTCTCTCATGTGTAGCACAGTAATTAAAGCATATTTTTAGGATACAAGGACTGTAGCACGCTACCATGTACACAGTAAGTAAGTTCAAGTTTTTAGCCCCTCCCACTGTTAGCACAATTTTGTCACGCCCACACCTTGTCTTAGCGTAGCAGATGTGCTGCCTAAATATTCTCCTCTGGGTGCCTAAGGCTGAGCCCCCCCCCAGGAAAAAGATTATCTGCGGCCCTGTGCAAGTGATATTGTAATAATGTTCTGGCACTGGTGTTTTGGTGGCTGGAGGCCCTTGTTTGTATGGCTGCAGATAAAACAACATTTTTAAATACTTTTCCATTTGCAATTTATTTTTCTGCCTATGTTAAAATGTTTTGTTTGACATTGTTTAACCGGTTGCCGACCGCCGCACGACTATATACTGCGGCGGTCAGCCCCGGCCAGGCAGAGTGACGTATCGGTACGTCACTCGCCTGTCACTGACTTGCGAGCCTAACGCGGGCGGGCGCGCGCCCGCCGAGGCGCGCGCCCGCCGCGGCTCGTTCACAGGCAAGTCAGTGCGTGTGACCGGCGGACTCGATGTCCGCCAGTCACACTGCGATCGCTCCTGTGAAGGGAGAAAGACAGAGCAGCTTGTGTAAACAAGCTGCCTGTCAGTTCTCCCTGTGTAAAAGTGAAGATCTGTCCGTTCTACTATGTAGAACGGTTGATCTTTGCTTTTACACCAATAGGAATGTCCCTACACAGTTAGAATCACGCCCCTAGGACACACTTAACCCCTCCCTGTCCAATAAAGTTAACCCCTTCCCTGCCAGTGTCATTTTTGCAGTAACAGTGCATATGTATAGCACTGATTACTGCAGTAATGTCACTGGTAACCCCAAAAGTGTCAAAAATGTCAGTCAAGGGTCCGATCTGTCCGCCGCAATGTCGCAGTACCGAAAAAAAAATCGCAGATCGCCGCCATTACGCGTTAAAAAAAAAACACCAAAAATGACAGAAATCTTTCCCTTTGTTAGTAAACGCGATAACTTTTGCGCAAACCAATCAAAATACGCTTTTTGCGATTTTTTTTACCAAACATAGGTAGCATAAAACAAATTGGCCGAAAAATGTTAAAAAATTTTGATTTTTACTTTTTTTTTTGGGGAATTTCATATAAAAAAATGTGAAAAATATTGTTATTTTTGCAAAATTTACGCTCTTTTTTTGTTTATAGCGCGTGATCAAAAAATCGCACAGGTGATCAAATACCACCAAAAGAAAGCTCTGTTTGTGGGAAAAAAAGGACGTCAAATTCGTTTAGGTACAGCGTCGCACGACCGCGCAATTGTCCGTTAAAGTCACGCAGTAAAAAATCGCAAAAAAACCCCTGGTCCTTTAGCAGCCAAATCCTCCGGGGCTTAAGTGGTTAATAAAAGTCTGTTGCAGCCACTTGACCCAGCCCATGGTGTGGTGTAGTTTATTGGGTTCTGTGAAAAAAAGGTGTATTTTGTGGGAATTAGTAGGTCTGTACATCTACTGAACCCATGTCAACTGAATGTTTGTTTGTTTTCTGAAGAAAATCAAAGTTAGGTAATTTTTAACCTTCCTAGTTTGCTGGAACATTATTAAGAATGATATTGGGCACTCTCTGTGCTAGTCTTTTAAATCTAAATACTGACCAATGTTTGTAAGCCATGAAACAAAGTGGTTGGACTCTCTTTGTCTTTATACACTCATAGCACAGCACGGCTCCCCACTCCATCCTCTCTGGGTTTGATTGACAGCAACAGGAGCCAATGACTCCTGCTGCTGCCTCCATGTCCAGTGAGGAGAAAGAGATCTTTGGCACATAGCTGGATCGAGTTCTGACTCAGGTGTTTTGGGGTCTGGGGGAGCCAATCTTGGAAGGTTTTCTTTTTACCTTAATGCAGGGAATGCATTAAGGTAGGATAAAAACCCTTACCCTTTACAACTGCTTTAGGTCTCACAATCAGTTTTAAGGGTCCCCCAAAAAAGGACCTTGTGTATTCATTATATGATCACTAACTGCTTCAGCACTCATTTATGGCAGCAAAGATATTTCATGCATGACTTGGATGTCATGGCCACCCTCCTCAGTGGTACTCCAACCCCTCCCTCTTTTTCTGCTCCTCTCTTCCCCCAGTGTCCATCCATCTATGTCTTCTTCTACTACTCTACACCTCTCTCCAAAGGAATTCTCAAAGGAACAGTCTTCGTAGGTTTCAGTACGCCATAAGATACACCCTTATACGCCTGTATTACAAGGTGGCTGAAATTATCTTTTGATAAACATGGAACAATTAATAACTGTGACCAACCTCACAACCTGTACTGTTAAACTTTTACTACTCCAAAACAAATTTGGGTACAAATGCACTTTGAATCCAAATGAACTGCCACAAATGACCACCAACAGTAAACCGCCTGAATTTGTCTATTTAGTCGTACACTGATCTTGGAAACACTGTTCAACTTATTCCCTGCAGTTATATCTGGCTTCTTTCAAAAGTTCAAAAGTGCCGTGAAACATAATACTCCAGCTTTGTTGCTTGCTGTTTCTAAAAGCCAAAACAATGCTCCATTTCTTTAAGCATAGTACTGTGATTTAACATACTTCATGTTGTGGTTGTCCTAATTCCGTGTCCTTTCCAATATGCTGTGATTGGTTTATTGAGGTTGCTTTGCTGCGGACAGTTTTTCCCGGTGCATAATACCTCCCTCTATTTATTTGTTTACTGTGTCAAATGCCAGACTTTTGATTTTTTTCTATTTGTAGCAATTTCTTGAAGAGACCATTAGTGTCTATTCACACTAGTATGACTTGTCAGGCGACTTGGTCAGCCTGACAAGTCGTGCACCGTCACTTTCATTGTGTAGTACAGGAACGGTTCTAATAGGAGCGACACAAGTGGCTCCGACTTAGAAAAAGGGTCCTGTACTACTTCGGGGCGACCTGGAGCGACTTGCATAGACATTCATTCTGTGAAGTCCGTGCTAGTCGTGCCGAAGTCACGCTGCAGGCGACTTCACAGGTCGCCCCCGAAGTCGTGCCGCTGCAGTGTGAATGCGGTCTTATACTTAGGTTTGTCAGTACTGATTACTCTCATTATCAAAAAAAGGCTATCACAGGTAATGGGAGGACTCAGAAAGGATACCTGACAAGACACTAGTGAGAGGTGATGCTAACTGAAAAGGAAATGAGAAGGTGGAACTTTAGGTAGTTTTGGACAGAGTGGGAAATGAATAAAACCCCTGAGGCTGTCAGCATTTATTTGCAAACTGGGTCCACAGAAGGTAGGGATGCTTCCCTCAGAAGGTATCTCCTAACTAGTCCTCACTTAATGGTCCTTGGAAAAAGGAGTGATGGGAAACCAACAGGCATGCAAATAGCAATAAAACCTAACAGAAATGTTATCTCTACCCAGCTATTATACAATAAAGTCATTGTTTTGCTGTCTTTGTCTAGGTTGGAAATATTCTACTCACTTCCTGTCCAGTTGACCATACAGGAAATAAGGGATAATCTTTTTTTTTTTTTTTGTGAGAATACAAACAGTAATTAAACCCTAACAAAAGGTCTAGCCTTCATCCTAAATTAATTAACTTCTTTCAAGTTAATTTCTTGTTGCTGAAATAACTGTATACAGCCTGGTTACCAAGTCCTTATTTACCATAACACAGGCTTAGCCCTGTACTTACTGGGCAGCAAGGCGTGAGAGGGCAGCAAAAATACAGCATTCACACCGAATATTTTTTTTTTTTTTTTTTTACTTATCGGTGTCTAGCAACCTCAAGACATTTAATGGTAAATCAAAGAATTTGTATCAATTTTCTGAGACATCCACAGATGTGTACTATATACGGTGGGTACGGAAAGTATTCAGACCCCCTTAAATTTTTCACTCTTTGTTATATTGCAGCCATTTGCTAAAATCATTTAAGTTTATTCTTCTTCCTCATGAATGTACACATAGCACCCCATACTGACAGAAAAACACAGAATTGTTGACATTGTTGCAGATTTATTAAAAAAGAAAAACTGAAATATCACATGGTCCTAAGTATTTAGTAGAAGCCCCCTTTTGATCTAATACAGCCAGGAGTCTTTTTGGGAAAGATGCAACAAGTCTTTCACACCTGGATTTGGGGATCCTCTGCCATTCCTCCTTGCAGATCCTCTCCAGTTCTGTCAGGTTGGATGGTAAACGTTGGTGGACAGCCATTTTTAGGTCTCTCCAGAGATGCTCAATTGGGTTTAAGTCAGGGCTCTGGCTGGGCCATTCAAGAACAGTCACGGTGTTATTGTGAAGCCACTGCTTCGTTATTTTGGCTGTGTGCTTAGGGTCATTGTCTTGTTGGAAGGTAAACCTTCGGCCCAGTCTGAGGTCCAGAGCACTCTGGAGAAGGTTTTTGTCCAGGATATCCCTGTACTTGGCCGCATTCATCTTTCCCTCAATTGCAACCAGTCGTCCTGTCCCTGCAGCTGAAAAACACCCCCACAGCATGATGCTGCCACCACCATGCTTCACTGTTGGGACTGTATTGGACAGGTGATGAGCAGTGCCTGGTTTTCTTCACACATACCGCTTAGAATTAAGGCCAAAAAGTTCTATTTTGGTCTCATCAGACCAGAGAATCTTATTTATCACCATCTTGGAGTCCTTCAGGTGTTTTTTAGCAAACTCCATGCGGGCTTTCATGTGTCTTACACTGAGGAGAGGCTTCCGTCGGGCCACTCTGCCATAAAGCCCCGACTGGTGGAGGGCTGCAGTGATGGTTGACTTTCTACAACTTTCTCCCATCTCCTGACTGCATCTCTGGAGCTCAGCCACAGTGATCTTTGGGTTCTTCTTTACCTCTCTCACCAAGGCTCTTCTCCCCCGATAGCTCAGTTTGGCCGGACGGCCAGCTCTAGGAAGGGTTCTGGTCGTCCCAAACGTCTTCCATTTGAGGATTATGGAGGCCACTGTGCTCTTAGGAACCTTAAGTGCAGCAGAAATCTTTTTGTAACCTTGGCCAGATCTGTGCCTTGCCACAATTCTGTCTCTGAGCTCTTCAGGCAGTTCCTTTGACCTCATGATTCTCATTTGCTCTGACATGCATTGTGATCTGGAAGGTCTTATATAGACAGGTGTGTGGCTTTCCTAATCAAGTCCAATCAGTATAATCAAACACAGCTGGACTCAAATGAAGGTGTAGAACCATCTCAAGGATGATCAGAAGAAATGGAAAGCACCTGAGTTAAATATGAGTGTCAAAGCAAAGGGTCTGAATACTTAGGACCATGTGATATTTCAGTTTTTCTTTTTTAATAAATCTGCAACAATGTCAACAATTCTGTGTTTTTCTGTCAGTATGGGGTGCTATGTGTACATTCATGAGGAAGAAGAATGAACTTAAATGATTTTAGCAAATGGCTGCAATATAACAAAGAGTGAAAAATTGAAGGGGGTCTGAATACTTTCCGTACCCACTGTAGATCCCCTTTATAGAGTCACCGGTGGACTCCTTTAGGTGAAGAGACTATAGAACATCAGGTGTTTTTTTTCAGAAACCCGTGCAGAAAAGCAAGATCCTCCGATTTAAAGGGGTTGTAAAGGTTCAGATTTTTTAAAATAAAAATAACAAACATGTTATACTTACCTGCTCTGTGCAAGGGTTTTGCACAGAGCAGCCCTGACCCCCCTCATCTGGGGTGCTCCACTGGTGCTCCTGGCTCTTGCCCTTCATCCGGTGGCCCCACGGAGAGCCCGCTTTCAATGGCGCACCCATGCGGGCATGCTCCCGGGTCCCGCTGCTGCGTCAACTGACATAGACAGCGGAACTCGTCACTAGATTTGATTGACAGTAGCGGGAGCCAATGACTCCTGCTGCTACCAATCTATATACTGGGGACAGAGACCGCGTCTGGAGCCGCTGGACTTGTGCACATTGCTGGAACAGATGGCGTCAAGTAAGAAAAAGGGGGGGGGGGGCTCTGGTGGGCAGCTGCAAAAAAGAAGCTTTTTTACCTTAAGGCCTCATGCACACTGGACATTATCAAAACGTGTTTAGAAAGCTGTATCTGTATAAGGAGTTTTTCAGCTTTTCTACAGTAGCGTTTTTTAGCCTTTAGCTTTTTTCAGCTGTAGCGTTTTTCACTTTTTTTAGCAAAACGATACTCCCACAAAAGCTTAAATGTAGATAAATGCAGAATAGCTGCCTTTTTCTGCATTTTCTGGCATTTTTAAGCTTTTATTAGAATTAGAGCATTTTTACAGCTGAAAAACTCCTCTCAAAACCCAATAATTCTGGGTCTCTTTTACAGCCAGAAACTGCCTCTGCCAAAAACTGCTGATAACAGCCTATGTGTGCATGGACACATAGGATAAAATGCTGGGGAGTTTACTGGCTGTAGAAAAAAAATGTCTGATGCCAAAAAACAGCAGCTGTAAAAACATCCAGTGTGCATGAGGCCTTTTGCATAGAATGCATTAAGGTGAAAAACCTTGAGACTTTACAATCCCTTTAAAGTTTAGGTATGGATATTTTTTCAGAGTTCTATTATTCCAACTTGGACCAATGTAAGTATTTATGTGTTAAACCTTCGAGATCCTTATGAAAGCTGGAAATCACTCTAGTAGGTACCAATATTACAGTGATCTCAGCTAGCTTCTAGGTCCTGTGCCAAGTGGCTGCTCTGTTGCTTAGGTAGGCCATACACGGTTCGAATCTCAGCCGGTTCAGGAGGAACCAGCCAAGATTCAAACCATATATGGGCAGGCTGAATGTACCAAGTTGATCGATCGATCGATCAACTTGGGTACAACCAGCATGCCAGGTTTTACCTGTGATTATTGCTAGTGGCTGCTTTAGCCGATAGCAATAACCACTGTCTTCCCCCAGCGGGGACGGCTAAAGCCACGACCCCCCCAGTTGGGAGAAGACAATGGCCCGGCAGGAGGGATTTTGCACCAACACTCTCTGTGTTGATGGGGGAATCAAATTTATTTCCTGCAACCTGTGGAAATTTGATGGATTGAGCACAGGAAATTGTGGAGTGAGCACAGGAGGTTGCACACCACCCAGCGTGGGTGTTATTAAGAGAACACTTTCTCCTATTCAATGCAAAGTGTTCTCTTTTTGAACAAGGTGTAGATTGTGACATCACCACCCTGCCACTCACTGAACAGTAGGGCAGCTGCTCAGCACAGGACTCTGAAGCTAGCGATGATCACTGTTGTAGCGGTGCCTACGACAGTGATTTCCAGTTTCCGTGAGGATCTCACAGGTATGGGACATGCATAGCTACATTGGTCCAAGCTGGATCCGTGTAACTATGCAAAATTAGCCATACCTGGAATTCAGGTTTAACCTTCTGGTCCTAGCTGATATGTAGGCAGAACACTAAAAAGAAGTTTAAGGAAGAGAAAACAGAAATAGAATTATTGGAGAAGTTACATATGCCAAAAGTATCAACTTTTTTTGTACTGTACATATTCAAGGCAATATGTACAAATAAACTTTGATACTTTTGGCATATGACACTGCTCCATTATTACTTTTTCTATTTGACCTTCTGTATAATTGATAAGTATTGGTTTTGGATAAGCTACTTATTAATATTTTTTGCTCAATAAATTAACATTGTTCAGTATTTAGTTCTTACTGTACTTTTAATTTGTCTTCTCATCCACATCAGTGCCTGACCTCACAAATGCGCTTCTGGAAGAATGGTCAAACATTCCCATAGACACACTCCTAAACCTTGTGGACAGCCTTCCCAGAACAATTGAAGCTGTTATAGCTGCAAAGGGTGGGCCAACTCAATATTGAACCCTACAGACTAAGACTGGGCTGCCATTAAAGTTCATGTGCGTGTAAAGGCAGGCATCTCAATACATTTGATGAGATAGATAGATAGATAGATAGATAGATAGATAGATAGATAGATAGATAGATAGATAGATAGATAGATAGATAGATAGATAGATAGATAGATAGATAGATAGATAGATAGATAGATAGATAGATAGATAGATAGATAGATAGATAGATAGATAGATAGATAGATAGATATTTCTGCAACCATTGTTTTAAACATCAGAATGACATTAAGGATCTAAGTTGGCTACTCACCATAACGGTATTTTCTTCGACCAGTAAAAGGGCCACCATAAAATGTAGTATGTGACTTCTGCTGAGAAAGTGAAGAATTATCCTTCCCAAATGACACCTCCAAAGGAACAGGAGGCTTTTCATAATAGTCAGTCCTGTTACTTATTGTATCATCTTCATTTATTTGACTGTACTTTGTCTCTCCCTGCTGGATGACAAAATAACACTATCACATCAGCAATGTAAGGGCAAATATAATGGATATTTACAAAAAGCAGTTAATGTATGGATACATCCTGATACAATACTGTCCGGTTTTGTACATGGAAAATTAAATAGAAAAGTCTATAACTGTGTGTATATTGTTAAGGTACATTGTAGTACATGTAGATGTGATAGATGTTACAAAAATCTTCTGAATGGTCTTTTTTTTAGTGCAACCATTTTCAAGCTGCTACTTTTAGATTTGGCATTTACACTATCTGGAGAAATAAAAAATAAAAAAATTCAATGTTGATTTTTTATGCAGCAGGTAAAATAGCCTGAATGAAATAATTGGGTGTGTTTTTTTATGCTATATGTCTGAAACGTATGGACATGATTATGAATAGACCTGTCACGTCCTATAGGAGCCTTTCTCAACCTTTTTAACCCCAGTGGAATCCTTGAAATGGTTTTAAAGTCTATAGAAACCCCTGTTAAAACCAATTAATTGACAAGAATGCCCCTAATATTGAGGGCTAGTGGGAAGGATGTCCCTCCTTTTACTCGTGGTCAGAATGCCACCCCTACAGACACCTACAAAGATTGTTGGTGTAATGTCGCTTGGTTTGCTAAATGGTAATAGCTTATAAGTATTAAGCATCATCAGATAGTATGCCAATCAGCCATAGCGCAAGGTACACCTAGGAACCTTAGAGTTTCACAGAAACCTGGATGACAATTACTGTATGTTACCCGTGGTTATAAAGTCAACATTTTTTATTTATTTTTACTTTAAATTAGTTGTAAACAAATATTTTTTTTAGTAACAAACTGCTCGATCCTGAGCCGTGCTCTGTGTGTCCATATGCACACAAAGTGGCTTGGCCCTGCCCACTACTCTCTGCTCGCTGGCTGTAATTGACACCAGCAGGAACCATTAGCTCCCACTGCTGCCTCTATGACCAGTGAGAAGAGTGAGAATTGAGAAAGCCAGCTGTTCTCTCCTTGCATTCACAGGCTTCCCTGAGAACCATTGGCTCCAGCTGATGTCAGTCAAATTGTCATGTACTTGGTGGAAGAGCCTGACATGATGAGGAAGGCCTCTCTTGCAGCTCTAAATGGGGCCCCTGATAGAGCAGAAAGTTAGCACAGGAGTACAGAGTGGCACCAGTGCCTAATGATCTTGCTAGCAGCAGGGCTGGATGGACTCTCAGGATCAATCAGGGGAAGACCATCAGAAGAGTAGGAATGCCAGATGGACACCAGTGAGCACGAGACAGGAGCAGGCTAGCACTGGAGAGAGGAAACAGGAACAGACTGGTAGCAGACAGGTGGTGAGTGGCACAAGTGGAAAATAGGCAGAGGCTCGCAGGAGGCAGTCCAGCCAGGATAGGGGCAGAAACAGAGTCAGACGAATCGGGTCATACACAGGCAGACAGATCAGGTGCAGATGAGTAGGCAGGAGCAGTGTCAGAATGCAGGCAGAGTCAGTAACAGATCAGTGGAGCAGCAGCAAGGGGAACACGCAGAAACATGGTCAGAGCCAAGCTGGGATCAATGCAGGTGGAATTCAGGAGTAATCAAGACAAGCTGGGTCAGTAACAGTAGTCAGATGCAGAGTAACAGGTTTCAGGTAGGCACAGTAACGCCATAGGCAAGACAGCATTGAAGCATAACACAGACTCAGTTTAAGTAGCCCACTTGGCGCCAATGCGAGCAACAGATGTCTGGGTCTGGGGAGCGAATGTGCGCCACCGGTGACCTGCTCCCACTGTGATTGGATACTGCGGGAGCCAACCAGCGAGTCTGGTGGATTCCAATGTTCACCAACACCTAGCCATCGTTCCCGAGAGAGGCAGAATGGCGGCTTGCCTGTGCAAATAAGGCAGATCGCCGTTCTGTTAGAGGGAAAGATGGAGATTCTGTGTTTCTGCTAAGCAGGAACACGGATCTCTGTCTTCCCCCCAGTCAAAGCATCCCCCCACACAGTTAGCAAGCACTCCCAGGGAACACATTTAACCGTTTGATCACCCCTAATGTTAACCCCTTCCCTTCCAGTGTCATTAGTAAAGTGACAGTGCATTTCTTTAGCACTGATAACTGTATTAGTGTCACTGGTCCCAAAAAAGTGTCATTTAGTGTCAGATTTGTCCGCTGCTATGTCGCAGTCCCGCTGAAAATCTCTGATCACTGCCATTACCAGTAAAAAAAAATAAAAATTCCATAAATCTATCCCATAGTTTGTAGACGCAAACCAATCAATACATGCTTATTGGGATTTTTTTTTATCAAAAACATGTAGTAGAATACATATTGGCCTAAACTGATGAAGAAATTTGATTTTTTTACATTTTTCTTGGATATGTTTTATAGCAGAAAGTGTATTTTATTTTTTCAAAATTGTTGGTCTTTTTTTGTTTATAGTGTAAAAAATAAAAACCACAGTGGTGATTAAATACCACCAAAAGAAAGCTCTATTTGTGGGAAAAAAAGAACATAAATTTTATTTGGGTACAGCATTGCACAACCACGCAATTGTCAGTTAAAGTAACGCAGTGCCGTATCCCAAAAAATGACCTGGTCATGAAAGGGGGTAAACCTTACAGAGCTAAAGTGGTTAAAGGATGTACTGAAAAAAAATATATGTAGACTACCATAGCCATCTCCTACTCTACCAAAAATAAGTGTTTTTACTGCTGTGCATCCCTTCTAAATATTTCCTCTCGCTTCCTGTCCTGGTAATACATTGTCACTGTGGGAGTAAGAGAGGTAATTTAGTCACAGAGGTAGATAAAGCTGAAAAAAGTTCTAACCCTAACTTTTAATAACGTTTTGGTTGGAGATAAACTTTAAGCATATTAACAATTGAATATTCAATATTGAGAACAAATCATTCTTATAATGATTAGAGCAAGTGGTTGGAATAATAAAAGAAGGATTCTCTGCTCCAAGCTACTACTCCCCAGTGTCTTTCGAGCTCCAGGTGTCGTAAGCAAGCTGAGCCATCCATGCTCTTCAGCTGGTAGTAGAAGAAAAGTCTGCCACACACTGAATAGATCACATGAGTTTATGTTTTTTGTAGAAACTGCCCACAGACATGGTAATGGCGGTCCCTGCCCTAGGACCGCTTATCTACAGGGGCATTTCTAAGGAGGAGAATGCCATTGCCATGCCTGTGGAAAGTTTCTACAATAAACGTGTTTGCGTGTGATCTATCCAGTGTGTGGCAGCCTTTTCTTTTACTCCCAGTAGGTGTTTTTAGTTGAACACATGTACATAAATCTTCATAATGGATTTTTTACAGACACTAGAAGCTGATAGTCAAGCCCCGTACACACGTACCGATGGTCGGCTTACAAATGTTCCTCTTTTCTCCCCGGGATGTCGGTGTCTGCTGAAAAGTGCAAAGACAGCACAAGGACAGCACAAGAATTTTGTCCGCCGACTGCAGAAGTGATGTCATGTAATGGTTAACTTTCCCTGTGTTTTCTATTTTCTGAGCATGCCCAGTCTTGCAAATCTGCGGTCTGTCGGCCGAATTGTGTACTGACAGGCGAACAATCGTCCGTTCTGGTGTCGGCATACAAATATTTTCATGTTTGCACGAAAGACTTTTGTCCGCGGATTGTGCGCAGACATCTGTCGGAGGCACCATACTAACACGCGTACAATCGGCAGATCCTTCGTCCACCGACGTTTGTATGCCGACGATCGGTACGTGTGTACGGGCCTTCAGTTCAACTTGTTTGAACAGAACTAATCAATCAGCTTTGGGTTGACATAAGTTTTAGTAATGGTTTTACCATGTGTGAGTTATATTGCTCCTTGGTTTTCCATGAACTTTGGGTAGCATGTGATTTGTTTCGTTCAGGGCTTGACCTCCTAAAGGTTCTGATAGTGACCTCCAAAAGGTTCTGATAGTGACCTCCTAAAGGTTCTGATTTAGACCTCCTAAAGGTTCCGATAGCCAATTTAACTTGTTTTAATGTTCTCACAACTAATCAATCAGCTTTGGGTTGACATAAGTGTTAGTAATGGTTTTACCATGTGTGAGTTATATTGTTCCTTGGTTTTCCACGAACTTTGTGTGGCATGTGATTTGGTTCGTTCAGGGCTTGACCTCCTAAAGGTTCCAGTACCAGATAATGGTTTAGTTGAGTTCTTTCCATTTACTTCAAGGATTCCACTGTCAGCTTCCAGTTCTTCCTCATTTTCAGTCTCCTCCTCAACCGGGGTACAATGTCCTAATGAGAACATAACATAAGTATGTACAGTATTAAGCTGCTAGGTATGGCTAGTATAACTGTAGATAGGTTGATATTCTTAGAATAATAATATAAAAAAGCTATGTTTCTAGAAATTGTTTGTGTGTGTGTTTTTTTTTTTCCAAAAGAACAAGCAGTAGATTGTATCAGTTACAGGAATGAGACAAACCATTTACCACTGACGGGGATGGTTACAATCATCAGCTCTCTCAATCACCAGATCTCTCTAAGCAACAACTGAACAGAAGAGCCACCTCCAGCAACAATAGATTCCCCACAGCAACAACAGACCTCCCCCTCAGGCAAAAAAAGATCCCCTCCAATGACAATAGATCCCCAGCAGCCAGCATCAATAGATCCTGTAGCACACCCCAGCAACCCTTGCCATTACATAAATTTAGTGCTGGAGATGCCGGAACTGCGTTCCTCCGCGTTCCCACTGAAAAAAAGCCCTGCATCTAACACTCCTTTCCCCGCTGACTGTCAAAGCTACTGTCCTAATGTGGCCCCTGTTCTCCTTCATCCAGTGGGGGCACTCTAATACAGGAGGTGTGGTAATTGGCTAGATCATCAGATGAAAACAGAGGGGGGGGGGGGGGGAAAGGCTAAATAAACAAAATAAATGCAGCCACCACATCTGATATTTCATAAGCTGCAATATATTACATTTTTGGTTTGGGGTTTATTGCCGCTTTAACCAGTTCTGGATTGCCCCACGCAGATATACTGTGGCAGGGCGGCCCTCCTACATTAAATTACGTACCTGTACATCATTTCGTGCACTTGGTCTGGGTCGCACGCGTGCGCCACTGGCAACCTGCTTCCGCTGCGATTGGACATGGCAGGAGCCAATCAGCAGGTCCAGCGGACCCAATGTTCACTGGCACCCGGCGTTTGTTAGTGAGAGAGGCAGAATGGCGGTCTACCTATGTAAACAAGGCAGACCTCCGTGCTGTGAGAGGGGAAGATGGAAATATTGTGTTTCTCTCTGTCTTCTCCCAGCCAAAGCACCCCCCACACAGTTAGCAAGCACTCCCAGGGAACGCATTTAACCCTTTGATCGCCCCTGATGTTAACCCCTTCCCTGAAAATGTCATTAGTACAGTGACAGTGCATTTTTTGTTTTAGCACTGGTTCCTAAAAAGTGTCACGGGAAGTGTCAGATTTGTCCATCGCAACATTGCAGTCCCGCTAAAAATCGTTGATTGCTGCCATTACTAGTAAAAAAACAATTTAAAAAAAAAAATTCCATAAATCTATCCCATAGTTTGTAGACGCTATAACTTTTGCGCAAACCAATCAATATATGCTAATTGGGATGTAGCAGAATACTTATTGACCTAAATTGATGAAGAAATTTGATTTTTTACATTTTTTTATTGGATATGTTTTATAGCAGAATGTAAAAAATATTGTTTTTGTTATATAATATAATATAATATAATATTGTTTTTTCAAAATTGATGGTCTTTTTTTGTTTATAGTGTAAAAAATAAAAACCGCAAAGGTGATCAAATACCACCAAAATAAAGCTCTATTTGTGGGATAAATTTTTTTTTAGTACAGTGTCACATCAATTGCACATCAATTTGGACACCAATTTCATTTTAGTACAGTGTCGCACGACTGCGCAATTGTCAAAGTAACGCATTCCCGTATCGCAAAAAATGGCCTGGTCATAAAGGTTGGTAAACCTTCCGTGGCTGAAGTGGCTAAAGTTTAACAGTTCGCTAGCACTAACTCAATAGGATTTCCTTTATTTAACTGGTTGTTGTGAACAAAGCATGACATGAGGCTCAATTCCCAAAGCTAACACACCAGGATAAGAATACATGTTTTGAAAATAATAATACGATTTGAAAATGGCTGTCACATGCAAAGGTTCATGAATTGAACCCATTAGCATTATTATTTTAAAGTGAAGCCTTTCTTATATGCCCTGTGCTTAATGCCTGTGGGGTATCACGGGTCATTGTTATGACATTCATTTTGGATAACAGGTCTCTGTTTCGAAATCATTCCCAAAAGTAAATGAAAAAGAAATGATTTACAGATCAACGTGGGAAGTTGGTTAAAAAAAAAGAAAAAAAAAAAAAACTTGTCCTGATTGAATATTTATTTTGCTGGATTGATTATTTTCACACTCTGCAGGTTGTTGACATGCAGACATTTGGGTTCAATGGTTACCACTGAAGTAAAAAACGACAATTATTTGATAATTGTAATTCTTCTTTATAGTATAAACAGTAAAATTACAACTATTAAGGGATGCAGGAATTGTAGCTAGCACAAATGGTATTATACCATATATATATGTATAATACCATTTTATTCAATATTATGCTTAACTATTGAAAGGAAAATTAGTCTTTTTAATGGATACACAAGTGAAAGTAATCAGCTTAAAGCTCATTTTAACTTCGAGCCTGGGTTCACACATATGCCATAGGGGAACCACCGTGATTCTAGTGAGGGTTACCGCATCGCAACCCCCCCGCAGGCAGTTCATACTGCACTCCGTGAACCGCTGCGGGTGTCAATACAAAGAGAATGACAACCCCAGATCGGTTCGCAGATCGAAGTGCGAACTGTGAATTCGGACAGGAATCAGATCCCATCCAAACCGATTCTAGTGTGGGGAAGAAAAAGGTTCCTGCACCTTTTTCGTGTGAATGCATTGCGAGTTCACTCATACAACTGAATGTCTGAATTTGCATTTGCACAGACATTGCCTGTGATCTACAAAGCAATGCGGTGCAAATCACATGCAATGTCTGACATCGCATATGTGTTAAATCAGGCTGAAAGTTAAAAGGTAAAGCCTGACACACTCCCACTAAGTCAGAGCTGGAGCAAGAGAGCATGTGCTTTGCTGATTGGAGAGCTCAAGTTATGACTCAGCAGGGATGTGTTGGACCGCTGCAGAGAAGCCACTGCTTCCACACAGAGAGCAGGGGAAACTTCTCCAGAGTATGCTGGCAGGAGACATGTTTTCCTACTCTAAACAAACTCTAAAGTATATATGAACCCTCACCTTGTAAAATACCCATTTAGTTTAAAATAGAAATGAAAGGCAAAACATTTGTGTATATGTATATACAGCATATATACATTATCTCACAAAAGTGAGTACACCCCTCACATTTTTGTAAATATTTTATTATATCTTTTCATGTGACAACACTGAAGAAATAGCACTTTGTTACAATGTAAAGTAGTGTGTACAGCGTGTATAAGAGTGCAAATTTTCTGTCCCATCAAAATACCTCAACACCCAGCCATTAATGTCCAAACCGCTGACAACAAAAGTGAGTACCTGGCAACAAAAACAGTGGTGTTCATATACCACCAAAAAAAAAAAAAAAGCTCTATTTGTGTGAAAAAAATGAGATAAGTGTTGCATGACCGCACGCACAATCGCCAGGTAAAATAGCGCAGTGCCGAATGGAGAACAGAGAAACAGAGAAGAACACATACAGCGAGGGAAAAAAGTACACCGCTCAAAAGAATTAAAGGAACACTTTTTAATCACAGTATAGCATCAAGTCAAATAAACTCCTGGGATATTGATCTGGTCCTTTAAGTAGCAAAGAGGGGGTTGCTAATCAGTTTCAGCTGCTTTGGTGTTAATGAAATTAACAACAGGGGCACTAGATGAGCAACAATGGGATGACCTCCAAAACAGAATGGTTTTACAGGTGGAGGCCACTAAAACATTTTTCTCTACTCATCTTTTTTAACTGTTTTTCACTAGTTTTGCATTTGGCTAGGGTCAGTGTCACTACTGGTAACATGCAGCGATACCTGGACCCTATAGATGTTGCACAGGCATTCCAACTCCTCCAGGATGGCACATCAATACGTGCCATTGCCAGAAGGTTTGCTGTGTCTCTCAAAACATTTTTAAGAGCATGGAGGAGATTCCAGGAGACAGGCAGTTACTCTAGGAGAGCTGGTCAGGACCATAAAAGGTCCTTAACCCATCAGCAGGACTGGTATCTGCTCCTTTGTGCAAGGAGGAACAGGATGAGCACTGCCAGAGCCCTACAAAATGACCTCCAGCAGGCCACTGGTGGGAATGTCTCTGACCAAATAATCAAAAACAGACTTCAGGATGGTAGTCTGAGGGCCCAACATCCTCTAGTGGGCCCTGTGCTCACTGTCCAGCACCGTGGAGCTTGATTGGCCTTTGCCATTGAACACTAGAATTGGCAGGTCTGCCACAGCACCCTGTGCTTTTCACAGATGAGAGTAAGTTCACCCTGAGCATATGTGACAGTCCTGGAGTGGTCTGGCCAGTCTCCAGATGTTAGAAAATATGAACATGAAGAAGAACGTTCGAGTTACCAAACGTCAGCCTCGAAACCTTAAGGATCTGCAAAGAGGAGTGGGACAAAATCCCTCATGAGATGTGTGCAAACCTGGTGGCCCACTACAAGAAACGTCTGACCTCTGTGATTGCCAACAAGGGTTTAGCCACCAAGCAGTAAGTCATGTTTTGCGAAGGGGGTCAAATACTTATTTCACTCATTAAAATACAAATCAATTTATAACTTTTTTGAAATGCGTTTTCTGGATATTTTTTGTTATTATTCTGTGTCTCACTGTTAAAATAAACATTGAATTAAATTAAATTAAAATTATAGACTGATCAATTTTTTGTCAGTGGGCAAACTTACAAAATCAGCAGGGGATCAATTACTTTTTCCCTCACTGTATGTAACAGAGTGAAGAGGCCTTTGACAATCATTGTATCACTTTTTGTGTCTTCCTGTCCTGATAACAATTGCCTCCCTTCTCCTGTTCCTTGTACAGATTTGACAAGGATAGGAAGTAGAGAAAATCTGACAGACGTTAACTCTTCACCATTCTATGGGAAAGTAAAAAAAAAAAAAAAAAAATTGCCTGGAATTAGGTTTTAAAGTAAAATAAAAAACAATTTCTATCTATATTTTTTTATTTCTATACAGTGTAAACATATAAGCAGCCATGTTTGTTCTACCTTCTGCCTTGTAGTTTTGCACAGTTGTTGTATAGTGTACCTTGATAGTCGGGTTTTACCAGCAAACTAATTCACTATCGATGTGGTTGAGATTTCATCTCAGTAGTCATTGGTCAGAGAGATTGAGTGACTTCAGTGAAACACAACCAATAGAGGAGAAAACCTAAAAAATCTTTTTATGACATAAGGGAAATATAGTTATGCATTAAGTAGACCTTGCATTTTCTTGCAAGGTCTGCTTTAAGGTTCACTATTCACTTATAGTGTAAAGAGAAGTATAAATCAAATATATACTACAAGTTTCTCTTACAATTGCACATACAATATGTTCGTGCACATGAGACCTTAATCTAAGAAATTTCAAATATGTGGTAGGTAATATGATGCAACCGTCTACAGTCCTTTTCAAGCCAAGGTGAACATTTTTTTGAGGTGGCAAGGGTCAACTTAAAAAAAAAAAGCATGCTTGCCTTTCAAACATGTGTTATTTATAACAAAATAGATTGTATGTTAAGTACAATTTAAACATAATATAAAAAATGTTGATATATATTAAAAAAAAAAAAACAATTTACAAACTACTTTAAAATTCATGCTGATTCATAACTGATTTTATTGTATATCTTGGTAACCATGGACCAGTAGACTTTAGCCTGGGGACTGCTAAATGTCTATATATTGAAGTTCTAAGGCACATCCAAATACTAGAATCCAATGGCCATTGTCATGTTGTATGTATGTGTCACTTACAATGTAAGGTGTAGAGATCAGCATTAAGTACAGATCCTTTTAACGAGTCAGTCCATTCATCAATAAATGTTTCAGGGTTCCCTACCCACTTCCTTAATTTCTCTAAAAAAGAGATCAGATGTTTTTTTCACACAAGGATATCTTTCAGCAAGACACAACGACATGCACAATATGGCCAGAAGTATGTTAACATCCCACTAAATTACTGAGTTCAGACGTACAAAGCCAGGTCCACTAATTCACAGTTTGATGAGTTTGGTGTGGCGGAACTCGAGTGGCCTGCGAATGATCTCAGCCTATTAAACACCTTTGGGATGATTTGGAACTCCAATTGAAAGCCAGTTCTTCCTATCCAACCTCAGCACCAGACCTCACAAATGCGCTTTTGGTTAAATAGGCACACAATCCCTCAGACACATTCCAAAGTCTTGAGAAAAGCCTGGCCAGAAGAGTGAAGGCTAATAAATTGACAAAAGGGGAAAACCAGATGCCTTTAAATGATCATGACTTTGCAATGGGATGTCTGATAAGCTCATATGTGAAGGTCCAGTGTCCACAAATGTTTGGCCTGATATTGTAGATCATCATTACCATATTAAAGCTTCCTGGCTAGCTAACTTTACCTAAATGTTATCATTTTGCTAGATTAAGCCTATCTGGATTTGTTCCACTCAGACTAGCTTTTCTAACAGTCCTTCAATGTATCTTGGATCAAGACTTCCAATTTGATTGGGTTACTCTTTGTTCAGCCTCAGATAGGCTTGGACACACACTGCCAGTGTGTTGATCTTACATGCTGCCTCAGTATCATTGGCCTACACGGGACATCTGTCGGATTGAAGCCTCCTGTATGTGCCTTGCAAAAGTTGGTATGTATGGGTTCCTTACAGAGATCATACAGAAGAGGTTATGCTTACAAGTGAAAATGCACTTGCCTGTCAATGAAAATACTTTAAAGTACAGCATTTGCAAAATACATCTTCCCATAGGATGCATGCCTAGTATTTGGCTAAATATTCACATACACAGTAATCCATTTACAACCCCATGGCAAAAAAAATGTTTAGAGCTGCTTGTCTTAAGGGACCCTAAAGGGAGAAAATTATGGATGTTGCCATTTCTGACTTCCTTGTAAAAAGCATTTCTGGCTAGCTGACGGTCTTAATTTTCACTAGTCGCTGAACCATTGAGCCAGAATGAGCATGCAGATCAGGAAAATCAGAAGGAGACAGGGCTCCTAATCTGTGGTCTTGTTCCAGTTCAGTGACTTAGAAAGGGCTTCAGTCACAGACACAGCATGACAGTCAGGCAGCTAGAAGTTCAGGGGGGAGAGGTCAGAAATGACAGCTTACATACCTCAATACAGGTTTCCATTAAGACAAAGATAAAGCCTAATATGTAAAGTCACCAATACACAAAAATGCTCATCTGCACGAAGTTGTTAGTTAGTTTATACTATCAGGGGCATAGATAAGGGGAAGTTAGGGGGGGGGTATTATTGCATCCAATCACACCGGTGTTAGAACTCAGGGGTAATTTAAAGAATAATTTCAAGGATATACAGTATATTTTATGCATAGTTACATTGTCAGAGTTTAGGACGAAATGGGTGCTTCCTCATGGGACTTTAACGACCTAGTATATTACTTAATGGTAAAAGTGTATACCAAAAACACAAGTTTATATATAAAAACATTAATTCATATTTTATTAAAAATTACAATATAAAAATGCAAATAAACAGCTGATGTAGAAAAAGAGCATTTTAGAGCAAAAACATGTAATGGGTAAATGTATATGTACAAAATGAAGACATATTGACTGTGGCTAAAGAAAACTGCTATTGGCACATAGCCCTAGGATTTCTTTCCTCAGGGGTGTACATTGGACTAGGGTGCAACATTTTTGAAATGAAACAAGCAATAATTTATATATATCCATACAGTAATGTTAACAGAGGCATGCCTTTAGAAAATTGTTTAAATCCAAAGAGACACTTCCATTCTAGTACATGCAAACCCAGATTACATCAGTCAGATCAGTTAAAAACCCAGTAAGGATGTCTGTCTGTTTGTTTGGCCATTAAAGACGATAACAATAAAGTTCTTGGAAATAAATAGGGACAAAGGAAGACCAGAAACGCGTTGGGTTTCTCCTAGGGCTATGTGCCAATAGCAGTTTGCTGTAGCCACAGTCTTTATGTCTTCATGTTGTATATATATATTTAATAAACAAGCAAAAAATTGGGGGAGCAAACCCTGAACATGTATATCTTAAGGCGGTGCAGCTATGGACCAAGCAACATGTATATTAAAAAAGAATAGCGCAACCATGCAAAAGAAATGACTATTATATATGGAGACAATCCATAAATAAAAATGGGGATTTAGTCCCACCATATGGCAATATCATGCTCAAGCCCACCACTGCGTCAAAGTACCCCATTATCAGTGGGTCCTACACTATCCATAAAAAAGGGGTGAATCCAGCCTCTCCAACCCTTGGAGACAACACTCCTTGCTGGGATGGATGTGCTAATGCACTACAAAGGACTCCTCCTATATCTACTTGATGGTGGACTCTGATAGAGTACAGGTGTGTGTGGGGGGTCGGATGCTCAACCTCAGAAGTCTGGTCAGACCGAATACATAATAAACAAGCAAAAAATTGGGGGAGCAAACCCTGAACCGGCTTTAGATATACATGTTCAGGGTTTGCTCCCCCAATTTTTTGCTTGTTTATTATGTATTCGGTCTGACCAGACTTCTGAGGTTGAGCATCCCACCCCCAACACACACCTGTACTCTATCAGAGTCCACCATCAAGTAGATATAGGAGGAGTCCTTTGTAGTGCATTAGCACATCCATCCCAGCAAAGAGTGTTGTCTCCAAGGGTTGGAGAGGCTGGATTCACCCCTTTTTTATGGATAGTGTAGGACCCACTGATAATGGGGTACTTTGACGCAGTGGTGGGCTTGAGCACGATATGGCCATATGGTGGGACTAAATCCCCATTTTTATTTATGGATAGTCTCCATATTTAATAGTCATTTCTTTTGCATGGTTGCGCTATTCTTTTTTAATATACATGTTGCTTGGTCCATAGCTGCACCGGCTTTAGATATACATGTTCAGGGTTTGCTCCCCCAATTTTTTGCTTGTTTATTATGTATTCGGTCTGACCAGACTTCTGAGGTTGAGCATCCCACCCCCCACACACACCTGTACTCTATCAGAGTCCACCATCAAGTATATATAGGGGGAGTCCTTTGTAGTGCATTAGCACATCCATCCCAGCAAGGAGTGTTGTCTCCAAGGGTTGGAAAGGCTGGATTCACCCCTTTTTTATGGATAGTGTAGGACCCACTGATAATGGGGTACTTTGACGCAGTGGTGGGCTTGAGCACGATATGGCCATATGGTGGGACTAAATCCCCATTTTTATTTATGGATTGTCTCCATATTTAATAGTCATTTCTTTTGCATGGTTGCGCTATTCTTTTTTAATATACATGTTGCTTGGTCCATAGCTGCACCGGCTTTAGATATACATGTTCAGGGTTTGCTCCCCCAATTTTTTGCTTGTTTATTATGTATTCGGTCTGACCAGACTTCTGAGGTTGAGCATCCCACCCCCCACACACACCTGTACTCTATCAGAGTCCACCATCAAGTAGATATAGGATGAGTCCTTTGTAGTGCATTAGCACACCTTCCCAGCAAGGAGTGTTGTCTCCAAGGGTTAGAAAGGCTGGATTCACCCCTTTTTTATGGATATTGTAGGACCTACTGATAATGGGGTACTTTGACGCAGTGGTGGGCTTGAGCACGATATGGCCATATGGTGGGACTAAATCCCCATTTTTATTTATGGATTGTCTCCATATTTAATAGTCATTTCTTTTGCATGGTTGCGCTATTCTTTTTTAACCACTTCCATACAGAGCAGTTTGACACCCTTCCTGCCCAGACCAATTTTCAGCTTTCAGCACTCTCACACTTTGAATGACAATTGCTCAGTCATGCTACACTGTAAGAATAGCGCAACAATGCAAAAGAAATGACTATTATATATGGAGACAATCCATAAATAAAAATGGGGATTTAGTCCCACCATATGGCAATATCATCCTCAGAGGTCCTCTTATACAAACTCCAGACTTCAGCATATACTGTGACCTCCAAGGCCATAAACAATAGCTCTCCGTATGAGATAAATTGCCCGAAGTGACTAAACAAGAGTAACAATGTAGACAACTATGCTACTTGAGAGCTCTCAAACAAAGAGGCTAGATTTAGCCCGCAAAGTAAAGTTTTAGAGTTAGACAAAAATCTAAAAGTTGGCGCAGGGTAGTGGGAGTATATCAGTGAACTGCGTATTACTACAATGTATCTAGTAGACTGATCTTAAGGGAGAAAAGGACTCCTTTAGTGCATATGAATAGGTAGAAGAAACAGACCCAGTTGCAGCAGTCAGGTGCTAAGAGGTGCCCAGTGGCAATAGTTAGATGTAAGGGTGAACACGGTTGTAGTAGTTGGAAGTGATGTTATGTACAAAATCAGCACTCTGGGGGAGCAGATGAAATAATAATAATGGACTGCGTTGGGTCTGGCCTATAATAGCATGAGCAGTTCTCCTAACAGCAGGAATGGGGTCTATGGATGTAGGTTATTTGTGAATGGATGCAGCTTAACAGTGGGTCTGTGGCCCTCTCACTGCTTCCTTTCTCAAAAATTCTCTGATGGTTGTTGGTTGGATGAACAGATGGAAGATGCCTTTCCTGTAGTTGACCGATGGTAGAAGCATGTGGGATAGCAACTTCCTTAGCAGATCTGAACAATAGTGGCCTGAATCACAGCAAGCATCCCAGGGTGAGTACCAATATAATATTGCCCAGTGCAGCTTGCTTGCTCCCAGGTGTAGCAGTGTCCAGCAAACTCTGCTCAGGAACAGCTTGACCAACTACCACCACTCTTTCTAGGTTTTTCTTTTTATATAACCCCTGCTCTCAGGTGTTCTTGGGTATTGTAATTGTTTCCCAGTCATGGTTGCAGTCCAGGTCCTCCACCAAATTACATCTCCCTTGGTGCCGCTGCTTAAATTCAAATACTGGCTAAAAAAAGCACACCTGTTGCTGCCATCCTGTTGCACAATAAGAGATATGCACCCAGTAATGTTACCTGTTATCTGTTGCACACTCCCCCAACTAAAACTCTTTGGTCCCCAAAGAGGGATAACTCTTTTAAACAGTGTTAGTAATAAAACAATGTCAACAGTTACAAGCAGTTGAACAGCATTAACAAAGAAGAATGTAGGTTTTCACAAATCAAATTGTGGTACAATCTCAGCAATGGAACTTCCCACCATTACCTTGGTGGAAACCTCTAAAGGACTATGAATACTTACCTTTTTTGCTGGACTGCTGTTTATTAATATTATCTTTTTAATAACTCTTTGATAATTTCCTAGTAATTATTTGTACACTTAGGTGCAGCAAATTTGACTTTTCCTGTGTTTCTGGGGTTTGTTTACTTATCCATAGAGGGATTATGCTTTATCATGTGCTGTTAGCTGCTCTGTTAGCTTTGGGAGCTGGTGAGTGTGGTTATTGTCTCCAATCACAAGTGGTGGTGATTATTTCTCTTTCTGGATGGGGGAAGCACATTTGGATTGTAGAAACTTCAATGACTGTAATTACTTACCTTTTTTTGCTGGACTGCTGTTTATTAAAATCCTCTTTTTAATAAATCTTTGATAACTTTTTAGAAATTTCTTGTACACTTAGGTTACTTTCACTATGTTTGAAAAGGTAAATCAACTCGGTGCAGTCCTCTCCCATATGGCCCTCGAAGGGCCCCCAGGCATTCAGATAGAGTTTACCCCAGCTTATCTGGGGGACAGCAGAAGTGTCTCCTCCTGAATTCCTTTTTGTTTTTTGACAGATGAAGGGGCTTTTTGAATAGAAATACCATGTCACTGAGGTGGGCAGATAACGTCACGATCTCTGCCTCAGCCAATCAGAGGAAGCCTTTTATTTATTGATAAAATAGAGTGCTCACCCCAATTTGATTTTGTTCTGGCAGCAGACAGGAAATCAAAAATTCGGTGCTAAGCTCCGGTCTCCTGTGTTTAGAGTAGTGTGATTATTTATCCACACATCGCAGGAAGGATACAGAAACAGTGTACACCGCTAGAAATAATTATTTTGATTACAAATATCCCAGTGATGTCATTTATTATGCACCGGCCGGTACCCTGTTAACTGTTTTACGTTGTGTCTTGTTTTTTGTGTTTATACTGGTCACATATAAAAAGGCTAAGCCAATATCTGTACGGTGTTGTACTTACATATTACTATTACTATTACTATTCATAATAAATTGCTATGATTTACATTTTACCTCTGAATCCCTAAATTTTTGTACTGACCATCTAACCAAACCTTAGTTCTGACACCTGAACAGAACACCTTTTACGTATGCCTGTCCTGGTTAGGTCAGACAAGTATTATTTTAATACAGGGACCTACGATAGCAATTTATAACCATATGCTCCTTACCCTCACCTTATATGCTGTATTTATCCATCTTAGCCAAAATCATGCAGCTGCCGAGAACTTCCAACTCGGCATCACTGGATAGCTTCGGTCTTGCAGCCCCTTACAAGACCAGGGTAGTCAAAAAACCACTGAAAATGAAAAAACAGACACAAGGGTGCACCGGCCTAGTGCATTATCCTCTAAAAGGTTTATTCAAATAAAAGGTATAAAAATACTCTCAAACGAGTTTTTGTTAAAAGCATATCAAATAGGTACATTATCATCAGCATCAAGATCAAAGGCTGTACCGTCCCCTGAAGCTGGAAAGGCTTATGCATTTCGAGGCTTAACCTCTTCCTTAGAGCCTTTTAGAGGATAATGCACTAGGCCGGTGTGCCCTTGTGTCTGTTTTTTCCTTTTCAGCAGACAGGAAATCCCTGCCCTCCTGCCAGAACACTGCTGGTCCAATGCTACATACGTTTATGCAGCACTGACAGCGGGAACCTCTATTAGCAAGGGAAAACATTTTTTCAGATCAGCTTGGCCCAAATGAACTATTAAAAGTCCCCATAAACATGGAGTTAGGCTTCAACCCCTCCACTGTGCTATACGGATAGTGTGGCCTTACATAGTTACATAGTTAGTGAGGTTGAAAAAATACATCAGTCCATCCAGTTCAACCTATGATGTGTGTCTGTGTTTGCTTTTAACCGTACATTGTATACCCCTGTATTTTGTGGTCTCTAATGCCTCGTTTCCACTGAGCGGAACGGTTCGGGTCGGTACAGTTTGGAAGGGTTAGAATGGTCCGGTCTATTCAGGTGAGCGTTTCCACCGCAAGTCGGGCCACCGGGGACCATGCGGGGTTTACACCAAATGACGTGTTTGTTTTGCTCTTTCATTTGACGTGAGCATTGAAGGTTTCCTGTCCGCCAATCAGTGGACTCTATCGTGTGACGCCAGTAGCTCCGCCCTAACCGTACCGTACCATTTCCTATGGCCCTACATCTAAAGCAGGACCAGGAATGGTGCGGTTTGGTTCGGTTGTATAGGCCACTTTCATAATGGAAACACTCAAATTAGCGTACCGTACCGAACCGACCCGAACCGATCCGCTCAGTGGAAACGAGGCATAAGGTGCGCATCTAATAGTTTTTTGAAACTATCAATGCTTCCTGCTGATACGACTGCTTGTGGAAGAGAATTCCACATCCTTACCGCTCTTACAGTGAAGAACCCCTTACGCATTTTAAGGTTAAACCGCCTTTCCTCTAGTTTTAGTGAGTGGCCACGTGTCTTATTGTATTCCCTTACTCTGAATAGTTTGTTCCTTATGCTAGGGTCGCCAGTACAGTATTTGTACATTGATATCATATCCCCCCTCAATCGTCTCTTCTCCAGAGAGAATAAGTTCAGTGCTTGTAGTCTTTCCTCATAGCTGATGTCCTCCATTCCCCTAATTATTTTTGTTGCCCTTCTCTGGACTTTTTCCAATTCCAGCACATCCTTCCTGAGGACCGGTGCCCAGAACTGGACAGCATACTCCAGATGTGGCCGGACCAGAGTCTTGTAGAGCGGGAGAATAATCTCTTTATTTCTGGAGTGAATCCAC
Organism: Pelophylax lessonae; assembly: GCF_965119305.1. Classification (NCBI taxonomy): domain Eukaryota; kingdom Metazoa; phylum Chordata; class Amphibia; order Anura; family Ranidae; genus Pelophylax; species Pelophylax lessonae. The sequence continues at coordinate 191,344,521 of NC_138773.1, forward strand.
TTTTTTATACATCCCAGTATTCTGTTGGCTTTGCTTGCAGCGGCTTGGCATTGCATGCCACTGCCAAGCCTGTTGTCTACCAGTACCCCCAAGTCTTTTTCCATCCTAGACTCACCCAGAGGTTCCCCCCCTAGTGAGTAGCTTGCTTTCTGGTTTCTGGCCCCCAAGTGCATTACTTTACATTTTTTAACATTAAACCTCATCTGCCATGTAGTTGCCCACCCCGTTATTTTGTTCAGGTCCGCTTGTAAGGTTTCCACATCCCGCATAGAAGATATTGGCAAGCTTAGTTTAGTATCATCCGCAAATACTGAGATTGTACTAGATATCCCCTCCTCTAGATCATTTATTAATAAATTAAACAGGATTGGTCCCAGGACAGAACCCTGGGGGACCCCACTTTCCACACCCGCCCAATCCGAGTACTCCCCATTAATCATCACCCTCTGGACTCTCCCCTGGAGCCAGTTCTCTATCCAGGTACTCACCTTATGGTCCATACCTACCTTCCTTAGTTTGTACAGTAAGCGTTTGTGGGGAACGGTGTCAAAGGCCTTTGCAAAGTCCAGATACACCACATCCACAGGCTTTCCTTTATCTAGGTGGCAGCTCACTTCATCGTAGAAGGTTAATAGATTGGTTTGGCAAGAACGATTTTTCATAAATCCATGCTGATTACTACTAATAATACAGTTTCAATTACTAAAGTCTTGTATGTGGTCCCTTAACATCCCCTCCAAAATCTTGCAGACTACAGATGTTAGGCTGACCGGCCTATAGTTACCCGGGATACACCTCGGCCCCTTTTTAAATATTGGTACCACGTTGGCTTTTTTCCAATCAGCTGGCACCATACCCGTCTGTAAACTATCCTTAAAGATCAAGAATAATGGTCTGGCAATCACCTGGCTGAGCCCTTTAAGAACCCTCGGGTGCAAGCCATCCAGTCCCGGTGATTTATTTATGTTAAGTTTCTCTAGTTTAGTTTTAAGTCTATCTTCTGTTAGCCATGGCGGCACTTCCTGAGGTGTGTTGTTTAGTTCGGCCTTACAAGCTAGGTTCGTGTAGCCCCCCGATTCTTTTGTGAATACTGAAGAGAAGAAATTATTTAACACTTCCGCCTTTTCTCTGTCCTCAGTGGCCATATTTCCTTTGTCATCTTTTATGGGGCCAATGTGTTCTGGCCTCACTTTCTTACTGTTTATATACTTAAAGAACTTCTTGGGGTTCTTTTTACTCTCCCCTGCTATATGTCTCTCGTGTTCTATTTTAGCCGCCCTGATTTCGTTTTTACATTTCTTATTACACTATTTGTAATGCTTAAATGCTGCCAATGACCCCTCAGTCTTGTATTTTTTGAAGGCCTTTTCTTTAGCACTAATATGCATTTTTATGTTTGAGTTTAGCCACCCAGGGTTTAGTTTTGCTCTTTTAAATTTATTTCCCTTTGGAATGCACTGGTCAGTCCCCTTGTTAAGTATGCCTTTGAAGCACTCCCATTTTTCCTCCGTGTTCTTTGTTCCCAGGGTTCTATCCCAATTGATATTTTCTAGCAGCGAGCCCAGTTTTGGGAAATTGGCTCTTTTGAAATTCAGCGTCCTTATATTACCCCTCTGCTTCCTATTACTGTAATTAATACTGAAACTTATTGACCTATGGTCACCGTTTCCTAAGTTGCCCCGTATTTCTATATCCATGAGCAGGTCTGTATTGTTGGTAATCAGTAGGTCAAGTACCGCATTGTTTCTCGTCGGTGCATTCACCATCTGACCCATGAAATTATTAGCCTTCTCTTCCACCTTCATCTGGCCTACAGAATTAGATATCAAAGGACTATGTGGACACCAAGTTTAGGAGGAAGGTCCAGAGCACTGCTGTCTCTTGCCTAGTTAGGACAGAGTATGTGAGATTGGTCGCCATCAGGAGGACAACTGCAGCATCGGGGGGAGGACCTTCAGCCACCCTTATTTGTTTCAAATTTGTTTACTGTCCCAGGGATTTGGCTGCTGCCAGTACAGTTCTGCCTGAGGGGGGCTGCATATGCTAGACTGTATGTGACATACACTGACCCCCGCATTATTTATGCTGTATTGTACAATAGATGCTGGTTGCTCAGTAGTCACTGTTAATGAAGTTCTTCTTCTAGGTAGGTGTGCAGAGAAGCATATAAAATGGTATAATGGTATATATTCATATTTTACAAAAAAGTAGTCTGAGTGTTGTACATGTCTGTCTACTCTCTCACTAGTAGTACAGTAATTGAAGCATATTTTTGGGGTACAAGAACTATAGCATATGTTACCATGTACACAGTGAGCAGGTTCAAGTTTTATGGCCCTCAATTTTGCCACATTCACAGATTGTCACAATGTGGCAGGGGGCCTAATCATTCTCCTCTGGGAGCCTAAGGCCAAACCCCCCCCAGAGAAAAAGAAAATTCTACGGCCATGTTATTTAGTGCAAGATACAGCCCATAGTAATAACTACATCAGGTTTGTACCAAACCTATATAAAGTTAAAGGATAGGTGGAGTAATCCTTTTTTTTTTTCACCCACTTTTTTTTTCACTTACACTGTTGAGCGAAACTAGCTCACCATTCTCCTTTCCAGATGCATACTCTGCAGATCTTCAGTGAGCAATTGTTCTACCGCTGTTTTTCCCTCCCATCCCATTAGCAGATCTTCAGCAAGCTGGCTGAACATGCACAGTAGCTTCACATTTGAACATTCATCTCCCAAAAGACACTTAGAAGACAGCATCATAGAACCCTATAAGAATCTACTCTGCAGGAGTGGCAAGGCCACTAAAGGTCTGCTGATTGGATGTAAATGAACACCAGAGGCAATGGTTGCAGTTTATTAGTGAATATTCTCCGCTAGGTGTCAAAAAAGCCTAAGTGAGCTTGGTTTGAAGGTACACTTATCCTTTAGAGTAGACTAGTACTTTGCCCATGCAGTTCACTTTAATGTTACCCTTCCCAAAAGAATATATTTACTTTCTCTCCCTTGTCACTAATTTGGCTTAGTATGGTCTTCCCACAGTTATGTGTCTGCCGTGGGCCAAGCATCAATCTTTCATTTATATTCTTTGGCATTCTTTTGACAGTGTTGCCACTACCCACACACAGATTTTTTGGAAGTTTCTGAAATTCTGTATTTGCTTAGTCATAGTCATGCCCCCATCCGACAGTGCTCAGGCCATGTAACTGTTTACTGAGTAGGGATGAGCTTCGCACATTGGCTGTTTGCCCGTTCATTGAATGTCAAATAAATGGGCTTCTTGGCAGGAACTTTGAGTTTCTGCATTATCATCGACTCTGACCTCAATAAATCACCTGCTGGCTGGGGGATTTGAACCTCACAGCCACGCCATTGCAAAGCCTGGTATTCTACCATCTACGCCACTGTCAAGCGTGCTTAAGCTAAACACACTCTCCCTAACTTTTATCTCATCCACTGTGTGTAGGGGGAGATAGGACTTAGTTAGTTAGGCAGGGAACGTGTGTTTAACCTAAGTGTGCTTGACGGTGGCATAGCTGGTAGAACACCAGCCTTGCTAATTGCGGTGTTGTGGGTTCAAATCCCTTGGCCTGCGGGTAATTTTTTAAGTGGAATTCTATAGTTAATAAATACATTGCTGGCAGGGAGAGAGATTTTTGCTTTTTACAGTTTGTTGAGATCAGATAGTGCAGTGTATACCACAAAGTAATATATATATATATATATATATATATATATATACAGTGCCTTGCGAAAGTATTCGGCCCCCTTGAACTTTCCGACCTTTTGCCACATTTCAGGCTTCAAACATAAAGATATAAAACTGTAATTTTTTGTGAAGAATCAACAACAAGTGGGACACAATCATGAAGTGGAACGAAATTTATTGGATATTTCAAACTTTTTTAACAAATAAAAAACTGAAAAATTGGGCGTGCAAAATTATTCAGTCCCCTTAAGTTAATACTTAGTAGCGCACCTTTTGCTGCAATTACAGCTCTAAGTCACTTGGGGTATGTCTCTATCAGTTTTGCACATTGAGAGACTGAAATTTTTGCCCATTCCTCCTTGCAAAACAGCTCGAGCTCAGTGAGGTTGGATGGAGAGCGTTTGTGAACAGCAGTTTTCAGTTCTTTCCACAGATTCTCAATTGGATTCAGGTCTGGACTTTGACTTGGCCATTCTAACACCTGGATATGTTTATTTGTGAACCATTCCATTGTAGATTTTGCTTTATGTTTTGGATCATTGTCTTGTTGGAAGACAAATCTCCGTCCCAGTCTCAGGTCTTTTGCAGACTCCATCAGGTTTTCTTCCAGAATGGTCCTGTATTTGGCTCCATCCATCTTCCCATCAATTTTAACCATCTTCCCTGTCCCTGCTGAAGAAAAGCAGGCCCAAACCATGATGCTACCACCACCATGTTTGACAGTGGGGATGGTGTGTTCAGGGTGATGAGCTGTGTTGCTTTTACGCCAAACATAACATTTTGCATTGTTGCCAAAAAGTTTGATTTTGGTTTCATCTGACCAGAGCACCTTCTTCCACATGTTTGATGTGTCTCCCAGGTGGCTTGTGGCAAAATTTAAACAACACTTTTTATGGATATCTTTAAGAAATGGCTTTCTTTTTGCCACTCTTCCATAAAGGCCAGATTTGTGCAGTTTGTTTGACTGATTGTTGTCTTATGGACAGAGTCTCCCACCTCAGCTGTAGATCTCTGCAATTCATCCAGAGTGATCATGGGCCTCTTGGCTGCATCTCTGATCAGCCTTCTCCTTGTATGAGCTGAAAGTTTAGAGGGACGGCCAGGTCTTCGTAGATGCAGTGGTCTGATACTCCTTCCATTTAAATATTATCGCTTGCACAGTGCTCTTTGGGATGTGTAATGTTCTGGTACCTTTGGTACCCTAATTCCACTTTTCCTAAGTGTATGCGCCCCACCATTCTCTTTTGGTAAGGTGCGCATACACCTTTAAGACCGATGCTGTCATCACTGAGCGCCGCTGGAGCAGCTATTTCAACCTCCGGCGGTCTCACTCACATGTTCGTTCAACGCCGCATAATCTGCCTTGAAGCTCTCATGCTTGCAAGCATACCTCGCTATCGGAGCCATGCTGCTGATCCCTGTGTCCTGCTACCGGATCATCCGCTCTTGCCGAACCTCTCCTCTACTACATTGCTGCTAGTGATAAGTACCCCACAGGGGAAACCACTATAACCTTCATACTAAAGCTTACACTATCTAGCTCTGCATACTAAGGACTATTACTACATCTGCATTAACTAAGATTGCTAGCTCTTGAGCCTAATACCATCTGCTCTTGCACTGGGTTGGTCTATCCTGTATGTTCACCTGCTACTCTATCATCTGCTACCATACATGATTACTTAACCTATCTGCATCCCATCTGCTACTATCTTACTTTCAAGAACATTCCTTTCAAGTGTCTGTCATCTACCATCTCTACCCAACCTGTCTCTTCAGCCTATCATCACTATATTACTATACATATAAGTCACTCTAGGAACATCTTATTGAGTGTGTGTATCTACTTGCTGAATTGAGACTATCCACACATGATGAGTCTTGGGAGTTGGGATTGGTGTCTCAGCGTTTCTCTACATGACCACTAAAGTGGAATATTTCTGCAGCTGTAAATCCACATTATACATAAAACGCAGGAGCGTTACAGGATGTTTAAAGCTTGGGAAATCTTTTTGTATCCAAATCTGGCTTTAAACTTCTACACAACAGTATCTCGGACCTGCCTGGTGTGTTCCTTGTTCTTCATGATGCTCTCTGCACTTTAAACGGACCTCTGAGACTATCACAGTGCAGGTGCATTTAAACGGAGACTTGATTACACACAGGTGGATTCTATTTATCATCATTAGTCATTTAGGTCAACATTGGATCATTCAGAGATCCTCACTGAACTTCTGAAGAGAGTTTGCTGCACTGAAAGTAAAGGGGCTGAATAATTTTGCACGCCCAATTTTTCAGTTTTTTTATTTGTTAACAAAGTTTGAAATATCCAATAAATTTTGTTCCACTTCATGATTGTGTCCCACTTGTTGTTGATTCTTCACAAAAAAATTACAGTTTTATATCTTTATGCTTGAAGCTTGAAATGTGGCAAAAGGTCGCAAAGTTCAAGGGGGCCGAATACTTTTTCAAGGCACTGTTTATATATATATGGGGACAGGGGTCTCTTGCCGACAACCGTGGGCTGTAGTTGTGGGGGTCTGTGGGGGGAGGCTTATCAGAATCTGGAAGCCAGCTTTAACAAGGGGGCCCCCATATTCTGCCCCCCGCCCCTATGTAAATGGATATCGGGTACATCGTACCCCTACTCATTCACCAAAAAAGTGTAAAAAAAAATGAAGACAAAAGACAGTTTTGGAAAAGTCCTTTATTAAAAAATAAAAAAATAGTGTCCCCCGATGATCAGTCGCCCGTCCGCCTGAAAAATAGAAAAAAAAAAAAAAGAAGATGAAGCTCCTGCTTCTCCAGACGCTTCCCGCGTTCTCATCTGCTTTGATTGTGACAGCTTTTTTATAGGGATCTGACGTCACGAGCCACCCCACAATGCATGCACTGCTCAGGTGCCGTGAATAAATTACTGACGTCAGCTTCTTCTTCTTTTTTTTTTTTTTTTTTTCGGGCGGACGGGTGACTGATCATCAAGGGACACTATTTTTTTATTTTTTAATAAAGGACTTTTCCAAAACTGTCTTTTGTCTTCATTTTTTTTTACACCTCTTTGGTGAATGGGTAGGGCTACGATGTACTCAATATCCATTTACATAGGAGCGGGGGGCCAGGATCTGGGGGCCCCTTTGTTAAAGGGGGCTTCCAGATTCTGATAAGGCTCCCCCCGCAGACCCCCACAACTACAGCCCACGGTTGTCGGCAAGAGACCCCTGTCCCCATCAACAGCACCCACCCCTCCATGCTAAGGGCATGTGGCCTGGTATGGTTCAGGAGGGGGGGGGGGGGCGCTCGCTCACCCCCACCCCCGTTCTGGCCAGCCAGGCTGTGTGCTCGGATAAGGGTCTTGTATGGATTTTAGGGGGAACGCCACAATGTTTTTTTTTAAAATTTTGGCGTGGGGTTCTCCTTAAAATCCATACCAGAACCTCGGGGTCTGGTATAGACTGGGGGGGACCCCACATGTTTTTTAAATTTTTTTTTTACCTGTATTGCCGGGAGCCGACAATACATTACAACAGCGAGCAAGTTTAAATTACATTTTTTCCTTTAGAAATGTCAGTATTGCTGCAGCAGGCTACAAACATCACACAAATGCGCTATTTACAGACACATTAGGGGCCCCTCAGGCATGATATTTAAAGGAATTTTTCATTTTTTATTGTTTCACTTTAAGCATTATTAAAATCACTGCTCCTGTAAAAACGATTGTTTTAGAAAAAATTTTTTGCATTGATTCATGTCCCCCAGAGCAGTACCCAGGTCCCCATACACTTTTTTGGGCCTATAACTTGCATTTAAGCTTTTAAAATTAGATTGATTTTTCATATTCGTGTCCCATAGACTTTAATGGAGTTCACATGTTCGCTGTGCGAACCGAACAGGGGGGTGTTCGGATCATCGCTATTACTGAAGTACTGGGGGTGGTGGCGGACTTGTCTACTTTCGCTGAACCGCAAAAGTTTGGATATTTTGAGGTGCTTCAGTTACATTGTGGAGAGGGCCGTTTGAAGGAATTTGGGGGCCCCAAGCAAAATGGACATGGAGGCCCCCCCGACCCCCCGCACACACGCAAAGCCTACAGGAACCACAGCATAGCCATACAGTTTAAGTATATATATATATATATATATATATATATATATATATACACATATATGATATAGATAGATAGATATAGATATAATAAAGAAAGAAAGGAGAGAGAGAGAGAGGAGGGGGACAGATAAACAAAAAGAGACATAGGAAGACTAAGATTAGAAGGGAGATATAAAAAAAAAAAGAAAGAAGTTTTCAGACCTGTCGGCACTCGGCAGATGTAGAAGCAGAGGGTCCTAGCAGCTACTCACCCTGATGCTATCTGCTCCTCACTCATCCACACCGGCTGCAGGAATCTTAATTGCATTTAGAGCCCTGCTATCTGTATACAGTAGGAGCTGTCAGTCTGCACTGTCCATGGGCTGGTCCATACTCTGCATAAAGTCTAGCTGGTAGGCCAGGGATCTCTCTTGTGTCTGCAGAACCTTATCCGACTTTTTACAAACCTGTTGAGGCAGAGAGGGGCCCCCTTGAGGGAGATCCCGATAACAGTGTCATTGCACTATACTGCATTGACGATCAAAGGGGCGCTCACAGCCTTACACAGTGTCGTTGCATTTAACCTTAACCAGTCGTTGTCTTGGGGCCCCAGGCCAGCCCGGGGCCCCAAGCAATTGCTTGGTTTGCCTGCCTTGTAGCAACGGGCCTGATTGTGGAGAAGATGATTCTATGGCAAAAGGCAAGATTTGGTACTTTTTAGTAGGGTGAGCCAAAAAATCTTTTACCTGAGGCCAAGTTATTTTAATAAAAAATAAATATATTTTATTATTCAAATAAATTCTAAGTTCACCAGCTTTTAGTTTCTTGAACTCTTTTGTTTACCATAAATATACGTTGTATTTTCTAATATGTTGTGCAAGCCATACTAGCTAAAAGCACTCCAGTTACCTGAACTTTTAAAAGCATTGGTATTCGTCCATTGGGGAAGGTAAGTAAAAGCAGGCAGGCGTTGATATTTCAAAGGAGTAGATGACAAGTCTGGATGTCTTCCACTATTCTCTCCCAAACAGCTTGCTAGTTGTTGAAGCTGAACTGAGTCCCTTAGGCTTCCTGAAAATACAAGCAAACAACAATTTAGGAGCTCCGTACTCAACCAGTATGGCAGGTCAAAGTTCTGCCCAGGGACTTTCTCTGATGTTTTCAAGTCCTCTGAAAGACCACCAAGCCTGCATATGAAAAGTCCCCTTTAGGCATTCATAAATATTGTTTACACAACATTAAAAGAGCAACAAATAGGAACAATGGTATCAGTATCACAAGGCCTGTATATTTACCTTCAGGGGAGTTTCACTGTCATGGTAAAAATCATGTGTTTCCATATGCTATGTTGTTCCCTCTTGTAAAAAATCCATTATCTGGTGTTAAAGTGACCACTAACTCATAGAATCCATCTCATAAAACATATATGCATCAATGTAAATTAATCTTGAGCGTGTAAACTAGTATTAGCAGCTGGCTTTTAATAAACATTATTTTACAGCAAGATAAACTTTGAAGCTATAAAAAAATTGCATGCAAAAAGGGGTTGGGACAAACTATAAAGGTATATGAAATAAAAGAAAGAACATTCTGTACTGCTATTTTTATAGTACTTTAAAAACTTTCATTCACAGCTAACAAAATATTTTTTAAAGCTAACCTGCTTGTTGCATCTTGTAAAGGTAGTTTGGATCCCAAGTATGGAGAAGACGAGTAAGATATCTCTTGGGCGAATAGCCAGGCCGGATCTGTCTGGCATACTGAATATCCGCTTCATTTAGAAAATGTAGGTATGGCTGCCAGTTGGAATTGATATGGCCATTCTGGAAAAACACAACAGTGGTTAGAAGTAGGCATTAGTCATAGTCAGCAAAGATCGAGTCCTCTGTCAGTCTCTTGTATGTCATCAGCAATGTTCTATTATGTGATGTCTATTAATACAATCATAAAGTCATTAAAGGAAAATAGCTATCACCCACTTTGTTTATTTTTTATTATTGACCTCACATAGAATTCTAATAATTTTTTTTTTCAGAAAAAGTAAGGCAGTACCTTCAAACACAGAAGAATGGCAGTGATGCATACTGAAATTCTAAGGCTTGATGCACACTTTTGCATTGTCGTAATTACTGCATTATCAAAAAGCATGACAATACACATTACTTGTGTTGGCGTGATGCAGTGTAATTTATTCTGAAAGGCACTCCAAAGCACTTCACCAGTGGAGCTGTGCTGTAGCACTAACATGTGTTGTTGTGCACTACTAGTAATTGTACAGGCATAATTTCTGGGAGGTTAAGGTGCGTTGCCAGCCAATTCATTAGAATAGGCTGCTGTTTACATGGCAGTTTAATGTACCTAAAATAGCGCACTAATAAGTAAAAGGCATGTGTTGATGTAATGCACCCCAGCAGAAAGGTGTGAATCTAGCCTAAATATATAAGGTACATAGTGTAAAGACAGTTTATTGGGCATAGTAAGAGTCCTATGAATATAAATTACTAATCATACATTACATTTTATCCAAGAACATTGTATGCTTCACATAATGACTGTCTATATGCATGCACTCCAGTGGCAGATGCACGTCATTTTTCGGAGAAATTTTAAAAAGAAAGAAAACCGCGATTGGAAAGTAATAGCCGCTAACATCAATCAAACAGTGATAAAATACAATAAAATATAAAAGGTGTAAGTTTATATAACTGAATCCACCATAGATCTCCATTGCCAGACCGCAGGAGGTACATTTTGTTTCTATTTAGACAGGATAGCCTTTCTGGCATAGAATATAAACAACTATCTATGAGTGTTGGAGGTAACAGTGTCACAGATACCCAAAAGGAGGATCCTAGGATCCATATCTACAGACAAGCTTCCCACCGAGTTTATCACGTTCACCACCTCTGCCCAGAACTCTTGGATGAGGAGGCACGACCATACAACATGCAGAAAGGTACAAAGCTGATTGTGACATTTAGGAAATCTATCAGATAGGGTAGGATATATCTTCAAAGGTTTTTGAGCGTGTAAAATGCTCTGTGACGGGAATTTAAGTTGGATATACCTGTCCCTGGCCGATATCATCGGGATATATTGCTGAATCCCTTCCTCCCAATCTTCACAGTATGGAGGGTGGGTATGTCTTCCTTCCAGGTGTGGAACAGTCTACACAGTTATTCATTTGAAACAGCTGTGTAGGAGGCTTGAAACTGGGACAGCCAAACCCTGCTACTAAGGTGAGGTTGTGGAAAACATTTTCATGTCACAGATCATACACCATGGCAAGACTGAGAACAGCAACAAGACACAAGGTAGTTATACTGTATCAACAAGGCCTCTCCCAGTCATAGATTTCAAAGCTTTTCAAGCTCTTTTCAATAAGCACAAAGAAATTGGCAACATTTAGGGGTGTAGATGCAGTGGTTGGCCATATCAACCTAATGGAGCAGATGAAAGACACATCATGCTTACTTCCCATCAACATCGGAAGATGTCCATCAGTGCCATCAGCACAGAACTGATGGAAACCAGTGGGACCCAGGTACACCCATCTACTGTCTGGAGAGGTCTGGCCAGAAGTGATCTTCTTGGAAAAATTACAGCCAAAAAGCCAATCCTCCCATGTGGAAATAAGGCTAAGTGTCTAAAGTAGGCACAAAAAAAACATAGGAACTGGGGTGCAGAAAAATGGCAGCAGGTGCTCTGGACTGTCAAATTTTGAAATATTTGGCTATAGCAGGGTCCAGTTTGTTCATCGAAGAGCTGTAGAGCGGTACAATAATGAGTGTCCACAGGCAACAGTGACGCATGGTGGAGGTTCCTTGCAAGTTTGGGGTTGCATTATTACAAGTGGATTTGGAGATTTGGTGAGGATTAATTATGACCTCAATGCTGAGAAATACAGGCAGATACTTATCCATCATACCATACCATACCATACCATACCATACCATACCATACCAGGGAGGCATGTGATTGGTCCCAAATTTTTTCTGCAGCAGGACAACAACCCCAAACATACAGCCAATATCATTAGGAACAACTTCAGCATTAAAGCGGTTGTAAACCCAATTTAAATGCTTTTGCCTATAGGTAAGCCTATATTAAGGCTTACCTATAGGTGCTATAAATATCTCCTAAACATGCACAGTTTAGGAGATATTTAAAGTGCACAAAGCCGATGACGTCATCGGCGCATGCGCTCTGAAGGAATGGCCACCAGTGCCGTTCCTTCAGAGCCCTATGCCATGAACGGCGGCTCCCGCGCGCATGTGCGGGAGTGATGTAATCGCGCCCCCTGGCCAATCAGATGGCCGGAGGATGCGAACAAGGAAGCAGGACGGCCCGACATGTCGGCCGCCCTGTCGCTGAGCGGGCCGCACTGCGAGGGCTTCGTTTTAAGGTAAGTATTTCATAATGAGCTAGTATGCGATGCATACTAGCTCATTATGCCTTTGTCTTTACAGGTTTTTTTTTTTTTCATTTTTTTTTATGTGGGTTTTCTTCCTCTTTAAGTAGAACAAGGAGTCCTGGAAAATTGGCCACCACAGAGCCCTGATCTCAACATCATCGAGTCTGTCTAAGATTTCATGAAGACACAGAAGGATCTGAGGCAGCTTACATCCAAAGAGCTGTGATTAGTTCTCCAAAATGTTTTCATCAAAAACCCTGTGCAAGTGTACCTACAGTATAAGAAATGATGCTGTTTTGAAGGCAAAGGGTGGTCATAACAAATATGGATTTGATTAGGATTTCTCTTCTGTTCATTCACTTTCCATTTTGTTAATGGATAAAAATAAACTATTATTGCTTCTATGTCTGAAAACATTCTTTTAGTAATAATGAACTAAAAGTGAGTGTGAAAGAAGATGTTGTTGATGGAGAGTGTGATGGTGCTGAGGCATTGGGTGGAACATATGGGTGGCATTGGGTGGTACATATGGGTGTGAATTTTGCAAAGGTAATTGTTAGAGTGCGTTAGGCACCATGCACCCTGGGTGTGCACCTAGCAGTACTAAAGTTTAGGGCAGTATCAGGGAAGAATGCGTGGAACAGACTTCTTGCTTCTGGGCATTCGTCCCTGGGTGCATACTGCCTCGAACGATAGTACTGATAGGTGTGCCATCCAGTCACAGCAGCTGTCAGGCTCTAATAGAGTTTGACAGGCTGCCAGCAGAAAAACTGGACAGTACACCTACAGTATACTCTCCAACCACCCCTAAACACATCATGAACCACAACTAAATGCTCATCTCATTACACAGATAGAAAGGGCTGCAAGGGCTAAGACAGTGGTAATATTAGGAAATTGTTAACTACCCTAAAATTGACTTGTGGACAGGTTCTGCTGGAACAGTAAAAAGATGGAAATTTATAAGCCTATCACAAGTCAATGGTACAGTTTATTTCGCAAGGGGCAAAGTTTGTGAAAGTGCAGATAGCGGGGCTACTGATGTTGAGTAACTTTTGTAGCCAGTGAGAGCATTAGAACGGTTAATTCGCGTACCCACTCAAGCTGGACTAGGCTAGTGGTTGGTACAGTTTTATGGATCATAATACACTACCCCGTAAAAAGGGAGTAGTATATGGCAAAACATCAGTTTGTAGTGTCTTTATTTTAAGAGGGACAGTGAGGGCAACTTGGCCTTGCACCCAGTCATGTACTTTATTCTTTATTTCCTATTAGAAAAACCAAGTGCAATTAATAATATAGAGCATACCATGATTTCATTTCCTATGTTCATACTCCTTTTATTAAGAGAAAAAAAAAAAAAAAACTTCCAGGCATGTACATCTCAATATCAATTACACTCATGTGTATGACTTGTTATTTGTTGTGAGAAATAAAGAATAAAGCTCAGGATTGTACCCTTGTTAAATCAAATCCAGGCAGATTCACCCATCATTAGTGTTCCGCTACAGTGCTAATTCTCAGACATGCTATTGGGTGGAAACCACTGATAATCACAGAAAAAAATTGTAATTAGTATTTGCGTCCCATGTATCAACTAACATTCCATGTCATATGTTTCAAAGCCATAATAATCTAAGGATGGGTAGGGCACTCTTAGTTCAGCAGTAGTGCAACTGAAAAAAAAAATGTAATTGCAGAAAATCTCAAAGATCTCTAACTGTGGCGAAATATAGTTGTATAATTTCTGTAACATTTTGCAACTGTCAATTCTATTATATTGACAGTATTGATACATTATATTTATTTTGCTAGTGGTAACGAATTGTTCTCAAGTAATTGTATGTGCTGTCATTGTTTTACATGTTTGCATTTGTTAGCAGACTTTACTTAGCAATAGTAACTGAAGCAGCTTAGCAACAAAGGTGTGTGTGAGAACAGATTATGGCCCTTCAATAACTCTTCATTCCAATGAAGCCAACCATTCATTTTAAGAAAGCCCGTCAAATAACTTTGCGTTTTAGGAACACACCCATGTTATGAAATCCCAGTAATACAAGAAATGCTTATATGAAACAAATAAACAATGGGTGGGTTAGGAGAATCACTTGTATCACTGGTTATCTATTTAGTGCAGCCAAATTCACAACTGTCAGCATATTTGTAATAAATGACAGGTACCAGAGATACAATGATCTCCAGACATCCATTGTGGCCAAGAGTTATAGATTTTTTTTATCAATGCTACTTTTTTGAATCATCACTGGTTTATCCCACCCTGTCACTAGGTCATCGGGCAGTGCTACCCACTCATTTATGTAAGAACCCCCCCCCCCCCAAAAAAAAAATGTGTTGCATGGCTATATCTTACAGCCTAAGTCTGGGTAAAAAAAAAAAAATCTCCCCCCCCCCCCCCGAAATGGTTTAAAACAGCTGCTCTGGCTGCAACTGTCACCTCTTCTCTCATACTGTCCCCTGCATTAATCCCTTTCTGCCACTAGATGCCTTCAGACTTCCAAAGTAGATGACACCTAGTGTAATCAGACCTGAAGACCGAGGAAATTCTGTGAGTGCGGGACCTTATGAACTAGCCCTGTGAATGGGTGTCAATGTGGCAATCTGCATTCACATACGATAATGCTGAGAGCAGCAATGATACTTGCACATCTTCTGACTTTTAATATACGCTAAATTGGGCGCTCTAGGTCCTCCCTATGAATGGCATAAATATATATGTAGCAGGATTCCCAGCCGTTGTGCTGGATATGGGTCCCCCTGGCCCACCGGGTGCAACAAAAGTACCCTTGTGCATGTTCCTCCAAGTGTGAGTGCTTAGACAGTGACCAGTCCAGTATCTTTGGGTTTTTAGGTTTATTTAAGAACTTGGATGGGAGAAGGGAATAAGTCGGATACTCCTCTGTCTCAACTATGCACAATTTTCTAGGGACAACTGAAAACGCTTCTTGACGCTAACTTGCCGCTGACTAGATGCCGTTCAACGCCGGTTGACGCTGGTTAACACTGGCTTGCTGCCTGTTTACTCCAAACTGACTTTGGGCTGCTTTCTCACTCAAAGAAGTCCTTTCTTTAGCTCCCTAAGCACTCTTTGTTGAGGTAGCTACTTGTACTGCTGCTGCGCTGCTAAACACTTTAGGGTCCACACCGGCACCCTCTTTCTCTCAGGGCTTCAACACTGGCACCTCCTTTCTCTAAACCTTCTCCTCAGGTTAGCTGGCTCCTGGATCCCCTTGACCTTCTGGAGTGGTCCCCTCTCCTAGGCAGACCCCTGGGCAGTTATAAGTACTCACGATACTTTTTTCCCTGAAACTTCTGCCCAGCAGCTCCACTCAGTCCACAGCACTCTGGATCCCTCTCTGCAGCCCAGCTCAACCTTCGACCGCCCAGGACACTCTCACTTGCGCTGACAGGAGGAGACATAGCCGTCACCCTCTTCCTGGGACTCTGCTCCCCTCAGACTTATAACCCATCCCAGGATGCATTGAGGGCAGAATCTGCCCTCGGGGATAGCTACAAGCGCTGGTGTACTATCGGCTAGGTTTCCTCCACCATTCAATGAGGGCCCTCATTGGACATAGTGGGGAGACTCCCCAGACTCAACAGACACCCTGAGTAACACATGACAGCCTAACAAATTGATCAGACCCCTCTGATATGCAGACAGGGCCACCCATATGCTTCTTCCTAGCATCTACCTAGGAGGGTGCTACATATATATATATATATATACACACACACACACACTATATTACCAAAAGTATTCGGACACCTTCTTTTACGTGCACAGAAACTTTAATGGCATCCCAGTCTTAGTCCGCAGGGTTCAATATTGAGTTGGCCATCCCTTTGCAGCTAAAACAGCTTCAAATTCTCTGGGAAGGCTTTCCACAAGGTTTAGGAGTGTGTCTATGGGATTGTTTGACCATTCATCCATTCATGAGGTCAGGCACTGATGTTGGAGAGAAGGACTGGCTCGCAGATTCAGCTCTAATTCATCCCAAAGATGTTCTATCCAGTTGAGGTCAGGACGGGCCAGTCAAATTCCCCCAATCCAAACTTGTTCATCCATGTCTTTCTGGACCTTGTTTGTGCACCGGTCTTAATCATTTGGTGGATAGGGGATTATAATGTGGGGTTGTTTTTCAAGGGTTGCGGACTAAGACTGAGATACCATTAAAGTTCATGTGCGTGTAAAAACGGGTTTCCCAATACTTTTGGTAATATAGTGTATTTCAATACAAAATCCTCCAATCAGTGGGAGTATACCGGTGAGGACAAATGAGAAAAAACTGAGTTCTAAAAACCTGATTTAACTAAACCACCAGAGGAAAAAAAAATATTTATTTATATCGCAACTCACTGGCCTATATTAAATGATCACTTTATTCATATTATTAAAAAAAGGAAAAGAAGTAATCAAATACAAATTCATATTATTAAAATGGTACCAAAACCACACCATGCACACCTAAAAACACGCATCCACCTGTCTCTCATATATATATATATATGTATATAAATATATATATTTATATATAGGGTAAGGGCTGGTGATCCCAAACTTCAAGAATGGATGGAATATGTGATCATATGATCATGTGATAAATGAGTTCTTATGCATATAGATTCCAGTCCATAGCACCCAACAGGATAGTATGTACAGTACCTCACAAAAGTAAGTACACCCCTCACATTTTTGTAAATATTTTATTATACCTTTTCATGTGACAACACTGAAGAGATGACACTTTGCTACAATGTAAAGTAGTGAGTGTACAGCTTGTATACCAGTGTAAATTTTCTGTCCCCTCAAAAAAACTCAATACACAGCCATTAATGTCTAAACCACTGGCAAAATAAGTGAGTACACCCCTAAGTTAAAATGTCTTACTTGGGCCCAATAAGCCATTTTCCCTCCCCGGTGTCATATGACACGTTAGTGTTGCAAGGCCTCGGATGTGAATGGGGAGCAGGTGTGTTAAATTTGGTGTGATTGCGTTCACTCTCTCATGCTGGTCACTGGAAGTTCAACATGGCACCTCATGGCAAAGAACTCTCTGAGGATCTGAAAAAAATAATTGTTGCTCTACATAAAGATGGCTTAGGACATGGATTACTGGAAGCATGTCCTGTGGTCCGATAAGACCAAGACAAACTTATTTGGTTCAGATGGTGCCAAGCATGTGTGGTGGCAACCAGGTTAGGAGTACAAAGACAAGTATGTCTTGTCTACAGTCAAGCATTGTGGTAGGGGTGTCATGGTCTGGGGCTGCATGAGTGCTGCCGGCACTGGGGAGCTACAGTCCATTGAGGGAACCTTGAATGCCAACATGTACTGTGACATACTGAAGCAGAGCATGATCCCCTCCCTTTGGAGAGACTGGGCCGCAGGGCAGTATTCCAACATGGTAAAGACCCCAAACACACCTCCAAGACGACCAATGCCTTAGTAAAGAAGCTGAGGGTAAAGCTGATGGACTGGCCAAGAATGCCTCCAGAACTAAACCCTATTGAGAATCTGTGGGGCATCCTCAAATGGAAGGTTGAGGAGCGCAGGGTCTCTAACATCCATCAGCTCCATGATGTCGCCATGAAGGAGTGAAAGAGGACTCCAGTGGCAACCTTTGAAGCTCTGGTGAACTCCATGCCCAAGAGGGTTAAGGCAGTCCTGGAAAATAATGTTGTCCACACAAAATATTGACACTTTGGGTCCAATTTGGACATTTCCACTTAGGGTTGTTCTCACTTTTTTTGCCAGCGGTTAAGATATTAATGAAATTTACACTGTTATACAAGCTGTACACTCACTACTTTACATTGTAGCAATGTGTCATTTCTTCAGTGTTGTCACATGAAAAGATATAATAAAATATTTACAAAAATGTGAGGGGTGTACTCACTTTTGTGAGACACTGTATATCAAACAACACAGTAGAAGTTCTGCATAATTCAAGGTATATGGTGTAATGAAGAAAAAAATGCTCAATTAGCTTTGAGTCAACAAGTGATGTGGTCCAGAGCCGAATCTGAGTTCGGGGACTATGTAAAGTCATATCGGCTTTACAGGCATATACGTAGCTATATTATGTAGAGGGTTAGTCAAAGCATGTGTGAGAACATAGATGACACCTCCCTCGCACACCAGTAAATATTCCACAAGGTAGGCATGTTTCATTATCAACTTGGAGATAAAGACTTAATGCCTTAAATGTCCATGTAAATCAAAGGATCCAATTGTCATGAGATATGTCTTGGGTTCATGCATGCCTGTGATACTTATTCATCCAATAGCCTGTGTGGGTCCAAGACTGCCATGAAGGGGAATCTCCTACTTGGATGTCAGTGTCTCGGGCCAAAAGTGAATCAGCAAAGCTCAAAAGAGAGAGGATAGATGCTGACTGAGCCTGACCAGTTTTTGCCGAACACAGGCCAACTTCTTCAGAGGCAAACTCTTCTGACTTGCTTATAGGCATAAAAAAAGGTAAGTAAAGACAAAGTAAAAGAAAAAAAAAAGCAGGGGGGTTCCAGGGGGATCTTGGAGTTGGCCTTAAGTGAAGCAGATTCTAGGAAGCATCCAAATCCACTTTAATCAAAACTGTTATTTGTTTTGGATAGAGTGGTAAAGGGAAGGCACCTCTACCAACTCTTGTTCATTGCTGTTTGGGTCCCCATTTAGGAGATTTCCCCTCACATGATCACATCTGTATATTAAACTGATTTTAGACAGACCAAGAAGCAATCAAATAAAACAATCATAATTTCCTGTCTATTTAAGGGTGTCAGACAGAAGAGGACATGAAGGAAAAATCTTTGCAAGGAAGACCAGTAACTCTCCCTCCTTACCCCAACTCCACAGAATAGATCTGGGTGTTCCCGATAGCCATGGAGCAAATTTTGGCTGATTCAGTATGAATTGTCTGAAATATGATGGATGTACAGCCAGCTTTGTTCTGGCTGAAATACATGTATTTATTACTTTTCAAGGAAACCATAATTGCAATAAATGACATATTTTTATATTTGCATGAAGTTCTCTGTCAAAGAACTTTTTAATTGTGATGGTTTCCTGAACCTTTTACATATACAGAACATCTCTAAATATTAACAACTGCTGTTTTTTAAGAAGCAAGTTGAAATTTGGCAATATTGGTCATTTAAATTAAGGTTGCATCTATCTTTACTTGACTATACACCTTTGAAGTCATAACATACAAAAGTGATAAAGAACATTTTTCAATTCAGGCACATTCTTTGTCATTAATGTTGCATTATTTTCATTCCCCAGCAGGTATTGCACTGCTGGAGATTTATTCTACAAATACCCATATCTAAGAAATGATTCACATATTTGCAATATTTGCAATACATTAGCCACAGGAGGGAAATACACTCAGTACAGAGCTATGTGAATTGGATAGCCCATTTTCTATAGAATTTAATACAGAATGACAATATCTTTCACTACAATTTGTTTCCACCAACCAGATTCCAGAAAGCAGCCCGCTGTCTTACAGAGTTGATGCTTTGTGTTGATAGCGGAGCCAGTTAGGGAAAACAATGTAATAGTTTTCAAGGCTAGAGGCATGTTTCAGCAGGCCCTAAATATCTACCACCCTTGTGATGGACATTAAGCAGACTCTGACCGCTCCCTTATACTTGTGTTATGTAACAAATGAAACACTTTGGGATGTATCCATCTGCCATGTTGCATCACTTTAATTAAGGCTGCAGTCAACCATTAAAAGGCATTTTTAAAATGTATTAAATAAAGCCAAATGTTGTTTAAAGGTTCAACACATATTAAACAACCACTCAGTTAAAAAAATAAAAAATTTAAAGGGTATACACCTCTTAAAAGTAATTGTTTCTTTTTTCTTAAGGTGACTGTCCCTTTTTTAAATATCTGTATTAAAGTCAGGGGCGTAACTACAGGGGTTGCAATTGCAACCGGGCCCCATGCTCCAGGGGGCCTGTGTGGCTCCCCTGTACGCCTGGATAGGAGGGGCAGTGGGGGAAGCATGTAGAGAAATCTCTGTCCTCCTTTTTCCTCATGTAGATGCAGGAGGAAATGGAGGAGATTGGTTCATCTGTATGCTGCCCCGCCACTCCTCCTATCCAGCTCACTTGTGTTCTGCTGTCTCTGGACCCCTGTGTACTCCCCTGCCCCCCCCCCCTGCTGTGCTGCCCCCCACTGTGCTCCCTCCCCTCTCCTGCCGGCTGCTGCAGGGGATGTGTCACAATAGAGAACCAGGAAGGGTCAGTACATATGTAATTTACCAGCTCCTTCCTTTTCTGAATGGACAGAGTCATAGTCAGTGACATTGTAAAAATAAATAAATAAATAAAATGATGAAAAATAATACAATTAAAATACCAAAAAAAAAAAACTACTGACACCAGTGGGTGAACTTCCATGATCGCAAAGGTCACACTTGCGACCGGGTTCTGACATTCCACCACCGTGGGGAGGCCCCAAGATGGCAGGAAGGGGGCTCACTGCAGAACTTGTAAAAGGGTGCCACTGCGGGACCGTAAAAAAAGGGACCCCGCAACGAGAATAAAGGGCCCCAGGATCAGTGGGAAGAGCCCCAGGCTTGAAGGAAAGGGCCCCGGCCAGGGGTCCGGGGGGGCCTTTCATGTTTTTTTTGCACCGGGGCCCTGAAGGTTCTAGTTACACCTATGATTAAAGTGGAACCTAACCCACTGATGTAACCAGTTCTCAGACTTTCGTTAATCTAGGTGGATGTCATATGACACCGTCCCGAATTGCGACAGAGCAGATGACTGATCAGTGTACCGGCCCGCTGCCGTTACCATGTGATCACTGTGACCAATCACAGCAGATCACATGACAATTGTAAACAATGGATGGCCTTGCTTTCATGCCATCCATTGTGTACAATTATGTTGCTAGCTGTGATTGGTCACAGTGATCTCATAGTGATGATAGGGCCCATCAGTACCATGTGATTAGCTCTGGCCAATCAAAGCTAATCGCAACAAAACAAACTAAATGAACCAATTTCATTCAGTAAAATGCTGGCTTATAGCAATTAAAATTCATTGCTATAAGCAATGATAATGTGTAAAAAAGAAAAAAATACTGATCACTTTCCCAGAGTAGTGCAATGTTACTATGGTAACATTATATTGCTCTGGTCATAGTGTGTTTAAAAAAAAAGAAAGAAAAAAGTGGAATAAAATGAAAAAGAAAATTGAAAGAAAAATTATTACAATTTTTTTTTTTTTTTTATACTGCCACCAGTCAGTGTCCCTGATCCCTGCCACACCAGTTATATGATGACTTTGCACTGTACTGGTGACTGTATGTTAAAAAAATAAATAATTGTATTTTTTAATAAATCAATTTTTAAATTTCTTAATATTCCTTATTAATTTCTTAATATTTCAAATAATTATGACAAAAAAGTACAACTTAAAAAAACTCGCTATGCCTCTTACTAAATACCTTGGACTGTTTACTTTCCAATAAGGAGCCATTTGGGGGTCATATGTACTGTCCTGACATTTGGGCCTCACGAAGTGAGATAGGCAGTCAGTACATCAGGATTAATGATAGATTTTCAGATATAAACCATAGTTTGTTGACTTTCAGACCAAATAATATACACTGATTTGGGTTATTTTCACTAAAGAAATGTAGCAGAATACATTTTGGCCTAAATTTGTGAAGAACAATTATTGATTTGCAACATTTTATAACAGAAACATAGAAAGCACTTTTTTTTTCAAAATGTTTAGTCTTTTTTCGTTTATTTAGCAAAAAAAAAAAAAAAAAAAGTGGTGATTTAATACAACTAAAAGGAAGCTCTAGTTGTGTGAACAAAAGGATAAAAATGTAGTTTAGGTATATTGTTGCATGACAAAAGTGCAATTGTCTTTCAAAGTGCGGACAGGAAGGGGCTAAAAGTGCTCAGTATTGAAGTGGTTAAGCCCTCAAATGGCTGGTGTCATAGCTGATCACATGTGTGGCACCATAGCAGCTGCAGATGTAAATAGAGGCAAAGATGGTGCCATCTTCAGCTGTAAAGGATAGGAGGGTTTGATTCCCCGTTAATGGTATTTCTGCAAAGCATTCATACTGACCCCTTCTGTTGCTCTACTGGCTGAAGTATCGTCTTCATTCATTCTGGGTGCGTGGTTCTTTTCTCCAGCCAAGCATTACTACTGTGTCCTGTTGTGACCTAGGGGCTGAGGAGCCACAGAGCACAGAGCAGGATGCTGGCCTCTTACACTCCTGAAAGTTTTGAATGTAGCAGACCTTTCAGAAAGCCTAAATTCCAACTCTAACTCCTGCACTGTAAGGATTAATTACCTATTTTAGCTAGATGAGAGGAGAAAATGTTATACTTACCTGATCCTCCACTCCTATGGCAGGCTTCGCTCCCTCGCGATCTGATGAGGGACTGTCCATCGGTGTTCTCACATCCAAAGCAGGGTTGTGGACCCTGCTCTCATCTGGATGACATCAGGACCCTAAACTGGTGGAGCTTGGGGGGTGTGGACGCTGCAGGGACTGGTCTAGCTGTAGGGAAAATAAATGTCCGTGTATTTTTCCCCTAAGCATAAACAAGCAAGTACCCTTGCTGTGTGGGCACAGCCCCACTAGCAGCAATGACTTTTTATTTGCCCAGTTTAATTAGAAGTTCAGCCTAAAACAAACTAACTTTAAATCTACTGGCAGATACATTCTAAGACTAATCTATCTAACCCTGTAACGCAAAAATTGCTATACATACCTTTTCTGCAGCCAATCTGGCCTGGTCTACTGTGACGGATGTTGTTTGGAAGAGACAGCCGACAACGGCTGGGAAATGCCTGGGAAGTGACTTCACTCATAGACCTACTATGGGGCTTCAGTTGCTGGCTGCCTCTCCTGCACACACCTACACAAAGAAACTGCCACTCAGTGTGGGACCAGACCATAGCGGCTTAAGAAAAAGTATGTATAGTGATTTTTGCTTTTCAGGGTTAGACAGATTAGTCTTAGAATGTGGCTGCTAGAAGATTTAGAGTTAGTTAGTTTTCGGCTGAACTTCTACTTTAAAGACCGTCAATGCAGTGCAGTGGGGTGGTGCGGGCAGCATTATAGATAAGCATTAATGGCTTATTTTGCAGGAAGAACTTATTTTGAGCTTACATAAATAATGATTGAGTTGCTTTAATGCTTTTCCCCAGGAATACCTTTAATACAGGTATTTAAAAAGTTACAGTCATTTAAAAGTGAAACTCTAGGGCAAACAACTATTTGGTTAAAATACATATATATGTTTTACCTGCTAAAGGATTTGCGAATTTGGGTGCACCCTCTGCTCATTGCACACTTGATGATACTTATTCACTGTCCAGTGAAGAAGCTGGAGGTGGAGTTGTTACATAAGAAACTGAATTGCCGAACCAGGAATGTAGATTGCTTAATTAGGAACTACATATGTTATCTGTATAGTTTTGCAATGTGACAAATGTGTGTAAATGACAAGACTGGCTGTATGGAAGTACAAATCCTTTGGCAGATAAAATAGTAAACATATCTATTTCACATGTGTGTTTAATTGTTTGCCTAGAGCTTCTCTCTAAATAGACATATGCGTTATAACATTAATAATGCAGTTGGAAAAATAAAGCTTTCAAATGAGAGCAATCATGTTAATGTAGCACCCTCCTAGGTAGGTGCTAGAAGATAGAATATAGTTTTTGGATCTTTCTGCTTACCAGAGAGATTGCCAGGTAAATGAATATTGCTCTCTGCCTACCAAAGAGCAGGATCTACTAGTGAGGTCTGCTCATGGTGCAGCTCAGTTTGTCTGAAGTGTTTCACACTGGTCCAATAGGGAGGCATATTGGACAGTGGGAGGGAACCTGACAAATGAGTGCACGGGCATTTAGTACAGCCCTGGTGATTAGCAAACGATAGTGTTCAGGGTCTTTTAGCAGAAGAGCGGGGTCCCGGAGGGAGGGGGTGGCTGCCTCTCCTCTGTAGAAGCTGCCATGCGACCTCAGGTGGTCGACCTGAGGGCCAGGGAGTCAGAGAGGAGCTGAACATAGATGTCCCGCAGAGCTGACTGGAAAGGAGACACTGGAAAGAATCTGATTCTGCCTACAGTGAGTACAGATCTGTGTAATGGAGCGTGTTTTGAGAAGGCCATACCTTCTGTGGAAGATCAGTGCATGGGAGTCAGTCAAGGAGATGCTAGAGAGTGTCCTGAAGATATTGTTATTGCAACAAATCTGCTGATAGAGGGAGAGCAAGAAGACTTAATTCTTCCATACAAGTGGCAGTATGGGTAAAGCAGTGTGTCTGCTTCCACAAATAACCTGGTGAGGGCAAGTGAAAATTGTCCTTATCAACTGTAAATAGTTCAGGTTGGAATATCCCACTATTTCCTTCTCCATTCAAGTTCCACAATAAAAACAACATCAAAACTCCTGGACTGTTTATTGAGTAACGAGCAACTGGGAGTAAGGATGGATGAGTGAACTGTCCCTAAGTGACTGTCTGCAGGTAATCAGAAGAGGCCCAAGAAGTCATCACACAGCAAGCCCTATGGGGACAGTGCTACATTAACTATAGTATGACATATATATATATATATATATATATATATATATATATATATATATATATATTTTTTTTTTTTTTTTTTTTTTAATAAAAACACAGTGAAATAAAGTCATAGAGAGGGGTTATGTATCAGTAACCTGTATGCATATGTAGCCCTACCCCCTCAGGAGCCACTTAAATTCTTGTTTGCCTGGGTATCCCACTGTAAAATCTGCAGCCAAACACAAGGTTTTTTCTACACATAGCCAGGTGCACACACTCTTCTGCTCATCGTTTCCAATGACCAGTCTAGGGGATTTGTTTTGATGTTTTATTTGGAGAACTTGGATAGGAGGAAGGATTTAGTAGGATACTCCAAACTAACTATTTACATGCGAGTACAGCTTTCTCAGTAGAAATATGTAGCATACTGTCAGTAGTACTGTGTAGCAAACTGTACAAAATGGAGCAAAGTCCCATTGTAGTGGGAAGAATTTTGTGAACCTTGCTTACTTAAGACACTATCCAGTGTTCCCTTTAGCTTACACCCAGTATGCTGACTTCTAGCACCCAGAGGGGGATTTAGCAACACACGTCTCTACCGTAGGTTTTCTTTAGGTGGTCTGTATTCACAAGGCCCTGGCCACAGGTCACCTTCCTCCATGGTACCAGATGGGATTCATGGACATCCTCCCTCAGTCAACTTTCAGTAGAACTCTGGGCCTCATCTCCAATGTTTCAGGCCCTCGAGTCATCCACCTGAGGTCACATGGCAGCCTGTGTCTGAGGAGGGGTGGCAGGGCCCCTCCCCACTTGGACCTCTCTCTGCAGAGGAAGACCCCACCCCTATGTGCTTTTCAAATATAAATACAGTCACCCAGCATGCATTGGCACCCATCCCCTTCTAATTGGCCAGGGCTGTATGGACATTCATGCTTTCATCTGAAAGGTTTCCACCCACTGTCCAGTACACTCCATAGCTACTAGACCAGCGTGAAACATCAAGACAGCATGAGCAGCACCAGGACACACTGAGCAGACTCTGTTAAGCAGACGGCATCTAAATTTGCCTACGGTCTCTCTGTTAGGCAAAGAAACCAACAACTTTGATATACTTACTTTAGCACGCAACACAAAGATATAAACTTCATGCCACCACTGCACTACCTGTAATTGGAGCAGATTATAAAGATACACTAGCCGTTTCTGGCCTTTTTTTCTAAAGATATGACTGATTTAAGTTTTGATAACTGTAATTAGAGAGTGTGCTAATTTATCAAAATAAAGGGTGTCAGTATATGAGATTTGCACATGACCAAAATGAATGCTTAGGTGTCCCTTTTTTGGGACTAGGAATACAGGCACATAAGAAAAAAAAATAAATTTAAGTTGCACTACCCTTAAAAAAAAGAGAGGGGTTGATTTACAAAAGGAGAACTAAATTTTCACATTGCAAATTGGATGTTTGGGCAGAAGTATGGCCAAACATTAAACAGTAAAAATGAGTTTGCTCTAATGATGTGTGCCCCATCTCCGGCACTTCAGTGTTTGTTACATTTTACTCAGATGCCATCTCCTGTTGGCATTAAAGATCTTATACTATGACTTCTGGATTCGACTGCAGTCCAGAAATCAAAGGCAGTAACTCATTTGACACCTCCTTCTTTTCAGAATAGGCCTTCCATTCTTTTTAATGAAGGAGGGGAGACCATGATGTTCATTCACACCTCCTCCAATCACAGCGTGCCTTGCGTTCATTCAATAGAACCGGAACTTCAAGTCTCAGTCCTGAACATTCGCTGCCAGCAGGAGACTGCTGCCTGAGATAAAATAAGATATATAACACATGCTGCAGCAGCAAGATATGGGGCACACATCATTAGAGCTAACTTATTTTCACTCTGAATGGACAACATTCATTTTTGGCCATATTTCAATTTTAATTAGTTGTTTTGTAAATATGGTTAGGCTATAATATTTGCTTGCATATGATTGGACGATTGAACTGAATTCAGCTTCTCCTTATTCACTGAGCTATGTGAACATTTTCTAGGTCTTTAGTAAATCAACTCCAGTAAATGAATGCTTGAAATGGAAAGAGTATCCTGGCTCTTCAGATCTATAAAAAACACATTTATTTAGAGAACACGGGCTCCTTTCTATACATGTCAGCCCTTCATTAGCTCTTATGCACTTTTACTGCGGTTTGTGCTGCTTTCCCTCTACTTGACAGATGGCAGAATTTGCTGTTTAAGCTCAATGCTCCAATATTAACAAGGTACAGAAGGTACAAACCAGAGGCTGAACCTTGTTACTTCATTTACCAAATATGGCTCACTGAAATGTTGTTTTCTATGCCATTTTTAAAGATAATAAAAACATATGCAGCAGGATTACTTACAGTAAATTGGATAGTTGCTTATTATACATGTTCTTTCAATAACTGAACAGCAACAGAAGTTTTCGGCCTCTGCAAGCAATCATAGTTTATGCCAACAATCAAATGGTTTCTATGTGGCCTCACACCCTTAACTTTTTATTACCCAACCTTTTACTGTTTCTTTACTGTCATTGGTTGGCCTTACAGCAAAATCGTATCCTATAGTCTCATTCCCAAAACACAAAAAAAAAAAATGCTAACACCAAGTATAGAAAAAAAGATTATAAGATAAGGTTTGTGGGTAAGGTTTAATGCACACGGGCAGTTTGGCCCATCAGTGCCAAATTATGGCAATTTTAGGCACCTGGGTGGCAGGTGGAGTGTACAGCCCCATTGCCAGCTGCCTGTTAAAATCTATGACAGGCTATAGATGGGAATAGTCATTGTACCAAACAGTGCTCATATTTAGGGCTGTATGCATTCAAGTATGTACACCCCAAAAACAGAATTCCTGCATTCATGGCATTCATTCATTAGTGCACATGGCCCCAAATGCTTGGTACATCATTAAAACCTAAGAAGCCACCATATATTTCAGTTTGACATAAACTTTAACAGACTGCTGGCAGCAGAGCTGGATGTTGCATCTGTGTCTCCCAGGTGCTTGAAAAAATGCTGTGATTTGATGCTACCATGGGTATGCATGTAACCTAACAGCTGTAGGTACTCCACTCTGGGGTAAGAAATTAGGTCTCACTCTGAACAGTGCCAGGGAGATCTCATCTGACTTCCTGTTGTGTCTTGAGAGAGAAAGTGAAGGAAAATAAAAGAGACACAGGCAGCTAAAAAAAAAACAAAAAAAACAAAACAATCTGATAGGGGTTGAGGAGTTTTCCAAATATCCTGTAAAATGTATCTTCTAAAGGTGCCTCTTTCTAGATGCAAAATTTGCAAAAAGTTTCCAGATTTATAAACTGAAGACAAGAGTCCTATATCATTAGGCAACAGAAACCAAGACCAGATGGCATTTTGCCACTTCAAAGAGAAATGAGCAGAGTGCTCCAACCTATAGCAATTAATTAGTAGTCATCTTTCATCCTTTTAACTGCTCCAAACTGATAGAAAGTAAACTCTAATTAGTTACTTAGTGTTTCTTATCTTCCCACCACACTGCACAGCCTCCTGTCAAAATCATGCTGGCCGGGCCACTGAACTTTATGCTCTACATTGAATTCTACATAGAATTTGTACTCCATACCCCAGTATATAGTTCAAATTCTTCATCGGATTCTATAGAGAGTGTACATCACATGGCAGGATGTTGACAAGAGGCTGTGTGATGCCAACAAGCTGCACAGCCAATATCTCACAACACAAGCACATTGGGTGCTAAACGACTGTCTCCCAGTCATAGTGTCATGATGACAGCTGAAGCACGAGAGTTAGTAATTGGCACAAAAGGCAGGGCAGCTACAAAGTGTCCCCAGGGATGATGGGGAAAAAAATAAAAACCACCATCGCCAGGTGCTCATGCAGTAGCTGATCCCTGTGTTCCAGCTATGTCACTTCCGGTGACTCATGCTTTATTTCTGTTCGGCTGTGGCTGGTGGATTTCTAATATAGGATCTGCCCTCCATCCAGATCTCCTGGTTCATGCAGGTTTCCCCTTGTCATTGGGGCCCTTCTGCACACCTCTCCTTCTGCAGGTCAGGATTGGATCCACCTCTGGTAATGCTGTTCCACATTCAGCTTTGGCCTCTTGCTGCTTTTATTGTTGGAATAAACTGTGCTTTTATCGCACTTTCTGCTATTAATGTTACCCTGGACTATCATTACTAGCCCTACACACATGTCTCATTAACAGTTTATATTCTGGTGCACTATTGCATGAGCGCCTGGTGGTGGTTTGATTGTGCACAGCCAATATTTCCCTGGATCAGAAACCGTTAGGTAAAAAAAGTGGCAGGAGTGGCAGGAATCCACCACAGAATATGTGTAATTGTACCAAAGGTGTACACTTTAGTTATATGCAATGTGTTCATGTATGTAATTATGAATGGGTATACCTCTCAATATACTGTATGTCAATCTATAGTCAGCCCTTGACCAGGCACTTTTATGCTGCCCTATGTATATGTATGTATTACCATACCTAAATTGAAGATTAAGAAGGAAGCACACTGGAAAAGAACATAAAGAGTTGAAGACCAAGAACAATTAAAGAAGAAGGACAAATAAAGAGATTCTACAATATTTTATTACTAGGCCTGTTGGTGGTATTTTCACATATTGTATAGCATTATGAAGTTCAGATGCATATGTGGGATCCAAAGTGTAAGCATGTTTTGGAGCCAGCGAGGATTTTTTCCCCCTTTTTTGTTCCCTTTGAGGCATCATTGATTTGAAATGTCTCTGGGTTTTGTGTAAGTTCCGCTGGATCCAAAGAGCTGTGATTCCTGAAGCAAACCTTTGGGAACCCCTTATATTGGTGAATTAGTTCAGATTATTGCACTTTATTGAGGACTGCCAAAGGGTTAGCCTCTGAGTCACAGTGAATTATTGCTAACATTTTGAAAATTATGTTAACTACTAGTCTTGTTATTGCTGAATAAAAATATTCAGCTTATAAATAATAATTTGGCATGGCCATTTTTGTGTAAAGTGCCATTTTCTGCATTAAGTGTTTGGCACTTTTAACACAGCACTTTAACTAAGGCATATCAATAAAGGCAAGTACAAGCAATCCACTCCAAACAGTCTGTTCTCTTATTTCTCTCCCTCAGCCTGCTTTTCCCCTCTCTTCACCCTCCTACATGCTCTCACTAACCTTCCATTTTGCAATACCCTCTCTCTTCAAACTCTCATTTCTTTACACCTGCTCACCACCCCACAGCTTATACATATCACCCACACTTCTGCGCTCTCAGTATTATTGCACTTACGCATCATTGCACTTATCATCTCCTGCTTCTTCTGAGCCCACATAGGCTCCCCCTCTTGTGTGTTCTCTGGAATGCCCACTCAGTCTCTTACAAACTGGCCTCAGTCAATTACCTTTTCCTTTCCAACTCCCTCAACCCACTTGCTGTTACTGAAACCTGGCTCCAGGAATCCAATTCTGCCTCTCCAGCTGCCCTCTCCCATGGCGGATTCAACCGGACTCACTTACCCAGACCCAGTGGATGAAAAGGGGGTGAAGTTAGCCCACAATGCCCCTTCTAGGTTCTTCCTATGACTCCCTCTCTGTTCATCTGCTCCTTTGAAGTGCGCTATATTCATCTTTTTTTTTTTCCAGTTTGTCTGAGGATTGCGGTTATTTATCAGCCACCTGAGCCAGTGTCACACTATCTTGATGACTTCTCAGCATGGCTACCCTACTTCTCTTTAACCTAATGCCTTGTATTTTCCCACCTCTGCACTCCCTGTAACCTCTATAAAACTACCTTTCCTCTCTCCCATCACAGCTTTATCAGTTTCACACTCTGCCTTTCTCCAACCTTCTATGCCTCCACCTAACAAACAGTTATCCATAGAAACCTTTGCCACATCAACCCTTCCCTTCACTCTGCTACTGACTGCCTTTTTGACAAAATCAATCCCCTACCCAGGCCTGGCCACTTGTGTCTACAACAACTTACTCTCATTCTCCCTAGACACACTTGCTCCTCTCCCTACACACAGGACTAGACCTCATCTGCTATAATCCTGGCAAACAGACAACACCAGAACAGCAAGTGCTCTTGGGAGAGCGTGGCATAAAACAAAATCCCTGCAAGACACTGCTAAATAAACCTACTACACCACTATCATGAAAACTCTCTACACTTTCTACCCTTAATTCTCTTCTTTACCCCTACTACCTTCACCCACTAACTTACTTACTGCCCAGGAGACACACAGTTTTTCTGCCATGTGGGATCTGCAAATACACAGGTACTTCTTTGAGAACTGTTAATTGGAATATACCCCTTGTCTCTTTTCATTTATAATGTTGTATTGGATCATTTTGATGTTATATACTTGTTCAAATATACTCTGTATACTCTCTGATTTTGCTATATTTACTCTTCAATAGACAGACATATCCTGTGCTACTTCCCCCAAAGAAGGAAATTTACTTTCTGAAACATGTTGGGATTATGGGTACTGTAATGCTATCCTCATGGCCTCACCCTTGCCTGTTAGCATATCTGGTAAAACCTTGTTATAGCACAGATGACTGACTAAAAGTGGTATACTTATGTCTGTATTTTAGATACTATGTTTAGTCTGATTGTTTTTTAATATGTACAAATAAACTTTTTTGATTATTATTACAAATTGTTTTGTGTTGGCTGTATTTAAACCCCACGGAATTGGGACCACCATTTTTCCTGTTCTATACTGCCCAGGAGATTGCCAATCATCAAAAACAAGATTGATACCATTTGTGGTGAGATCTCAAGTGTCCTGCTTTCTTTTCCAACAGACATACCGAGTCAAACAACACATGCAATACTTTCTTTCTTTGACCCTGTTTCCACTGAGGAAGTTTCCAAACTCCTTTTTGAGGCCTACCTCCCCACCTGTCCCCCTCACAACTACTACAGCCCCCTTCCTTCTCTATCCTACACACCTTTCCCGCCCCTCTCAAACTTGCTCTGGCTACTCCCTTACTTAAAAACCCTAATTGGACCCCACCTGTTTAAACAATTTGAGTCCCATCTCTCTGATCCAGTTTCCCTCTAAACCTTTTGAATGCCTTGTCCATAATTTGCTACTTCACTGATAACAACCTTCTCAACCCCCTACAGTCTGGCTTTCCCCGGCAACATTCCACTGAAGCTGACCTACTAACCGCTAAAGCCAACTGCTTTTGCTCCAAACTCATACTCTTAGACCTTTTTGCTGCCTTTACCACAGTTGACCATTCATTCCTCCTCAATCAACTCCAGTCCCTTGGCTTCCATGCTCTTTCCTGGTTTTCCTCCTACCTATCTCAGTGCGCCTGCTGTGTCACATACAACTCTATCTCCTCCGCTCCCCTTCCTCTTTCTGTTGGGGTAACCCAAGGTTCTGTACTTGGTCCCCTCCTCTTATCTCTCTACACCTCTTTCCTGGGCCAGTTGATAACCTCCCATGGTATCCATCTGGACTGGAGGCACAGACCCTTCTGCTGCTGGATGCTCACCCTTAAATAAGCTTTTTGAATCTGTAGTCTATGTGAGTTTTTAGTTGGCTGATTGTCCTATTTGCATTAAATATTACACTAAGAGGCACTCTCCTGTCTTTCTTTTTATCCCTCTCCTTTTAGATTGTAATATTCATGAGCAGGGTCCTTCTGTGTTGAACTTTATTGTAAGCGTACTGTCTCCTTTTATATTATAAAACATTGCACAAACTTTTGCTGCTATATAAATCCTGTATAATATCAATAACCTTATGAGTTTGTGTATAACATATATATACATTACATACAAAAAAGTCCTAAGGCTTCTACAGTGGTGCCCATCTAGCACAGTTGCTTGAGGCCTGAATTGAAGTTGATGACTCTGTACTCCTTTTACATTTTTGAAATGTAAAGCCCTGCCTAAGCAAAGACAAATCAAGATATCTACTAAAACCTTTTTTTTGCCAGAAAAGACTATTCTATGATTTAGTTTCACTTTGCTACTGGGTCTTGACTTTATGTAACTTCATAGCTAAACCCTGTCAACTGTAATTCCACTGTCCAACACAAGGTTAGTGTGGGGCCCCGCCCCAGCACCATACAGTGTTGCCAACCTCCCAGAGGGAAATTTACTGGCAAAACGTCCAAAATTTACGGACGGCACCAATTTTTTACTGGCATTGCAAAAATGTACATAAACAGGCTGTTTTCAGTGCTAAACCGTGCAAATATCAATACTTAAACTATAAACATGTAGATGGTGCTATTAGCAATGTGTTTAGGTTAAACAAAAGTCAAAAACCATATTTCTCCATTAACATGGAGAGGTGAAGGGGGCACAGGAGCAGGACACTGATGTCCTCTGCCCCCGGGCCCTGACTCCTCTCTCTACTACTCCAGTCTGCAGTGCGCTGCTAGCTGTCGGACTCGGGGGGGGGGGGGAGGGGGTGAGAAAGAAAACCAACGGAGCTTCCCCTTTTTTGCAGACTGAGTGCCAGCCACACATTGCCCCCCAATGATAGCAGAGTGCCAGCCACACATTACCCCCAATGATAGCAGAGTGCCAGCCACACATTACCCCCAATGATAGCAGAGTGCCAGCCACACATTACCCCCAATGATAGCAGAGTGCCAGCCACACATTACCCCCAATGATAGCAGAGTGCCAGCCACACATTACCCCCAATGATAGCAGAGTGCCAGCCACACATTGCCCCCAATGATAGCAGAGTGCCAGCCACACATTGCCCCCAATGATCGCAGAGTGCCAGCCACACATTGCCCCCAATGATCACAGAGTGCCAGCCACACATTACCCCCAATGATAGCAGAGTGCCAGCCACACATTACCCCCAATGATAGCAGAGTGCCAGCCACACATTGCCCCCAATGATAGCAGAGTGCCAGCCACACATTGCCCCCAATGATAGCAGAGTGCCAGCCACACATTGCCCCCAATGATCGCAGAGTGCCAGCCACACATTACCCCCAATGATAGCAGAGTGCCAGCCACACATTACCCCCAATGATAGCAGAGTGCCAGCCACACATTACCCCCAATGATAGCAGAGTGCCAGCCACACATTGCCCCCAATGATAGCAGAGTGCCAGCCACACATTGCCCCCAATGATAGCAGAGTGCCAGCCACACATTGCCCCCAATGATAGCAGAGTGCCAGCCACACATTGCCCCCAAATGATCGCAGAGTGCCAGCCACACATTGCCCCCAATGATCGCAGAGTGCCAGCCACACATTACCCCCAATGATAGCAGAGTGCCAGCCACACATTACCCCCAATGATAGCAGAGTGCCAGCCACACATTACCCCCAATGATAGCAGAGTGCCAGCCACACATTGCCCCCAATGATTGCAGAGTGCCAGCCACACATTGCCCCCAATGATAGCAGAGTGCCAGCCACACATTGCCCCCAATGATAGCAGAGTGCCAGCCACACATTGCCCCCAATGATAGCAGAGTGCCAGCCACACATTACCCCCAATGATAGCAGAGTGCCAGCCACACATTACCCCCAATGATAGCAGAGTGCCAGCCACACATTGCCCCCAATGATTGCAGAGTGCCAGCCACACATTGCCCCCAATGATAGCAGAGTGCCAGCCACACATTGCCCCCAATGATAGCAGAGTGCCAGCCACACATTGCCCCCAATGATCGCAGAGTGCCAGCCACACATTACCCCCAATGATAGCAGAGTGCCAGCCACACATTGCCCCCAATGATAGTAGAGTGCCAGCCACACATTGCCCCCAATGATCGCAGAGTGCCAGCCACACATTACCCCCAATGATAGCAGAGTGCCAGCCACACATTGCCCTCAATGATTGCAGAGTGCCAGCCACACATTGCCCCCAATGATTGCAGAGTGCCAGCCACACATTGCCCCCAATGATTGCAGAGTGCCAGCCACACATTGCCCTCAATGATTGCAGAGTGCCAGCCACACATTACCCCCAATGATAGCAGAGTGCCAGCCACACATTGCCCCCAATGATAGCAGAGTGCCAGCCACACATTGCCCCCAATGATAGCAGAGTGCCAGCCACACATTGCCCCCAATGATTGCAGAGTGCCAGCGATCCCCTAGCACTTACCTCTCTCGCAGCTTCTCTTCAGTCCCCGGCTCCCCGCGGCGCCTCCTCCTCGTCCAATGGCACGGTGTTTGCCTTTCGGCCAATCAGGAAGCGGGAGGACCCGCTCCCTGATTGGCCAGGAGGATGATCCGTGTGACAATAGCGAATTCTCATTCGCTATTGTCACAGAATGGGCGGGTCTCCGAGTCCACTCCACACACAGTGAGTCCACACGCTGCACGCACTCACTGTCAGCGCCAGCGGCCGGCGGGAAAACTTGAATGACGGCGGGGGCGGAGGCAGGGGCGGGCGCAGGCAGACCTGCTGCATTGATCATCTCTGTGAGAACTCGTCTCGGACTCGTCAGTCGGGAATCTTCGGAACTGCGCGCCGCACATGCGCAGTTCCGACCTTGCCGCCGCCGCCGCCATAGATTTACGGGCACTTTTCTCCTGCTACGGGCATTTACGGGCAGGAGAAAAGTGCCCTGTTTTAACGGGCTGTCCGTAAATCTACGGGCGGTTGGCAACACTGGCACCATAGTATGGGAAAGTCAGGACCAATTAACTGATTAAACTAAATCCTCAGATCCTTTGGCGGGTTCTCCTGGATTGATGAGTTAGGGGACTGTTCCTTTTACCCTCTTTTGGTATTATGGCCCTGGCTATTACTCAGTGCCATTGTTCACACTCATCTCAAAAGCTACACATAATTGATGGCCTCCATGAGCCTAAAAATAGGATTACCTTTGTATGCAAGTTAATTTGTTCTGTTTTAACAATTTCATTTCATGGATCATTTTTGTTTTTATGTCACCCCAATTGCCCTTTGGACTTTCAATAAAGGTTGATGTAGTCAATTATTCTTGCATTAGCAAAAGCTGTCTTTTACGCTCATTTCATACAGTTTGCATTTATTTCATTTGTAGGTTAGAGTATTTGTAGAAATTACAGAGGAGCTGGATCTTACCTGCATGGCGGCAGGTTTTCAGAGCATTACAGAGCATTCCCTAAAGCTGATTTACAGGAATTCAGCTAATGGCAAAAAGTGAAGGCACACTATGAGTAAAGTCCAAGAAGGAGCATGACATATCCTGGACTTATCTATATTATCTATATCGGATAGGTTTACAGTACTCCATTGAAGACGCCTATCGCTCTCTTTATAGGAGCCCAACGCTGATCCTTCTGATCTCCGCATCTTCAAGAGTAGAGTCCCTGCAATGGTTATTCCTGCCCATCCCCTCCTCCTGCCCAATCACAGAAGTCTTAGCAGTAAGACTTAAGACTTTTGTGAATGTAGAGCAGAGGGGAGAGGCAGGCATTTTTGCTCTGTGTGCTTCTGTCCTCTCAGATCCCAGAGTGCCTCTCTGGAATAGCAATAAAACCAGCCAAATGTAAATATGAAAAATAAGTGTAGATGTCATGCACCTAGTTGGACTTAAAGTGGACCTTCAGTCATTTTTTATCTTTCCATCTAATAAATCCTCTGCCCTTGTTGTTTTAAATTTGAATAGTAAAACATTTTTTTTCTGCCAGTAAATACCTTATACAGTACATCCCACTTCCACTTTTTTGCCTGGTCATTAGCCTAGGCTAATGACATCAGGCACAGATCTCTTTCTCACTCTCATGAGAATTTGCCAGCAAGGGAAGAGGGGTGAGCCATAGAAGAGCCGATGAGAGCTGCAGAGCTGGAGGGGGCTGGATGAGGGCAGAGATACCAGGAGACTGCAGGGCTCCATGAGTATTCATCAAGAGAGGAGAAATGTGCAGGCAAGCAGTGGTGTGAGCGTATCTGTGTGTCTGTCTGTATACATGTGTATATGTGTGTGTCTGTGTATGTATATATATATATGTGTGTGTGTGTGTGTGTCTGTGTGCCTCTGTGTGTCTGTGTAAATCCAGGAAGTGAACAGACAGCAACTTCAGTTGCCCACAGTTAAAATGACTGCAGCAAACATAGTGGAGGGAGATTTCTGCAGCATATTTGGCAAGTACAGAATCACAGTATACAGTATTTCACAAAAGTGAGTACACCCCTCACATTTTTGTAAATATTTTATTTTATGGTTTCATGCGACAACACTTAAATATGACACTTTGATACAATGTAAATTTGCTGTCCCCTCAAAATAACTCAACAGACAGTCGCTAATGTCTAAACCGCTGGCAACAAAAGTGAGTACACCCCTAAGTGAACATGTCTAAATTGGGCCCAATTAGCCATTTTTCCTCCCAGTGTCATGTGACTCGTTAGTGTTACAAGGTCTCAGGTGTGAATGGGGAGCAGGTGTGTTAAATTTGGTGTTATCGCTCTCACTCTCTCATACTGGTCACTGGAAGTTCAACATGGCGCCTCATGGCAAAGAACTTTGCTCAGAGGATCTGAAAAAAATAATTGTTGCTCTACATGAAGATGGCCTAGGCCAGTGAAGGCAAACCTTGGCACCCCAGATGTTTTGAAACTACATTTTGCATGATGCTCAACCACACTGCAAAGTAATTTTATGTAGAGCAAGAAAGAAGATTGCCAAGACCCTGAAACTGAGCTGCAGCATGGTGGCCAAGACCATACAGCGTTTCAACAGGACAGGTTCCACTCAGAACAGGCTTCGCCATGGTCAACCAAAGAAGTTGAGTGCACATGCTCAGCGCCATATCCAGCGGTTGTCTTTGGGAATTAGACGTATGAGTGCTGCCAGCATTGCTGCAGAGATTGAAGGGGTGGGGGTCAGCCTGTCAGTGCTTAGGCCATACGACGCACACTGCATTAAATTGGTCTGCATGGCTATCATCCCAGAAGGAAGCCTCTTCTACAGATGATGCACAAGAAAGCCTGCAAACAGTTTGCTGAAGACAAGCAGACTAAGGACATGGATTACTGGAAACATGTCCTGTGGTCTAATGAGACCAAGATAAACGTTTTTGGCTCAGATGGTGTCAAGCGTGTGTGGCAGCAACCAGATGAGGAGTACAAAGACAAGTGTGTCTTGCCTACAGCCAAGCATGGTGGTGGGAGTGTCATGGTCTGGGGCTGCATGAGTGCTGCCAGCACTGGGGAGCTACAGTTTATTGAGGGAACCATGAATGCCAACATGTACAGTGACATACTGAAGCAAAGCATGATCCTCTTTTTTCGGAGGCTGGGATGCAAGGCAGTATTCCAGCATGATAACGAACCCAAACACACCTCCAAGACAACCACTGTCTTTCTAAAGAAGCTGGGGGTAAAGGTGATGGACTGGCCAAGCATGTCTCCAGACCTAAACCCTATTGAGCATCTGTGGGGCATCCTCAAACGGAAGGTGGAGGAGTGCATGGTCTCTAACATCCACCAGCTCTGAGATGTTGTCACGGAGGAGAGGAAAAGGTCTGCAGTGGCAACCTGTGAAGCTCTGGTGCAATCCATACCTAAGAGGGTTAGGCAGTGCTGGAAAATAACTGTGGCCACACAAAATATTGACACTTAGGCCCAATTTGGACATTTTCACTTTGGGGTGTGCTCACTTTTGTTGCCAGCGGCTTAGACATCAATGGCTGTTTGTGGAGTTTTTTTTTTTTTGAGGGGGACAGCAAATTTACACTGTTATACAAGCTGTACACTCACTACTTTACATTGCAACATTCATGTGTTGTCACATGAAAAGATATAATAAAATATTTACAAAAATGTGAGGGGTGTACTCACTTTTGTGAGATACTATATATAAAATAATATGCAAAGTGGTTGGAGGGAAGCTTCAGAATGGCAAATATGTTTTTATTACAAATGATGTGAACAGACTGCAGTTCCTCTTTAACTCAGTGTGCATTCTCTTTTTACAAAGTGTCTGAATTCTAGGAATTTAGCTATAAGCTTGGTCTGCTCCATATCTATTTCTTTTGTTCAGACTGTGGGCTGAATAAAAAAAATCTAACAGATTCCGCCATCGGGAGGGCCCACCAGGAGTACCACAGAGGAAATAACATTAACCACACAGACCCACCAGCCTGATAGACCATAGGAGGACCCCTAGAGGCAGGAGGGGGCAGACTAAGCAACATCAAAAGATACCTACATATGCTTTTACCTTACAGCAGTAAGGTGAGAGGACAAGGAGCACAAAGGTGTCACGTCACTTTGAAGAAGAGACAACAGACAACACAATTTAATAGTGAAGAGATGCACTGCCAATAATCATATTGCATTAAATATATGGACTCTTTTAATGGATTGTTTTCATTATCACTTTTATGATATGTCACATGAGTCTTGGATTCAAGCCACCATATTGATACAAGCACATAGAAGTGGCACAGTTTACATGTTGTTGGCACTGATTACACTGTTTTTTTTGTGATCATTTGTCTTTTATTGCAGTTTTTTGTGTATGTAGTCAATTAGAGTATCCACACTACTTTATATGTTCTAACCATTGATCACATTAATTTGATTTTAAATTACCAGTGCAACACCAACACTGTATTTCTTTTATCACTCATTAGCCACAGATTAGCTAATTCTGTGTTTGCAGTAGTTATTCAGCCCAGTATATTTAAAGTGATAGCGCGGGAGCACATACCGTATTACACATTCCTTCCTTTGTGTCTCTCTGGCCATTTGAATGGGCAAGCTGCAATGACGTCACTCCCGCACATGCGTGCCGGAGTCTCACAGCACTCTCAATGGACAGCACTCTAGAGTGTGCCGTCCATCCAGAGTGTAGTGTACAAATGCGGGTGATGTCCATGGCTGCTACACATGTGAATATCTCCTAAACAGTGCATGTTTAAGAGATGTTAAAGCAGTAGTAAACCCCGCTTGGTCATTTTTACCTACAGGTAGGCCTATAATAAGGCTTACCTGTTGGTAAAATAAATATCTCCTAAACGTGCACCGTTTAGGAGATATTTACCCTGAATGCAGCCATCACCAGTGCATACGCTCTGAAGGTCTGGTATACCTTGCCAGACCTTCAGAGCTTCGTGCTGGAAGCGAGGGCTCGGAGTGACATCATCGTGGCTCAAGCCAATCACATAGCCGGAAGAAAGACCAGGGGAACATGTCAGCCCTCTCAGCTGTGACAGCACAGAGCTGGAGGGCTTTGTTTCAAGGTGAGTATTTCATAATGTGCTAGTTTACAACCGCTTTACTGTACCTGCAGATAAACCTTATTATTGGCTTTCCTGTAAGTACAAGTTGTAAAGTGGAGTTTACTACCGTTTTAAGATCTTTCTGCTCTAACTGGCAATATACACTTAGATTTTTTCCTAGAAAAATCTAACATTCCTCCATCGATTAATCTTCCACTGCAGCTACTTTTTTCTAAAGCTGCCAACTGTCAACATACCCAGAGAGCGTCTCTGATTGGATGCAGGTGCTAATCACCTGTCAATTTTCCAATCAAAGGATTTTGGACAGAAGGGTGCTGACAGGGACACCCAAGGAGAACATTTCAGACTGTTCATTGGGAACTGGTCGGTATTCGCTTTGTCTATGGCCAGCTTTAGTTCTGTCCAGGTACCTGTCAGAATAATACGCACAAGACAAGGGGGATGGAGATACCAGCAGTGTGACTATAGGAGGCAGATGTAAATGAGGGAAACCTGCTTCAGATAACCCTTCTCTTGCAATGTTTTTCCAATATAAGGATTCTGGAAACAGCATGGTTTAAAATAAAACTTTATGATTTTGATGAAAATATGTTCCAAGCTGAGCTCCAAGCACAGAAACCTTTACTTATATATGTTTATCAATACCAACACATGATAAAATACCCCTTTGTGTGCACCAAATTTCTTTAAAAGCTGAGATATTATCTTGTAAATGTAGCAATGACATCATCACTGTGCTGTGCATAGCCTGTGCAGATAGCAGAGCTATGGGAGGGATCCAGCAGGCTCCATCCACTACAGCAGGGATCTTCAAACTATGGCCCTCCAGCTGTGGCGGAACTACACGTCCCATGAGGCATTGTAAAACTCTGACTTTCACAGGCCTGACTAGGCATGATGGGAATTGTAGTTCTTAAACAACTGGAGGGCCATAGTTTGGAGACCCCTGCATTACAAAACCAGCCATCCCGCACAAGGAGAGAGAGCAGCCGTGTCTGGTCTCCATTTCAGGAAGTTCTTCCACAGAGAAAAATGTTCACACTGGTTTACTGCATAGATCTGGAAGAAATACACTAAGCATGCCAACATTTACGTAAAGCCAGGTACACACTACATTTTTTTTTTCAACTCAGTGGGTTGCCTGAAAAAAAACTGTCACCCACTGTACTAACCATGCGAGGTTGGTCCAGAGATCTCCATTGCTGAGTTGTCATGTTCTGACAGGGGGGGTGCCCTCCCCGCCAAAACACTCCAATCAGCGCTCTCTGCCATTGTCTGAGAGTGCTGATAGGGAGTCAATTGACTGCTGGTTTTCCAGAATGCATGTCCTACAGAAGCTAGCGCTCTCTGCCATTGTCTGAGAGTGCTGATAGGGAGTCAGTTGACTGCTGGTTTTCCAGAATGCATGTCCTACAGAAGCCAGCGCTCTCTGCCATTGTCTGAGAGTGCTGATAGGGAGTCAGTTGACTGCTGGTTTTCCAGAATGCATGTCCTACAGAAGCCGGCCATTTTGGACATACACATGAAATGAATGACGGCCATTTTCTTTTAACCGGCCGATGTCTCCGGACATTCGGCCTATGTGTACGGGGCTTACAAATACACGTGCCTCTTGTATTTAGACAATATCCACTAAAACTGGAGTTCAGCTTTAATTTCATACTATGCAGATCAAAATGTGCTGCTCCAATTTAATCTTTCCAGTGTCTTTGACCTGCCAAACTTAGCCCAATGTCTCTATGTTTCTATAAACAGCCGGGCTGGTTATAACTAGAAAAACATGCTAATTGGCTTCTGACAAAATTAGCTCTACTATTTATGTGTACACTTGTTGTTGGGAAATTAACTTGGTAGCGTCAGTAGCATAAGAGAAGTACAAACTGTCATAAGACTTTACACAGCTGGGAATAATAATAAATATATATTAAAGGGTCAGTCAACCCAATACTGATGTCTTATGTTTTAGATTTCTTATGCTGGAGATAAATCAACAGCAAGCGTCTTATATCTCTGCTAGTATATCACTGCGCTTCATTTTCTGTGTCTTCATACCTCCACCATTACAAGGGGCTTCTACTCTCTGTTTCGGTTTTTTAATTCATAGCATATTATGGAGAATGCAAAAGGAGATGCACAAATGGATAGGAACACCCTACAATCCAGGTGGACTGGAGAAAAGTAGGAAATTTGGCAAGAAAATCCTATTGTTGGAGCAACCAAGACATATAGGAAACCAGGAGCTGACACAACCAACTAGAGCCCTGCGCGGGACTGTTTCATTAAACCCTCACCCGCTGAATGTATGACCAGGACCGCCCGCACCCGCAATGTTTGTGTTCCACTCCTGCCCGCACCCGCAATGTTTGTGTCCACTCCCGCCCGCACCCGCAATGTTTGTGTCCACTCCTGCGGTTTTGCCCTATACTAGCCGTATAAGACTACCCCCTCTTCTGAGGCAACACCATTTCATAACATCAGTGGAGCCATCACGTCCCTATTTAATATTTTAGCCCGCTGGATGTGCCCTAATATGTACTGTAGCTTCTGCTACATAGAGAACTTCTCTATTATTAATAGTTTAGCCCGCTGGATGTGTATACAGTAAGCTTTGGCTACTTACAGAACGTCCCTGTGCTGTAATACTCTTTGTACCACGCTGAGGCAATCACGGTAAGCTGTGTATTCTATTATTGCATACAAAGCCTGCTCGGATTGGCAAAGGTTGTATAAGCCCCTCTCTCTGACTCAGCCAATCCGAGCAGGCTTTGTATGCATTAATAGAATACACCGCTTGCCGTCATTGGCTCAGCACGGTACATAGAGTATTTCAGCACAGGGACGTTCTGTAAGTTGCCAAAGGTACTGTATACACATCCAGCGGGCTAACATTTTTAAAAGGGATGTTCTGTAACTAGCTGAAGCTACAGTAACTGGTGTATAAGACAACACCCGATTTTTGGGGTATCTTTTTTATTATAAAAAAAGTAGTCTTATACGCCGGAAAATACGTTACACCAAATTGCACCGTTCCCCGCGGGTCTCCGCAAAAATTTTTGACCCGCCCGCAGCAGAGGTAAAACCGCCCGCTCCCGCAAGATTTGCATTGGGTCCCGCGGGAGCCCAAACCCAATGCAGCCCTCTACAGCCAACCATGATTCATTTGAACCTAATATAACACTTTTGGACTGAAATATCAATGCTGATTATCTGATTTTTTATTTATTATTACCTTAAATTGCTACTTTACCTGTTTTCGCCCATAAGATAGAATAGCTCCAGACAAGTCCAGAAGCGTGCTGAGCTCAATCTTGAACTTTTTTCTCTTGTATCGATGACGTCTATGACCATGTTTGTCTTGTGATGAATTCCATGCCGGCAATGCCAAATCCTCAGAATAAAGAACCAGGGGCCCCTTTTTAGTACTGTAGGTTTTGTGTGTGGGAATCTCCCAATAGTTGTGTGAAGCACATTTTCCATTCAAGAATCTTCTAAGTTGAAAATCATGGTGGGATCTCCAGTTGAAGTAATCCTAGATAATTGTAAATGTACACACATATGAGAACATGTGCATGACTAAGCAAGAATACATTTTTGTTTAAAATGTATGCCAAAATTAAATGAAAAACATGTTTTGTCCTCTACACATGCACAATTCTCCTTGTTTTATCCCTTTAAACGTGCTGCAAGTACAGAAAAATCATTGTTGATGCTCCAGAAATATAGTGTGCTCTTCTTGGTCTTGACAACACAACATGGTGAATTTAATAAGACTGGAGCAACCAGAATCTGGAGCAGGTGAGCATGGCAACCAACCAGCTTCTATCTTTCATTTTCAAAGCTTACCTGAACAAGCTGAATATGGAAGCTGATTGGTTACTGCGCACAGCTCATTCAAATCCTGTCTTCTCCGGTTTTAGTAAATTCCCCCCACTAGGTTCTTGGCACTAAATTCCAAAGCATGTGTTGTCAGCTATGCCTACTTCAATTCTGATGGATGAGATTGAACACAGACCTCTCTGATCTTCCTCCTTGTCTTCATAACCCCTCCTCATACACAGGCAAGGGAACACAGGAAGTTATCAGCTAACAAGATTTCTGGAAAAATCAACAGTTATTTTTTGAATTTATAAATCAGATATAACAAAAGACTTTCAGTTCTATATTTAGCAGACCAAAAGGAAGCAAATAACAGCAGTGTAAATAGAAGTTTATTGCTTG
The DNA here is from genome assembly GCF_965119305.1 of Pelophylax lessonae. Lineage (NCBI taxonomy): Eukaryota > Metazoa > Chordata > Amphibia > Anura > Ranidae > Pelophylax > Pelophylax lessonae. The sequence continues at coordinate 191,388,745 of NC_138773.1, forward strand.
GGTTTACAAACACAAGCCTTAAATCTTTTTTCTTTTTTTTTAGTAATTCAATGTTTTTACGAGTCTTTTACGAAGTTACTCACCTGAGGATTCTAAAAGTAACAGCACTTCCTGTTACAGGCTGACCTTAGCCACTACCTCAAAATTAGTAGCCACTTTGTCAGGCTGCTTTGCAAGCCATTTGACCACTGGGCAGCCTATTTGATATACATCAAATAGTAGTCTAATAATAATAATAATAGTAGTCCAATTGTAGTCCAGTTGGGCAATAATAATAATAGTAGCCCAACTACCAACTAAGGCAGGCCATTGACAAAGCAAATTTCGTTCCTGCAACCACGAGTTGCAGTAAAGAAATTTGCATGATTCCCCCATCGACACTGATAGTGCTGACAGGGGAACTCCTCCTTCCGAGCAATTGTCTGCTAGGGGGGGGGGGGGGGGGTTGGGGGTCTGGGGGGCTGTCCCCACCTACAGAAGAGAGTAATTATTGCTTGCAGCTGTTGCAGCCTCTAGCGAGAATGCTAGTGAAACCGGCAGGCTGGTTGTGCTCAAATTGATCAATTAATCAACTTGGTACTTTCAGTCTGCTCATACACGGTTCAAATCTTGGCTGGTTCCTGCTGAACCGACCAAGATTCGAAAAGTCTATGGCCGGCCTAAAAAAATGCTCATAGTAGACTGACAATGCTGTTACTAATTGAGAGGCAATGGCTTAGCGTTGTCAGCCTGCAACAGGAAGTGATGTTACTGCCAGAATCTCCAGATAAGAACATTTGCAACAGGTTCTCAAAAAGGTATTTATTTGGACTTTTAAGCATCATTTTGGTGTTATTTCCCCTTTTTTTTATTTAACTTATGCCAAGGTTAGAATGCATTTAAAATAGTTGAGCATGGAAACATCAGATGATGTAGGTAATGAGTAATTTTGGGAAGAGCCCTCTACACAGATGTTTGAATGTTATAATTAGATAACAGATCAATACATTTATCAAAGTCTGCTAAAACATTTACAGTTCTGGGTGGACTTGCTCAACAGAATTAGTACTCTTCACCTATATCTAAAAAGCTAACAACTTATTAATTAGAGAGGCAAAGGTAACTAGGTACTGGGAATCTTTATAGCAGAGGCTCCAATTCATTGATGGAAACAGCTATTGCCTGATCCCTTCAAATAGTGCAAATGATGGATCATTTAGTTTGATTATTTATTTATGAACTTTATTAGTTATTTCACGGATTATTTATTTAATTAATTGTATTTAGTTTAATTGCACTATATATGAATGTACAATGTTTGTATTATGAATATATGAGACCCTGTTTTTTGCACAAGCACTTTAAGTGTATCACTGTTAAGTATATACTTTTTGTTGTTGGTATAGTTTTTCGGTTATAAGCAGCGCAGGTACTTTATGATTTACTGATGGATCATGCCAAAGTGTGCTATACCCTAGACCACTGATGGCGAACCTTGGCACCCCAGATGTTTTGGAACTACATTTCCCATGATGCTCATACACTCTGCAGTGTAGCTGAGCATCATGGGAAATGTAATTGCAAAACATCTGGGGTGCCAAGGTTCGTCATCACTGCCCTAGACCTAGCACCACTACTGGAGGGTGTCCCACACTTCTGGTTGAGGGGCAGTGGTTGCCTCTAGTGCTGGGTGGGATCCTCATCTTTAAGAGATAATGGCTGAGGAGATCCAAGTTTTAACAAAAAATAAAAAAGGTGACCTCATTCATAAAACCTTCCCCAACCCCAGTCCCTACTGCACTTAGCGCCTTCTTTATAATTAGAGCTATATAAAGATATCAGCACAGGCAAGAAGAACCATATTCTATGGTGAATGAAGGTTATCATGCACACACAGTACACGTTAGGACTGCAACACTCTTCTGTAAACACAGGAATGCTTATCCATTTACCGTATATACTCGAGTATAAGCCGAGTTTTTCTGCACATTTTTTTGTGCTGAAAACGTCCCCCTCGGCTTATACTCGAGTCAAGGAAAAAAAAAAAAATTTCCTGTCCGCTCCGACGGGTTTAAGGTTTAAAAATGGCGCCGCCCGTCGCATACATGTCACCGCGCACGCGCTGCCGCCGCTCGTGTAATTTCGGCTAATCCCGGCGCCGCTCGGGAGAGGCCGGGAATAGCCGAAACTATACGAGCGGCGGCGGCACGTGCGCAATGATGTGTCGGCGCCGGGCGGCGCCATTTTTAAAATGAAGGCGCCTCTGGAACAGGTAAGTGAAACAGCTTCACTACCTGCCATTATGCAGGGCTGCGGGCACACTACAAGGGATGCAGTGCTGCGGGCATGGTCCACATGTACCATGCCCACAGCACTGCATCTCCTGTAGTATGCCCACAACCCCGGATCCTCTTGTACCATGCCAGTACCCTGCATTCTCCTGCACCATGCCAGTCACCCTGAATTCTCCTGCACCATGCCAGTCACCCTGCATTCTCCTGCACCATGCCAGTCACCCTGCATTCTCCTGCACGATGCCAGTCACCCTGCATTCTCCTGCACCATGCCAGTCACCCTGCATTCTCCTGCACCATGCCAGTCACCCTGCATTCTCCTGCACCATGCCAGTCACCCTGCATTCTCCTGCACGATGCCAGTCACCCTGCATTCTCCTGCACCATGCCAGTCACCCTGCATTCTCCTGCACCATGCCAGTCACCCTGCATTCTCCTGTACCATGCCAGTCACCCTGCATTCTCCTGTACCATGCCAGTCACCCTGCATTCTCCTGTACCATGCCAGTCACCCTGCATTCTCCTGCACCATGCCAGTCACCCTGCATTCTCCTGCACCATGCCCGCCGCCCTGCATTCTCACCCTAGGCTTATACTCAAGTCAATGATTTTTCCCATCTTTTTGTGGTAAAAGTAGGGGTCTCGGCTTATACTCGGGTCGGCTTATACTCGAGTATATATGGTACTCCATGAATATTCTAAATTTGTTTGTTACACAGAGCAAAATATTAGGGCATACCATCTCTTCTTATGTATGGGTACTCTAAAGGAAACCTGCAGTGAGAGAAATATATAGTTTGCCACTGCTTACATCTCTCAATGAAATGCTAATTGTTTGGCTTTCACGCCGATCTAAAGTCTTCAATACTTTATAGGTAATTGATCTGTAAGAAACATGCAGCAAAGTCTGCCGTAGGTGAGAATTAGATATCTGCATATTTATTTTAGGACGGTAAATCAGAGATCAAAGTGGCAGAATGACAGCCAGGCAACAAGCATTTTTTTTTTAATGGAAAGGTATGCCATGTAAGTCTACATATTTCAGAATTATTTTAAATGATTCCTGTAAGCAAGGACTACTCTCGAAAAATCTCATTTTCAGTGTTCAACATTGAAAGAACTTTGCTGTGCAAACATAGAGGCTTTTGCATATCACAGTAAAACTACTATATATAAACTCATGGCTTCACTTTCAAGTATTGCATGCTGGTAACATGATTACTTTACAGGATGTGACATTTGCAAATATTTAAACCTTTTGGCTCATAACCATCCCTGGGATCAAAAGAAAACATGGAGGAGCTGGCGTAACGACCATCAAAATTCATAGCAGCTGTGCTCAGGTCCGTTCCAACACCTGATATGTGACACATTTTAGGCTAATATCTCAAGTCCACATGACTGTTTCAGCTTTGTATAGTTCACTCTATGTCCCTTGATGGCACAAACAGCAAAAAAAGAAATGTACATATAAAACTCATGTGTTTTATAATTATGAAGCACTCCTAACATCCATAGTGAAAATCTATCTATTATCATGATGAAGTATGCTGGGTTTATAGGAGCTAATCCATTTTGCTTTGTGTTATACCCATGTATATACAGACTGGAAACAAATGACGAGGTATTTTGTAACATGGAAGAAATGATGCACATCATTGTATCATTGCAAATTACCGTCACTGTCACTAATGTTGGGGGTTATTATAACGGTGATTGACAACAATGTTGGTGATTAAAGTGGTTGTAATGAGTGAAGTGTGCAGCTCCCCCCTCAGCCCGCCTAATACCAATCTCGATCCAGGAATGTGCACGAGACCTGGGGCTCTCCCAGGTCTCTCCCTAGTGATTGGCTGAGATGCAACAGCAGAAGCTTTTGGCTCCCGCTGCTGTCAATCACAGCCAGCAAGGCGAGAGCGATGGGCGGGGCTGAGCTACGCTCTCTGTGTCTAATGGATGCAGAGAGTCGGCTCGGGAGTGAGCATACAGGAGTGCCCCCACAGCAAGTGGCTTGCTATGGGGGCACTCAGCAAGGGAGAGGGGCCCAGAGCATGAGGAGAGGAGACCCGAGAAGAGGAGGAATGGGGCTGCTCTGTGCAAAACCACTGTTATTTTTTTTAAATAAAAATGTTTCCTTTACAATCACTTTAATATTGCAGTCACTGACACCAATGTGGGGGTAGCTGCTGTCGCTTACACCAATATTTGTAGCTAATATTGCAATCACTTACACCAGTGTTGGGGGTTGATATTGCAGTCACTGAGACCAATGTTAGGGTTTGTATTGCAGTCACTAACACTAATGTTGGGAAATTATACTGCAGTCATTGACACCAATGTGGGGGGTAATATTGCCATCACTGACACCAATTTTGGAGGTTATTATTGCAGTAACTGACACCAGTGTTGGGGGTTGTTATTGTAGTCACTGATGCCAATGTTGAGCAATGTTATTGCAGTCAATGACACCAATGTTGGGGGTTATTTTTGCAGAATGTAGTTTATAGCATTGCAATCATTTACAAAATATTCCTCTTCCTGATTTAGAATGTGTCAAAACATTTTTTTTAGCACACTAAACTCAAAAGGTTGCCTATCCTTGCTCTATAGTGAATACTATAACATGTTTATTAAAAAGATTCTAAAGAAATACTCTAAGCCTGGGCTATGCAAACTGTGGCCCTCCCATGGGGCATAGTCCCATGAGGCATAGCAAGACTCTGACAGCCACAAGCATGACACTCAGGGGCAGAGGCATGATGGGATTTGTAGTTTTGCATTAGCTGGAGGGCCACAGTTTGCATATCCCTGCTCTAAACATTATACTTTGGAAAATACAGATGCTTTGATTGGTTCGTCCCAGTATTAAATTATTATACAGGTGGAAAACTGTTGCAAGAAACTAGGGCACAGAACTTAATTAGGAGACAGAAGTGGGGTCACTGGAGTAAGATCACAGAGAGCCAAGTTGGTAAGAGGAAGGCGGAAGGGATTAGAGCCAAAAAGGCAACTCAGGATAAAGTCAATAACAAGACAGAGGTTGGCAATGAGAGGCAGGATGCAAGACGAAATTAGAAATAAGAAGACCAACATAACCATACCTAGCCAGGTCACAATGAAGGTCGGCCAGCTGATCAAAAATACAAGGCACACAGAACAGACATACAGATGATCACTCAGCAACTATGTCAAAGCCTCTGGGTCCCTATAAAGAATAGACAAAATATACTGGTGGCTTTATGCATATCGATATGCATCCACATGCTTGGGTACATGTAAATATGCACAAATTTCCATAAGACACACATGCCTTTGTGTCTGGATAGCCAGCCTATGTAGAATTTGGGCTAAACAGTATATTGTCCATGAAAGCAATGTTCGTGGAGCCTTTATAGAGGCTAGCCAAAACTAAATGGTGTTTCTGCACAGATGGATAGGCATGGATGTGTTTCTAGACAGATGGGTGGGCAAATGTGAAAATGCCTGGACACATACACATGTTGCAATAAGGCATGCACGCCTTTATGCACAAACACTGGCAAGAAATCAGTGACTTTACCTTAATGATAAAACCAACACCAATCCAGAAAAGCACATTTTGCCAGTTTATACTCTACTGATTGAAAATAATATATTCTCTATGTAGCCTCATAGTTTAAATATAGTTTATCTAGCCTCTGTAGTTTATCTTGGATGATAACTGCACTAAATTAACATACAATTAGAAATCTAGGTGAAAAGCTACACACACTTACTAAAATATAGCAGAAAAGCATGTAAAATGTGTTTATAACATTAAAGTGGAGTTCCACCCAAGTGTAGAAGCTCCGCTTATCTGCTTCCAATCCTCCCCCTCTTCTTTTGGCACTTTTCAGGGGGGAGTGGATGCCTGTCAAAAACAGGTACCCACTCCAACTTCCGTGTAAGGGCACTGCAGTGACCTACATTAATTGCGGCCCCTCCTCCTTCCCCCCGCTGCCTTTTGGGAAACACACACAGGTCCCAGAATACAGCGAGATCATTCAGAAAGCGCAGGGTGACTCATGCATGCGTTGTAGGAAACAGCCTGTGAAGCCGCTAGGCTTTACTTCCTGTTTCCCTTAGTAAGGATGCCGGGCCCTGCACTCGGAGCTGAAGGACAGGTCGGCTTCGAGTGCCCACATCGTGGGCTCCCTGGACAGGTAAGTGTCCTTATATTAAAAGTCAGCAGCTACAGTACTTGTAGCTGCTGACTTTTAATTTTTTTAACACAGGTTGGAAATCCACTTTAAAGATGAATTTGAGGCAGATATAAAAGAATCCAAATAATGCAGGTCTGTATTCAATGATACATAGTCAGATGTCATTTTATAAATATAAGCTGGGTAAACACCTAACATTTCCTTGGTATCGGCCTCTTGAATTCCCCAGTACAGCAGCACTGCTGTGAGAGGGAGGGGCAGCTCAAGGAACCAGCCAGTGGCAGAAGTGAGCCAATGGGGGAGATTTACGAAAACTGCTGCACACAGCATCTGGTGCAGCTGTCAAAAAAGCTAAGGAGTTTTCATTCACAACTTACCAACCAGCCAGCGACCAACCGAATTAACCTGTCAAATAGTATGAAAAACAGGGGTTTAGTTGCACACATTTGCAAATGCATGCGTAAGCTGCAGGTCCTGGCAAGGCACCCTGATATCTGCAGACCCTAACTGTACCTTTAACCACTTGCCGACCACCTGCCGCAGATATACTGTGGCAGGCTGGCTCGGCTGCACAAATCGCCGTACCCAATACGTCGCTCCCTGGGAGCGAGCATGGGGGTGTGGGCCCCTGACAGCGCGCGCCCCCATGCTCGCTTCCAAAGAGCGACGTATTGGGTACGGCGATTCGCGCAGCCGAGCCAGCTTGCCGCAGTATATCTGTGGTGGGCTGTTGGCAAGTAGTTAAAGGTATAGTTAGGGCCTGCAGATATCAGGGTGCCTTGCCGGGGCCTGCAGCTTACGCATGTGTTTGGAAAAGAAGAAAAGCGCCACTCTAAGTGCAGTAGACTCGGTAATTTATTAAACATCTACCATACTGGGTACTCACAAGATAAAAAGAATAAAAACATGGTGAATGTTGCTCAAAAGATCGGTTGTTCCACTGCCTGGGCGAGGAGGGACTGATGTGCTCCAAACGAATCCGTGTCCGACTGCGAGAGTAGGCCTACGTCATCACACCCCACGCTCCACGCCCAACCCGGAAGTCCGCCGCCGGAGGCGCTACAGGTGTCCCCTGGGTCCGGATATCGCTGACTCTCGCAGTTGGACACGGATTCGTTTGGAGCACATCAGTCCCTCCTCGCCCAGGCAGTGGAACAACCGATCTTTTGAGCAACATTCACCATGTTTTTATTCTTTTTATCTTGTGAGTACCCAGTATGGTAGATGTTTAATAAATTACCGAGTCTACTGCACTTAGAGTGGCGCTTTTCTTCTTTTCCAGTATCTTGCAAGTTTTCTTCTCCACTTGAGATTAAGCTGCCTTCAGGAGTGCACAGACCGGTCCCACTTATGGACTTTATGGACTTTCTAGAAGACCATTCAGGTCCGTTTAATCTTCCCATATGATCTATAGGAGGCCATTGAGGTTTACCTTTGAGTCCTGTTGCGCCAGTCTATTTATGTTTGTTTACGCATGTGTTTGCAAATGTGTGCAAATAAACCCCTCTTTTTAACACATACTGTTAGACGGGTTAATTCGGTTGGTTGCAGGCTGGTTGGTAAGTTGTGACTGGAAATTCCTTGGCTTTTTTGACATGCGTTTGCCCTTCCAGTGCTCCTTGCTGTTAGCACCAGTTATAGGTGGGGGAAGTGACAATTTTTTGTATATCTGATGCAGCTGTGCATAGAAATCTGTCAGTTTCTAGGTTTTATTGTCAAAGCTTAATTGAACAAGCTGAAGTTAGAAGCTGATTGGGTACTATGCACAGCTGCACCAGATTCTGTGTGCACCAGTTTTAGTGAATTTCCCCCAATCTGTCTACTACATCTCCTTTCATTGTCCAATCACAGGCTAAGGGAGGGAAACACTGCACGATTCCCCCACCAACACAGTCCGTGCTGATGGGGGAATCCCTCCCACAGAGTTATTGTATTCTCCCAACATGGGGGTTGGGGAAGCCGTTTCCACCAGGAGGACACAGTGATTATTGCTAGCATATTTAACAGCCGCTAGCGATAATCACATGTACAATCTAATAAGCTTGTTGTACCCAAGTTGATCGATTGATCAACTTGGGTACATTCAGCCTGCCCATGCATGGTTCAAATTTTGGCCAGTTCAACAGGAACCAACTATGGCCAGCTTTAGTATAGCCTAACTGTCGCAGCAAGAATATAGGTTCTGACCTGCAATACAGTGTTGTACAGTGGGGCTGAGTTGTGTAAATCTCCGAACTGGATAAACAGAAATATCAATTCATTAGAAGATAAAACAGCCCATATACTGTTCATGTATTTCATTTGTGTAATTAGCTGTTTGCCTGGAGTTTAGTCTTAAAATCAAAGTTCATGTAATCTTTGCAATAATAACTAACTGAAAAAAACTGTATTACTTCCCTATCACAAACCTAAACACAAAGCTACGGCCTGCCTGGCATTAGCCTGTAAATGCCAATTCCCATAGCCCATTACAGCATACATTTCAAGATCAAAGTCAACAAAACAAAAATAATTTCATTTTGCTATTGCTAGCCAATGAATGATAGCTAAAAAAAAAACCCCATAGAAGCCAGTATTAAATAATTCCTAATTTTAAGAGGGCACCCTTTTTGTGAAAAAAAGGTTAGGGGCATTCTTTCGTTTGGGTTCCAGACATGAAAATCAGCTTTCAACTTTTAAAATAACTTTTATTTGGGCTGCCTTTTGGCAAACACCACTTCTTGCATACTAGCAGCCTGTCCGCCAAAGTGCTCCAGAATAGATTTATCAAGTGTTAGAGAAGGGTTGCCTGAGCTTTCAGACACAAATCCCGACAGTAAATGGAACAAGTTTTTTCATCTCATTAATCACACTTTGTACATGCTGATAACAATGTACAGCCTACAAGCTCCATCTGTCCCTGTAAGCACCCTGGATCAATCTAATTTCAAAAGTAAAAGCATATTCACTTGGTACGGCCCTTTCCAAACTTGTAAATATCAGCCGTCATTCATCAAGTCATTGGATAGAATATCCATTGGAAACATCAACAGATACTTGCATGACCATTGTCAGCTTAGCTGCTGGCAGTACCATGGAACATGCTGGCTTTGCAATATTAGCGTTTCAATTAATATAATGTTATATTTAATGTTTTTTTTTTAGACCATAAAGGAAAGTAAAATATTTATGCATGTTATTATAGTGGATTTTTTAAAATATAGTAGCAAGGATAGGTAGTGTGACAGGAAGTCAGGTAAATCTGTGGGTGTTGTCACAGACGGGAGATACATTTCTGCCTTGTTTAGACAATTCACCAATTACTATCAGGCGTCGGCTGCGGAGTTAGCCAGAAAGGTTTAAGGACGTTGGAAAGCTTCAGCTATTCAGAATGAGGCAATTAAGGCCTCTATAAGTTATCCAGAGGATGACTACTGATTGCTGCATCCTGAGGCTTTGTGCGTTAAGGAGAGCAGTGAGCTGAGAAAGACTTCTGAAGGTGAGGTGGTGTTGACTTTTTCTGTGTGAAAAGAAAACAAATAGAGATTTCTGCTGTATGACCAACAGTGTCTGCCCAGCAGTAGGTTGGGACAGACTACATAGGTAGGTTCCTGTGTTGTGAAGGTAGACGCCCCAAGTGGCCAGGGTTTATTTTATGTTTGTTTGATTAATGCTGTTTGGATGCTTGCACTTGTTTCCAGCAAGTTGGAAGAATAAACCATAGACCGTTGTTTTCAACCACTCCTTGGCTGTCTCTCTGTATAGCGAACCCACCCAAGGGGTCACCCACACCCGCTACTGAGCCAACCCCTTACAGTAGTTATAATGAGAATGTCAAAACCAGTGGGTAACCCTAAATCCCTGGGGCACAGAATCTCGGGTACACCAGGTGCTTGATTGAGCCCCTTTGCACAATGGGTGAACCAGGCAGTGAACAAGAAGTCAAATAAGAAGCTAAACCACCAACAGAAGAACTAGTCAGTTATATGCTCAGCTTAAAAAAGGAATGGTGGAACTAAAGATGGACTAGTAAGGACTCCATGACCTGCATTATTTTCCTTAGTTTGCCTACTAAGTGCTGTTGTGTGCAATGCTAAAAAGGTTTATTAGAAAATGAGATTCCAGGTGGTATGATGACTGACAGTTCGGAGTTCCAGGATGTGCTTGGTGAAAGGAATGAGTAGCAGGCCCACTGGCGTCTGATTCCCAAGGAGTTGTCTTCTGGGTAAAAACCTTTCCATTTGATGAGGTAAAGCACCTGATTAAGCCTTTTGAAAGAATCCAAGATGCCTCTAACTCTTCTTTTTTTAAATATAAAAGGTCCTGGATGTGCTGAAAAATGTATTAAGGAAGGAGCTATTAAATGCTCGTGAATTCCTAGTATGGCTGGGAAATCAAGTTTGAAGATAACTGGACTAATTGCAAAACTAACATGAAAAGAACTAATAAAACTGAATGGGAGCTATTTTAGGCATAGTCATTGGAGCTTAAAATATTTCTAAAGGCAATTTTTTTTTTTTTACTTTTTAGCTTTGGATAGAGTAGAGAGGAATTAGAACTTTTGTCGGGTTTTTGCTTCTGTCTGTGCCCTCATTAATGTGATTTACCATCTTTGTTTGCCCTGTTTACCATTATCATCAAAAAAGAAAGTAAAAGAAAGTCCCAAATTTTGGGTTGACACAAGAACAGGAATAGAGGGGAAATCTTCCAACAGGGACACAGGGTGGAGCTTTGAAAAAGACCTTTGGGCTGAAACACGTTATATGTATATTATGCAGTACTTTCTTATGTACAGCACTGTCTGATGTTTTTGATCAACTTTAAAAGATGATGATTTTGCCCTGATGTGGAGGCACTAACCGCACTATGTCTAGTTAACCACTTTCCACCTGTACTATAGCTGATAGAGGGCTACAGCGCAGGCCTCTAGTTCTGGGAGAACACCCATAGACGTTCTCCCACATGCGCGCCTCGTGTGCCCCCTGGGGTGTGCATTGAGCGTGCTTTGTGACCGCTGTGTGCTTTGGACACAGATGATCACAGGTTGAGTGAGGTAAAGGGCCAATCACAGAGGCCCTTTACCACGTAATCAGCTGTATCCAATCACTGCTGTCACAATGTAAACAGCAGTATGTCGGTTATTGGCTTTCCTTTCCTCACACAGAGATAGCGTGTGAGGAAAGGAGAACCAATCTGGCAGGACACAGTGAGTACAGTGAGTACAGCATTTACACTGATAATCAGTGCCCTGATCATCAGTACACTCATTATCAGTGCAGCCCCATCAGTGCAGCTTATCAGTGCCCATTAGTAATGGCTCATCAGTGCAGCCTCGTCAGTGCCTCCTCATCAGTGCAGCTTATCAGTGCCCATCAGTGCCCCCTTCATCAGCCCACATCAGTGAAGAAGAAAAATTCCTTGTTTGCTAGATTTTATAACAGAAACTAACATTTCTTTCCTTTTTCATTTATTTAACAAAAAATTAAAACCCCAGTGGTGATTAAGGCTACGTTCACATCTTGGCGTTGCTATTACAGGTGTTTTTATGGGCGTTTTTTCAGGCGTTTTTATGGGCGTTTTTGCAGGCGTTTTACAGGCGTTTTTTGTGCAGGCGTTTTTAGATTGAATAGAGACCAATGGAAAACGCCTGTAATCTGCCCAAAAAGAAGCTCATGTACTTTTTTGAGCGTAGGGCGTTTTGCTCACAGCGTCAAAACTCTCAGATGTAAACAGGGGCCATTGAAATGAATAGGATTTGTCTTGTTCGGCGTTTTGAGAGCTGATCCTAGAGCAGAAAAACTCCCCAAAAACGCCCCAAAACGCCTACATGTGAACGGAGCCTAAATATCACTAAAAGATGTGACACCACTGAAAGTTGAAAATTGGCCTGGGCAGGAAGGGGAGTGAAAGTGCCCGTTATTAAAGTGGTTAATCTTGTTTTGCGCTGGAGCACACCGATGTTGCTTCCCAGTCCTATTACAGGGGATGTAACAAGCATATTTACAGTTTCTGGACTGCCCGCCGCACATTTCCTGCGGCAGGCTGGCCCTCCTGCGTGAACTGACTTAGCCCTACATCGGTTGTGATTCCCCTGGGCACCCGCGATCGCTCCCCGATGAGAGAGAAGGGCGGTCGGATGTTGTAAACACAGCCGACCGTTCTTCTCTCTGAAATGATCACAGAGCGCTTCTATATAGGATCACAGGTCTCTATGGTCACCGCCCCCCCTTCCCCACAGTTAGAAAACACTCCCCTAGGTTCACATTTAACCCTTTGATCACCCACTAGGTTTACCCCTTCCTTGCAAATGTCATTATTACAGTAACAGTGCATATTTTTAGCACTGATTACTGTAGTAATGTCACTGGTCCCCCCAAATGTGTCAAAAATGTCAGTTAGGGGTCTGATTTGTCCGCCGCAATGTCACAGTCTCGCTAAAAATCGCAGATCGCCGCCATTACTAGTAATAAAAATAAATAAATAAAAATGACATAAATCTTTCCCCTAGTTTGTAGACGCGATAACTTTTGAGCAAACCATTCAAAATACGCCTTTTGCGATTTTTATTTACCAAAAATATGTAGCAGAATACAATATGGCCTAAAAGGATGAACATTTTTGATTTTAACTTTTTTTTTCGGAATGTTATATTGCAGAATGTGAAAAATATTTTTTTTTTTATTCAGAATTGTCGCTCTTTTTTTGTTTATAGTGCAAAAAGTACAAATCGCACAGGTGATCAAATACCGCCAAAAGAAAGCTCTACTTGTGGGAAAAAAAGGACATCAATTTTATTTGGGTACAGTGTCGCACGACCGCGCAATTTTCCGTTAAAGTAAGGCAATTCCGAATTGCAAAAAATAGCCTGGTCATTAAGGGGGCAAATCCTTCCGGTCCAGAAGTGTTTAAGGGTGAGTTGGCTGAATTGTTTTCTATACAGGAGATTGGAAGTACCCGCCAGTATCTTTCCAAATTGAAATACTAGTTTTGGGTGGATTGGCTTTTTGTGGGACATTAATAAATTATTGGATTTCAAGTTGGTGACGCTTTTTATACAGTAATACCATACTAACTGCAAAGAAAAAAAAAAAACTTCTGATAATATAAGTAATCGTTTTCTTACCTGTGGTTCATAGCGGATCTCTATTCTCTCTTGGGTAGTTTTGATCACCTGGGCATTCCCTCGGCTTAGCAAGGAGAGAGTTGACATCTTTCATGGCCGAGCTCTCCTGAGACTTTCAATCCCAGCAGCCCCCACCACACTCACATTCCTCTGCTTTGAGCTACAAGCTGATTGTGATGGAATGCTTTCCTACAGATCCACAGAAAATGTCCAGAATTGTCCAATGATTAATATTTAAGTAAGAAGACAAAGTTTTATAAAAGTGTTGAAGATTTCTGTACTGTGCTCTCAGACCCGCCCTTTGCTTACACTGTTTGTGTTGTCTTTGCTGCACTGGTTGCTAGCCTGCACCATCTGAACATCTCTCATACTCCTCACTGCTCCTCATTGTTAAAAGAGATTGTTTCCAGTGTTACCTTGGTAGCAGATTGGGAAATCAGGAACCCTCGGGGACACTGAAAATGCCAGCACTTTAAAACTGGTGCAATTCAGTTGGCAAAACCCAGCTAATGCATAAACAGCTCAGACAAAGTATACACTTTTGTTTTAACAGTTCTAATTCTTATAGATTAGAATCCAGTATATAAATATACATTTATTGCATAAAATATAACAGTGCTGTAGCTAGAAGACAAATATTGTTTTCAAAATGCGTTATCTTTGTGCGTGTTTTCTAGTTTACTCATTGGAAAAGTAAAATGATTTGTGACTTAAAAAATGCAGCATTTAAAATGTAACAAATATATACCAACAAAGAACAATCTCTGCCAGGGGGTAAGAACATGAGGTCAATCAAAATGTAACTATGTAACTAATCTCTGCATAAGAAAACACCCCTCCCTCTTTTCACAATTCCCCCCTGCTATACTTTTAATCTCAGGCTAAAATGACCCCAGAAAATATGCAGCTTACCATGCTCGCTTGTGTTTCAAGAATAATGCACATATTAATACATGGGAAAATCCAGTTTTAAAAAATCTATTGATACAGTACAGTGTGTAATAAGATAAATAAACTCATCTCACATGTGTTAACGTGTATGTATAGTCAAAACTATTTTTTGAAATTGTGAGTAGAGTAGTTAAGTTTTAATCCTTTTTATATTTCAATATTTTTATTGAAAAGATCTAGTAATAACAGAGATAACACTGGAACAAAGCCAATTCTCAAGTTGTCAACATATCAAGACACAGGTGAATAAAATATGAACAGCAAGGATAAGTAGAATCCAACATCAGAAGAAAAAAGGGCATACAACCAGCAAAAAAAGGTCGCAGGTTAATATCCAGAGGTTAAATGTACTATCCATCACCATAAGGAAATAAAACAAAAAACACATAATCTCGAGCAATGATGGGCACGAGAGTAAACATTTCTTATTTGTAACCAGGGATACAGCTATGTATGATGGAGGGCAGGAACAAGGGCATGGTATGGGGGAAGAGATGGGGGGAGCAAGTGGGGGGGGGTAATGGGTGAGAGGAAAATAATGGGTAATGAGTAGCGGGGAGACCCCAGACGCTAATACCTGAAACTATCCTTGGGCACACAACTGTATAAAGCCCCAAAGACAACCGAATGTACATTAAATGTAGATAACAGAGAAAGGGGGTATAGATAAAGAAAAAAAGGGGGGGGGGAAAGAAATAGAAAAAGAGGAGGGTCAACCCCAAGCTCATTGGGGAGCTGGGATATAACAAATCCACGAGTCCCCATATTTTATCAAACTTTTTAGAATTGTTATGAAGTATATGAGTGCGCTTGTCATTAACTATGATCCAATTAAGTTTACTCTTGATGTAGACGAGGGGAATAACCGACTGCATTCAATGCCTAGAAATTGTGATCCCTACTGCCAGCAATATATAAGTGATCTATTTCACAGACGCCCTGGGTACTTCATCAGGCAGTTTGTGAAAAAGAGCTGCTTTGGGGGATCTGCAAATGTGCACCACTGTCACCTAATTTATGAGGTTAAGTATCCTGATCCAAACCCTAGTCACGAGGGGGCACTGCCACCAAATGTGATGCATCATCCCCAACTGGCCACAACGTCGAAAACATTTTAGTGATGTGGAAGGATGCACTTTGGCTACCCTGGTCGGAACCAGGTACCAGCGCAGAAGTGTTTTATAATTAGCTTTGTTTAGAGTCGTATTATTGGAGACTTTAGAAAAATTATAAGCAATGCCCTTCCACTCAGTCAGATCAAATCTAAGGTTCAGGTCCTTTTCCCATTGGTTCATATAAGTAAGTTTTGAGTTTGGCTCAGTAAGAGAGGTATATACCGCAGATTTACTTCCCCTTAAAAAGACCCCTGGTTTGGCAAGATATTTTGAAATTCGTTAGTGTAAGGGGCCCCACTAGTAAGTTGAGTTTAGAGCCGGCATAGGACGTGATCTGATTGTATCGGAATATTTCACTAGAGGGCACTTACATCGTATCCTTAAAGTTTTGCAAGGAATATACTTGATCCCCATTAGGATAGTTGCCAATTCTTAACATCCCCTTATTAAGCCACCACTGAAATTAGCTCAGTACCAGACCAGGCAGAAACTCTGGGTTACAAAAGATGGGAGCTAACAGTGTATGTGGGGACGATAAAGAGTTGCAGTGACATATTCTGTCTTAAACTGCTAAAGAATGTGATGTTGATGGCTAGGAAGGCAAATTAATGATCCTTTGGCAAAAGGATGGCAAGAGAGTACCTCAATAGAGACCCACAGAGGAAAAGAGCCTTTAGCAGTAGTGTAGGCTAATTGGGCTATTTGAGCTGCATGAAAATATGCCAGTAGATTGGGAAGACCCGACCCATCCCTAAATTTTGAGATATATAATGTCTGTTTCTGCATCCGAGGTTTCCTGTTTTCCAGAACTTCAGCTTGTAGACGCTGTTAATCTGCCTTCTGGACCGCCACAGACAAAGTTCTAAAGTAGTATTCTGGGTAAGAACGTCATTTTAACTGAGTTTACTCTGCCAAACCATGATAGGGAATAATCTCCTCAGCGATGAAGGTCCTCCCTAGGTTTTTTAAACAATGGGGGGTAATTTGCCTTATACAGAGTCTCAATAGAGGATGTCAATTGTAACCTTAGATATGGAAGGGAATGATGTGCCTATTGAAAATGATAAGTATCCCGAAGGGCCTTTACCATTGCAGGGGATACTGAAATATTAAGTGCCATTGTTTTTTGAGAATTCAGGGAAAGGCCAGAAAGTTGGGAAAAATGGTCCAGCAGGGACAACAAGTTAGGTAGAGTCACTTAAGGATTAGTTATATACTTGAGGACATTGTCGGCAAAGGTTTGAATGATCGCCTTTTTTTGAGGCCTGGGAGATGTCTGCAAACACTTGAACTTTGTGGCCCTCAATTTCAAGATTCAGTTGTTCTATAGCATGACGCATAACTGCCTCTTTTATCCTGAAGAAGAGGGGCTTCATGATCACATCCCTGGGATGGGGGGTGATTAGGTTTCGGAGGAACCAGGGCCCTATGGATACGATTTATTTCCATGTAGATTTCATCAATGTCAGGCACTGGAGCTTGCATTAGAGAATAGGCATCTTTCACCGTTTCCGGAAGACCTCTGATACGAAAGTTATAGCGCCTAGCGCAATTTTCAAGGTCACCAATTTTAGCATAAGCCTCCTCAAGGCGGTCCTGCAGGTCAGTTAGTATGGTAGAATTTTGGGACACTCAGTGAAGTGTGTCATCCACTTTCAATTTAATGCTCTTCAGACGATTTCCGAACTCCTGGAACTCTTGCTTTATTTCAGAGGCCACTTTGTCGGTAGCCTTTGCTAGCTCCCTCTGTAATAAATCTGCAAAGCGAGCCAGAAGTATTGGGTCTCCTGAGTATTGTGGCTGGATAGATGGAGAGCAGGGGGATCAGCAGGGCTGTCTGGATCAAGCTCCTGGCTGCTGGGTTGGCTGAAAAGAATGTCTGCAATCTCCCTGTCTAGGGCTGAGGAAGCATGTGAATCCTGGCCTGGGGATGAGGCTGCAGCCTGTGAGGGAGACCTTGCAGGGCTAGACGGTGAACAGGGATTGTCAGTAGGCTCACCTGTATCTGGAGAGGCTGTGGAGGAGCCTGTCTTGTGACTTCCAGAACCAGGAGGTTGGGATTTGGTCCACTGTGGAAGTGGCAAGGTGACACGTGTGTGCCATCTTGCTTCCCCTGCCCGCTGCTCGAGTCAAGTTGTGGGAGCCGCCCTGAGGCTTTCCAAATGGCCAATGAGACATCCAGCAGGGTGCCGATCCTCCTTGCAAGTGAATTGGGTGATTAGGCAGTGCAGTGCAGGTGGAGCGCGGAGCCGCTAGATCTGGCTGTTATTGCCGGGAATTTGCAGAGCGGCTCAGAGGTGCATCTGCCTCGGTCATCTTACGCATGCTCTTTCCGTGTTAATCCTTTTTAGGTTTAATTTTTGAGATTTCCTTTTACTTTCTGTTCTTGAAATGCAAGTGGGAGTAAATTCTCTTCTAAGGGCTTGTTTACACTAGTAGCAGGCACTGCGGCATCTCTGAAAAGCGATTTGTGGTTGGATTGGTTATCAGAGGCATTTGACTAGCTGTGAAGATGTAATATGTCTGTCTCCTCAAAGCCTGTTTTAACCTCCTAAATGCTGCATTACCACTCTGCAATCACGTGCATAGCATGCGGTTGTGAGGAGGTTACAGCATGGCCCCATTTACTAGAAAAAGTTGTGCTCAGAGGGCTCTAGAGTACACCCCAGCTGCTGCCTTTACGACATAAGGGTGAGTGGTTAGAGGGCCATAAGCCATATGATTTTATCCCCAACCACAAGTGCAAAGGAGCCCTAAGACAATTGCCACCAGAACAGGTGTCCCTGTTGGAAGATTCCCCTTGTTAATAGTTATTAATAAAAAGCACAGACAGCAATCCAAACTTGACAGGTTAGAATTCTTCCCCACATTATCCAAAAAATGTGACTACTACTACAAAAATAAACGTATGCCTATACCAGTGATTCTCAAACACTCGAGGCCCACTGCTGGGCCAAGGCCTACCTCCTGCAGGCCACACACAAGCAGAACTACTACTATATCTGTGAGAAATTACAGCAGAAATGAATGAAAAAGCCATGGTCCAGCAGTTCACTGAGTATAATGTGCAAACACAACCTGCAACCAATAAGACACTTTGAAGCTGAAGCAAACTTCTGATGTTGTCACATAACAATATCATATTTTACTGATTGGCTGCAGTTCCTGGGCACTTGGTTACACCTAATGATTACACATCACACTCAGCGAACTGCGGGACCGTGGCTGTTTCCTTCATTTGAGCTCAGGCAGCCCAACTAGTGGCATCTGTGCAAATCCTGCTGAGGATGCTTTCCTGTGACACGGAGCTCCTCCACTCTTGTCCAGTGTCTAGCCAATGCTCCACTGGGAACAAACTAGAAGACAGAGACAGCTGACAGCAGACAGAGGCAGCAGGACCAGAGCTGGCTGGTAGCAGATGGGCAGGTGCTTGGCTGGCAACAGGATGCAGGTGCAAGAACCAGGCAGAAATCGTACTGGTCAGGAGGCACTGGATAAGTAGCACTGGATAAGTAGGATGCAGGGTACAAGCGGGGTCAGTAGCAGACAGTCAGATCAGGCATAAACGGCAGGCAAAAGAATAGTCAGGACACAGGCCGAGGTCAGCAACCTTGAGGCAGATCAGGCAAAGGCAAGAGCAAATTTCAGGTACAAGCTGAGGTCAGGGTGGGTAGTGTTCAAGCATGATCAGAGGCAAGCTGAGCCAGGAAACAGAAGTCAAGAACAGGAACAGGTAACAGAGTACACAGAATCCTGTAGATCACACAGCAATGAACCTGTGTGCACGCTGGCATATTTGATCCCCTGCTGATTTTGTACATTTGCTCACTGACAAAGAAATGATCAGTATATAATTTTAATGGTAGGTTTATTTTAACAATGAGAGACAGAGTAACAACAAAAAAAAATCCAGAATAACGCATTTAAAAAAAGTTATGAATTGATTTGCATTTTAATGAGAGAAATAAGTATTTCACTCCTTCGCAAAACATGACTTGATACTTGGTGGCAAATACTTGTTGGCAATCACAGAGGTCAGACATTTCTTGTAGTTGGCCACGAGGTTTGCACATATCTCAGGAGGGATTTTGTACCACTCCCCTTTGCAGATGTTCTCCATTAAGGTTTTAAGCCTGACGTTTGGGAACTTAAACCTTCAGCTCCCTCCACATATTTTCTATGGGTTTAAGATCTGGAGACTGGCTAGGCCATTCCAGGACCTTAATGTGCTTATTTTTGAGTCACTCCTTTGTTGCGTTGACCAGGTGTTTTGGGTCATTGTCATGCTGGAACACCCATCCACCATCCATTTTCAATGCCCTGGCAGAGGGAAGAAGGTTGTCATCCAAGATTTGATGGTACATGGCCCCGTCCATCGATGCAGTGAAGTTGTCCTGTTCCCTTAGCAGAAAAACACCCCCAAAGCATAATGTTTCCACCTCCATGTCGTGGGGATGGTGCTCTTGGGGTCATAGGCAGCGTTCCTCTTCCTCCAAACATGGCGAGTTGAGTTGATGCCAAAGAGCTACAACTTTGGTATTTTTATATACACTTTCTCGGAGTACTCTTTTCCTTTATCTGGGGTTATGTGTGGCAACCTATAAAGTCAGTTTTTCTCTCTTTTCCCCTTTGTCGTGGTATCTATTTGGATGTGGTGCCACGTCAACAATTTGCACTTCATTTTTGCTCTACGTGGGAGAGTCAAATCGAAAATCACTTTAATTTAAACACTGCAATAATAATTTAACATACGTTATGTATTTGCTTAAGTTACTTCAGACATTTAATTTATCTTCTCAAAATGGAAAAGAACTTGTAAAAGAAAAATGTTTGGCAAGCCCTTCTATATACACAGGTGGGAAATGTGTTTGTATTTTATGTGTAAAAAATAAATCATTAAGAACAATGTTATTCAAATATTTTATGAGCTTAAAGACGCTATCTCTTGCAGAAATCTAAAAGTAAACACTACTCCTTTAAGTTGTTCACTTCTTAAGCAGGTATACATGAACAGTTTTTTTTTTTTATTCAACCACTAAGATAAACAGGATAGGGCAGAGGGGAAAGCCCTTCCAGGTTCCTTTTTCTGGTTGGGGAAAAATGGTTGAGATAACAAACATGAGGATTATAGTAAAGAACCTTTGATGAAGACAGGACATTTTCCTTGAATCTCCTTTTAAGGAGAACTTAGGGTATGTAGTCTTATAAAATAGTATCAAATGTCTCATGAATGTCCTTAGGCAGAAGCATTGCAATAAAGTTTTTGGGTGCATGAGATATGTCAGATAGATAATTTTTCAGGTATTGTCTGATGCTAGTCTGTTGGCAAGGGATGAAGCCAACCTGATCCTTATGAATCTGGGTTCATAAAAAATGGTAAAGAATATGTTACCCCAAAAATTCTTATTTCTAATATGTGCCTATTGTACCATGTACTAAAAAGTATCATATTCGCTTTGCATTACTTCCTTTGTGTGAAATACCTGGTGTTCCTGCCCATTCCCCTGCTTTCCTGTTTCAAACTGACCATGCTAGGCATGAAAGCACATCTACCTCAGCATGGTCAGTTTTCTGGCTGTGCTGGGAGCACAGCCTGCCTATCCTCCAATGATCAGACTTCTGTTGACACACTCCCTGTGCACAGCCATTCCCTGGGAAGATAAAGTGTCTTGCTATTTCTCCACCCCTAGCTCTCTAAGCCCCCAATGGAGCTGAGAACAGAGATTATGTGATCACTTATAAAAAAAAGCAAAAAATGGTATTTATAATTACATATACACAGTATACATATGTATATACAGTGTGTGTGTGTGTGTATATATATATATATATATATATATATATATATATATATATACACACTGCTCGAAAAAATTAAAGGAACGCTTTTTAATTAGAATATAGCATCAAGTCAATTAAACTCCTGGGATATTGATCTGATCAGTTAAGTAGCAGAGGGGGTTGTTAATCAGTTTCAGCTGCTTTGGTGTTAATGAAATCTACAACAGGTACACTAGATGGGCAACAATGAGACGACCTCCAAAACAGGAATGGTATATGTATATACACTGTATATAAAGTATATATATATATATATATATATATATATATATATACAGCTGCAAGAAAAAAGTATGTGAACCCTTTGGAATGATATGGAATTCTGCACAAATTGGTCATAAAATGTGATCTGATCATCATCTAAGTCACAACAATAGACAATCAGTCTGCTTAAACTAATAACACACAAAGAATGAAATGTTGCCATGTTTTTATTGAACACACACCATGTAAACATTCACAGTGCAGGTGAAAAAAGTATGTGAACCCTTGGATTTAATAACTGGTTGAACCTCCTTTGGCAGCAATAACTTCAACCAAACGTTTCCTGTAGTTGAAGATCAGACGTGCACAACGGTCAGGAGTAATTCTTGACCATTCCTCTTTACAGAACTGTTTCAGTTCAGCAATATTCTTGGGATGTCTGGCGTGAATCGCTTTCTTGAGGTCATGCCACAGCATCTCAATTGGGTTGAGGTTAGGACTCTGACTGGGCCACTTCATAAGGCATATTTTCTTTTGTTTAAGCCATTCTGTTATTGATTTACTTCTATGCTTTGGGTCATTGTCCTGTTGCAACACCCATTTTCTGTTGCGCTTCAGATGGTAGACAGGTGGCCTGTAGTTCTCCTGCAAATTGTCTTGATAAACTTGGGAATTCATTTTTCCTTCGATGATAGCAATCCGTCCAGGCCCTAAAGCAGCAAAGCAGCCTCAAACCATGATGCCCCCACCACCATACTTCACAGTTGGGATGAGGTTCTGATGTTGGTGTTCTGTGCCTCTTTTTCGCCACAAATAATGTTCTGTGTTTCTTCCAAAAAACTCAACTTTGGTTTCATCTGTCCACAGAATATTTTGCCAGTACTGCTGTGGAACATCCAGGTGCTATTGTGCAAACTGTAAACGTGCAGCAATGTTTTGTTTGGACAGCAGTGGCTTCCTCTGTGGTATCCTCCCATGAAATCCATTCTTGTTTAGTGTTTTACGTATTATAGATTCGCTAACAGGGATGTTAGCATTTGCCAGTGACTTTTGTAAGTCTTTAGCTGACACTCTAGGATTCTTATTCACCTCATTGAGCAGTCTGCGCTGTGCTCTTGCAGTCATCCTTTACAGGACGGCCACTCCTAGGGGAGTAGCAGCAGTGCTGAACTTTCTCCATTAATAGACAATTTGTCTTACCGTGGACTGATGAACAGCAAGGCTTTTGGAGATACTTTTATAACCCTTTCCAGCTTTATGCAAGTCAACAATTCTTAATCATAGGTCTTCTGAGAGCTCTTTTGTGCGAGGCATCATTCACATCAGGCAATGCTTCTTGTGAAAAGCAAACCCAGAACTGGTGTGTGTTTTTTATAGGGCAGGGCAGGGCAGCTGTAACCAACACCTCCAATCTCATCTCATTGATTGGACTTCAGTTGGCTGACATCTCACTCCAATTAGCTCTTGGAGATGTCATTAGTCTAGGGGTTCACATATTTTTTCCACCGGCACTGTGAATGTTTACATGGTGTGTTCAATAAAAACATGGCAACATTTCATTCTTTGTGTGTTATTAGTTTAAGCAGATTGGGATTGTCTATTGTTGTGACTTTGATGATGATCAGATCACATTGACCAATTTGTGAAGAAATCCATATCATTCCAAAGGGTTCACATACTTTTTCTTGCAGCTGTATATACAGTATCTCACAAAAGTGAGTACACCCCTCACATTTGTAAATATTTTATTATATTTTTTCATGTGACAACACTGAAGAAATTACACTTTGCTACAATGTAAAGTAGTGAGTGTACAGCATGCAGTACAGTGTAAATGTGCTGTCCCCCTCAAAATAACTCAACACACAGCCATTAATGTCTAAACCGAAACCAAAATGAGTACACCCCTAAGCTAAAATGTCCAAATTGGGCCCAATTAGCCATTTTCCCTCCCAGGTGTCATGTGACTCGTTAGTGTTACAAGGTCTCAGGTATGAATGGGGAGCAGTTGTGTTAAATTTGGTGTTATCGCCCTCACTCTATCATTCTGGTTACTGGAAGTTCAACATGGCACCTCATGGCAAAGAACTCTCTAAAGGTTCAGAAAAAAAGAATTGTTGCTCTACATAAAGATGACCTAGGCTATAAGAAGTTCGCCAAGACCCTGAAACTGAGTTGCAACACGGTGGCCAAGACCATACAGCGGCTTAACAGGACAGGTTCCACTCAGAACAAGCCTTGCCATGGTCGACCAAAGAAGTTGAGTGGATGTGTGTAACGCTCATGCGTTTTTTGTTAATGAATGGATTTGCAGCTGCAGAATTGTTACACTCAGTAGTCGTGTAGAGATTCTGTTGAACAACATATCCAACTCTCAGGACTTCATCACCGTGCACAGCCTGTTATGCAATATACATACACTCAATATGA